>NC_090302.1:55937500-56562500 GCF_039906515.1 Pseudorca crassidens
CTTAGGTTGCTTCCATGTCTTGGTGATTGTAAATAGTGCTGCTCTGAACATTGGGGTGTATGTATCTTTTCAAATTAGACTTTTCCTTTTTTCCAGACCATATGCTCAGGAGTGGGCTTGCTGGATCATATGGTAAACTCTGTTTTCCATAGTGGCTGCACCAGTTTACATTTCCACCAACAGTATAGGAGAGTTCCCTTTTCTCCATACCCTCTTTGGCATTTAATATTTGTAGACTTTTTGATAACGGCCATTCTGCCAGTGTGAGGTGATACCTCACTGTAGTTTTTTTTTTTTTTTTTTTTTTTTTGCTGTACGCGGGCCTCTCACTGTTGTGGCCTCTCCCGTTGTGGAGCACAGGATCCGGACGCACAGGCTCAGCGGCCACGGCTCATGGGCCTAGCCGCTCCGTGGCATGTGGGATCTTCCCGGACCGGGGCACGAACCCATGTCCCCTTCATCGGCAGGCGGACTCTCAACCACTGCGCCACCAGGGAAGCCCCTCACTGTAGTTTTGATTTGCATTTCTCTGATCATTAGCGATGTGGAGCATCTTTTCATGTGCCTGTTGGCCATCTGTATGTCTTCTTTGGAGAAATGTCTGTTTAGGTCTTCTGCCCATTTTTTGATTGGGTTGTTTGATTTTTTGTTATTGAGTTGTATGAGCTGTTTGTATATTTTGGAAATTAAGCCCTTGTTGGTCACATCATTTGCAAATATTTTCTCCCATTCCATAGGTTTTCTTTTCATTTTGTTCGTGGTTTCCTTTGCTGTGCCAAAGCTTATAAGTCTGAATAGGTCCCATTTTTTAATTTTTGTTTTTATTTCTATTGCCTTAGGAGACTGACCTAAGAAAACACTGCTACAGTTTATGTCAGAGAATGTTTCGCCTATGTTCTCTTCTAGGAGTTTTATGGTGTCCTGTCTTATATTTAAGTCTTTAAGCCACTTAGAGTTTGTTTTTGTGTGTGGCGTGAGAGTGTGTTCTAACTTCACTGATTTACATGCAGCTGTCCAGCTTTCCCAGCACTACTTGCTGAAGAGACTTCTTCAGCAAGAAGTAGAAGAAGAAGAGACGACTTCTTGCCTCCTTTGTCAAAGATTGACTGAGTGTGGGTTTATTTCTGGGCTCTCTGTTCCATTTATGCATGTGTCTGTTTTTGTGCCAGTACCATGCCATGCTGTTTTGATTACTGTAGCTTTGTAGCATTTTCTGAAGTCTGGGAGAGTTATGCCTCCTGCTATGTTCTTTTTCCTCAGGATTGCTTTGACACTTCTGGGTCTTTTATGGTTCCATATAAATTTTAGGATTATTTGTTCTAGTTCTGTGAAAAAGGTCATGGGTAATTTTATGCTAGGGATTGCCTTAAATCTGTAGATGCTTTGAGTAGTATGGCCATTTTAACAATATTAATTTTTTCAGTCCAAAAGCATGAAATGTCTTTCCATTTCTTTGAGTTATCTTCAGTTTCCTTTATCAGTGTTTTATAATTCTCAGCATATAAGTCTTTAACCTCCTTGGTCAGTTTTATTCCTAAGTATTTTATTTCAGTTTTTGGATGCAGTTTTAAAGAGATCTTTTTTTTTTAACTTTCTGATATTTCATTGGTAGGGTAAAGAGGTGCAACTGATTTCTGTATGTTAATTTTGTATCCTGCTACGTTGCTGAATTCGTTTATCAGTTCTAGTAGTTTTTGTGTGGAGTTTTTAGGGTTTTCAATATATAGTATCTTGTCATCTGTGTATTATGACAATTTTACCTCTTCCCTTCCAATTTGGATACCTTTTATTTCCTTTTCTTGTCTGATTGCTTTGGCTAGGACTTCCAATATTATGTTGAATAGAAGTGGTGATAGTGGGCATCCTTGTCTTGTTCTAGATTTTAGCAGGAAGGCTTTCAGCTTCTCCCCATTGAGTATTATGTTGGCAGGGGAACATTAACTTTAAACCTCAATTAAGCAAAAAATATTATCCCCACAAAAAGAATTTCATTCTCTTTAGTGGATATATATTACAAAGAAAAATTGTACTAAATTTTCATCACTATTATATTTAGAATTTTGTAACAGTAAAATTTATGAAAATTTGTTTTCTCTCTGTAATCTTGTGTTGTTGTTTTTCTGTATTTTGATGCTTTGACGCTGGCCCTGGAGAGACTGCCCCTCTCAGGGCTAGCCAATTTCTAGAGATAGTAAAGGATTACCTGCTAATGTTCCTTTCATGTGCAAACCAAACACTTCACAGCCTGTACCCTCAACCACATCCTTTATGGAGCTCTTTACCTAGGGCCACTATTCCCCACTCCTAATTACCCCAGAGCCAGTTACCAGATAACTAGAAACAGCCTCTACAGAAACAATTTCACAATAATTTATTAACCTTTGCATATACTAAATATTAAGAAAACAAAGAAGTTAGGAATTATTTCTGTTCTCAAGTTGGGGGTGGGTAAAATACATATGTAAGAGAAGATAACAAACAATTTACTCTTTTTGGCTACTGAAAGTCCAGTTTTTATTTTACCTGGTTATTGCTTATAGTCTTTTTCTAGAAGATACATCTCCATACAACTGGAGATGTCATGATGAACATAAATTTAGCTGTTGTAGTCTGGTTTATGTTAAATAGGCTAAGTAAATGCTGACCTGATTCAAGTGATTTAAGTTAATTCATCTCTGTATAATTTAAAACATGAATTTATGGTTTAGCTTATATGAATTATAAGTTCATAAATGGACTTTATGAAAAATAGACTTTTTTAGAGCAATTTTAAGTTAACAGCAAAATTGAGAGGAAGCTATAGAGATTTCTTGCATTACTCCCTGCCCCAACACATGCATAGCCTCCCCCCATTATCCTCCACTAGAGTGATACATTTGTTACAATTGGTGAATCTACATTCACCATCATTATCACCCAGAGCCCATAGTTTGCATTACGGTGCACTTTTGGTGTTGTACATTGTGTGGGTTTGGATGAATTTATAATGACATGTATCCACCATTATAGTATATAAAGAGTAGTTTCACTGCCCCTCAAACCCTCTGTGCTTTACCTATTTATCCCTTCATATCCCATAACCCCTGGCAGCCACTGATCTGTTTTATTGTCTTCATAGTTTTGCTTTTTCTAGAATGTCATATAATTGGAATCATACAGTATGTAGCCTTTTCAGATTAGCTTCTTTCACTTAGTAGTATGCATTTAACGTTCTTCCATGTCTTTTCATGACTTGATAGCTCATTACTTTTTAGCATGAATATTAAATCATGGGATGTATTACAGTTTACACATTCACCTACTGAAGGACATCTTGGTTGCTTCCAAATTTTAGCAGTTATGAATAAAGCTGGTATAAACATCTATGTGCAGGTTTTTGTATGGACATATTTTCAACTCCTTTCATGCGCTGAGGTGCGCTTGCTGGGTTGTATGGTAAAACTATGTTTAGTTTTGTAAGAAACTGCCAAACTGTCTTCCAGAGTGGCTGTACCATTTTGTATTCCCATCAGCAATGAATGAGAGTTCCTGTTACTCCACATCTTTGACAGTGTTGTTAGTGTTTTGGATTATGATCATTCTAATAGGTGTATAGTGGTATCTCCTTGTTTTAGTTTGCATTTTTCTCACGACATATGCTCTGGAATATCTTTTCATATGCTTATTTGCCATCCATATATCTTTGGTGAGGTGCATGTTAAGGTCTTTGGCCCATTTTTTAGTTGGGTTGTTTGTTTTCTTATTTTTGAATTTTAAGAGTTTTTTGTTATTTTGGGTAACAGTCCTTTATCAGATATGTCTTTTGCAAATATTTTCTGCCAATCTGTGGCTTCTCTTTTCATTCTTTTGACAGATTTTTTGCAGAGCAGACGTTTGTAATTTTAATGATGTCAAGCTTATCAGTTTATTTCATCGATTGTGCCTTTGGTGTTGTATCTAAAAGTCATCACCAAACCGAGGTCATGTAGATTTTCTGTTATGTTATCTTTTAGGAGTTTTATAGTTTTGAGAATTGGATTTTTAAAAGTTTTAGTTTTTAATAAGGGGGATAAATGTTCGATGAAGAAAATCTGAGAATTGTAGAGATAAACAAGAAAAAATAAATAACTTCACTACTCACAGATAATCATTAATTTTTACTTATGTTCCTATACCTTTTTAACGGTTGTTTGCAGATACACTTATATTTAATAGTACATAGAATTTGAAAGGCTATTGAAGTCTGTTTGTTTTTAAATCCAAAGTGATATTACTATAAGTGACTGTTAATGTCACCTGTTCATGAGGAGCACATTTGATAAATCTGTGAGTTTTCATAGGTAGAGCATTATTGAAAACATATTTTTTTCTTTATAGAAAGCTACTGTACAGCTTTTTTGACATGTTATATCATGAACATTGTCTCACTTCAACATTTTTCTGTAACTTGATTTTGAATGTTTGCATAGGATTCTAACTTACAGATGAGTAGATTTAAATAGATAAATATGGAAATTTTCATTATTTTCACACAAAATTAACATCTTAATTTACACATTACTCTGCAATTTGATTTTTTTCACTTAGTATATTATGACTACCCTTCTAGATTAATACATACACTCTAACTTATTAGTTTTAGTATTTGTATAATATTCCATAGTGTGGAAGTTTCTTATACTCTTTGCTATTCTTCTAATGGACCTTTGGCAACTATAAACAGTGCTACAGTAAACATCGTTATACATATACCCTTTTGTATTGGTGCATTTATTTCTTTAGGGCACTTTTCCCTATGTAGGATTGCTGGGTCAAAGTGTGTATGTATATTCTTTTTAATGAGTATTGCCAAATCATTTTTTCATAAAATTGTGTCAGTTTCCAGAGTCACTCCTATGTGTTCTTAAGATTCCTGTTTACCTACATTGTGCCTGCATTGGATTGGTGGAAAATGGTCTTGTCATTTTAATTTCCATTTGTTTAATTTCTATTGCTAGTGAGGTTTGGCATCTTTTCCTATATTTATTGGCCCTTTGCAGTTCCTCTTCTGTAGGTTGCCTGTGTTTGTCCATTTTTCTTTTTTTCTTTAATTTATTTGGTTGCACCGGGTCTTAGTTGTGGCTCGCGGGCTCCTTAGTTGTGGCACACAGGCTCCTTAGTTGTGGCATGTGAACCGTTACTTGCGGCATGCGTGTGGGATTTAGTTCCCTGACCAGGGATCGAACCCAGACCCCCTGCATTGGGAGTGCAGAGTTTTATCCACTGTGCCACCAGGGAAGTCCCTGTCCATTTTTCAAACCCAGAATATTAGTTCCATATCTTTTTGCTTGTTATTTTCACTATAGCTTCAATGCCAAGAGCATTTTCTGCACACAGTGGGCATTCATATATTAAATAATATCTGAACGTACTGTTCTTTAAGCATGGTGAAGGATATCCTGTCTAGGTACAGGATTCTTAGATTGAGATTCTTTTTTTTTTTTTTCCTAGCCATGAGGTAATGTTCTAGTGCCCTCTGGTTTCTAGGGTTATTAGTGAGAAGTCTAGTGTTAATCTGAGTCTTTTCCCTTTTCAGGCAACCTATTCTTTTTCTATGAAAGATTTTTCTCTTTGTGATTGAAATTAAGTTATTTTTACTTACAAGATTGTATCTTTTTTTTTTTTCATTAAATTGTCTCCCTCTGCCTGCCTCCCTCCTTCCCACCCCGGGCCAATCCACCCAAATTAAACCTGAGTCTTAGGCGTTTCAATCTGAAGACTTCAGTCTGTTTCTGCAGCTAGGGATTTTTTTTCTCTTTTTCCTAAATAAGAGAAGAATAGAACAAGGTTTGTCTTGTTTTCTTCCCTTTTTTTTTTTATTGGAGTATAATTGCTTTACAATGGTGTGTTAGTTTCTGCTTTATAACAAAGTGAATCAGTTATACATATGTTCCCATATCTCTTCCCTCTTGCGTCTCCTTCCCTCCCACCCTCCCTATCCCACCCCTCCAGGCGGTCACAAAGCACCGAACTGATCTCCCTGTGCTATGCGGCTGCTTCCCACTAGCTATCTACCTTACGTTTGGTAGTGTATATATGTCCATGCCTCTCTCTTGCTTTGTCACAGCTTACCCTTCCCCTTCCCCATATCCTCAAGTCCATTCTCTAGTAAGTCTGTGTCTTTATTCCTATATTACCCCTAGGTTCTTCATGAAATTTTTTTTCTTAAATTCCATATATATGTGTTAGCATACCTGTTTTCTTTCTTTAATTCATTATTTGCAGAGCTCCTGAATTTGTCTTCCAAGTCTCTTACCTTTCAGTAATGATTTTATCGAGAAGGGACAAGCTGTGAAGATGGCAGCATAGAAGGACGTGGAGCTCACCTCCTCCCACAGATACATACAATAATACATCTACAAGTGGAGTAGTTCTCACAGAATACACACTGAAAGCTGGCAGAAGATCTAATACAACCAAAGCTGCAAGAAAGATGCCCACGTAACTGGTTAGGATGAAAGGGGAAATAAAAAGGAATCAGGACAGGACCTGGACCCCTGGGAGGGACCTGTGAAAGAAGAAAGGTTTCCTCACCCTGGGAACCTCCTTCACCAGCTGGGAGGTCCACTGGGACAGATAGGGAGCTTCAGAGACGAATACAGGAGCCAGCTTATAGCCAGGTAGGGTAGAGGGAGACCAGCATAGACGGTCCTTGCACATTGGTGCACTTTCCAGCCCGACATGCAGGCCTGCCGGTATGTGCAGGGGCTGGATGCTGAAACTCGGGCTTCAGTGGACAGACCTGGTGAGGGGACTTGGTTTGTCTGTGCAGAGATAGCCTGAAGGGCCTGAAGTGTGGTCTGGGATGCAACTGGCACGGAGCGCAGGTCTGCCATAGGAGCCCCATTGTCAACACACGAAGGGAAGGGTGTGGGCCCACCATGGCAGCCTCATTGTCAGCATGCTCCCAGCGGGGCATGGCTGCAGCCACTGCGGACTTTAGAAATGTGCACCAGCAAGTTTTGGGAGCGTGCAAGTGCCACCAGAGTGGGTGTGCACGTGCAAAGGCAGGGCTGAAATCTGAGCAGATTACCAGCACTCCGATAGTGGGTGCAGGAGTGACTTTGGTGGGTTTTCGCACCAGTGGCGTTGTGAGCATGCACATCCCTGAGAAATGTATGAGTCTGTTGTTTATTGATGCTCCTGTAGCGGAGGCTGGTTTGAAGGCAGTGCCAGCAATATTGTACTTTGTGGGCGCACACACCGGGTGGCAGGTGATATCACGGAGTTGCACGTCCTGGTGGACAGCTCCTGGAGAAAAATACACAGAGGCCCCTTTCCTAGTGAGAGCTTTCCAGTCCTGCCTACCTCACACTGTAGCTTAGAACTGGATCTGGGGGCTTCTTCTCCAACAATTGGGGAGCAGACCCTGCTCCCAACAGGGCTGTGACAACCACAGAGCAAAGAAGAGGCCCCGCCCAACATCCAGTGCAAGCTCTGGTCACCACAACACAACCCGTCTGTCAAGGGGATAACGGCCAGAACATGGCAGGCATCCATACCAAATACAGGCCTTGCACCAAAAACACTGGACTCACACAGGCTACACAGGGATGCTCCCAAATAAAAAACAGCCCTTTAAGACCACAGTAGATAACTGTTTCTCCTAAATTCAGAGAGAGAAATATGAGTAAAGTGAAAAATTGGAGGAACTACTCCCAATTAAAAGAACAAGAGAAATCCCCTGAAAGAACACAAAATGAAAGAAACCTCTCCATTCTACCAAACACTGAGTTCAAAAAGGAGGTAATAAAAATGCTAAAGAAATTAAGAAAGATTATTGATAGAAATGCAGATCACTGTAGCAAGGAACTAGAAACTATAAAGAGGAGCCAGTCAAAATTAGACAGTTCAATTGCCAAGATAAAAACTGAGCTAAAGGCAATGAACAGTGGACTAAATAAGGCAGAAGAATGAATAAGTGATCTGGATGATAGAATAACAGAAATCACCCAATCAGAACAGCAGACAGAAAGACAAGAGAAAAAAAAAATTGAAAGCAGCATACGAGATCTATGGGGTAATGTTAAGCCTTCCAATCTACGCATAATAGAGATCCCAGGAGAAGAAAGAGAAAAGAGGATTGAAAGTGTATTTGAAGAAATTATGGCTGAAAACTTCCCAAATCTAAAGAAGGAAACATATCTAGGTACAGGAAGCACAGAGGGTTGCAAACAAAATGAACTAAAACAGACCTACACTGAGACGTGTTATAATTAAAATGTCAGAATTTAAAGATGAAGAGAGGATTCTTAAGGCATCAAGAGAAAAACAGTCAGTCAGTTACAAGGGAACCCCCATACGGCTATCAGCTGATTTCTCTACAGAAACTTTGCAAGCCGGAAGGGAGTGGCAAGATATATTCAAAGTCATGAAAGGGAAAAATCTGCAACCTAGGATACTGTACCCAGCAAAATTATCATTTAGAGTAGAAGGGGAGATAAAGAATTTCCCAGACAAGCAAAAACTAAAAGAATACAGCAATACTAAACCTATCCTAAAAGAAATATTGAAAGGTCTTTTCTAAATAGAAAAGAAGCAAGACTCTATAAGAAAGAGAAATCACAATAGGAAAGGCAAGTACGTAAAGGGATTGTTTGATCACCTAAGGAAGCCAGTACATAGATTTTTTAAAAAATCAAAAAATTTTGTGAAAGTGATTATAATTACAATGAACAGCAAGAGGATAACATGAAGATGTAAAATAGGACATCAGAGTCACAAAATGTAGGGGAGGGGAGTAAGAAAATATAGATCTTTTAGAATGTGTTTGAACTTATATGACTACCTGTCTAAAGCAAGGAGATATAGTAATGGGTTAACATATTTGAAAATCAGGGTAACCACGAATCAAAAACACACAATAGATTACAAAAAATAAAAAGAAAAGAACTCAAGGATAATACAAAAGAAAACTGTCAACCCACAAAAGGAAAACAAAAAGAAGAAAGGAACAAAAGACAAATACAAAATCAACTGGAAAACAAGGTTTAAAATGGCAATAAAGACATATCTACTTATCAGTAATTACTTTAAATGTCAATGGACTAAATGCTCTGATCAAAAGACAGAGTGGCAGACTGGATAACAAAACAAGAACCTATAGCATGCTGCCTACAAGAGACCCACTTTAGGGTAAAAGGAACACATAGACTGAAAATGAGGGGATGGAAAAAGATACTTCATGCAAATCGACATGACAGGAAAGTGGGGGTAGCAATACTCGTATCAGACAAAATAGACTTCAAAGCAAAGGCCATAAAGAAAGACAGAAAAGGACACTATACAATGATAAAAGGATTAATACAAGAAGAGGATAGCATATGTTAACATGTATGCACCCATATGGGAACACCTGAATACATAAAACAAACACTCCTCTAAAGGTAGGTAATTTTATTGCTTCCACCATATAGTAGAGCTAACTATGGTAGACAGGTTAAAGCACCTGCCCCAGATTACATAAATACTATGTGCCTAAGATCACATCACTGATAATGGAATTCTAACCCATGAAGGCTGGTTCTAGAATTTGAAAGTCTTAATAATTTTGCCTTGCTGCCTTTCTCTGTTAGCATGGTTGTTTAATCTTACTAGCTATTATGGAATAAAGCTGAATCTAGGAGACGCTTTGAAATTTGCTTCTACAAAAAAAATCATTGATCGACTGTGTGAGAAGGATATACAGTTGTATGACCTATAGAGCAATACAGCATCACTCTCTGCACATTAAGTCAAAGCCAAAGCAGTCATCCCCATTTAATTTTCTTATGGCCTTCCCCCTGATCCCCAGGTATAGTCATTGTATGCTCTGACATGTCAGTATTAAAAATTCTAGTACTGTATCATCAACAGAACCACAGTCACCTCCTTATCAACTTGTACCTTAGAAAGAAATCTCACTGACACTGTTTTTTAATGGGGTGTGAGAAAGAAAATCCTTTACCATTTTAAGAATTGGCCCATAGCTTTTGGGAGTGTGCATTCTCTGAGCATCAGAAGTAGAATATCATTTTTGTAGACATGTTACCAGACCATAAATATCCTTACAGTTTTCCTCAGTTTTAGACAATTGATCTATATCCATGCGCAAGGAACATTAAAATGAATTTGAAGTACTGTCTCATTTCTAGGACTGTGTCTGGCAAATAGTAGCACCAGCATATTTAGGCATATGCGTAAGTATTTTTATTGAGGCTTTGCTTATAATAGGAAAAAACCTGGAGTCCCTTGGTTCTGTGTTCCCATCCAATCACCAGTATTTTGCTAAGTCCTGTCTCTAGTTTACTGCCATCCTCTTCTCTTTATTCTCATTGTCATTGCCTTAGCACAGGCTTTTAGTATCTTTTGTAGATTGCCTAGAACTCAAAACTTTCAGTTGCATTTTTTTGTCTACTTGAAATGCATCTAAATTATGCATAGCTATTCCTGAATCACAGCTTTTATTTTTTAAAATATTTATTTATTTATTTGGCTGTGCCGGGTCTTAGTTGTGGCACGCGGGATCTTGGTTGCAGCATGTGGGATCTTTAGTTGCAGCATGCGGGGTCTTTAGTTGAGGCATGCGAACTCTTAGTTGCGGCATGTGGAATCTAGTTCCCTGACCAGGGATCGAACCCGGGCCCTCTGCACTGGGAGCTTGGAGTCTTAGCCACTGGACCACCAAGGAAGTCCCACTTATATTATTCTTACTTTAAACCTTTTGGTGGCTTCCCATTGCATTCAAAATGTGTTCCAAACTTCTTAGCCTAGTATTCAGAGCATCTTGTGATCTGGCCTCTACCTGCCATTCCAACTCTATTTCTCATTGCTACTCTTAATATTCTCTTTCACACCCAGCTAAATGGAAATGTAGATTGTTTTGCCACAACATGAGTTACTGTGACATGAATTAGAATATAATTTATTTATAAATAAGGGAAAGACATCAGTTTAATTTAGAATTCCTGTTGTTTCATTGTGATTTTTTTTCCTGTTCCCAGCATGTTAATGTATTGAGTCACCAAATAACAGCTGAAAGCAAAGTATTATAAGAGAGTGGAATACAGCAAATTGTAGAGGAGTACAGTGTTCTAAATAGTACCCATTCATCTCTCTTTTTTTTTTTCTTTTTTTTTCCCATCTTGGTGTGACCAGACACTGTTTTGGAAGTGATTACTCTGCTATTCTCCTGGATCTCTTTGAATTTTGCTCTTGTCTCCATAACTTGGTGTCTTTAAATCATACTATTTATACTTCCTTAAATTATACTATTTTTGTTAGGGTTGTTATTTTTCACAGTTAACCATTGTCTTCAAAATGGTGGCTCAAAACAGCCATTTGTTTACTCTCATTCTGTGATTTGCACTGGGTTTGGTCAAATGGTTCTCCTGATCTCACCTCTAGTACTGATGTGGCTACAGTCATTTGACAGCTCCACTGATGCTGGATAGCCCCTTAGTTACATATCTGGTAGTTGACTGTAGCTGTCTGTTCTGGTTTCTTTGTGACCTCTTATTTTCCAGTAGGCTAGATAAGGCCTTTCTTGTGATGGTAGAAGCTTTTCAAGAAGCAGAAGTTTCTAAGTCGAACCATCACTTCCATTCCTCTTTTCTAAATAGCTTTATTGAAGTACTGTTGATATACAATAAATTGTACATGTTTGAAATGTACAATTAGATAAATTTTGAAACCATAACTACAGTCAAGATAGTGAACAGATCCATCACAGGTTTCCTTGTACCCTTTTGTAATTCCTCCATCCTGCCATGATTCACCTCCCTCTAAAACCAATTACTGATTTGCTTTCTGTCACTACAGATTACTAGAGTTTTAAACAAATGGAATCATACAGTATGTGCTATGACATTTTTCTAATTTCTTTTACTCAGCATAATTTTGAGATTCATGCATGTTGTCATGGATCAGTAGTTAATGCTGAGTATCTTATTGAATATAACACAGTTGGTTTATCCATTTATCTGTTGATGGGCATTTGAGTTGTTTATAGTTTTGGCCTATTTTAAATAAAAGTGCTATGAACATTCATGTACAAATCTTTATATGGGCATATATTTCCTTTTATCTTGGGTAAATAGCCATGAATGGAACAGCTAGATCGTAAGGTAGGTCCCTTATGTTTAACTTTTTAAGGACACGCTAAACTTTTTACGAAGCAGTTGTACCATTTTACATTCCTACCAGCAGGGTACAAGAGTTCTCATTCCTCTTTGCCAACCTAAGGTGTGCCTTTTTAATTTTAGCTATTCTAATGGCTGTGTGGTGGTATCCCATTATAGTTTTAATTTACATTTCTCTAATAACTAATGATGTTGAACATCTTTTCATTTGTTTATTTGCCATGTGTGTTTTCTGTGGTAAAGTGTCTTTTCAGATCATTCGCCCATTTTATTTATTGGGTTCTTTGCTTTCTTATTGTTGAGTTTCTAGAGTTCTTAGTGTATTTTGGATTCAAGTCCTTTATTACACATATGCTTTACGAAGAATTTCTCCTAGTATGTTACTTGTCTTTTCATTCTCTTAACACTATTTTTTGAATGCGTGAAGTACTTAATTTTGATGATGTCTGGTTCATTAGTTTATTTTTTAATGGCTCTTATCTTCTTCCTATGCTTTCTTCTAGAAGTCTTATGATTTAGGTTTTATATTTAGGTCTCTGATATATGTTGAGTTAATTTTTATATATGGTGCAGGATATGGATCTAAGTTAATTATTTGCATATTGATATTCAGTTGTTCCAGCACCGTTTGTTGAAAAGGTTATCCTTTCTATATTGCATTTCTTTTGCATCTGTGTCATAAATCTGTTGTCCACATGTATGTGGGGTTTTGTCTGTGTTCTCTATTCAGTTCCATGATATATTTGTCTGTGTTAATACAGTATTACTTTTGATTACTCTAGCTTTGTAATAATTTTTGAAATCACGGTGTGTTACTTTTTCAACTTTGTTTTCAAAGTTGTTTTCAGTGTTTTAGGACCTTTTGTTTCTGTATGAATTTTAGCATCAGCTTGTCGGTTTCTATGAAAATACCTGCTGAGATTTTGACTGGCATTGCATTGGATATGTGGATCCATTTGGGGGGAGTTGTCATCTTAGCAGTATTGAATCTTCTGACCTATGAACAACATATATCTCTTCCTTTATTTAGATATTTTTAACTTTGTCAATGTTTTGTTATCAGTGTACAAGTATTTCACATCTTTTGCCAGGTTTATCCCAAAGTATTTTATATTTTTTGATGTTTTTGAAAACAGTATTTTAATTTGCTGATTGTTCACTGATAGTATATAGAAATGCAGTTGATTTTTCTATTGATCTTGTATCTTGCAACCATGCTAAACTCAGTTATTCTAGTACTGTTTTTGTAGATTGCGCCAGATTTTCTGTATAGACAGTGACGTCAAAAAACAGTTTTACGTTTTTCCTTTCCAATCTGGATCCTTTTATTTCTTTTTCTTGCCTGATTTTATTGGTTAGACTGTCCAGTACAATTTTGAATAGGAGGAAAGCATTTAGTCTTTTACCATTAAGAATCATGTTATAGGGGCTTTCCTGGTGGCGCAGTGGTTAAGAATCCACCTGCCAATGCAGGGAGCACAGGTTCAAGCCCTGGCCCGGGAAGATCCCACATGCTGCAGAGCAACTGAGCCCGTGTACCACAACTACTGAACCTGTGCTCTGGAGCCCACAAGCTACAGCGACTGAGCCCGCGTGCCACAACTACTGAAGCCCGTGTGCCTAGAACCTGTGCTCCTCAACAAGAGAAGCCACCGCAATGAGAAGCCTGCACACCGCAATGAAGAGAAGCCCCCGCTCGCCGCAACTGGAGAAAGCCCATGCACAGCAACAGAGACCCAGTGCAGCCAAAGATAAATAAATAAATAAATATTAAAAAAAGAAGAAGAATCATGTTATAGATATTTTGTAAATCCCCTTTATCAAGTTGTGGAAATTAACCCTCTCATTAATTTGCTGAAAATTTTTAATTAGTAATGTTATATTGGATTTTTTCTAATGTCTTTCCTGCATTTATTGAGACTATCATACTATTTTTCTTTTTTAGTTTGTTAATATGGTAACTTACATTTATAGATTCTTGAATGTTAAACCAACCCTGCATTCCTGGATAAACCCCATTTACTTATGATGTATTAATACATTGTTAGATTTAATTTGCTAAAACTGTTTATAAATTTTACATCTGTGTTAATAAGCGATATTGGCTGGTAGTTTCTTTTCCTCATAATGTCTTTGTCTTCTTTTAGTATGAGGGTAATGCTGGCCTCATAAAATGTGATCAAAAGTGTTCCCTCTTTGTTGGTTTTCTAGAAGAGTTTGTGTTGAATTGATATCTCTTTTCTAAGTATTTGATAGAATTCACCAGTGATAGCATGTGGGCCTAGAGTTTTGTTCTGCTTTGTGGAAAGGATTTTAATTGAAATTTCAATTTCTTTAGTAGATATAAGCCTATGTAGGGTACCTCTTTCTTTTCAGTACGATTTAATAGTTTGTGTCTTTAAAGGAACCCATCCATTTCATCCAAGCGGGAAATTTACTGTCATAAAGTTATTCACAGTACTCCCTTGTTATTTTAATATCTGTAGAATATGTAGTGATGTCACCTCTCTCATTTCTGATAGTGGTTATTCTCTTTCTTTTTTTCCTGGACAGTATGACTAGAAGTATATCGATTTTAATGGTCTTTAAAAAAAAAAAACAGATTTTAATTTCATTGATTTTATTTTTGTTTTCTACTTCACTGATTTCTATGCTGATCTGTATTATTTCCTCTATTTTTTTTTTAATTTGTTTACTTTGGGTTTCATTTGCTCATCTGTTTCTTGTTTAAAGTAGAACCCAAGGTCACCGATTTGGCATTTTTCTTTTTTTCTAATACAGGTATTTGAAGCTATAAAATTTCCCTTAAGTACTGCTGTAATAACACCCCACAAATTTTAGTATCCTTTATTTTTCTAAATTTCTGTCTTGATTTCTTCTTTTATTCATGAAGTATTTACAAGCATATTATTATTATTATTATTATTTTTCGGTATGCGGGGCTCTCACTGTTGTGGCCTCTCCCGTTGCGGAGCACAGGCTCCGGACGCGCAGGCTCAGCGGCCATGGCTCACGGGCCCAGCTGCTCCGCGGCATGTGGGATCTTCCCAGACCGGGGCACAAACCCATGTCCCCTGCATCGGCAGGCGGACTCTCAACCACTGTGCCACCAGGGAAGCCCTACAAGCATATTATTTAGTTTCCAAATATTTGAGAGTTCTCCAGAAATCTTATGTCATCAATTTCTAGTTTAATTCTGTTGGGGTGAAGGAACATATATTATACATGTTTTATTTTTATATATGGTAAGACCCCAACATAGATTGCTATTATTCTTGTTTAAAAAGTCAGTTTAGGGCTTCCCTGGTGGCACAGTGGTTGAGAGTCCGCCTGCTGATGCAGGGGACACGGGTTCGTGCCCCGGTCCGGGAAGATCCCACATACCGCGGAGCGGCTGGGCCCGTGAGCCATGGCCGCTGAGCCTGCGTGTCCGGAGCCTGTGCTCCACAACGGGAGAGGCCACAACAGTGAGAGGCCTGCGTACCCCCCCAAAAAACACAAAAAAACCCCAAAAAAACAAAAAAAAAAGTCAATTTACCACAGTCATACCTGAGGACTACCTTCCTGAGCATTCTAATCAATGCCCTGTGCGTTATGAGTTTCCTCAGTCTTACTGGTGGGACAGGGACTGTTTTCTGGACTGTTGGAGCACCATGCACTGTTCCCTTTACTAATCCTTTTGGTTTCTCTTCTGCCTTGGTAGTATCCTCACATGCATGTGCTTATTGGTGCTCTTTGATTCTTTCTCCATGCAGCTCTCTTGACTCTGGTACTCTGTCATATAAATTTTGTTAGTGCCTTGTTCTTCCTGGACTCTCAACATCGTCTTCTCAACTCAGGGAGTCTGCCAGGCTCTGTCTCTATTCCCCTTCTCAGTGCTGTGACCTGGAAACTCAAGAGAGTAAGCTGGAACAATCATAGAACTCACCTGAGTTGTTTTCCATGTGTCAGAGATCACTAGCCTTCATTGCTTGTCAGTGTTTTGAAAACCATCGTTTCATATATTTTGTTTGGTTTTTGGTTGTTTGTTTCAGATGGAAGCACAAATTGACTTCAGCTTAATCCATCTTCGTTGGAAGCAGAAGTGTTTTTTTTTTTTAAGTATTTTGATATAAAACAATGTGATAGAACTAGTAATAATATAATAATTTTTGATGACTATTTGTATCAAAAGATATTCTTCACCTATCTTTGAGAGAATATGTTATTTATAACCATTTTTGTTATTTTTCATTTAACTATATTCATAGGTATGGATGTACAAAGTCTGAAAGAGTATACAAAAGTGTTAGATCATTATCTTATTATGCTTTGGGGTGAGTAATTTTATATACTTGAACATGTATAACAAAAAAATAAAGCTAAAAACAGAGAGCATCATTTATAAACCAGTGTAAAGAATTAAAAAATGCTAGTCTGTTATCAGCCTTATTTGAAACCTGATATGACAGTATGTTGGGATAGAAGATACATCTCTAAATCATCGAATCCTTCTCTCTTAAGTTATTACAGAAATCTCTGTGATGCCGTTATTCAAGTCATTGGAGCCAGATGCATAAATCTGTCCTATTCTTTATGGTAAAAATGGTATATGCTGAGGAAGAAATGCACTATGACTTGGAATTCTAAACTATCTGGTGAATTCATGTACAAAAAAGTATTTGGGTTGGTAGAGGAAAGTATTGGGATGCTGCCTACAGGTTAAGCATTAGTTATATATAGCAGTTGATTTGTCTCATGACACGGTTAGATTTAAATTACTCCTGTTTACAGAAGTTTACTATTTGTAATATATATGTCATGCATCAGTCATAAAATAATTTAAAAATACATTTAATTTGGGGTGGCAAGTGAAAACTTCCCAAATGCCCAAACAAAGCAGAATAGAAACAGGCAGTTAATAATAATAATGATAACCGTATCAACTACCACCACCACCTGTAGAATTCAATCTCTTCTTTTTAAAATGTGGAATTAGGTGAGGTAGTTTGCCTGGTTTTTTAAAAGCTCTGTTACTAGATTTGCAATTGAAATAAATGATGTGAAACTTTAATATTCATACCTCTCTGACTGATAATTTGTTGCATTATTAATATCCTTTTACATTATTGTTTCTAGTTCTTCTAAGTAGCATTAGTAGAGACAAGGCTGTCTCTTCCAGCCTCTATTTAAGTAGTGATTTTCTTTTATCCTCTCAATACCTTTATCCTTATGACCTTATGGCCCTAATTCATGGATAGACAAAAGAAGGGGACATAAAGACTTGTCATATAAGTTGCCTACAGATTGTTGGGCCTCTGTAATTAAAGGCACATAATCCAGTAATATACCTTGGAGAAAGAAAAAAATATTGTTAAGATAGGGATAACAGGAAAGAGAACTTCGAAGTTCTTTATTTTGTCTTTTCATTAACTTAGAAAAGTTAGTTTTGGGGTGTGTGCGTGTGTTTATGGATGTATACTCAAAGAAGGTATTGGTATTGTTGCCTACAGAGTAAGCAGTAGTTATATACTTTTTTGCAGTATTTTAGGGATAGGAAGAGAAGGGCCATCATAACACTGCATAAAAACAGTTTTGGTATAGATACACAAAGATGCTACTTTTTAAGGATGATCATGTTTTTGCTACCAAAACTTTTTAAGTTGTTCAAAGGCAGGACTGTTCATGAAATTATCACTGATGAATGTCATTGAGATCTGGAAATAAATAGCATTTAATATACATGCAAAGCCATAGAAACTTGGTAAAGATCATTGATACAGAATACCAAAATAGTAAATCAAGCCATTATTTGTAATCTGATCTAGTATACTGTCTATATAAAATTTCTAAATGCTGGTGCAAAGTGATGCTGTGTTTTTCCTGGCATTATAGTCTTCTAAGCACTTGTTAAAATTCTGAGTACATTATTAGCATTTGATATTCTGAAATGTTGAACTTTTGACCTTGAGTGACTGATATTCAGACAGTGGTTGTATGTTATTCATCTAAGTACTAGACCGTATTATTTTACTTTTCTAGCCCCTGTAACAGTAGAGTTTACACATTTTAAACAGTCACTAATCTATATAGGGGTCATGATGTCTGAAACTTTCAATATGGTTTGATTTGAATCCATTTTCTTTTTGATCCCATAGTTTTCACATTAGGAGAATAAAAAATTGCACATGAGTAATTAGAATGATGATCTTTTCTGAAGGATTTTAACCTTTTTTCTTTTGTATCCCAATATGTTGAATTAGAGTTTTGGAATACATTAACATATTAAAGTTTATAGCTTAGAAACAAAACACCTGGCTTTGCTGAAGAAATTGAGTATTTCCTCTGGCATTCCTTTATGTGAAAAACAGAAAACCAGTACTGGAAAGAAACTTGAAACTTTGAATAATTTTTTCAGTTTCTTTAGTTCTACTTTGGGTAAAAGCCCTCCTGCCTCTAAAATGATAAGAATTCAGTGTGAATATAAAGAAGTTTGGGTAAAACATTGCCACTTCACTCTGTTAATGCCTGAAAATGTTTGTTTAGAAAAAGCTAAATATTGTATTTATATAAATGTAAAATGGTTGTTTGAGCTTTACAAGTCAGATATGTGCCATGATCATATTATGGCACTGTTTGTTTTAATATAATTTATATATATATTTTAATTGAAATATAGTTGATTTACAATGTGTGTTAATTTCTGCTGTACAGAAAAGTGATTCTTATACATATACATACGTTTTTTAATATTCTTTTCCATTATGGTTTATCACAAGATATTGACTATATTTCCCTGTGCTGTACGGTAGGACCTTGTTGTTCATCCATTCTATGCATATCATGTTTGCATCTGCTAATCCCAAACTCACAATCCATCCCCCCCACCCCCCCATCCCCCGGCAGCCACAAGTCTGTTCTCTATGTCTCTGAGTCTGTTTCTGTTTTGTAGATAAGTTCATTTGTGTCATATTTTAGATTACATATATAAGTGATATCATATGGTATTTGTCTTTCTCTTTCTGACTGACTTCACTTAATACAGTTTATATTTTTAAAACATTTTATTAACTTAGAAAAATTAGCTGATGTTCAAATTTTTTAAGTTGGAGGTTTGCTCTGTTTTTACTTCTGTCTTGATATATTTTGTAGTAAATCAGAGGCTAATTGATTGATTTTGAAATGTATAAAATATGTTATTCTGAAGTTACACTATATAAACTTTGAGTAGAGTCAAGAATTTCATCATACTTACTATTTGGTGACATAATTGCTTTAAAAACTCAGAAAAATTATTTGCCGTATTATTCCAGAGTTTAAAACGTTCTGTATATTTTGCAAAATAATCATCTATTATTGAATAATAAAGTTATTTTAGAATATTAATGTCTACAGCATGTTATGAACTATTGATTTCAATTACCCATGAAATATTTTGAAATCTGTAAATCCCTTTCATGAGTTACTTTAAACAAGATGGATTATATTGAAGCAAAGTGATTTTTTTATTTGCATAATTAAGCTGTAGCTCTTCAAAAGGGGGTTCTTGAAGTGTTTTCAAAGTAACAATATATAAAATTAAGATTACAGTCATAGCCTTACCCTTTAATTCATGGTAAATAAAATTTATCTTTCAGACGGCAAATGGCTACATCTTGTTTTTTCATATAACATCTACAAGAGGGGACAAGTACCTTTATGAACCAGTGTATCCCAAGTAAGTTTGTTGTCTTTCATTTTTTAAATATTTGATTTGCATACTTTGTATTCACAAAACATTACAGTTTGGGGTTGTCTCAAGTGCTAAGCCAGCATTTCCAAAACACTGTTTTAAAGATTACCAGGTCTTTGAACTGCTGTCACTTGAATAAAGAATTCTATAATTAAATAAGTCTGAAAATCTTGGATGGATGTACTATCTCCAGAATTACTATTAAAATACTCCCGATCTAGCATCCTTTAGTCTTTATTGGGGATGTATGAGCTAAGATCATGAGGGGAAGAGGTGAAGTGTCAGTAAGCTATACGTACTTTTTCCTGTACATTTTAGTGTATGCATAGAAAAAATATGTACCCCAAACAGTGGGTTACCTCTTGATTAGAATTTGAGGGAACTTGGACTTTTGATCTTTAATCTGTGTTCTGTATGTTTTGCATTGTTTTTTTTTCCTTTTTTGTTATTTTCCTTACTTGTGAAACAAGAGAACATTTTATTGAAAGACCTTTTGAAATAAAAGAACATGTAATGTAATTTTCAAGTATTTCACCTTTTTAAAAAACGATCAAGCCATTAAAACTGGATGAAAATATAAATGAATTATTTATCACATTTCTAGATGATAGAAGACAGAGGTTATTAGTTATATAAGTAATTAAAGGGAAAATAGATTACATTATATGAAAGTTTAAATTTCTGAAAATTAACAGAAAAAAAAAAGACCAACATTAAAAGGGCAGATAACAAACTGGGGGAAAATTTTGCAGTAAACAAGACCAAGGCTTACTGTTTTTTATATGAAGGGGTCATATAAATTGCTAAGAAACACAAAGATTTCAAAAGATAAATACGTAAAAGCAATCTCATAAGAGGAGATGTCATCCATTTTAATTCTCAATTTAGACATACTCTGAAAGATTTCAAAAGATAAATAGATAAAAGCAATCTCATGAGAGGAACTATCTCCATTTTAATTCTCAATTTAGACACTCTCCTGTAAATAAAAAGCAATAAACAGAATCACCTGTACTTAACTTGATTATTTTTTATACTATTATAGGTGGGCAGGGGACTATTATAGGTGGGCAGGGGAGGGAAATAACATCTCTTGAAACAGTGAAAAATACAATTTTCTTCCATTTGCCAACATGATTTACATATATTTAGAGTGTTTTGGAGTAGTATTTTGAGACTCACTTTTTGTTTTCCAGAGGTTTTAAAAAGTTTCTTACCTTTTAATTCTAAGACTCCAGGGCACACTGCTTAACTAAGTAGTAGTCCCAACAATGCATGAGCTATGCTGTGTTTGACTGTATATGTTAAGCTAAAGAACTAAGTAAAGAGCATTATTGTTTTGTTTTGTTTTTAAACTTGGATGTTCTTCCACTGTGTTGAAGAGTTTGAGTTTCAATATGTGGGCTCAATAAAATGTGTATTGCCTTAGAGCAGCATAAATAGAAATTAAGGGGGGATATAGGCTTTGGTGTCAGATAGACCTGGAATTGAATGTCAGTTCTGCTGCTTTTCAGCTGTATGTCTCCTATCAAGTTAAAATACCTCTAAAAACCTGAGTTTCCTCATCTGTAGAATGAGATAACAGTAGTAATTATTTTATAGGATTAAATGAGACCATGCATATTAAATGTTTAGGTAAGTGCCTAGCTTGTGGAAAAATTAATAATGGACAGCTGCTATTATTATTAATATATTTTTTCCCTCATCAAATTTTTACTTTATTTCTAATGTTTTAAGTGATTATATATATAAAGTGATTTTATACATTACATAAATTGTATATATTATATATATTTTTTTGTTTTTAACTTGATAATACACTTTTTTCAGAGTTTAACTTCTAGTAACTGTTACATAAAATCAAACAAAATCTCTTACATGGAAACAGTTTCGCAGAGCAGATTAGAATCAGCCTATTATGCATTTGTTTGCTAGACTACTTTCTAGTTCGGCTTTTTAGTCTAGTAAGTTTCTTAGTTTTTCTGTAGAACCTGTTTATAAAATGGGAATAAAAATATTTTCTTCAGTTGTTTGGAGGGTTATGTGAGTTTAGGTTTTTAAAACCTGATTTGAGGAGAGTTTTTTTTAAAATTTAGTTTTTATTGGGTGTAAGATAAGCTCAAGGATGTATTATACAATATACAATGTAGCCAATATTTTGTAATAACTGTAAATGGAAAGTAAATTGTATAAAAATTTTTAAAAACTAAAAAAATTTAGTTTTGAGAGTGTATCATCATCATCTGTGCCATTGTAAACACTTATGCAATTCAAGACACTATTCTAAGCACTTTTTCAAACTAACTTAATCCCTGTAGCAACCTGATGAGGTAGTTATGTACAGTAACTATACAAACTGCAGCACAGAGATGGCCAAGTAACTCACCCATAGTCATACACTAGTAAGTGACACAGTCAGGATCTAAACTTAAGTGTTGTAGCTTCAAAATCTGTGTATTTAAATTAACCACCAATACTACACTTCAACCCCGTGTGTCCATCTAGCCATCTACTACTTTGGGTTTTATTTGGGGAGTTAGGGAACCAAAAATGGATAAATGATCTGGAGTGGTTTATAGTAGTCCTGAAGAATAGAGACAGCATAATTGAGGCCAGTGGTTAGTCATCCTCTTCACAGTTTTAGAAACGCTATTGTCTCTTGCTTCTCTTCTCTAAATCTTATAAGTTCCTCCCATGAGTTTTTCTATAGTATCTCAACTTCCTTGTATTATGTGACAGCATCTTAACCTCAGACTGCCTCTTTTCCCATAGTGCTTCATCTTAGAACAGGTCAGATGCCCCCATAATCTTTCAGAGTTTCCACATAGTGTTGTTTCCAACATCCTTCCTGTTGATGGTGGGAGTCAGGCTTCAGCAATGGTTACAGTCTTATATTAAATGACTCTTTATGCCTCAAAGGTCATTTAGGTCATTTATTGTTTGATTAATGAATTTTCCATTTCTTTCATCCTTTGCATCTTTATAAATTCCATTCTATATTAAAATATTCCTTCATATTGGTTACACAGGCCAATGGATGGACTTATCCATTGAAGGGGTCATCTTGATGGCTTTTTCTTTCATGTCTTGTAACTTACAGTGCAATTAATGAAGGAAACTCTGTCAGGGATAAATCAGAAATAATTTGTGTTAAGCTTTAGAATATGTTCATGTGTTTATTTTTAAGTATGAGTTTGGTATATCTTGAAACTGCAAATCATATTTAATTTCATAATGAAAATAATTTCAACAAACATTTCATCATTATGTATACTACTTTGAGAGCAGAGATTTTTTTCTCCTTATTCTTTCTATCTTTCCACCTTATTGAGACCAGCCTTATTGAGGTTAGTGGTCTTTTAAAAAGAAAAGTTACTGTACTAAAATTCAGTATATTTAATTGTCAACTATTAAAGATGAAGATATTATCTTCTTCACTGAAAAAAATCACTCCAAAACAACTATCAAAATTCAGACATCCCACTCCCTCCCCAAGGCCAATATTTTTACCATCTGTTATGAATTAGTGCTAGGTGGGAAGCAAGAAGAGAATAATTAGTTGAAGTTAGCAATTTCTAACTTCAACACAACTTGCCTTTTCAAAAATCCTGCTTCTTGGGAACTATACTCAATATGTTACAATAACCTATAAGAGAAAAAAATCTGATAAATAACATATATATGATATATATATATATATACACATATATATTATATATACAACTGAATCACTGCTGTACACCTGAAACTAGCATAACATTGTAAGTCAATTATACTTCAATAAAATAAAGCTTCTTGCAGGAGAAACCTGCAAGTAAGGGAATATAAACATTTACTCAGTTACATCAAAGAGAATAAAAGAGGTTTGAATTACTTACAGATGTGAAAGATTCCCCTCAACATTTGTTTTTTTCTTTTTGCTAGTAAGTTTTGAGTGTTAGTTTTCTGGAGAATAAACTTTAACTGCTTTTTTCCCCTTAAGCTTCTATAGATTTAGAAAGTTATTTCTAACAATATATCTTGGTCTAAGTTCAGTTTTTGAACTTGACAAAGTGTGTTAGTTATCCTAACATTTTTGATTCCCTTTGATCTTCTCAAAACGTTGCATGTGTAATTTGATTTCAATATGTATGTATTCTGTAACAGTACATGTGTAACCTTTAGCTGTTCAACTTTGTGTCTTTTATGTATCCATTAGCTTACATTATAATTGCATGAGCATTTACTAATAAGATTAATTAGCAACGTTATTCTATAAATTCTGGACAGTGAAAACCACTCCCTGTTGGCCACACTTCTAAGACTGGCACCTGAATTCAAAGAATCACAGAATTGTTAAGAAATCTGCCTGATTCAAAGAGCCCTGTGCATTGTTCTTATCGGACTCAAAGCTGTCTGATTTTGTGATAATGTAAATAAAAAGCTTTTTTTTTCTTTTTAAGAAAAATGATATAAAATGCCTGGTGATAAAGAGTACTTACCTCTTTCAGAAAACTCTTCTGAAAAATTGTTGTCATCCATCTGTCCATTTAAGTATTAAATTTTGTCAGGCTCCAGGACCGTTTTAGATACTGGGATGCAGCAGAGGAAAAAGAAAAAAGAAGAAAAACAACAACAACAAGAAACTCTACTCATACAGCCTGCATTCTTGTAATAGATGATGATAAATAAGTAAAATACATTACAAATTAGGTGATACATTCTATGGAGAAAAATAAAGCCGGGAAAGGGAATGGGAAGTGGGGAAACAACTTGAAATAGAGTGGTCAGGGTCTTTACTGAGAAGATGTTGTTTTAAAAGTTCTCAATGAGATGAGGAAACAAAACATACACCCATGGCCAGAGCATTCTGGATTGGTGAGATTTAGAAGGTAAGAAAGTTAATAAGAAGAAATTACTGTGACTAAATCCTAGGTCTTATCTAATAACTTACAGTGAAAAAATCAGAAGGGAGAAATTTTTTATTAAATATAAAAAGAAAAATTACATTCTGCTTTTAAAATAACCTAATCCTGGGAAAGCCTACAGTTTATTCTCTTTTTTTTGTAAATGGCACCATCATTTGAGCTTATTTATTCTTACGACTTAATAACTCCAATAGCCAGTCTATATCAAGTCCAGTATATTCTACCTTGTATCCCTCATGTCTTTGCCTTCTTCCTAATTCTCAGCAACACTACTTTAGCTTGGGTTCTGTCATTTTTCTCCTGGATTATTGTAATATCTTATTAATTAATCTTTTGTGGTTTACCCCTAAATGAATTTTTCTAACATAAAATTAACTTGCCATTTTTCTACAGTTTTTCAGTGGCTTTTCTTAGATTTCAGGATTAATCGTGTTGCTTACTTTTTTTGAGTTTTATTTTACAAATCTGAAGAATGGATTTAATATCCACTTCATGAAGATGTCATTAGGTTGTTTTTGTTTGTTTGTTTGTTTGTTTTTTGCGGTACGCGGCCCTCTCAGTGTTGTGGCCTCTCCTGTTGCGGAGCACAGGCTCCGGACGCACAGGCTCAGCAGCCATGGCTCACGGGCCCAGCTGCTCCGCGGCATGTGGGATCTTCCCGGACTGGGGCACGAACCCGTGTCCCCTGCATAGGCAGGCGGACTCTCAACCACTGCGCCACCAGGGAAGCCCTGTCATTAGGTTTAAATCAACACCTTAAATTACTCTGTAGAGTACCTAAAATAATGCTTTACTGTTGCCCAGGATTTTGTTATGCGTTCTCTTGTATTCTACATGCTCTTACTGGCTTTAATTATCCAGTATATATGGATGAGGTTCAGACGTTTCTGTAATATAGTACCACTTTCTTAAGCTTCTGGCCCACCTTTCTGGAACAAATCTATTTAGGTGTCTCTAGGCAGCCTCAAACTCATCATGTGTAAACCTAACTCATTTCCTCTCTACCAAGCCAAACATGTTATTGCTTTTCTAAAATTTATTGCCATTACCATGATCTTTTATACAGTGTGTGATGTTGAAAACCTTGGAATCTTTATTTCTTCATTTCTCTTCTTTGTTTGGTAATCAGATTGTATTGATTGATTACAACTCTCTAGTGCCTCTAAAATTTGCTAATATGTATTTTACTCTCACTTGTCATATTAAGGGCATTCATGGCCTCTCCTTGCCTATTGAAAAGCTTGTTTACTAACTCATTCTTGTCCTCTAGTCTCTTTCTCCTCCATACTGAAATCCATTCTTTGCACTGATAACCAGATTTATTCTTCAAAGCAGAAACTTGATGATGTGATTCTTGTCTCAGAAACTTTTTTTTAAAGTCTGGATTTACTTTGTTCTAAATAATTAACACCTGGATCTAAAGATACAAAAAAGCTAGCATTATACATCAGTACTTCCTGGAATATTATTTCAGAAAGATCATATCAGTAAATTTTTTTATTTCTAATTTTTTTATTGTGGTAAAATACACAATGTAACATTTATCATCATAATGTTTTAAAGTATAGTTATATAGTTGGCCCTTTAACAACACAGGTTTGAACTGTGCAGGTCCACTTATACATGGATTTTTTTCAGTAAATATGTACTGCAGGATTCTTGGTTGGTTGAATCCAAGGATACAGAGCCACATATATGGAGGGCCAACTGTAAAGTTATGCACAGATTTTCAAGTGCATGGAGGTCTGCATCCCTAACCCACAGGTTGTTCAAGGTTTAACTGTACTTCATATAAGTGAAACCATATGGTATTTATCTTTTGTGACTGACTTATTTCACTTAGCATAATGTCCTCAAGTTTCATTCATTTTGTAGCATATGTTAGACTTTCCTTCCTTTTAAAGGTTGAATAATATTCCACTGTATGTATATACCACATTCTATTGTGAATAATGCTGCTATGAACATGGGTATTCAAATGTCTCTTTGAGACCCTGATTTCAGTTCCTTTGGGTATATACCCCAAAGTAGAATTGCTGTATGTTACGGTAATTCTCTTTTTAATTTTTTTGAGGAACTGCCATACTATTATCCTCAGGGGCTGTACCATATTCTGTACTTAGTGCACAAGGACTCTAATTTCTCTACATTTTTGCCAACACTTATTGTTATATATGTATTTTTATAGTAACTTGTAGGTGTGAGGTGGTATCTCACTTTAGTTTTGATTTGTATTTCCCTAATGATTAGTGATGTTAGGTACTCTTCTAATGTGCTTATTGGCCGATTGTGTATCATTGGAGAAATGTCTGTTTTGAGTCCTCTGCCCCTTTTTGAATCAGGTTGTTTTGGTTTTTTGCTGTTGAGTTTTAGGAGTTCTATATATATTCAGGGTATTAATTCCTTATCTCATAAACTTCTGTTGCTCTCCAGTCCCCACAAAATAAAGTCCAAGAGATCTGGCTTGGCATTTAGAACTTACTTTTCCCCTATCTCTAGCACACTGAACCCACACTTCCTATGTATTTTAATTCTGTTCATTTGCTATTTGCTTTACTTAGTATGCCTTTACCGCTATCTTTTTTTATGTAAGAAAGCTATCTCACTTGGTTTTCAAGCTCAGGTCAAATGTTTATAAAGCTTGACCTCAACTCTCCTATCTTCCCTTGTACCCAAGAAATAGCTGATCCCTCATGTATAATCCCATGGCACTTAAAAAAATTTACACTGGTAGTCCATGAATTTATTCTTATAAAAACAAACAAGTACTATGTTGAGGTATGTTCCTGCTGTGCCTGCTTTCTGGAGAGTTTTTATTATAAATGGATGTTGAATTTTATCAAAAGCTTTTTCTGTATCTATTGACATGATCTGTGGTTTTTATTCTTCAGTTCATTAATGTGATGTATCACATTGATTGATTTGTGGATATTGAAAAATCCTTGCATCTGTGGAATAAATCCCACTTGATCATGTTGTATGATCCTTTTAATGTATTGTTGGATTTGGTTTGCTAGTATTTTGTTGAGGATTTTTGCATCTGTGTTCATCAATGATATTGGCCTGTAATTTTCCTTTCGTGTGATGTCTTTGTCTGGTTTTGGTATCAGGGCGATGGTGGCCTCATAGAGTGCGTTTGGAAGTGTTCCTTCCTCTGCAATTTTTTGGAATAGTTTCAGAAGGATAGGTGTTAACTCTTCTCTAAATGTTTGGTAGAATTCACCTGTGAAGCCATCTGGTCCTGGAATTTCATTTTTGGGGAGTTTTTAAATTACTGATTCAGTTTCAGTACTGGTGATTGGTCTGTTCATATTTTCTATTTCTTCTTGATTCAGTCTTGAGTGATTACACCTTTCTAAGAATTTGGCCATTTTTTCTAGGTTGTCCATTTTATTGGCATATAGTTGTTTGTAGTAGTCTCTTATTATCCTTTGTATTTTTGTGGTGTTGGTTGTAACTTCTCCTTTTTCATTCCTGATTTTATTGATTTGGGACCTATATTACAAACCAACAGCTAATATCATCCTCACCGGTGAAAAAGCTGAAAGCATTTCCTCTAAGACCAGGAACAAGACAAGGGTGCCCACAATTGCCACTTTTATTCAACATAGTATTGGAAGTCCTAGCCACGTCAATCAGAGAAGAAAAAGAAATAAAAGGAATGCAAATTGGAAAAGAAGTAGAGCTGTCACTGTTGGCAGGTGATATGATGCTATACGTAGAAAATCCTAAAGATGCCACCAGAAGACTACCAGAGCTCATCAGTGAGTTCGGTAAGGTTGCAGGACAGAAAAGTAATATACAGAAATCTGTTGCATTTCTATACGCTAACAATGAACTATCAGAGAAATTAAGGAAACAATCTGATTTACTGTCACATCAAAATGAACAAAATACCTAGAAATAAACCTACCTAAGGAGGCAAAAGACCTGTAGTCAGAAAACTGTAAGATACTGATGAAAGAAATCGAAGATGACTCAGATGGAAAGATATACCATGTTCCTGGATTGGAATAATCAATATTGTTAAAATGACCATACTACCCAAGGCAATCTACAGATTCAGTTCAATCCCTATCAGAATACCAATGGCATTTTCCACAAAAGCAGAACAAATAATTTTAAAATTTGTATGGAAACGCAGAAGACTCCAAATAGCTAAAACAATCTAGAGAAGGAAGAACAAAGCTGGAAGAATCACATTCCCTGTCTTCAGACTATACTACAAAGCTACAGTAATCAAAACAGTATGGTACTGGCACAAAAACAGACACATAGATCAATGGAACAGGATAGAGAGCCCAGAAATAAATCCACACACTTATACTCAATTAACCTGACAAAGGAGGCAAGAATATACAATGGAGAAAAGACATTCTATTCAGTAAGTGGTGCTGGGTAAGCTGGACAGCTGCATGTTAAAGAATGAAATTAGAACATTCTCCAACACCATATATAAAAATAAACTCAAAATGGATCAAAGACCTAAATGTAAGACTGTATACTATAAAAGTCCTAGAGGAAAACGTAGGCAGAACACTCTGACATAAATCACAGCAATATTTTTTTGGATCCGTTTCCTAAAGCAAAGGAAACAAAAGCAAAAATAAACAAATGGGACCTAATTAAACCTAAAAGCTTCTGCACAGCAAGGTGCAGGAGTAAAGACATAGACGTAAAGAATGGACTTGAGGACATGGGGAGGGAGAAGGGTAAGCTGGGACGAAGTGAGAGAGTGACATGGACATATATATACTACCAAATGTAAAATAGATAGCTAGTGGGAAGCAGCCACATAGCACAGGGAGATCAGCTCAGTACTTTGTGACCACCTAGACGGGTGGGATAGGGAGGGCGGGAGGGAGATGCAAGAGGGAGGAGATATGGGGATATATGTTTATGTATATCTGATTCACTTTGTAATAAAGCAGAAACTAACACACCATTGTAAAGCAATTATACTCCAATAAGGATGTTAAAAAAAATAAAAGCTTTCTGCACAACAAGGGAAACCATTGACAAAACAAAAAGACAACCTACTGAATGGGAGAAAATATTTGCAAGCAATATGACTGATAAGGGATTAATATTCAACATACATTAACAGCTCATATAACTCAACATCAGTAAAACAAACAACCCAATTAAAAAACGGGCAGAAGATCTGAATAGACATTTTTCTGAAGAGGAAATGCAGATGGTCAATGGGCACATGTAAAGAGGCTCAACATTGCTAATTATCAGGGAAATGCAAATCAGAACCACAATGAGATATCACCTCACGCCTGTCAGAATGGCCATCCTAAAAAAGAACATGAATAACAAGTCTCGTCAAGGATGTGGAGAAAAGGGAAGTCTCGTGCACTGTTGGTGTGACTGTAAATCAGTGGAGTCACTGTGGAAAACCATATTTTTAGTCAAAAGACTAAAAATAGAACTACCATATGACTTAGCAATTCTACTCCTGGGTATATGTCAAAAAAACCCTAAAAACACTAATTTGAACAGATACATGCACCCCAGTATTCCTAGCAGCATTATTTGCAATTGTCAAGATATGGAAGCAATCTAAGTGTCTATCAACAGATGAAAGGATAAAGAAGAAGTGGTATATATATATATACAATGGAATACTACTCAGCCATAAAAAGGAATGAAATTTTGCCATTTACAGCACCACGGATGGACTTGGAGGGCATTATGCTAAGTGAAATAAGCCAGACAGAGAAAGACAAATACTGTATATCACTTCTATGTGGAATCTAAAAAATATAACAAACGAGTGAATATAACAAAAGAGAAGTAGACTCACAGATACAGAGAACAAGCTAGTGGTTACCATTGAGGGGAGAGGCAATACAGGGGTGAGAGAGTAGTAGATACAAACTATTGAGTGTAAGATAGGCTGCAAGGATGTATTGTACAACACAGGGGATGTATCCAATATTTTGTAACAACTGTAAATAGAGTGTAACCTTTAAAAATTGTATTAAAAAGCACACAGATAATGAGAGACATACAAAAAGTAAAAAGTGAAATTGGGAACCTTGTCTGCTTTTTCAGATTCCAGTCTCATTTCACTCTCCAGTTAGCTTTATATCTTTTGAGTAAATAAATACCTAAGAGTTGAGTTGCTGGGGCATATCACATGTCTAGTGATTTTAGGTTGGATCATGGGCATTGTATTAGATATCAAATGTCTGATTTTCATTCTTTTGCTTTAAAGAATGTTGAGTTTTGTTTTGGATGGCAGTTAAGTTGGAGAGCTTCTTGATCCTTTTGAAGCTTGTTTATGTATTTTTAGGGTAGGTTCAACCTTTACTGTAGACTAGCTTAGCGCTTCTGAGCTCTCTGCTAATGTCCTGAGTCTTTAATGAGGTCTCTTTTATGTGGTCAGAACTGGAATGTCTCTCAGCCCTATATGAACGGTACAGCTTAAAACTCTGGTAGTTATTCTTTGGCTGACCTTGTGGGGTTTCACCATATATATGCATAGCTTAGTATTCAGCAAGACTTAAGGGGAATCCCTTAAGCTCTAGGTTTCTAGAGCTCTTTCTCTGTATCTCTCACCTGTCTTGTACTCTGTTCCACAAATAGCTGCTTCTGCTTCCCTGAACTTTAATCTTTTTCTCCTCAGCTTAACAAGACTGCCATATTATGCTTGTGTCTTCCCACCATACATGGTAGTCTAGAAAGTGACTTCTATCAGAAAACCTTGTTTGTCTCCCTTCACTCAGGATTATAGTCCTGTTCTGCCTGTTATGCAGTGTCTGAATATGGTTGTTTTATATATTTTGACCAGTTATTTTTTTTATTGTTTCTGGAGGGCTAATTTGGCACCAGTTTGCTGTTAGTATAATAATAACGTGACTGATGACCACCTATGTGTCCATCAGTCAGCTTGAACAATTTTCAGTCTTTTTTCACTGAGTATGTTTTAGCACATTCAAGATATCATCATTTTATTTCATGCCCAAATACTTTCATTATTGATATTCTGGTAACAATTAGGTTAACTGAAAATGATGAAACAGGAGGTATGGAGTTTGATGAAAGAAACCATCCTGAGCCTTTCCAGAACTATGGTTGGAGAACCAAAGCCTTTTGGTCCAGAATTCACCTAGGATTGCCAGAACTTCCTGGATCAAGCCTAATACATTCCAGAATCATTTTAAAATTTGATAACCTGAGTTGTAAGAGAGTAGATCTTGAAAGTTCTTATCACAAGGGGAAAAAAATTGTAACTGTGAGGTGTTGGATGTTAACTAATCTTATTGTGGTAATCATTTTACAGTGTATACATATTGCAAATCATTTTGTTGTGCACCTTAAACTCATACAGTGTTCTATGTCAATTACACCTCAAGAAACTGGAAAAAAAATGTGAAAATCTGGAATGAGATTTTTTTCCATCATCATCAAACACTTATTGTATGCTTTGCTATCATTTGTAAGGCACTAGCTATTCTGTTGCTGAAAAGGTATAAGATGCTAATGAAGAGAGACATATTTAAAATTAATGGCAATATGCAATGGCAAATGCCAAGTGAATGAACATCCCTAAAGGTGTTAGTAGCATTTCAGGGGAAAATTCTTGAGTTGTCAGGGAAAGGTTTGTAGATAAGGAGATTTGAGCTATACTTGGAAGGAAAGATAGGCCTTAGGGTAAGTAAATGTTGCTAGGAAAAACACTGTATAGTTAGCTGTACTTCTGAAATTCCTATCCGATGTCCCTGGGTTGTTTGCTGCCCACCCCACCCCCAGCACCACCAAATCCATCAGGTTATCTGCTATGTTACTGTTTTCTTTAGCTGGCACTTAAAGTATTTGAGATGTCCTGCACACTAGACTTTGTTGAAATCAATGCCTGTTGAATTTAATTGCATAGTGACAGTTTTCTGTATCATCTTGTTTAGCCCTCCAAAGCATACTTGACATATATATTAAAGGCAGTTTTTTCTCTTTTTTTTTTTTTTTTTTTGCGGTACGCGGGCCTCTCACTGTTGTGGCCTCTCCCATTGCGGAGCCCAGGCTCCGGACGCGCAGGCTCAGCACCCATGGCTCACGGGCCTAGCCGCTCCGCGGCATGTGGGATCTTCCCAGACTGGGGCGCGAACCTGTGTCCCCTGCATCGGCAGGCGGACTTTCAACCACTGCGCCACCAGGGAAGCCCATTTTTTTCTCTTTTAAGACTTCTTTGTAATTTTTATGATACGTTTTTGAGTACTGTAGTTTGCTTTTTATTTTTATCAATTTAGTGGGAAACTGCTCCCTCCTCAAGGCTATGGGAAGTTTGACTAGTAGTTGATCTACCCCTCATTTCATTTTTCATTGCCCTTTGGGGGCTGTGCATTGCATTCATTAGAATGGAAAGCTAGGAAACTTTATTTAAAAAATAAATTTATTTTTATTTTTGGCTGTGTTGGGTCTTCATTGCTGTGCGTGGCTTTCTCTACTTAACGGCGAGCGGGGGCTACTACTCTTTGTTGCAGTGCACGGGCTTCTCATTGTGGTGTCTTCTCTTGTTGCAGAGCATGGGCTCTAGGCGCGTGGGCTTCAGTAGTTGTGGCATGCGGGCTCAGTAGTCATGGCTCTCGGGCTCTAGAGCGCAGGCTCAGTAATTGTGGCGCACAGGCTTAGTTGCTCTGCGGCATACGGGATCTTCCCAGACCAGGGCTTGAACCCGTGCTCCCTCTGTTGGCAGGTGGATTTTTAACCACTGGCACCACCAGGGAAGCCTGGAAACTGCTTTTAATTCATGAAAAATACATCAGTAAAGCAAAACTCTTAAACTGACTTAATTTCATTTTCCCTACTTTCTTACGATATTGGACTTAATATTACTACCTCTGATAAATATACAGCAGTTTAGAGATGTAGAGAAGAGAATTTGAAGAGCATTTGAAATTAGAGCCACGTGGGTTTCAGTCTGGGCTCTACATTTTATAGGCAATAACTTTGGAAAAGCTGCTTGTTCAGTTACTTTCTGTGTTTTTGTGCATCTATAAAATGAGAACAATGAGTTAGTACGTTCTTAGTAAGTTGCAGTTGTTGTTGTCTAGGTTGCCTTTTGAATTATTAAACATAATCTGCTTCCACTGGATATTTAAGACAATTTGTGTGTGTTCAGGAAAGAAGGAAATTCAAGTTCACTAAATATATGGATTCTCTTATAATCCATTTGTTTCTCTAAGGTCAGTAGTAATGTCCCCCCTTTCATTTCTGATTTTAGTGAGTTGAGTCTTCCTTTCTTTTTTCCTTAGGTTTTTCAATTTTGTTGTTGTTTTCAAAGAACTACCTTTGCTTTGCTTGATTTTCTCTATTGTTTTCCATTCTCTGTTTTTTGTTCATATACGCTCCAGTCTTCATTATATCCTTCCTTCTGCTAGTTTTGAGTTAAGTTTGCTCTTTTTCTAGATCCTTTTAAGGTGGAAAGTTAGGTTATGGATTTGAGATTTTTCTTCTTTTTTGGTGCAAGCATTTTAGCTGTAAATTTTCCTCTCATCACTGCATTCACTGCCTCCTATGGTGTTGTGTTTTCATTTTCATTAGTCTCAAAGTATTTTCTAATTTTCCTTTTGGTCTTTTCTTTGACCTATTGGCTGTCTCAGAGGTGTTGTTTAATTTCCACATATTTGTGAATTTTCTAGTTTTCCTTCTGTGATTGCTATCTAGTTTCATTTCATTGTGGTCAGAGAAGATAATTTCAATCTTTTTAAATTTATTGAGGCATTTTGGTGGCCTAACATGTTCTATCCTAGAGAATGTTTCATGTACATTTGCGAAGGAATGTGTATTCTGCTGTTACTGGGTAGAGTTTGGTATACATCTTAGGTCTGAGTGGTTTGTAATGTTCAGATTCTCTGTTTCCTTACTAATCTTCTGTGTAGTTGTTCTATGCATTATTGAAAGTGCGGTATTGTCCATTCGTTACTTTAGAACTATTGTCTAGTCGTTACTTTAGAACTTTTTCTCCCTTCAGTTGCTTCAGTATTTGCTTCATGTGTTTTGGGGCTCTGTTGTTACATGTGTTATCTGTTTATAATTGTTATATCTTCTTGCTGGATTGACACTTTCATCAATATATAATGTCCTTTATCTCTTTTAACAATTTTTGATTTAAAGTATTTTGTCAAATATTACTGTAACCACTAAGCTCTTAGTTATACAATTTGCATGGAGTATCATTTTTCATCCTTTCACTTTCAACTTATTTGTTTCTTTTGATCTAAATTGAGTTTCTTATAGAAAACTTAGAAATGGAATCATATGTTTTTTTAATCTATTCTGACAATGTGTCTTTTAATTGAAGTGTTTAATCTATTTACATTTAAAATAATTGCTGATAAGGAAGAACTTCTGCCATTTTGCTATTTGTTCTCTGTGTGTCGTATCTTTTTTGTTCCTCAGTTCCTTCATTACTGTCTTCTTTTGTGTTTAATTTTGATTCCTTTTTCATTTCCTTTTCTTTGTATATTTCAGGTTTCTTTAGTGGTTATTTTGGGATTACGTAGTATCTTACACTTACAACAACCTAGATTGAATTAATAACAACTTGGTTTCAGTAACGAAACTATATTCCTCTACATCTTCATCCTTCCCCTTTTATGTTCTTATTGTCACACATTACATCATTATACATTGTGTGCCCATAATGTAGATTTAGAATTATCTTTTCATTCATTAGTCTTTAAAATCATATAGTTAAAAAGGTGGATTTCCAAATCAAAAATACAATATTGCTGGCTTTATATTCACCTATGTAGTTACCTTTACTGATGTTCTTTATTTTTTTCATATGGCTCTGGATTACTGTATAGTGATCTCTCATTTCAGCCTGAAGGACTCCCTTTAGTGTTTCTTGTAGTTCAGATCTGCTTGTGACAAAATCCCTCAACTTTTGTTTATCTGAAAATCTCTTAATTTCTCCTTTATTTTTGAAGGATAGTTTTTCTAGTTAAAGAATTCTTAGTTAGCTTTTTTTTGTCTTCCAGCATTTGCATTGTCATCCCACTGCCCCTGTCCTCCATGGTTTCTGATGAGAAACTGGCTGCTAATGTTATTGAGGATCCCTTGTATATGATGCGTCACTTCTCTTGTTGCTTTCGAGGTTCTCTTTGTCTTTCAGTAGTTTGAATACGATGTATCTTGTATGGATCTTTTTGAATTTATCCTTCTTGGGAGTTTGCTAAGCTTCTTGGATGGTTAGATTGATGTTTCTGTTAGATTTGGGACATTTTCAACCATTATTTCTTCAGATATTCTTCCTGCCTCTTCCTCTTGCCTTGCCTTTGGGACTCCCATTATATTTATGTTGGTATGTATGGTGGTATCCCACAGTCTCTTAAGCTGTGTTCATTTTTCTTCATTGTTTTTTCTTCCTGCTCCTCAGACTACATAGTTAATAAAATCACTCATGAATAATAATCACAAACTATTAATTTGTTGGGTTTTACTGGACCACAGTCTAACAACTCTCAGTTATTTGATGTGGTATACAGTTGACCCTTGAACAACATGGGTTTGAACTGTGCAGCTCTGCTTATGCACGTTTTTTTTTTTTAGTAAACGCAAATAGTACAACATGATGCACGGTTGGTAGAATCTGTGAACGCAGAACCACAGATAAAGAGGACTGACTGTGGGACTTGAGCATCAGCGGATTTTGGTATGCATGGTGGGTCCTGAAAACAGTCCCCTGCACACACCAAGGGACAGCTGTACTGTGTAAGTCAGCATAGGCTAAGTCCCTGCGGTAGAGGATAAAAGCAGAGCATTGTGTACCAAGTGTTGGCTCTTTAAAGTCTCTGCCCAGAAATGACCCAAGTCACTTTCCCTTGTGTTTTATAGGCCAAAGTAAGTCACATGGCCATACCTAATTTTAAGTGGTGAGGAAAGCACAGTTCTCTCTGTACCCCAGAATGAAGAATATATTATGTTTCAATAGCTTGAATGACAACCAGGTATGCATACAATGTGATTGTATGTGTCTGTTTCTGAGAAGTCTCTGTTAATGACCGGGAACTATAATTCTCAATATGCTTTTATCATATCCCTTCAGAAAAGATTATGATAAAATTGTCTGAAAAGACATTTCTACTACCACTGCTAGTAGATGCCTTTGTGTACTCTTATTAACAGTCTCCTAATTAATTTACACACTACTCCCTCCCCACTCTATCACCAGTCCATTCTTTAGCATTCATTGTAATATTTCTTTGTGTACACAAAGGTTATTATTAGTCTCTTTAACTCTCCTAGTTTTCAGTTTAACTCCTTCACCTTACTAGCTCTGTGACCATAAACAAAATTCTTAATAATAAACTGAAGCTTCAGTTTCTTTTCTGGAAAGAAAGATAATAGAAAGATAATAACGCCTGACTCAAAGGATTGTAATCAATCAGTTGACATAATGTGTGCAGAACGTTTTGTACACTCATACTTGGTAACTGCTCAATTTATTGCTTTTTTTCCTCCTGGCATTCAGTGCTCTTCATAGTTTGGCTCTCCCTTCCAAAAATCTGATGCAATACTCTCAAATTACTGTTGAACTATAAGTAATAATATTTTTGATCAGAAAGTTAGATTTTTTTGTTAATGTAATTTTTAACAGTTTACTGCATTTTAGTATGTTTGGAGGAAGGGGTGGAAATTATACTGTGAAGTTTATCTCCTAATTTTATAATGGAAGTCATTGCGAAGTCAGGATTTACTTAAATTTGCTATAAAATTCTTATCATAATACTTTTAGCTCTAATAAATGGTAGTATTTATATAAAGGAAAATAGTTTCCAGTTTCAAGATGGGTAATGAGGTTTCCACCTTTTTCTTGAAAATCACCAACAGAACAAAAAGTTGAAATACTGTTTTCATCTTTAATGAGAGCTGGAGGTATCTCTAACCCATGACCTAAAAATTGGATGAGAAAAAATAAATGACTTAGGAAGAATATCAAACCTGAGAGCCTAACGTTACATATATGATATTGATGAAAAGCAAAACCCTAGAACCCTAGAATGTTTGATCTGCAAAACCCTAGAATGGCTCAGGTACTAGTACCACAGAATATAGGAATGAACCAGGGGCCATAAATGGGGATTGTTTGAAAAATCTGAATAAGGAATAGGATTTCTATGTTCTCACCTCACAGGAGACAGGATGTCTGATTAAACCAGAGGGATTCCAGACACAGAGTAGGGCAAGGATGAGATGCTAAACTAAAGATGGGGATTAAGTGAAAGTTGTTGTACTGAACAGTAGGATGTCAAGCTTTCTTCCCCTGCTTGGCTCCAGACTTCTGGCTTCTGTACTTGATTGAGGGATTCTTCCTAGGGAAATTAAATCACTCCCGATGAATGACCCAACAGCCTCTCATATTGGAAGACCTCAAACAAAAATGCCTACCCTGAGGTCCACCAGTTGACAACCCAACTTGAACACATAAAACTTATAATTAGTTTTTTCTCATTAACCTCTTGAACATGAAGAAAGATGTTATCCATCTTAGGAAAGTTTCTAACGTAAAATAGAGACACACAACAGAAAAAAGGAAACTCAGAGGAAATAGGCAATATAGGGAACAAAAACGCTTTGGTGAAATGAAAATTAACCACCTTAAACAGGTATTGCCTAATTAAAAAAAAATTGATGCTATAAGAAAAAAGGGGAGGTGGGTGTGAGAAAGTTCCTGGAATGAAAAGTATGATAGCAGAAATTAAAAATTCAGTAAAAGCATTAAAAAAAACATTTGACAGACCCTCCCAGGATATAGAACAGTGGCAGAAGAAATGTCTTCAGACAACTTTATCATAGTCTTTTTTGAAGGGACATTCATTCAAGTGTCATAATAAAATAGAGACATTTCAGACTTGAGAGTTCTAAGTTTACTTCTCATGCACCTTTCCAGAAAGCCCCAAGAATATGTGAACCGAAGAAGATACAGGATCTATAAAATAAAGAGTTCAACATAGGAAAGAAGCAAAGAAATCATAAGGATGATGACAAAGTAAATATCATGTTGATAGCTGTGCATTAGACTTAGTAGGGCAATGGGCATAAAGAGGGATGCCTCCAAGGGCGGGGGTGAAATGGAAATCATAAGCTATATAGCAGGTTTGACCACATAGAAGATTGTTTTGAGAATTGTTTTGTCAGACCTATTAAGGAGTATGAGATGACTTAGGTATAAGTTTAAAGAAAACCAAGCAGGGCTTCCCTGGTGGCGCAGTGGTTGAGAGTCCGCCTGCCGATGCAGGGGACGTGGGTTCGTGCCCCGGTCCGGGAAGATCCCACATGCCGCGGAGTGGCTAGGCCTGTGAGCCATGGCCGCTGAGCCTGCGCGTCCGGAGCCTGTGCTCCGCAACGCGAGAGGCCACAACAGTGAGAGGCCTGTGTACTGCAAAAAAAAAAAAAAACAAGAAGAAAACCAAGCAAATGAAAGCATGTGGAAAATTACCAAGTTATTTAAGGAAAGATTACTGAACACTACTTGACCCAGAAGTGAAAAATATTTATGTAATCATCATAATGAAAACAGTTTGGTATAATTATGTTAGGAGGATGGGAAAAAATGGGTAAATGAGAATAAAAAGCTAATGTCTAAAATTAATGATGTTAAAGCAGTGTAAACACATGGTTTAAAAAATACGCAGGTAAATAGAAGAAGATAACAGCTCAAAGAATTCAAGCTGGTTGCCTCCTCACTGAAAGAAGACTACTTCAGTAGTTATTTTTGTTTGTCATAAGCCTTCTAGCACTGTTTGACTATTTATGTGTATGTATTACTTTGAATAATAACTTTAAAACTAGATGTACATGGAGAACATCTCAGAAAATTCATCACAGTGTCTTGTGTGGTTAGCAATTCAGATATGACTCCTGTAAACTAATAACTCATGATGTCCTTTTAAGGGCTGTCATATCAAACATACTAATTGAACATGAACATGTTTGGTTAAAAATTAGCCAATTTAGCCATTCAGGCACGTAGAAGGAATCAAATATTCCAGGTCATGGCAGTAGCAGAGCAGGATAGTAATAAAGCACCACCAGGTTTCTGTATGGAAAGTAATCTAAAACTAATAAGCATCTAAATAATTTTCTGAGCATCCAGATAATTTTCACAAAGCTAGGAACCTTAACTTGTTAGATTCTTTGCACTTAGTTTTAATAGTATTGACAAATTGGTTTCTAGGATTGTAGGTGATGAGAAGGAAAGATGATGTAGGCAGGCTAATTGTTGCCTAAAGTAAGTGATAGCTGATAGTAAGAGAAGAGACAGATAGCTGTTAAATTCTAGCACAGGCATTGAGAAAGAATGGTCCAATGCCATATGGATATAAAGATTCCAAAACAGCTTTATAGTCCTTTTGAGGGCTTGTATGTGACAGCTCAATTATGTTGGCATTGACCTAGCCACTCTAGTGCAGCCATTTAGTGCCAAGGAGTTTTCGAATTTACCCATTTTGCCACTTAATGTAAAACATCTCCTAATTGCATCCCTGAATCTGACCTTAAGTCTGATACATACCTAAAGGATAGGAATCAAGAATGAGGTGTGGAGCAAGGGAAGATGAAGTGACGATTTGACACTTCGGACATGCACTGTATAATAGAATGGTATATAAGTTTCGTAGTTGCTCAACTCAGAAAGGGCTGTCAGTCATTTTAAATGCCTGTTGGTTCCCTTGAGAATTAACTTCTATCTTTACTGTTTTTTTCCCTAAGATTCTTTGCTCCTCTCTCTCTTCTCCCTCCATTCCCACTCCCCCCAATATAAGTTACACTGGTCAGACACATTTATTTCTAATTGATAAATAGATATGTCTGCTATAGTGGAATTTAAGTATGTTTTTCATTTGAGAATCTAAAGGATGAACACCTGATTTTTACGTTTGATTGTGTTACTTTATTTGATTGGCTATTAGTCACAGAGTGGAGGAGAATTCAGTATCTTTCTCTTTAATCCTGTGTATTTGCTTTTTTTTTTTAGAGGAAGTCCACAAGTGAAGGGGACACCCCATTTTAAGGAAGAACAGTGTGCTCCAGCATTAAATTTAGAGATGAGGAAAATATTGGATTTGCAGGCACCCATCATGAGGTACAGTACTTTGGTTAAATTTAGCATTTTGTGATGACAATATACAGTGTAGTTTGTTAATCGCATGAGCAGTAAGAAAGTTGATTTTATTTCTTTTCATTGAGGATCATTTTTTTTAGTCCTAAAAATTCTTGATTAGCCCTTATAAAAATGTAAAATTTTACAAATGGTACATTATTATACTTAAATTACTGTAATAAAGCCCACAATTTGGGTATACCAACTGTAATTTTATTTAGAAATTTATATTTTTTGATAAGATCTAGAATTGTTTGAATGGTATAACATAGTACATGTTACTTAAAAAGATACTCATATGCATTTGTAAAAACATTGAGGGCACTTTCTCTTTTCTTTTCTTTTTTTTTTGCGGTACGCGGGCCTCTCACTGTTGTGGCCTCCCCCATTGCGGAGCACAGGCTCCGGACGCGCAGGCTCAGCGGCCATGGCTCATGGGCCTAGCCGCTCCGCCCCATGTGGGATCTTCCCGGACCGGGCACGAACCCGTCCCTTGCACTGACAGGCTGACTCTCAACCACTGGGCCAACATGGAAGCCCGAGGGCACTTTTTCTTGAAAAAACTCCCCAAATACGTTGTTGGGTTAAGAAAAGTGAGGTATACTGTACATAAAAATGCTACTATTTTATTTTAAAGCGAGCTGGTGGTGGTAGTTTATGTGTTGTTCTGGAAGAATACGTAAGAAACTGGGCATGAGAACTGAGTGGCTAGGGGGGACAGTTTTGGAAAAAAGACTTTTTACTATGTAGTCTTATTAAGTGTTGACCTATACAATACGGATACAATACGTGAATATATTAAACTATATGAATGTAATACATATGTTTCTTAAATTCTTCTGATTCACAGTTCTAACTAAAGGCTTCCTTCATCATTTCTCTTGTTAGAATACAGTACAGATACTAGAACATGTTAAATAGAATTGTATACAAGTGGCTGGCTATTGCCTTAATCTATCTTTTTTTTACTTTAAGTCTCCTCAGAGAAAAAGAATGCCTTTTTGTTGTTGTTTTTATTTGTTTAAATGTGATCAGGGCTACAGGAGATTGAGTTCAGGTTACTCTTTATCTCAGATTTTATTTCAGCATAGAGATCCTTTTCAAGAGTGTAACTTGTGTAAGGAATTTTGAATGTCTGGGTTCCAAGCTGGATGGAACTGTACAAGCATGGCTTTCTATCTCCACCTGGTGGCAAAAACTGTGTGGTTCATGGATATAGGATAGAAAAAGAGCCTTAAAAAAAAGAATTCCTGCTGTCTTGTACAAGTTTAACTTGTCAGGTGCTAGTTTTTAATCTACTAATTTAGATGATTGGAAATCTCTCATTTTCTCTCAGAACTTCAGTAAAATGATCGCATTTCAGAGCAGTGTTATTATTAGCACCTGTAACATGTACCTCCTGGAAATTTGATTGGAGAATTCCTATATACTTTTGAATTGAGTGAGGGGGCATGAAACTTGGCCTTTAAACCAACTGTTTTCCCTCCTACTACCAAAAATTAGTCAAATAAAGTTAGGGACAATGATTATGCTGTTGCTTATAGGCATAAGATTGCAAGAGTCTGCCATCTTTTAATTTTTGATTGAAGAAAGAATTGGATTAATGTTAAGCATCTACACCTTGTTATTAATTGAGGGTAGAGAATATATAGAAAGTTTAAAAGTACTGGGACTTCCTGGTGGTGCAGTGGTTAAGAATTTGCCTCCCAATGCGGAGGATGCAGTTTGATCCCTGGTCAGGGAACTAGGTCCCACGTGCATGCTGCAACTAGGAGTTCTCATGCCACAACTAGGGAGCCCACCGGCTGCAACTAAGACCTGGCACAACCAAAAATTAATTAATTAATTAATTAAAAATTTTTTTAAAAGAACTGATATAATTTATAATTAAAACTCTTAGTCTATTTCTAACTAATACTAATAAATGCTACAGTTTATTATCTTCCTTCTTCCCAGGCACTTAGAAAGACCCATGTAGTATATATAGTATTTAATGTTAATTAGGTATTAAACATATTTACATATTTGAGAATCGGTAATTGTGAATTATTCATTTTATATTAAGAATATTTGATTAATCAGATTCCAAAATCCTATTATTCTCCTCCCCAAATCCTATTATTCTACTTCTAAGATCCTAAATTAAACAACGGCAATAACAAACACCTGTGGTATACCACATAGCTGTTAATAAAGCCCATAGAAGTCAGTGATTGTAGAGGGCATAACTATGCCATAACTAGAGGCATAGTTATGCCTCTCTAAGGGCATAACTTAGAGTATCTTTATGTGTATTTTGTGTGTACTTACACGTAGGGGTGATTTTCAATAAAAGTCAGTACAACATATGAAGACATAGGATATAAATTATTGGTACAGGGTCCTAACATCCCCCAGGTGGCAAGAATTAATCCTTTAGTTCTTAAGTCTTTGTGAGAATGGGAATCCGCGGGGAGAGACCCTTGGGTGACTTGAAACAAGGCCTATTTACTAAACTTCATGGAAATATTCAGTACTTTAACATCTGATATCAGCCTTTAATTGAAAGTTTGTTTACTTTCAATTAAACGGGGAGAATCTATCCTTTTTATAGATTGTTTATCATTTTTGTCACAGTTATTTGTTAATTCCAACGTCAGGATTGTTTATGAGTCTGTTTACATTGATGGATTTTTCTTGACTCTGGGTCACATTTTCCTGTTTATTCAGACATCTGGTCATTTTTAATCACAGTACTGTGGATGATGATGATGTAGAGATTCTGAATTCTGTTAACTTTGTCAGAGAAGTGTTGAGTTTTGCCTAGAAGGCAATTAAATTACTGGAGGGTAACCTTGATCTTGTTCCTAATTGTCATATGCAGTGATTCTTCCAGGGAGATACAAGCTGGGGAGAGGGAGAATGTGGTTTGAAAAAACCGAGGCTGACTCCTGCTGAATGAAAACCACTGGTAAACCAGTGACTCCTCCACTAAATTGCCTCTCTTATATCAGGTCTAAAACAAAGTTTTTATATTCTAGCCACCACATGCTACACATAAATTTTACCACTAAAATATAAATTTGAAATAAAAGAATATAATTTTAAAAGGTGAACTTTCATTAAACTGGGAATTGTAGTTGACTGCAAATGCTCTGAAGTTCAAGAGATGGAGCTCAGTGAGGGGACATGTTATTCTTATCTTTTTTAATATTTTTATAGTTGGGAAGAAAGTACAGTAAATTCTTCATCATCTGAAATATATGGTGGAATAAGTCATTGAACTTAACTTTCCAAAGAATTAAAAGTTAAAGAAAACATTAAAAACGTTCTTTTCACCACTATGGATTAAAATATTTCTGAAATAGACTCTTAACTTCTAAAGTATGAAAGGAAATTTAACAGTACATAATAGAGTATATAAATAGACATTACATTTTTCATTCTTTCTTACACTTAAATTTTCTTTTTTTTACAGCATTTGATACTCTTTTGAGTACTCTTTCTTAAGTCCATCTTATTCCCTTGGCTTTCTTGATACCAGTTTCCACTGGTTCTCTTTCTTTCTCTCTGCCATTATCTTTGTAGCCTCACTTTCGGATTCCCCTTCCCTCTTGACCTTCCTCCCACAAACATTTGGTGCCATATGTAACTAACATTGCCCTAGGGACTTGGCATTATAGGAGTAAACAAGTCAGGCATTTATTGCCCTGCAGTTGTAATTGTTAAATCTCTTTGCAAGTATCAATAAGTGCTGAGATCATACTACATAATTACTTTTCACTACTTAGTCAGCTGAGAGGTCTTCTGCAGGGATAAACTGTATTTTATTCACCTCTGAATCTCCAGCCCAGCATAGTGCCTGTCACAGAGCTCAGGCTTAATTAAATGTTTGTTGAATGGATGCACAATGTGAGATTCTTTGATACCCTAGAAATACTGTGGTCTAGAACTATGCTCTCCACTACAGTAGCCATTAGTCAAATGAAGTGATTTAAATGTAAATTACAGATAAAATAAACAGAATTAAAAATTTAGGTCTTCTGTCACACTAGCCATGTTACAAGTGTATAATCACCACATGTGGCTAATGGCTACTGTGTTGGATAGTACAGATACAGAACATTTCCATTACTGGTGAAAATTCTGTTGGATAGGGTTAGAGGATTGTTACCTCTACACTCCATGTCTCCGGATTGTCATTCTGTCATTAGTTCTTTTCATGGTTTCTCTGTCTCTTTCCTTTCTTGTCAGCTGTCACTTATCCTTCCATCTTCTAATTTGCTGTTTCAGTACGTCTAGTTTTTAAACATAATTCATCAGGTTTGTGACTACAGCAACGCGTGGTCTTTCATTTTTTTCAGAATTTCTGATTCTAGATTGAATTATACATTGATAAAGCTGATATATAGCTAAATTGTAGATAAATGGCAGTTTTGTTAAGTGGTTTTATGATCTTTGCATGAATATTCTCCAGAGCAGTTATACTCATATTCATTGCTTACCCAATATGCTTTTCTTAAAAGGAAATTGATTCTAAATTGCTTACTTCTCTACAGTTTGCAGTCTGTGCTGGAAGATCTCCTGGTTGCTACTTCTGATGGACTTCTTCATCTTATTCACTGGGAAGGAATGACAAATGGGAGGAAAGCTATTAATCTTTGTACAGTACCCTTTTCAGTAGATCTCCAGTCATCTAGAGGTAGTTACACTTTTTTCATGAGACAGAACCAGATGTTTAATATTTTATATAAACTAGTTAGATATTTCTTATGGATGAACATTGGTTTATCTACTTTGGAATTAATTATGCAAGGGAGGAGGGTGTGTGTGTGTGTGTGTGTGTGTGTGAGAGAGAGAGAGAGAGAGAGAGAGAGAGTAGGAAAGAGTAGTTCAGTTGTTTAGTGTTGTTAGGTCATTATGTTTGCCCTTTTAACTGTCCTTATATGGTTTGCAAGCAAAAATACAAGAGAATTAATTTACTATATTTATATTCATATTTCATGTACTTTTTTTTTCATCAGCAGGTTCATTCCTGGGCTTTGAAGATGTGCACATTAGAGACATGGAATACTGTGCCACACTTGATGGGTTTGCTGTTGTGTTTAATGATGGTAAAGTTGGATTTATCACACCAGTGTCAAGTAGATTTACTGCAGAGGTATGACTTATTTACTTGGAATGTTTATTTTTTAATTTTGCATTTATTAATTTTAGTCTTTATTAAACCCCTCCCCTATTTTCCTTATTTAAGATTTTTTTAATCAAAACTATACATATAAATAGTGTAAGTAGACAGTTCTATTGACATGTTAATGAAAAATGATAGTTCCTTTCCTCCTGCTTGTTCTCTTCATTCCGTTTTCATTCTCAGAGGCAACTACTTTTTATTCCTTCACTGGTGATTTTGCTATTTATCTCCACTACTCTGAGTATTTCCTGTAATTTTTAGTTTTTAGGCTGTGTTCATTGACTTCCCATTGTGGAAAATGACCATGTACTTCCCACTTCCCTGTTCCCCCACCCTGTCTGTAAGTTCTTCCCATCTTCCCAATATAGTTATTGTGATTTTGATTATGTTAGTATCCGTTTCATCTTGAATAAATTTCTCTTGGAGCCTTCTGGACGATTGCTTACTATACATACCTATTTAACACAGTTGCATTTTTAGGCTGTCCATCATTATCATCCTGTGGATTTCCTATATTCCTTTATTTTTAGATCCTTTCAGAGTTAATGGTTAATTAATATTTGATTCATTAATATATGAATTTGGTTGCTGTGACAGAGACCCAAAATAAGAATTTGGATTCACTGAAGGCTGTGTGGGCTTTGGTGGGTTTGGTTGACTGTGGTCTTCATCATAGGGTGAGCTAACTGGGTTATTTCTTTTCCTCCCCACTCCATATCCAGTGTCTGTTGGAGAAGAGTCCTGCAGTCTTTCTCAGAGAATATGTACCTGGCTGGCCCAGTATTTTGGGATTTGAGTTATGGAAGAGTTAGACTAGAGGGTCCAAATTCAGGATGTAAACTCCCATGTATCCCTATTTTTGGTGTGGTCTAGAGACCACTGAGATTTTTTTGTTTTTCTCTAAAGAAAAACTCCAGTTTTCTATTGGAGTGGAGGTGGGATATTTCTTAGCTGCTCAGACTGGGAGGTAGGCAGTGCCAGCTACTGATTAAACAGGCTTTAAACCAATCCTACTGCTTTTAGTTCAGCTTTTGAGAGACATTTAAATTCCAAGGCCTTTTGTGTACCTTACAATGTAAGTGTGGCTGTTTTTCAACATCATTACTGCTGGTTAAGGATTCTACTCATCCACTTGCTTCCCAGCGTCCAGAATTTTCTGAGACCACCTCCTCTCCCATTCTTTGTCCTTGCCAACATATGCATTTTGAAAAAAATCTTTTCTGTTATAAAAGTTGGGGTTTTAAGAGTCAGAGAAGCTAAATATTCATGTTCAGTGTGTTTAATGGAAAGGATTTTAAGTTTTCAAGGGCATATTTTTCTATATGGTATCAGCTTTCTGTCTGATTTATTTCACTCAGCATAATGCCCTCAAGGTCCATCCATGCTGTTGCAAAAGGCAAGATTTCATTCTTCTTTATGGCTAAATAATATAGTTGACCCTTGAACAACATAGGTTTGAACTGTGCAGGTCCACCTACACCTGGGTTTTTTTCAGTAAATACATGCCACAGTACTCTACGATCTGCGATTGATTGAATCCACAGATGCGGAACCAAGGATATGGAGGGACAACTGTAAAGTTGTATATGCCGGGGGTAGATGCCCCTAACCCCCATGTTGTAAGGGTCACCTGTATATTCCTGTGTGTGTGTACCAAATTTTCTTTATCCATTCATCCATCAGTGGGCCCTTAGATGTTTCCATATTTGGCTATTGTAAATAATGCTGCATTGATCATGGGAGTACAGTTATCTTTTTAAGTTAGTGTTTTCTTCTTCTTCTTCTATTTTTTTTTTTTTTTTTTTTGGATAAATACCCAGAAGTGGAATTGCTGGATTATACGGTTGTTCTAACTTTACTTTTTTTTTTTTTTTTTTTTTGAGGAAGTTCCATACTGTTTTCTCTAGTGGCATACCAATTTACATTCCCATCAACAGTGCACAAGGGTTCCCTTTTCTCCACATCCTCCCAACACTTATTATTTCTTGTCTTTTTGATAATAGCCATTCTGACAGGTACGAGGTGATACCTCATTGTGGTTTTGATTTGCATTTCCCTGGTGTTAGTGATGCTGAGCATCTTGTCAGGTAGTTTTTGGCTCTCTCTGTGTGTTCTTTGGAGAAATGTCTATGCAGATCATCTGCCCATTTTTTAATCAGAATTTTTTTGCTATTAAATGTGTGAGTTTTTAATATATTTTGGATACAATCTTTTCTCACATATATGATTTGCAAATATTTTCTTCCATTCAGTAGATTGCCTCTTCATTTTGTTGACATATGTTTGGGATTTAAATGTTTTTACTGAAAACAAAAATATTAGAGCTGGAAAGTGAGTGACTGATTTCTGAATATCAGCTTGTATTAGTATTTGGTTAAAGAAAGTTTTCTAGTAAATTAAGGATTTAAAATAATGAAAAGTAGACGAAACATTATTAAATAAGTTATAAGTAGAAAATATAAATTACAAGAAAACAATACATATCTATTACTGGTAATTGGGAAATACACTAATGCCGTATTTATATCAGACATTATTTAAGTGCTTTATAAAAATCCTGTTTGGCACTGCCTTCTTTTTTTTTTTTTTTGGCTCTGCCGAGCGGTGATGCGGGATCTTAGTTCCCTGACCAGGGATCAAATCCACGCCCCCTGCAGTGGAAGCGTGGAGTCTTAACCACTAGACTGCCAAGGAAGTCCCCTGTTTGGCACTGTTCAATACAGTTAGCAAATGTATTAAAATATGTCAGATTATGCCACTCCTCTGCTCAGAACCCTTCAGTAGGACAAGATATTTAGGACAAAACCTGCTGAGGACAGCTAAAAGAGCTGGAGAAAAAATATTTTTTGAATGTGCTTAACGGCTTTGGAGAGCTAAAAAGACTGTAAAGAGCTAACAAGACTGGTTAGGGGAGGCCAGAGGCCCAGTGAGCTAAAAGCCCAGTGTTTGACATGACAATGAGCATGAACAAACAAGGCTGTATGCAACAACATGGATGAATCTCACAAACATGTTTAGTGGAAGCGGCTAGACACAAAAGAGTACATGCTCTGATTCTATTTTATATAAAATTGAAGGAAAACAAAAAACATAGGCAGCTCTGAATCAGTTCTGTGTGGACGCATGTTTAAGTGTTAATGGTTTAAAGGAAAAGAAGGAAGTGATTACTATGTAGGTCTGGATATTGTTTCTTTTGTGGTAGAGGTGAGGATAATATTGATCAGGAGTGACACTGTTGGGGGACTTGTGGGTACTGGTAATTCCTAGCCTGAGTGGTAATTTCACAAGTGTTTACTTTGTGATATTATTGTGATGTACATTTTTGCTTTTGTATTTTTCTCTAATGTATTATAATTCATAATAGAAAGGGTTAAAAAAAACTAAAGACACTCCAAATGACTCCCCATATATGAATTGGAGAAAAAGCCAAAGTTCTTATGGTGACTTTCAAAGCCCTATAAATCTGGCCCCCTATTTCATCTGTTACCTCATTTATTCCTTCTCCTTCCCCCATTCCACTCCACTCCACTCCATCTGCACAGGCCTCTTTGATGTTCTTTGAACATGCCAGAAATGCTACTGTGACAGGGCCTTTCTACTGCTGTATCTCCGAAAGTACTTTCCTCAAGAGGCACCTTCATAGGGCAGACCTTTTAATATTACATCTTCACCCATATACTCTCTTCTCCTTAATTGTTTTATTATTTTTTTCTGTAACATTTACTAACCTCCCACGTGATACTGTACAGTTTTTTAAACTTGTCAGTCTCTTAACAAACGTAAAGCAGGGATATAGCTAGGGATTTTGTTATGTTTGAATATCTGCAGTATCCTTGGCACCTAGAGCAGTACCTGGTGAATAGTAGGCACCTGGAAAATTTTTGTTATAGGGATGAATAGACGAATTTCAGTCTAGGCAGCAGTCCAAAGAAATAATGCTCAATGCTGTCTTTGCCATTTTTGTTAACTAAAATAATGTCTAGTTTTATTATTAAAATTGAAGAATAAAATTCCTACAAAAAAGCAAATATTCCATATTTAGATAGTAGATTCTATAGTTAGGAATTAAATAAAATCTATAGTATTATATTTCAAACAGTTTAATTATATTGGATCATCTAATTTTACTATCGTGATAATCCAGAAATAAAGTGCTGTATTGTAGTGTGCTGATTTTTTGTGCTTACTAAACAGTCATGATGACCTTTGCCTTAGAAATTTATGATCTAGGATGCCCTTGATTTGACAAATAAAAACAGACAAGAGAGCTGAATCTATTCTGTGTCTGTATTCAGAATTAAGTAGCATATAAAGCTTAATAATAATGTCATTCATTTATTGAAGCTTAACTTGTTGAATTCCAGGCATTGTATTAAGTGGGTTACTTGTATGTAAGTTCTCATTTAATTTTCAAAACACTCTAAGAGGTAATTTACAGATAAGAAAACTGAAGCTTGGAAAGGCCAAATAATCATTTTAGCAAGTCGGGTAGATCTGAGATGTTATGTCAGGCTGCCAGATACCATGCTACTAACCACTGTACTATAAAGCAAAGGAGTAATAGAGAATAGTCAGCAATTGACAAATCATTAATCACTTCCAAAGGATAGATGAAATAAAATCGACCATTTTCGATTGATCAGAAAAGTTCAACACTATATGCTAGGTGACAAGAATAATAATAGTGAGCAAATTAGATGCAGTTTCTACCATTAAGAGGTTTACATTTTAATAGGAAAGTTGTCTTCATTTAATTTGAATTTACAGGTCAGATATCCATTTTTTAGTGTTTTATGAATAGATTAGCACTGGACTGAGCTCATTTGGGAATATGTATTGAACCAGTTAATGAAATTGAGGTTTTTAAGGGAGAAAATCCAGATGGTAGTTCTGATGGGATGTTTTCCTATCCAGATCAAACCATATAAAGAACCATATAAAGCCTTATAAAACTGTGTTCATTGAAGGAGAATTTTATTGATAAAAGTATATTTGGGGAACATGCTTTAAATCTTAACTATTTTTCTTAATTTTAGCAGCTTCATGGAGTTTGGCCACAAGATGTTGTTGATGGAACTTGTGTAGCAGTAAATAACAAGTATCGACTGATGGCGTTTGGTTGTGCGAGGTAATTGATACAGATGTCTGTATTTTAAGACTTACTGCCAAAAATAATGGGTTTTTTTTAAACCGTAAGATATTCTTAACACACTTATGAACTTTATTGTGCCTTTCATAATTTATGAATCAGCCTTAATATAAAATTTAAAAGCATTTTAATAGATTGAAGCAAACAAATCTAAAGGGCAGATTTTGGAGATTGGGTGTTTAAGTTTGTAAAAGTGAGCTTTTTTTCAGTGGTAGGAAATTGAGTCACAAGTTGAGAAGATTAAATCAGTTAAAATTTCGGTTCTTTATTGTTTAAAAGAAGATCAGGAAGAATGTTTTCCTTTTTTGGAAACAGTCCTTTCTTTTTAAGACATCAGTGTTGACTTGCCTTTGAATTAGTGGGTGTGCCTTAGTTAACAAGCAAATTAAAAGCTTATACATAAAATCAATTTCTTGCTTTAATTCAAATAATTCAGGTTTTAGAAGTAAAATTGAATACAAATTATTCATTCAACAAATATATTTGTGTCTACCATGTGCCAGGCACAATTCTAAGCACTTGGGATACATTAGAAAACAACAAATATACCTGACTTTTTTGAGCTTTATGTTTTAGCTCAAATAAAAAGATCATATCAGATGCTGAGAGTAATGCCTTAAAATGTGTATAGTGCTTTTTAGTCTTCAAAACTCTTTGTTAAATATAAAATTCCATTTTGACCTCAAAATGTGACTTAGTGGTTCTGTAGAACACAACATCTAATATTGTTTCCAGCTACATCAAGGTAAGTATCAAAGTATTTCTATCAGTATAAGTAATACACTGATAGTGTTATAAATCACTGCCTTCATTATACTGTCAATAATCTGTTTGTGAAGTAGGAAATTCTTATCCTCAACACATTGCTTCTCACTGAGGAGATAAATGTAGAAAGTAAATTTAACTTAGTGTAAGGAGAAAAGGAAAGCGTATTTTTCTTCATCATTATGGATTTGATTTGGTCACATTTTGTTTAGAATTTTTAAATCTATGTTCATGAGTACAGTTTGCTATAGTTTTTTTTTTTTTTCTCTCTCCTGGTTAACCAAGGTTATGCTTGTCTCATAAGACAAGTTGAGGAAGGATTTCTCTCTTTCCCTTCTTTGTTCATCTTTGAATGTGTGGCTGAATTTGTCAGTGAAGCCACCTGAGCCTAGAATTTTCTTGATTACTAATTCAATTCAGTTTTAAAATAGACTGAAGAACATTTAGATTTTTTGTCTCTTAGTCATTTTGGCAGGTTGTGTTTTTCTAGGAATTGGTTTCTTTCATATACACTGTCAAACTTATTGGCATAGAGTTTATAATATCCTTTTTAACTTTCATATTGTAAAATAAAAACAAACAGGAAGATGCATAATCCAGATATTCACAGTTTTACAAATAATTATAATACAAACATCCATCTTTTCACAACTCAGTCAAGAAATAGAACGTTGCCAGCCAATATAAGTTTTACTCCTGCCACTTCCTAATCATGACTCCCATCCCCCCCTTAACACTTAAAGGTAACCAATTTTGTCTTTCATGATAATCATTTCCATTTTTTTTTTTACAGTTTTACCACTCAAGTATGCATTCCTAAAAAGCATAATTTTGAACTTTATATGAATAGAATCATATTCTATGTTTTGTGTCTTGATTCTTTCAGTCAACGTTGTGAATTCATCCAGCTTATTTGCCAGTAACTGAAATCATTTATTTGGGATTGATTTATAAGTAGTGTTTTGGTGTATGAATATATCATACTTTGTCTGATTTCCTGTTAAAGGACATTTACATTATTTCTTGGTTTCCAAAAAAGGAGACATTCTCTTACATAAATGCATCATCTTTAGTCAAACACTTGGGAAAATTAATGATAAATCCCCAATAAGATCTAATATTGAATTCATATTCATACTAACCCAGTTGTCACCAAATTTCCTTCATCTCTTTTGTTTTAATCAGAATCATTCAAAATTCATGAATTATATTTGGTTATTATTTCTCTTTAGTTACCTTTTGCCTATAAAAATCCTTGTATCATTTTTCTTATTTTTATGACATTAACTTTTTTTTGAGTCTAGGTCAGTTGTTTACAGAATATCCTACATTCTAAATGTGTCTCATCGTTTTCTCATATTGGCATTTAATTAGTTTCTGTAACACCTGTTTGAATCTTGAAGGTGGTTCTTATTGAGCCAGTATAGTCAAATGAGTAGGAAGCTCACATCAGCATTTAGAGGAAACTGACAGAGACGGGAACAGTGGTAGGTGTGCAGTTCTACATCACCTACATTTAGGACTAGCACCCAGGGGTCTAGCAAGGCCAGATTTTAGAAGCCAGGATTCTAGCCCTTCTTCCAGGATAATGAAGGTGGAATCTTGGCCTTCAGCCTTTTAGTTACCTCAGTTTTCATGAGTTGGGAGAGGATCAGCCCTTCTTATGGCATGATCATGGGTTGGGGTGAAAGTTTTGTGATTATAGCTATGTGACATAACTGACCTAGTGGCTTCTAGCCCTGATCTGCCAGCACTTACCAGGATTAATTGACTTGAACACCTCATTAGAATTCTATAAGAAACCAGCTTTCTTTTAGGATGACAGTTTACAGCCTAATTCTTCCCCTTATATTTAAAGGTTTGATTAGATTCTGGTTAAACATTTTTGTCATAGGTGTTTTGTACTTCCTATGGCATCATGCAGCAATAACATTGAGTGGTCTCAGTATTGATGATGCTAAATTTGATTACTTACGGTGGTAATAGCCATATATATCTCTATTATAGAGAGATGTTTTTTGCTTTGAGATTAGTAAGTAGTGTCTTTTTAATGAAATATATTTTTCTTTTATGGTGGGCTTATGAGAAATGGAAAGAAAAATAATTTAATATAGGCACTATAAATACTTAAAACGTTAATTGTCAGTCTTTTGTAACTATTGACATAGCACCTACTTCTTATATTAGAAATATCTGGACTCCTCACTGACTTGTTAGAGTTCAGCAACCCAGAGTTAGCACTTGACAGTTGTTAGATGCAAAGCAAAAATAAGTAAATACCTGCTAGCCACTTAGTGCTGTCTTTTAGCAAGGTATCTAATTGGGCAGGTAGTCTGGATAGATTCTGTTCCAGGCATTTGGCTTCTAAGTTAGAGTAACAGATCAGATTTTTCTCTCCCACCTAAAATAGCCAAGAAAATGGACAAAACTATGAAACAAGTGTTTTGAATTCAAGACATAGGACATCAGGCAACAAAGGATAGTGATCCCTGAAAGATGAGAAACTAAATAAGAAAACTCTTCAACTGCCCCAGCTTCAATTACTTTGAGAGAATCTCCAGCACAAGGATAGAGAGACAGGGCCTGGCAGATTCCCTGGGTTGAGTGTGTGGAAAGGAAATGAGAGTCTGGGAGACCAAAGCAGCTGGGGCTCACAGGCCAGACATCAGAGGAGAGAGTGGCACAAAGAGAGAACTCCAGAGAGCTGTAGAGGGTTTCTTTTGAGTATTGAACTGAAACATGGAAGACAAAAGACCCAAATCAAACATTACAGAAGAAAAGATTAATAAGCTTGAAGAACACAGCAAGAGAAACGATGCAAAATGAAACACAGAGAGAAAAAAAGAATTTAGAAACAGAGCATCAGTGAGCTGTGGGATAACTTCAAGTGGCCTGTTATTGCAGGTATTTTATTTAGTCCCCATCCTGATCCTTGAGAAGAGTGGGGCTGGAAACTGGAAACTGGAAACTGATCAAAGCTGCTGTGAGGAGATCATCTAACTTCTCCTACCTTGAAGGAGTACAGATAAGGGTCAGAACATTCTGGCAGTCATAAGCTAGTATCATCCTGATGTGTGCAAAAGCAGCCTTGGATTTAAATTATTTTTAAAACAACATTTATGTTAAATTTTCGATCTGAGAATGACTCTGTAAGCAGAAATGATATTTTTTGTGATTATTATAATTCAATTTTGAAATATAGCTTAGATGTAATATACAGATTCTTTGTTTTGGTTTCTGGCCCTTTGTAAGTTTGACCCTTGTAAAGATTTTTTAATGGAATAATGATACTTACCATATACATAAGAGTATGTATCATGTGTATACATACAAAAGATAATATAAGGTAAAAAATAACAAAATGAAGATTTCTGAAAGTTTCCAGTACTGCACTGATGTAGCCCCCGTTTGTCTCTCTTCTTTAATATTCCCCTTTCTCCACCAGGGCAGTTACTAATCTGGAATCTGTGTACATTAGGTCCTTGTTGTATTTTTACCACAAATGTATTTAACTATGTTTTGAATGTTTTTCACAGTATAGAAACAGAATTATACTATTTATGTAGATATATAGATGGATGGGTGGGTAGATAGATATGCTGTCCATTTTAATGCACATGACAAAAATTCATTTTCAGTGCTATATGGTATACTACTATATAAATATACCACAGTTTCTCTTTCCTTTGTCTTATTGCTGGACATGTAGATTATTTCCATTTCTTTGCACTTATTCCCAGTACTATAATGAACATTATACATGTCTCAAAGACAAGGATATTTCTGGGTTATATCTGTAGGTGAAATTGCTAGATTACAGAATATGCATTTGTTTAAATTTAAGAGATGACTGCAAATTATTTACAAAATGGTTTTGTTCTAGTTTACACTCCTATCAGCAGAACATAATATTTCCTGTAGTCATGTTTTTTTATATTTGTATTTGTCTCTTTACACTAAAAGTCTTTTTGATTTTTACAGTGGTTCTGTACAGGTTTATACAATAGATAACACCACTGGAGCCATGCTACTATCTCATAAACTAGAGTTAACAGCAAAACAATATCCTGGTGAGTCCTCTTCTTTTTTTTTTTTCTTCTTAATTAAAGGTAATAGAGTCTCTGTCTCTATTCCTGCCCTGCAAATAGGTTCATCTGTACCATTTTTCTGGATTCCACATATATGCATTAATATACGATATTTGTTTTTCTCTCTCTGGTTTACTTCACTCTGTATGACAGACTCTAGGTCCATCCACATCTCTGCAAATGATCCAATTTCGTTTTAAATTAAATGATGGAGGTTTTAAATTAAATGATGGAGGCCAAAGGCCAAATATTGTTAAAATATGTAACAATGTTCTCTCTGACCCAAGGATTTCTGTGTCACTAGAGGCTCCTGGGATATCTCTTCATTTAGTTTTCTCTGTCCTCACTTAGTTTTAGCCCCTATATTCCTTGTCTGGGTTTTGCTTTAGACTCTTGCCTGATTTCATCGCCTCTGTTATTTTATGCCTTCCAATTCCATTTGTTCATTCAATGAGTAATTATTGAGTACATACTGTAGGCCAGACACTGTTCTAAATGCTGGTTACACAGCAGTAAACAAACCAGAAAATCTCTTTCTGAACCCCCTTAGTGACTGTTGATTGAATCCTGTCCACAGATGTAAGTCTAAAGTCTGTATCATTGGAAATGTTTTTGAATGAAACTAACAGAAAACCCAACTTACTATTGCTTAGACAAATAGGATTTATTTTCTGTAATAGCAAGAAATCCAAAGGTAAGCTGCTGTTGGCATTCATTTGGCCTTTCTGTCATGATCACAGGGTAGCTTCTGAGCTCCAAGCATTACTGCTGCATTTGAGTCAAGAGGAAAGGAGGAAAGAAAGCATCTATATGCTTTTTGATCAGGAAAGCAAAAAAGCTAGATTGAATTTGAGTTCTTCCAGAGAAGATTTCTGTTTGTTTCTTCCAATCACCTGGGAAAACTACATCAGTCTGGAACCCTTTGCATTATATTCTCTGTTTGAGATTTTTTTGAATCATACAAGTTACACAAATTACAGATCAGACTGAGGACTGGTTTCTGGTTGCAGATTCTCAGGGGAACTTCTTTATTTTCCATTCAATACCATGGACAAAAACAGGGAAGTGTTCTTGCTATTTTTTCACCTTCCATGTGGTAGAGTTTATTTCTCATTCTCCCTTGTTCATGGAATCTTTGTAGTCCCAGCTTTACGTGGGTATCTTCTATTAGATTCCCTGCCTTGGCCAAGCTCTGAGCTTTATCTCCTGTTCCTCACATGCTGTGAGTCGTCAGATGTAAAAGTCAGGTCTCTAGGGTTTGGCAGAAAAATTCAGGGCAAGAGCACTTGGTACACTCACTTACCTCCCAGTATTTTTGGATATTTTGATGTGTTTAAGTATTCTGTTTAACATTTTAGTTGTTTCAGTGTGGAGAGTCATTCAAGGTGTCATTTCGCTATACTGCCAGAAACAGAAATTTGCTCCTTAAGTTTTTATCATTCTTACTGCATAGCCTTTAAAGGCTTGCATGTATTTTTTTCTAAGGACACTTTTTGCTGCAACTGACAAGAATAGGGTGTTGTGTATTTTGATTGTGTTTTCTAACCCTTTTATCTGTTTAATTTTCTATCCATACTAATGTTGTGATGTGCAGTACAGTAGTTACCAGCCACATGTGGCTGTTTAAATGAAACTAACTGACATTAAAGAAAATTAAAACTTTTCTCAGTTTCATAGTCACACCTAAATGTTGAATAGCCACATGTAGCTAGTGACTGTCTGTTAGACCAAGCAAATATAGAACATTTATCATCATTTCAGGAAGTTCTCCTCATTGCTTCTATTGATTGATTGACAGCACTGTATTGAATTTTTTAGATTGTTTCCTTTTCTCATGTTCTTGGAATGCCAATTCTCCCTTTGGTTATCTGCTAACTCTCACTCTTGCAGTTTTTCTTATGGGAGAGTGCTGCCTTCTTGAGTTACATAACTTTAGACTATAAAAACTGCTTAAAATGTCAGGAGACTTGTGCTGTCCTGCATCTTGAACACAGACAAGCTTCTGTGTATTTTTCTGGCTCCACTGGCTGATTTTTACAGGTGGCAGCACTGCAGGAGTCCTTACGTGATACAGCGGCTTCCATTCTGATTCCCAGACTCACGCCAGCCTGAAACCCCTTTCTTGTCTTTGTATAGGATGTGAGACCCCAACTCCCTAGTCATTGCTAGGTCCCATTCCAACCTTCTGTCCCTATATTTCTAACCTTTTTCACCTCACCACTCCCCACTCTTCACACCTCCGCCCCCTGGGCTGCCTTAATTCAAACACTAACCAAACTCACTTTCAGTTTTCTCCTTTCTTTCTTCAGAGTTCAGCTCTGTAACAGAAAGTCTTTGGATTACGTTTTACATTTTTCTCATTATGCAGGTTATCACAATCTATGTTTATGGTAGGTTACCAGCTAGATAAATTTTCCATATTCCTGCCACTTGAAGATTAGGTTAACTGTCATTAACATTTTATTGTATATCTCTACAACTAGATTTTAATGTGTGTATAATACTTGGAAAATAGATATGCATATTATGTACATATGTATATATATGTTTACTTGGGATTAATAGGAATACTGTTTATAACCATTCTGTAAGCTTTGATTTGAGTTTGTATGTTTCTTCTTGGTTTGGTTTTAAATTTCACTCTTAAATGTGTAAAGTATACTAATAAGATACGAGGTTTCTTATGCATGTTACCATTTATTTATTTGGTTATTTGTTTTGTTTTAGTTTCGTCATTTGATATGGCTTTATTGGGCATTTTTTTTTCTATTTTAATAAGAATTTTTTTTATTGCAGTAGAATTGCTTTACAATGTTGTGTTAGTTTCTCCTGTACAATGAAATGAATCAGCTATATGTATACATACATCCCCCCCACCTTGGTCCTCTCTCTCACCCCCCCATCCCACCCATCTTGGTTGTCACAGAGCACTGAGCTGAGCTCCCTGTGCTATACAGCAGGTTCCCACTAGCTATCTGTTTTACACATGGTAGTGTATTTATGTCAAACCTAATCTCCCAATTTGTCCCACCCTCCCTACCCCCTGCTGTGTGCACATGTCCGTTCTCTACGTCTCTGTCTCTATTCCTGCCCTGCAAATAGGTTCATCTGTACCATTTTTCTAGATTCCACATATATGCATTAATATACGATATTTGTTTTTCTCTCTCTGGTTTACTTCACTCTGTATGACAGACTCTAGGTCCATCCACATCTCTACAAATGATCCAATTTCGTTCCCTTTTATGGCTGAGTAATATGCCATTGTATGTATCTACCACATCTTCTTTATCCATTCATCTGTCATTAGACATTTAGGTTGTTTCCATATCCTGGCTATTGTAAATAGTACTGCAGTGAACATTGGGGTGCATGTGTCCTTTTGAATTATGATTTTCTCAGGGTATATGCCCAATAGTGGGATTGCTGGGTCATATAGTAGTTCTGTTTTCAATTTTTTAAGGAACCTCCATAGTGTTCTCCATAGTGGCTCTATCAATTTACATCCCACCAACAGTGCGAAAGGGTTCCCTTTTCTCCACACCCTCTCCAGCATTTGTTTGTAGATATTTTGATGTTGGCCATTCTGACAGGTGTGAGGTGATACCTCATTGTGGTTTTGATTTGCATTTCTCTAATGATTAGTGATGTTGAGCATCCTTTCATGTGTTTGTTGGCCATCTGTATATCTTCTTCGGAGAAATGTCTATTTAGAGCTTCTGCCCTTTTTTGGATTGGGTTGTTTGTTTTTTTGATATTGATCTGCATGAGCTGCTTATATATTTTGAAGATTAATCCTTTGTCAGTTGCTTGGTTTGCAAATATTTTCTCCCATTCTGAGGGTTGTCTTTTCATCTGGTTTATGGTTTCCTTTGGTGTGCAAAAGCTTTGAAGTTTCATTAGGTCTCATTTATTTATTTTTGTTTTTATTTTCATTACCCTAGGAGGTGGGTCAAAAAAGATCTTGTTGTGGTTTATGTCAAAGAGTATTTTTCCTGTGTTTTCCTCTAAGAGTTTTATAGTGTCTGGTCTTACATTTAGGTCTTTAATCCATTTTGAGTTTATTTTTGTGTATGGTGTTAAGGTAGTGTTCTAATTCCATTCTTTTGCATGTAGCTGTCCAGTTTTCCTGGCACCACTTATTGAAGAGGCTGTCTTTTCTCCATTGTATGTTCTTGCCGCCTTTGTCATAAATTAGGTGACAGTATGTGCATGGGTTTATCTCTGGGCTTTCTATCCTGTACCATTGATCTATATTTCTGTTTTTGTGCCAGTACCATACTGTCTTGATTACTCTAGCTTTGTAATATAGTTTGAAGTCAGAGAACCTGATTCCTCCAGATCTGTTTTTCTTTCTCAAGATTGCTTTGGCTATTCGGGGTCTTTTGTGTTTCCATACTATTTTTTATATACATAAATAATACAGTTATTCATATATCTGAATTATGGTGGGAAATGCTAATGTGAGGATTCAAACACAGGCAGAGGAAAAAAGTTTTACTTACTCTATTAACAAAGGCTGTCTTCTGTAGGCTAAAATCTGTATACAAGCCCTTTGTGGCAAAGGTACTTATAACAAAAATTTATTAATACTGCAGATGTAAAGAATTTTAATTTTAAAGAGGTGAAAGCTATAGATCTTTTGAATTGCTGATGGGAAATGCTGCTATGTTTCATTTAACTCTGCAGTAAAGAAACTTGGATTTTACTACACAATGAAATTTTCTCCTTTAATAATTACATATGAAGAACTATTATTAGTTAAAAGAAGATATAAGCGCCTATGGTACTGAGGCTGGAGTTTACCTACTTAATCCTAATGTAAGGTTAAGCTTCGATTTATTTTAACTTGGATCTCTTTGATATTGCTGATGGAACATGGAGATCATGGGAAAATATTATTTTACATTTTAAAACACCCTCATACTTTGCAGAGTAGTTTGACATTCAGTGTTGAATCATTCAAGGGAAATATTATTCCCATCTTACAGAAACTGATTTGCCCAAATCCAAAGCCTTTTTAAGACTACACAGTTACAGTTATTTAAGCTAATAGTGGCCAGAAACGGTTTTTGGTTCATATAAATCACTTGGGTACTGACTTTGTTCTGTTTAGATCGGGTCAAGGCTAATGACCATACTGATTTTAAATAGCCCTAAACGAACAGAATTCATCTCATTATTTGAAGCAGGCATGCCTTTCTGCTTGTTTCAACTTGAAGGTATAGGCTGTAAAAAATACTAAGTATTTATGAAGCAATCATTTATTTTTAACTCTTCTCACAATTTCTTAACAGACATTTGGAACAAAACAGGAGCTGTTAAATTGGTCAGATGGTCTCCTGACAATAGTGTTGTAATAGTGACCTGGGAATATGGAGGCCTTTCTTTATGGAGTGTATTTGGAGCTCAGCTGATTTGTACACTTGGAGGAGATTTTGCGTGAGTCAATAAAGAAATTTTAGATGAAATAACTCCATTTTCTCCAAGACAATACACATACACAGAAACTTTGTTATACAGCTACCATTTTGCCTTGACTCTGAACCCAAAACAATTTGTAAGGTTCAGAATTAATGTATTCAGAATGTATTGTTTCCTCATACATCCATCCTCTTTCCATCCTCTTAAAACTGACCATTCAGTGAAAGTGCATTTATTTATTGAACCCCTATTGTGTATATGATAACATGTTAGATTCAAAGCTAAATCAGACATGAATCTGCCTTCAAGTAGCTTATTTTTTTTTTTTTTTTTTTTTTTTTTTGCGGCACGCGGGGCTCTCACTGCTGTGGCCTCTCCCGTTGCGGAGCACAGGCTCCGGACGCGCAGGCTCAGCGGCCATGGCTCACGGGCCCAGCCGCTCTGCGGCATGCGGGATCTTCCCGGACCAGGGCACGAACCCATGTCCCCTGCATAGGCAGGCGGACCCCCAACCACTGCGCCACCAGGGAAGCCCCTCAAGTAGCTTATTATCTAATAAGAGTGGTAAGCTATATACATAAATAACTAGTAGGAAATGAAAAATTACATTATCTCATTGGGTTAATGTAGGTTAACTCAGTGGGTTGATAGAACTGGGTTAATATCTCTGTCCACTTCATATACTACCCTGAACTTCAGTCCTGATATAATGAACACACCTTCCCAAACTGCATGACCCTGTTAAGAAGTTATTTAGTAACCGGAAGACTGTATCTCAGTGATATACCTAGGTATATTAACCAGGAGTCTCATATTTCATACAGTATTGTGTATTTCTCATTCTAAGGAACAAAATCAGTTTTTTAAAATTAAAGCTAAATATTACATGCAATTAGAAGACTCTTCTTAATTAAGTTTCTGTTGTGTTTCAGTTATAGGTCTGATGGTACCAAAAAAGATCCCCTTAAGATCAACTCTATGGTAAGTTCTTTCTATAAAATATTGATACAGTGTGAAAAACTTGGTTTTTTCTTCTTCTCTCATGTTGATCTGATAAAATTACAAAGCTATTCTAGTCTCAGCAGACTCTTATACAGTTCTTGCTTTGATAAAAGTATTATCTTTAAAAATCAGGAGGCTGCCCGGTTTTCAGTATTTGATTTTGGTTTTGTTTAGATGTGTCCAGCAAGCCCTGTCATCTCTGTGAACATAGTAACTGTTGAAATCAGGCCTTTGTTTTTCCAAAGCATACCTACATTTCTTATGGGACTCAATAGCACCCACTTCCCATGGCCTCCTTTCTTTTAACATAATGTGAAATGCTCATTGGGTCTTCTTCCTGGAAGACATGTGCTTGTACGTTATTTGAGCATATTTAAAATTTTTTCCATAGATGTATGTCAAAAGAATTGTAGTCCCTGTTGTAACAATATTTTTACTATCAATTTTCAAGAGTTTCTGTAGAAAGCAGTGAGGTGTAACCCCTGTCTTTACATACAAACATTTTCTTTCTATAGCCCTCTGTGTACCATCTTTGAGGAATTAGTGGCTGTGAGGCTTATCACTACCTTTCTCTGCTGCTCCACAGAGGAAGGCATTTTCTGATCATGGGTTTCTTGAAGAATTAAGACCACCATGGTTGCCTTCAGTAGGGGTTCCCAACCTTTCACCACCAAGGATCCCATTTGATGGCTCTCCTCACCTCCATATTTTGAAATAAGTTTTCAAACACCATTTCTCTGACTGCCAATCAGTGCTTATGAATGCCATGCAGCAACCAGTGTTACCTGCCTCACTAAGTTAATATTTTAATCACAGCTAAGAATCTAAGCATTTTAGTTAACTTATGCAACCAAAACTTTTCATGGGAAAGCAAAAGTTCTATTCAACTTCTGAAATTTTGGAACAATTCATGGACCTCTTCTCCCCGCATTAGTATTTTCTTGGCCTTGCAGATTGGGAATTACTAATGTTAAAAAAAAATTTTTTTTTTTTAACTCTCATGGAATCTCGTTAATAGAATATTAAAATAAACTGGGCCTGGAGAATTTATTTGAACCCTCTCATTTTACAGAGGAAGAAACTTATACCCCAAGAAACCAAACAGCTTGGCCAAGGTTGTACAACAAAATGGTAGCCAAGCTGGAGTGCAAAACCCTAGTCTCATAGCCTCCAATCCAGTGTTCTTTGTTCTGTACAAAACTGCATCTGTTTGGGTGCTTCTTTGTAAAGCTTCAGCTATGTAACATGGGTCTTCTCTCTGTAAGGAATTTCTTTGTATTTGAGAGGCAGTTAAATTAATGGTGAAGTTACAGAGAGCAGTAGGCATTTCTTAGGTTTTGGAGCTAAGATTGGTGTGTAGTGTTTTCACTCTTCTAAGTGGAGAGCAGTGATGGTTTCTGCTGGAGATCTAAGATGTAGTAGATGTAGGTATAATTCTTGTCTGTGTTGTTTGTCATGGTTTCTCCAGCCTTCAGAAGTCATTAATAATGCTGTTGTTGGTTATTTCAGAATTTGAATATTTCAAACCGGGAAAAAATAACAAACTTTTTATTGCTTTGATTTTCTTTCCCTGACTCCCTTCTTCTTTCCCCCTCCTCTCTCCAAGAGCTGGGGTGCCGAAGGCTATCACCTATGGGTAATCAGTGGATTTGATTCTCAAAATACTGAAAATGAGTCTGACTCCAAGAGCATAGTTAAACAGCCTAGCATTCTACTGTTTCAGTTTCTCAAGAGTGCACTCACCGTAAACCCTTGTATGGTAAGTTTATTTAATTAAAACTCCATTAGTTTTTTTTAGTGGCTTTCATATTTGAATATGACTCTTCCTTATGACAATTTTATTTCTGAGCAGGTTTTGCTTTTTTTTGGCCTTGTGGCATGCAGGATCTTAGTTCCCCAACTAGGAATTGAACCTGCGCCCCCTGCAGTGGGAGCGTGGAGTCTTAACCACTGGACCGCCGGGGGAGTCCCATGCTTTTTTTTTTCTTTTTTTAATAGGATCACAAGCAATTTGAGGAAAAGCAGTGTTTACAGATTCATTTGAGTAACCTGAATAAAATTTAGTCTTTGTCTGAATAGCATTTCTCAAAGTATGTTCCACCAGGCACTACTTGTGAGAAATATCAAGAGCAATTACGTAGGACAAGAAGAATTTCTGTTGTCTCTTAAGTGTGAAATAAAGGAGTTAAACAAAGCTGTAGAGATTTCTTTAACATAGGACTCGAGTCTTTAATATGCTGATGTGCATCATGAAAGTCCAGGAGTTGGTATATAAAAAGCATTGTTTCCCAAGCTTATTTAACTATGAATTTTTAAGGAATGCCTAGAAGAAAATAAGCCTAGAATCCTGCTTTGGGAAACACTGCCCCAAATTATAACATAAACTCATGTTTTATCAGTCTGAAATAAGATATTAATATGATATATTGTTGATATATAGTAACAGTGATATGTTATATGATAGGGGTGCATATCTTAGTATCTACCACCAATGGGTTTTTAAATATTTGGTGCAACCAATTTCTAATTAAAATTTATAACACATTGAGGAAGAATGAAAATACCCTGGATCTCAGACCTCATTACTATAGCTGAATAATAAGAAAAACAAGAGTAGAGGATTTCTCCTCTGCTTGCACATCCCAAATAAATAATTTAAAAGCACTCCGAGTTTTATATCAAGACAACATTTGGACTACAATGGGAAGGTGAGTGGCTGGAGTGCTGATCTAATTTAAAGAGTGAGTGAATAATCTGCCCACATTTGAAAACACTCGCCTTTAATTAAAAACCAGGGCATAATCACAGAGAGTTGAAACTATATTTTTGTCTAAACATCCTCAGAACCTGGTACACTCCTTGGTACTAACCAGGCTGTCACCAAGCAATTATTGAATTGTTCTGAACCAGGACCACAGATGTAGGCTACTCTTCCTCCTCCCCATGATTTAAAAGATCCTCCTGTATCCAGTTATCCCTGTTCGTAATCCACTCCCTCTTCTTACCACGTGGGCACACGGATGAGCGTATACACACAAACAGTTTGACCAGACATGTTTTCTTACTACCATTCATGAGGTATCTTATATGAAACTAGTTTGTAAACTGTAGACATTGAATAGTCTTATTCAGTTTTCAGGTGGAAAATCTCTCATAGCACTGCCCTGGGCATGTTTTGGAATCTGTATGATAAAACAGACTTTAACAAAGATTTTATTTACACTGGGAAGTAATCATTAAAATGTTGTCTGTTAAATATAACAGTGTGTGAGATTATTAGGTAGTCTTGTCCTCTGTGAGGAAAATCAGCATTGAGATGTGTGGTACATTTCCAACAATAAAAGTAAATTAATGTATTACTTACTTTCCCCTACCTTATACTAACTTGTTTTTATTTGCTTCCCTCCCCTCTGCTTCCTTTTTCCCTCATCTAGAGTAACCAAGAGCAAGTGTTGCTTCAGGGGGAAGATCGATTGTACTTGAACTGTGGAGAGGCCTCACAAACCCAGAATCCCAGGAGTACTTCGGCACACTCTGATCATAAGCCCAGTCAGGAAAAGAGCCCGTTTGCAGATGGCAGTTTAGAGTCTCAGAGTTTAAGCACTTTACTTGGTCATCGGCATTGGCATGTAGTGCAGGTAAGTCTTCAGATGCTGTTGACTGTGGACTTAGTCCTTGGTAAGATAGCACCCTGAAGCACATATTTAAGTATTTCATTTGTTGCTTTAGAAAACTGAGAAAGTTTGTAAACTTTTTGACTGTCATGTCTCTCTTCTGCTGTTCTGTGCTCTTGTCCTCTTGTCTTCTCCTTTCTTTCCACCTGATGTAGATTGTATGCCCACCTGCTTTAAGTCCATCAGTAAGTGAATAGTTAAAAAAAACTAGAAGTTTATGCTTTGTCCTCTTATTGTGCAAGACTGTTTATTTTACTTCCAGCCTATTTTTGGTATAAATTTAGCTCTGGATTTGCATAGGCTAAATGTAGTAATTTAATGAAAAGTGACAATATTGATTAGTACCTTGTGCAGCTGACCTTGTAGTCCTAATGGGGACACATTGAGGTTAATTGCCTGACTTTGGACCCAAATTGCAGACTTCTGATTAGTCTAGAACCTTAGTGTTAATAATTTTATTATTACTCAATCTTGTACCAGATTATTATTAAATTAGCAGTTTCTTTTAGTAATTCTGATACATTGACATTTAATATAGAAATTAATTCTGAGTTTCGATACCAAATAAAATTAATTTGGGTAAATCAGTAAATTGAAGTTTCTTGAAAGAAACTTTCACACACATTTCAAAGTCCTGAGTGTTTTCTTCCCACTTTTCATGCCAGAGTGTCTTAGGTACATCAGAGCCTACTCTTGGATTAGTTTCTTTTAGTCATTTTCTATTTCCACAATTCTTTGTCTTACTTCTACATTCTGTACTTTTACCTTACTAGCTTACTTCAGCTCCCATGTTATTTTCGGTTGACTTTGAGAGGAGATAATGAGAGACATAAGAATGGTCATTGTGTGAAAAATTGAAGGAGGAATATCTCCTACATTGACATGTGGTATACACTAAAAGAAAATGTATTTAACTTACATTAAGAAATTCATAAAATCAAAACAATGTGCATACCATTTTATAATTAGTAACAGTTATTAAATAAAACTGCATCAGCTACTTCCTTGACTAAAATTTTCCACTGCTCCCTTCTCTCCTATAGCCATTTCTCTGCTATTTTCATTTCCCCATACTTTGAACTATTCATTCTACACTGACCTAGCATCAATGCCAGTTCTGCCTAGCCAGGTCTGTGTTGCCAGAGAGCCAAGTAGAGCAGAGGATCAAAGAAGGTAGGTCTGGAACTCAAAAATCCATCAGGCAATAACAAAAATTGAATTTCCTTCCAGCTCAAAAATTCAGTGATTCTGTGATTCATAGCCATCTATAAAGTATCCCATATTAGAAGCATATAACACTGATTTTACAACTTCAGGCAAAGTAGATACTAGCAAGATTCTTCTGTCATCCTGTTCTTTAGGTATCTAAAATATTTAGAAAGATAAACTTGTTTAAGTCTAGCTTTACGTAATTTTTTCAGTTTCCTTAAAACTAATAAAAATAATGCTAGAGTTGTACTCCCCCCAAATTAAGTTATAATGGACTCATAGAATTTTTAGAGCTGGAAGGACCTTAGCAATCATGTAGTCCAACTAGGTTTTATACATGAGGAAATTGAGGCTCAGGGAAGTTAGGTGACTTGCCCAAGGTCACACAGCAGAATAGTGGCAGACTCTATCCTTACCATGATATAAATTAAAGTAATAATCAAACCTGTTTTAAAACCTAGGTACTAAATGTTGAAGCATATAATATACTGCTGACCTTGATCTAAAACTGAGAATGTGCCTATTTGACATTCTTTTTACTTGGAGTTGCCCTATGCTTTGTTTGCTGGCACTCCAGCCACAAGAGTCAGTGCAGCATTGTGGTGGTGTTCGTTTGGTAGTGTGGTTTACAGTGTCCATATAATGTTAATGCTTTTAACTTCCAGACATTTTAGCCATTAGTAAGTATTCCCTGAAGAAATGTGGGTGCCTGTTTAATTCCCCCTTCAACATATGCTCTTGTCTAGGATAAGTGCCCGCATCCTCCATCACAATGGCTTTGTTTGTGTGGTTTATACTTTGTATGCTTCTTGTACAGCTTAGAGTTCATCACATGAGCTCCAACTAATTCTGCTCTGTCTGTTCCTCATCTAGACTACTGGATTTTTTTTGTTTGTTTAAGCCTTCTACCTTACACTCGTTAGTTTCCTGGTCAGAAGATTCTGTGTTAACCATGTTTTCTCCTTTAACAAAAATAACACAAATACATACTTGTCGGAAGCAGGGTAATGTATCAGGCACTATGTTAGAGAGGTCAACAAAGAGGATTGTAAAGGCTATTTCATTTATAAATGATTTGCTCTCATTCCTACAACGTGTATCATATGTTCTGGGTATTTGGCACAGATCATATCTCCTAGGGTGATGGCCCTCACAGTCTCACCAGTTACAGAAGAAAGTAGGCTAGGTAGGAGACATGGTTTTAGCAGAATGACTTCAAGGGAAAAAAGGTAGATTTAGGTTCTCCAAGAGACTGAAAAATCCTAAGATGTTCAGAGTAGAGATTCTGTACCTTAGCACTGAGTTTCCCAGTGGTATGACATGACTTTTGTGCCCTGACTATGCATTCCTAACCTGAGTTTCTTCATTATTCATTAGCCACCTCTTTTCTTACTTCTGCCATTTCCTGTTCTCAGTATTAGGAGTGGAACTCAAAGTTCAGGTAACATATACATCTCCTGGGGCAAAACCAAGTTTTTGTTCTTATTTCATAGCATCTTCAAGACACAAAACCATATGAGAAATAAAGCTTCATTTTAAGTTTTGAAAGTAAACCATTTGTGGCATCTCATATACTTTTGGAGGGTAAAAGAATTTGTTTTCTCCTAGAGATAGTCATCAGAATGTGATCGTATGATAAGTTAACCTTGGTTCCCATGATTAGAAACTCTTCATGTTGGAGTCCACTTTGGCAGTGAGATCTCACTTCCCACTTTACCTGCCCACACATCTCACAAATACTTATGAAACACTAAGGTTTGGGGAAAGTCGGGGGCGGGGTGTTTAGTGTCATGGATGGCTAGCTCAGTTGTGCTCCAGGAACATCCTTCTTGAAGTGACTATTTTTATTTTCTTCATCCAAAAAAAGAATTTCACTTACAGTGTCCTACAAAACTACTTTCAAATTTTACTTCGCCACCTGATCATTACCTCAGATTATCATTATTCTGAACTAATTCCACCCATCATAGTAAATTTTACTGGTTGGCCTGAATAGTACAGCATATCTGTTAAGATACAAGTTAAGCATTCTTCAAGCGTATCTATCCTGACACAGTTATTTTTAATTCTGTAAGGTAGGCTTCCACAAACCAGCACTGGGGTTAAGAACTTCCTAATGTACTAAAAGCTGTTAATTTACTTAGATTTTAGGTTGACTTACTGGATAATAAGTGAAGTCTAACAAAAATAGTTTTATAAATAAATTTTATCAAGGTTAATACAGATGTTTTCACTTGATTTTTGCTTTGTCTTCACATTACACAAAGAATCTTATTGGATTTGATTGCATTTACTTGGCTTTTTAATTTGACTTTCTCTTTTTAAATACGTAATCATTTTTCTTTGAGTAAACGGAAACTAAATTAAATTGAAGGTTCTCTTATTCCAGGAACAGAAGATTTTTCCTTTATTCTGTTGTTCTGTTAATTTTCACATTGCATTCACCATGTGCTCATGAAAACTATTTACTCAGCAGGCTAATAGATCACAGTCTCAGTAAAGCTAGACTTAAGCTACATTGATACCTCACAGAGGATTTTTTAAGTTTAAAATTCTCAGAGTGACACAAAGACACTGTGTACAAAGATGTAAGACAGACGACATGGAAAGATATATTTATTGCTTATGTTGCAGATAAAGAGTTAATATCTGTAATATATTAAAAGTACTTGTAGGTGAATAAGTTGAACGCCCCAGTAAAAAGCAGTAGCTTATACACACTTTTATATATATATGGCTGTTTGTTTAGAGATAGCAATGATATAACAGAAGAATTTCACTTTGTATTTTGTGTACTTTTATACTGTTTAAATTTTATAAGCATGCATTGCTTTTTTATTAGAAAATGTAAAAATAATAAAAGAGAGTTCTACTAAAAAAACATAAACAAAACTTTTGCTGAGGCTCTGATTTTATTAGATAAGGGTTTTTTGGGATGGTTCATATCAGCGGACCCAAACTGTTCCATCTACACAATTCTTGGCTGCCTTAGTAGATGCTTCTCTAAATATCTTTTGTCATTCTGTATTTATTGAGTGTTCAATATTTAATTTAAATCAAATAAAAACAGTGTAGAGAAAAAAGAGGAAAGCCTGATGTCTAGAAACATATAATGAAATGGTTACGACAGGAGTTGTGAAATATTGGCTGCTAGTGTAATACTCATTATTTGGGAGCACTTTTTAAAAAACAATTTATTTTATTTTTGGCTGTGTTGGGTCTTCGTTGCTGCTTGCGGGCTTTCTCTAGTTGCAGTGAGTGGGGGCTACTCTTTGTTGCGGTACGCAGGCTTCTCATTGCGGTGACTTCTCTTGTTGTGGAGCACGGGCTCTAGGCGCGCGGTCTTCAGTAATTGCAGCACGTGGGCTCAGTAGTTGTGGCTCGCAGGCTCTAGAGCACAGGTTCAGTAGTTGTGGCGCACAGGCTTAGTTGTTCCGCGGCATGTGGGATCTTCCCAGACCAGGGCTCAAACCTGTGTCCCCTGCATTGGCAGGCAGATTCTTAACCACTGCGCCACCAGGGAAGCCCTATTTGGGAGCACGTTAAACATTACAAGAAAATTAATCTCATGATGTTAATGCTTTTACTTGCTTTACTTTAAAATATATTTCAGAAGTCTTACCAAACTGATGTGTTATTTTCTATAGATTTCCAGCACCTATCTAGAGAGCAATTGGCCTATACGGGTGAGTTATTTGTTACTTTGTTGGTGTTAACTTTCATTGGATAGCATTTGCTGCAAGAGGTATTCTGGGAATTGAGCCTTTCAGTGGGTGCACTGATAAAAGTAAAATTTCAGTACTTGCTTCCTTGTACATTGTTAGTGTAACTCTATAATTTGGTCAAATGTAACATGTATAAATGTTAAGATTTTTGAATTTAGCATTGTACATTTAATTCTCTTAGCAAATGTTTATTAATAGTCTGCTTGCCTGACATAATCCTCAGCTCTTTACGCCTAATTAAAAAACTCAAGGAAGCGCTCTTAATTTTTTTTTTTTAATCAGTTTTCAGCTATTGATAAGCTTGGACAGAATATTGCTGTGGTTGGCAAGTTTGGTTTTGCACATTACTCTTTACTCACCAAAAAATGGAAGCTTTTTGGAAACATTACCCAGGTTAGTCTTTTTGAAATTAAAAACCTATTTCTCAAAGTATGAGAGAACTACAATATGAAATAAGTATAAAGTAAACCACTGTTTACTTATTAAAAAGTAAAATCAAATATTAAAAAGTGACACTGGATTATACTAAGGGTCAGTTCTGATGAAGTACTTGATATTTGATAAAAGATTTTGTATTGAGATAGTTGGTTTGTTTTTAATTCTTGTTAAGATCAGACACTATAATCCTGTAACTTGAGGATTTACTCTTACATTCCAGGTAGAGTTCATCAGATATGATCGGAATAAATCTCCACAAAATTTGAGATCATTTCCTGCTTGTCTGTGTATGACATAAATATTTGGGTAGCATACAAACATATGCAGTTGGATTTTGCAAGAATCAAATAGGAGGAAAAGAAGGAAGTTAACATTTAATAGGTGCCTACCGTGTACCAGGCACTTCCACATATGTTATCTCATTGTTCTTCATAACAACCCAATGAGAGCACTATTGTTACTCACCATTTTATAAAAGAGAAACTAGGATTCAGAGTCAAGCAGCTGATAAATGATAAACCCAGAATTTAAACCAAGGTCTGTTGAATGTGGAATAATGATGCTACATGGTACCCAGTTATTTTGAATGATGTATTTTATGTCTTACAGAAATATTTATTTCTTTCAAAGTAGGATGTGAATCATTATTAATAAAGGCCCTAGAGTAATACTTATTGTTGAGGGGGGCGGGAAGAGAGTAGAGCAGAAATAATTAGAGCTTTCATTGTCTGATTAGGAATATTTTACAAGTCTGTTACTGGCAGGAATAAATGTAAATATGTTTTTTATATTTTCTTTTAAGGAGCAAAATATGATTGTGACAGGTGGCTTAGCCTGGTGGAATGATTTTATTGTCCTTGCATGCTATAACATAAGTGATCATCAAGAGGAGGTATGTTTTTGTTTTCTCAGAAATAACAAGATTTTTCCATTTTAAAGATATTAAGCACAGTTTGGTTTTTATATAAAAATAACCTATTGAAAATGAACAAAACGTTTTACTTTTTAATCAAGAATTTGGCATTTTTAACAAATGGGATTTTCATTTCAGGTTACTTAAAAATTTAAAGGGATAATCAGGATTTCTGTGATAACTTTTTCTAAGGATTTTAGCCATTAGACATTCTCTATAAAGTTTGTAAATAATAAAAAATAGTTAAAAGTTGAGAAGTTTATAAAGATAGCTGTCCTTAGAGATTTATTAACTTACTTATTTCTATATTTATTTTTTGAGAAACTACTGATCTCCCTGTATCAGGTCTAAATGCGCAGGTCTAAAAGGAGTATCTCGTAAGAGTACATCACAGTTTTGATCACTTCATCTTTTAGTTATTTGTAGAATGAGCCTACCCTGTCAAAATATAAACATCCATTTTTTATTAATGCTCAGATTAGTCTTTAACTCCTCTTACTTGAAAAAGTCAGTAGATAATAAAACAGCATGTCTAAGGTATTTAGTCATCCATGGTAGGTATCTTGTTTTTACAGTTTTCTTTATTTTTGTTTTCTATAGCTCAGAGTATACTTGAGAACGTCAAATCTGGACAATGCTTTTGCTCATGTCACCAAAACACAAGCAGAAACATTACTGCTTAGTGTCTTCCGGGACATGGTAATAGTATTTAGAGCAGACTGTTCAATATGCCTTTACAGTATTGAAAGGAAATCTGATGGGTAAGTATATAACGTATGACAGGTCACTTTTTGCTCCTATTTATCATGTTTCCTCTGTAGTTTTTATTTCTCAAAACAGTTATTCTAATTTTATATTTAGTTTCCTTTGTTTTAGGAGTTAAAAAAGCAAGGAATTTTAATTAGTGATATTCATATAGTAGTTATTTTTTAGCTACCAAAATAATTAAAGAGCCTGTACCAAGTTCTTCAGCTAATCTTACTGGACTCATTTGAGAAAAATCTAGTTTGGGATGGGGTAAAGCTTTAAATACTAATTTTTTTTTCACAATCTTGAAAACAAGTGGTTACTAACTATCCTGGTGTTCTAGAAACTTGGGGAAATTTGTAGGAGTTTACAGCTTTAAGGCCTTAGGAAGCATGACCTTAGAAGACTCATTAATATTTTAACTGAGCTAGATGGCTGTAGTCTGGAAAGGAAAGGAAAGGAAAAAGTTTTTCCTTTCTGGAAAGGAAAAACTGTCAGACCTGTTGGAGCTGCGTGTTGCCTATATTCTTGGCATCTGGCTGGCTTGCGGCATTTAGACCATTCTTCTTGAGTTTTATTTTGTTCTCAAATGGTTTTTGTTTCTTTTTTTAAACAGCTATGAAGTGCATATTTGCTGAAGTAGCTTATAATTGAGGAGTAATATAAAAATAAAAATTAACAAATCTACTAGCCTCGGAACGCATGTCTTTCTCAACCAACTATTTCTCAACTGACTAAGCTATTTCTATAGCTTCTTCCCAGTTTATTTCTTCCTTTCTACATCTTACTCCCTTTTTTTCCCTCCCTCATTTCCAGATGTGTTCTTGGGTGCCACAACCTTGTTGGTCTGCTGTTTAAAGGATACTTGGGGAGGAGAAAATGATAGGTAGAAGGCATTTGGGCCCATAAACATAAAATCTCATACTATTAGTAGTGGAAAAGGAAAAAACCTCATTAGCATTGTTGTTGAGGTGTATGGGTTTCTTTCTCTTTTTTGCAGTCCAAATACTGCTGGTATTCAAGTTCTTCAGGAAGTCTCCATGTCACGCTACATTCCCCACCCTTTCCTGGTAGTATCTGTCACTCTGACATCAGTGAGTACAGAGAATGGAATCACCTTGAAAATGCCACAGCAGGTACCATTCTATTATCAGAGCTCTTTAGAGTTTTCATTTCAGTTTTTTGTGTTTTAATTTGATTTTAGGAACTATTAATTGTTCAGCAAATACATACTAAATGTCTAGAATTTGCCTTGCATGAAGCTGCTGGGTTACAGTGGCAAACTAAACAAACATGGTTTCTGCTCATACTATAAAGAAATAATTACATACATAATTAATTACAATTGTGATGTGTATACCAAAAAGTAATATGGCTTACTGTGTATAACAAAAACCTGGAGTAGTCTAAGCAATCACAGAAGATTTCTAGATCATTTAAATTGAAACCTGAAGAACAAGTGGCAGTTATCTAAGTAAAGAAGGGGAATTTCAGGCAGAGGGAACGGTATTCAAAGGCCCATAGATAAGAGAGAACATGACACCTTCAGGGAATTGGAAGTAATTTCAGAGTGACTGGAACATAGAGTATGAGAGGATGAGAGTCTTATTGATAATACGGACTTTGGAGTTTGTCTTAAAGTCTAAAGTGTTTTAAGCTGGATGTTATTAGATCTAAGCTTTATAATGTTAGAGAAAACATTACAAAGGAGGAAAATGAAACAGAGTGGGACACCACTGGATGTAGGGAGAGCAGCTGAAAGGCCATTGTAATGATCTAGGTGAATGGTGTCTGTGGCCCAAACTTGGGTAGGGAAAAGAAGATGGAAAGAAGTGGAAGGAATATGACATATAGAGGACTCCATGATTAGTTAATTATGAACAAAGAGAAGGGATAATCCCATAGCTTCTGGTTAAAGTAGCTGTGTAGGTAGCAGTGTCACCAGGACCCAGGTATTATAACTTTCTATTCCAAGCTGCCTTCCATTATACCACTGGTTTCCAAACTTCATGTCAATGTGGAACCCATTTTCAAAGGAAAGTTCTGTGCGGATTTATTTGTCATCCCTGTCTGCCCAGTCTGTCTTTTACTTCCTATTAAGGCACTTCCACTGAGTGCCTGTAAAATACAGGTCCCATTTTTCTCTGCAAACTCTATTTCATGTAACAAGATAGTTCTAGTTGATAAGGGGAAGTTATCTTTTACAGAAGAACTCTAGCTAAAAGATACGGAAGGAATGTAAGAATTTAAGAATCACGATTTTGCAGCCCGTGAAGAAATGAGTGATTCAGGCAGTGATCATTGGATGAAACCAATGAAAGGTTGATGGGAAGTTTACAATGAAGGTATCAAGTTGTCATGCCCAAGCCTTATTAATCAATTTTAGCATCACTAAAAGTGGGAGAACCAGATGTGGCATGCTTCCTGGGGTGAAGCAACCTGAAGTTCACGTGAAGAATTACTAGCAAAAACATTGAGCCTGATCTGAATCAAGCTTCTAGAGTCATCTTCTATTCACAGAAAATACAGAGAAAGAGGTTTAGTTTAATAATATTTTATAGGAAAGCTGCAGGTCAATAATGTGGGGGAAAAAAGAAAAGATTCTTCTAAATAAGACTTTCGAGCTATAACAACAAAATGCATGCGTAAGTTCATTTGTATCTTGATTCAAATAGGCTATATATAGAAAGACACTGTTGAAACAATTTGCAGTATTTAAATGTGAACTAAGGAATAGTTGTAAGTTTTATTACATTTAGATGTGATATTGGCGTTGTGATTATATAAGCAAATATCCATATATTTTAGAGATGCCTATTAAATGTATAGGGGTAAAATGGCATGGTATCTTTTAAAATGCTTTGGCAAAATAAGTAAAAAGAAAAGAGGGATAGGTGGAGCAAACCTTGATAGTTGTGAATCTGGATGATGGGAATAAGGGGGCGCTGTTCATTGTACATTTTACATACTTTTGATCATGTTTGAAGTTGTCATATTAGAAAAAAAAGGACTCCTTGTATATCCTAGATACTACTATTAGGCAATCAGTGGCATCAGTAATACTGGGTGCCCCATTTTAAGAGGGCCCTTTACAAAGAGGAGATACTTAACTTGATAAAGAGCACATTAAGAAGTAAGTTGAAATACAATAGGAAATAGACTGATTACATCTTGCACAGAGGGAAGACCAAGATTTAAAGCAAAGCAAGTCTTGATTTAACAACAAAAAACTAGCAGTAAGAACTGTTCAACAGTAAGGTGGCCTTCACTCAGGAGAGAGGTGAGCACCTTGTCTCTGAAGCTTCCAATGAAAATTATCTACCAGGGATTTTTCAGGGTAAGAGATGGTATGTTGGGTTCCTTCAAATATAGGATTTTGAGGATACATGTAGTCCCTGCTTGTATGTTACAGTCAGTTTCTGAAAAGTTCATTAAAGTTGCCTGAGAGGGCTGTCGTGGTCACCGGTTCTTACGTATTGTAATATTATCAGTAGAAAATGTTGACTGCATGTAGAGCTGAAGGAAAAAAAAGAATTTTGCTTTTTTAAAAAATGAAGTAGTATAAAATGTAGTGGTGAATTTACCATCTTAAAACTTAAAAGTGGTCATTATGAACATTAATCAGATTTTAGTGAACTTCAGTAAATGCTTTTTAGGTCTTTTGAAGTGTTTGAGGAGTTTGTCCCTATGCCAGTCCCCAAGCAGTCATATTGTTTGATTCTTGGCATTGCATATTCATTTTCCTCTACTCTCTAGCGCTTATAATTCCCACATAGCTTTTAAATTCCATTTTTCCTTCTCTTACCTCCAAGTTATTTGCTTTTTCTCGTGTGTTAGGACAGATGTTCAATTTTTAGTTTTCATGTCATTATGTGCTAAGTGGGGAAATGAAGATTTCTTTCCAAATAAAATTCTTGAGTTTTGTGACAGTTGCTTGGAGATTTTGTAGGGTTATTTTTTAAATTCCTACTTTGTAAATTAACAGCAGTTCATATCATGCTTACTACCTACCTGGATATGATCTAAAGCAAAAAAGAATAACAAAGCCTGTGAGTATTCTGTACCCTTTTGCCATTTCTTTATACACAATCCCTTGTGTCTTAGAGCAGTGCAAAAGAGCATTTCATGTATCTGAATATTTTTTGCAAGTAGAATACATAGGGTGACGTTGTTTTCTTTACCAAACCCTAAATGATATCGGCAGCTTAAATTCATCCAGCCAGCAAGAGTCAAAGCTGGGACATAATCCATGTCTTCTGAATAATCATCCTTTCCTTCTTAAAACTCTTTCCTTCTCTAGTCTGTGACATCATGCTTGATTTCTCTTCTTGCCTTCAAAAGCTTAGACAGTGGCCCTCTGCTCTTTTGCCTCCCATATACTTTGCCTCAGAAAACTCATCTGTTTCCTTCAGCTTACCAGGTTTGCCTTTATGGTTATGATTCTGGTATTCATCTCCAGTTAAGTCATCTCTCACAACGTTTTTACTTGAAAGTCTTAAGATTCTTTCTAATTTATAATGGGCAATAGAAGGAAACTCTTCAGTTTCCCTTCCCTAAACTATTTTCTCCTCCTAACTTGTATCAGTGACAACTGCAACTTCTCTAGCATCTCGCCAAGATTCAGTTCCCTGAAATCATCTTTGATTCAGCTTTCTTTTCCTACCCTTCATGTCTAGAATACAAGTAAGTTTTTGTTTTGTTTTGTTTTAATCAAAATGCTTTTTCCTCTTTACAAGTGAAAATGACTTGATGTCTGAGATTCATTTTAAAACAGTGCTCCTGAAACTTAAAGCTGGGTGATAGGGTTCAGTGAAAATCATTATACTAGGTTCTCTACTTTGGGGTTTGATTGAAATTTTCCTTAATAAAAAGGCAGACTATTTCCTTCATTCTTGAAGTCACCACCCATGATATCTTCCTCTCCTCAGTAATCCATCCTGAATAACTCAGAATTTTTAATAACTCCCTTATTCAAGGACCATACATGGTGGCTTTTTTCCTGCTATATTTTTACCTGACTTTCCAAGCCCTCTTTGAAGGTCTGTTACCATCAGCATTTTTTCTCATAACATCCCTAATTTAGCCAGATTGTTCTCACTTTCCCAGTAGAACTATTTTATCCTACCTCTGTGTCATTTATATTGCATTCTTCAACTAAAGTACCAACGCTTTTTCTCCCACCCGTGTAGGTTAACCTCACCTTTCAAGTCCCACCTCATCCTTTAAGCCCTGTCTAGCTGTGCCGGCCAGGTCACTGAAGCGATGTCTCATTTTTATGAACTTCTGAAGGTCTTTTAGTTTTTCCAGGATAATTCAGCTCTGCCCTCAATTTTATGTTCACTTGCATTGTTCATTAATTACATTGTGTTAAGCTTGTTCTACCCTAGCCAGACAGCTCGTTGTACTTCCACAGAGCCTAGCAGAATGACTGTACATAGTACACACTCAATATTGTTGTTTGCTTAAACTGTAAACCTTATGCATTGGCGGGGGAAATGCTGAAAACATACCTATTAATTTTTATAAATACAATTTATTTTTCTTTCAGGCTCGTGATGCAGAGAGCATTATGCTAAATCTTGCAGGACAGCTCATCATGATGCAGAGGGACAGATCAGGCCCTCAGATCCGGGAGAAGGACAGTAACACTAACCAAAGGAAACTTGTGAGTAAAGTGCAAGTCATTTAAAACGTTAAGAATGTATGGGAGGAGGATGAAGGAATAAAAGAATTTAAGAGGAGAGTATTATCTTGTGATTTGGAAAGTGAGTAAGTACATAAAATAAGTTTTAAGCCTCTGGGTACAAGACTGTTTGTGAAGAGTGGAAGATGAGATCCTAAAATGATAATAAAATGCTCTGTATGCCGGATGTTACTGCTTAGGCATTATTATTTACAAATTCTAATGGGAAAACAGGATAAATTGGTGAAGTTCCTTGGGGTGGGGGGGTGTTCTTTTGGGGTTTTTTTAGATTTAAATACACATACTTTGAAAGTCAGGGTACTGTTATTAACTCTGACTCTAAATAAATTCCCCTAATTTTCCCCAAAATTTATACTGTCATTTTGAAAGATTTGGGAAACTAGTACCTAGGAAAACTTAGGAATCTGCAAATTTAATAGGGGAAAAACTGATTTCTGTCTCTCGTTCTCCAGCTGCCATTCTGTCCTCCTGTTGTACTAGCCCAGTCTGTTGAAAATGTCTGGACCACGTGTCGAGCAAATAAACAAAAGCGTCACCTTTTGGAGGCCCTCTGGCTGAGCTGTGGAGGTTCAGGGATGAAAGTCTGGCTCCCTCTCTTCCCTAGGGATCACCGTAAGCCCCATTCCTTCTTGTCCCAGCGGATCATGCTGCCTTTCCACATAAATATCTACCCCCTGGCTGTTCTGTTTGAAGATGCATTAGTCCTTGGTGCTGTCAATGACACTGTACTGTATGATTCCTTGTATACTCGGAACAGTGCTAGGGAACAGCTGGAGGTGCTCTTCCCTTTCTGTGTTGTGGAGAGAACCTCTCAGATCTACCTCCACCACATTCTACGTCAGCTGCTGGTGAGGAACCTTGGGGAACAAGCCTTGCTCTTAGCCCAGTCCTGTGCCGCGTTACCTTACTTTCCTCACGTGCTGGAGCTCATGCTCCATGAAGTGCTGGAAGAAGAAGCTACCTCACGGGAGCCCATTCCCGACCCTCTGCTTCCCACTGTGGCAAAATTTATCACCGAGTTCCCACTCTTCCTGCAGACAGTTGTTCATTGTGCCAGGAAGACTGAATATGCCCTGTGGAATTACCTTTTTGCAGCCGTTGGAAACCCCAAGGACTTGTTTGAGGAATGTTTGATGGCTCAGGATTTGGATACTGCTGCCTCGTACCTTATTATTTTACAGGTAACAATTCTCTTCTTACAAAGGTATAAGAATTGTTGAGCGTAAACCTAGAGGAAAAGGAAGGCAAATGTCCTGTGTTGGCACTGTGATTGTGTTTAAAGAACTATTACAGTCATGTTTTCTGTTCTTTTTTTTTTTTCCGGTATGCGGGCCTGTCACTGCTGTGGCCTCTCCCGCTGCGGAGGACAGGCTCCGAATGCACAGGCTCAGGGGCCATGGCTCAAGGGCCCAGCCGCTCCATGGCATGTGGGATCTTCCCGGACTGGGGCATGAACCCGTGTCCCCTGCGTCAGCAGGCGGACTCCCAACCACTGCACCAAGAGGGAAGCCCAACTTTGGGGTTTTTTTGTTCTTCTTTCTCTAATTGCTTTAGGTGCAAGGTTAGGTTGTTTATTTGAGATGTTTCCTGTTTCTTAAGGTAGGATTGTATTGCTATAAACTTCCCTCTTAGGACTGCTTTTGCTGCATCCCATAGGTTTTGGGTCGTCGTGTCTCCGTTGTCATTTGTTTCTAGGTATTTTTTGATTTCCTCTTTGATTTCTTCAGTGATCACTTCGTTCTTAAGTAGTGTATTATTTAGCCTCCATGTGTTTGTATTTTTTACAGATCTTTTCCTGTAATTGATATCTAGTCTCATGGCGTTGTGGTTGGAAAAGGTACTTGATACAATTTCAATTTTCTTAAATTTACCAAGGCTTGATTTGTGCCCCAAGATATGATCTATCCTGGAGAATGTTCCATGAGCACTTGAGAAAAATGTGTATTCTGTTGTTTTTGGATGGAATGTCCTATAAATATCAATTAAGTCCATCTTGTTTAATGTATCATTTAAAGCTTGTGTTTCCTTATTTATTTTCATTTTGGATGATCTGTCCATTGGTGAAAGTGGGGTGTTAAAGTCCCGTACTATGAATGTGTTACTGTCGATTTCCCCTTTTATGGCTGTTAGTATTTGCCTTATGTATTGAGGTGCTCCTATGTTGGGTGCATAAACATTTACAATTGTTATATCTTCTTCTTGGATCGATCTCTTGGTCATTATATAGTGTCCTTATTTGTCTCTTGCAATAGTCTTTATTTTCAAGTCTATTTTGTCTGATATGAGAATTGCTACTCCAGCTTTCTTTTGGTTTCCACTTGCATGGAATATCTTTTTCCATCCCCTCACTTTTCAGTCTGTATGTGTCCCTACGTCTGAAGTGGGTCTCTTGTAGACAGCATATATATGGGTCTTGTTTTTGTATGCATTCAGCCAGTCTGTGTCTGTTGGTGGGAGCATTTAATCCATTTACATTTAAGGTAATTATCGATATTTATGTTCCTATTCCCATTTTCTTAATTGTTTTGGGTTTGTTATTGTAGGTCTTTTCCTTCTCTTGTGTTTCTTGCCTAGAGAAGTTCCTTTAGCATTTGTTGTAAAACTGGTTTGGTGGTGCTGAACTCTCTCAGCTTTTGCTTGTCTGTAAAGGTTTTAATTTCTCCATCAAATCTGAATGAGATCCTTGCTGGGTAGAGTAATCTTGGTTGTAGGTTTTTCTCCTTCATCGCTTTAAATATGTCCTGACAGTCCCTTCTTGCTTGCAGAGTTTCTGCTGAAAGATCAGCTGTTAACCTTATGGGGATTCCCTTGTGTGTTATTTGTTGTTTTTCCCTTGCTGCTTTTAATATGTTTTCTTTGTATTTAATTTTTGACAGTTTGATTAATATGTGTCTTGGCATGTTTCTCCTTGGATTTATCCTGTATGGGACTCTCTGTGCTTCCCGGACTTGATTAACAATTTCCTTTCCCATATTAGGGTAGTTTTCAACTATAATCTCTTCAAATATTTTCTCAGTCCCTTTTTCTCTTCTTCTGGGACCCCTATAATTCGAATGTTGGTTCATTTAATGTTGTCCCAGAGGTCTCTGAGACTGTCCTCATTTCTTTTCATTCTTTTTTCTTTATTCTGCTCTGCAGTAGTTATTTCCACTGTTTTATCTTCCATGTCACTTATCCATTCTTCTGCCTCAGTTATTCTGCTATTGATCCCTTCTAGAGCATTTTTAATTTCATTTATTGTGTTGCTCATCGTTGCTTGTTTCATCTTTAGTTCTTCTAGGTCCTTGTTAAATGTTTCTTGCATTTTGTCTATTCTATTTCCAAGATTTTGGATCATCTTTACTATCATTATTCTGAATTCTTTTTCAGGTAGACTGCCTGTTTCCTCTTCATTTGTTAGGTCTGGTGGGTTTTTATCTTGCTCCTTCATCTGCTGTGTGTTCTTCTGTCTTCTCAGTTTGCTTATCTTAGTGTGTTTAGGATCTTTTTGCAGGCTGCAGGTTCGTAGTTCCCATTGTTTTTGGTGTCTGTCCCCAGTGGCTAAAGTTGGTTCAGTGGGTTGTGTAGGTTTCCTGGTGGAGGGGACTAGTGCCTGTGTTCTGGTGGATGAGGCTGGATCTTGTCTTTCTGGTGGGCAGGTCCACATCTGGTGGTGTGTTTTGGGGTGTCTGTGGCCTTATTATGATTTTAGGCAGCCTCTCTGCTAATGGGTGGGGTTGTGTTCCTGTCTTGCTAGTTGTTTGGCATAGGGTGTCCAGCACTGTAGCTTGCTGGTCGTTGAGTGAAGCTGGGTGTTGGGGTTGAGATGGAGATTTTTGGGAGATTTTCGCCGTTTGATATTACATGGAGCTGGGAGGTCTCTTGTGGACCAGTGTCATGAAGTTGGCTCTCCCACCTCAGAGGCACAGCACTGACTCCTGGCTGCAGCACCAAGAGCCTTTCATCCACACGGCTCAGAATAAAAGGGAGAAAAAGTAGAAAGAAAGAAAGAAAAAAAGAAAGAAAGAGGATAAAATAAAATAAAGTGAGATAAAATAAATGTTATTGAAATAATTATTAAGAAAAATAATTTTTTTAAGTAGAAAACAAAAAAAACGGGCAGACAGAACCCTAGGACAAATGGTGAAAGCCAAGCTATACAGACAAAATCTCACACAGAAGCATACACATACACACTCACAAAAAGAGGAGAAGGGGAAAAAATAATATATCTTGCTCTCAAAGTCCACCTCCTCAATTTGGGATGATTCGTTGTCTATTCAGGTATTCCACCGATGCAGGGTACATCACGTTGACTGTGGAGATTTAATCTGCTGCCCCTGAAGCTGCTGGGAGAGATTTCCCTTTCTCTTCTTTGTTCGCACAGCTCCCGGGGCTCAACTTTGGATTTGGACCCGCCTCTGCGTGTTGGTCACCGGAGGGCGTCTGTTCTTCGCTCAGACAGGACGGGGTTAAAGGAGCAGCTGCTTCGGGGGCTCTGGCTCACTCAGGCCGGGGGGGGGGGGGAGGGAGGGGCACAGAGTGCAGGGCGAACCTGCGGTGGCAAAGGTCGGCGTGACGTTGCACCAGCCTGAGGCGCGCTGTGCGTTCTCCCGGGGGAGTTTTCCCTGTATCCCGGGACCCTGGCAGTGGCGGGCTGCACAGGCTCCCCGGAAGGGGGCGTGGAGAGTGACCTGTGCTCACACACGGGCTTCTTGGTGGCGGCAGCAGCTGCCTTAGTGTCTCATGCCCATCTCTGCGGTCTGGGCTGATAGCCGCGGCTCGCGCCCGTCTCTGGAGCTCCTTTAAGCAGCGCTCTTAATCCCCTCTCCTCGCACACCAGGAAACAGAGGGAAGAAAAAATCTTTTTCCTCTTTGGCAGCCCCAGACTTTTTCCCGGACTCCCTCCCGGCTAGCCGTGGCGCACTAGCCCCCTTCAGGCTGTGTTCATGCTGCCAACCCCAGTCCTCTCCCTGGGATCCGACCTCCGAAGCCCGAGCCTCAGCTCACAGCCCCGCCCGTCCTGGCGGGTGAGCAGACAATCCTCTCAGGCTGGTGAGTGCCGGTCGGCACCTATCCTCTGTGCGGGAATCGCTCCACTTTGCCCTCCACACCCCTGTTGCTATGCTCTCCTCCGTGGCTCCAAAGCTTCCCACTTTGCCACCCGCAGTCTCCACCCGCGAAGGGGCTTCCTAGTGTGTGGAAACCTTTCCTCCTTCACAGCTCCCTCCCACTGGTGCAGGTCCTGTCCCTATTCTTTTGCCTCTGTTTTTTCTTTTTTCTTTTGCCCTACCCAGGTACGTGGGGGAGTTTCTTGCCTTTTGGGAGGTCTGAGGTCTTCTGCCAGCGTTCAGTAGGTGTTCTGTAGGAGTTGTTCCACGTGTAGATGTATTTCTGATGTATCTGTGGGGAAGAAGGTGATCTCTGTGTCTTATTCTTCGCCATCTTCCCCCTCTCCTCCTCTGTTCAGTTTTTATCTTTCCTTTTGAAGAACTCAATCTTACCATATGATGGCAGAAAATTTCTTTACTATCATAAAGTAACATTGCAGGGTTGTGTTTTTTTAATCCTGTTTGTCCATAAATAGGCCTAAAACAAATTAATGAGTTTACAGTATTATTTTGAATAATACTGAAGAAGTGTATGTATACATATATGTATATACATATTATATATCATAGTACATATAATGATATGCACATATTACATAAGATTATTGAAATATGTAAGAAACATAATAATAAAGAATTATTTTGAATATCAGTGGGTTTGTCTGAGCTCTCCACAATAATCTCTTTCCTTATAGTGTGGAATTGCTGAGGAGACTCTGATTAGAATGTGGGTTACAACAGAGTACCTTACGTTAGGCTCCCCATAGCACGCAGGGAAGACCCAAACCTGCCGCAGTAATTACACAATTTTTCTCAAAATAATGGGTTCTTTGAGACTCCTGAAAATTTGTTTCATTATACATTTGACAAAAGGGCTTGATAGTTTGCTTTCCTATTAGTCTGATGTGAATTTGATAGGTTACATTTAAAAGTTCTTTAAAATTACTGCAGAGTTGTTTTCATTGATTAAAGAAGCTAACCATAGACCTTGTTTGAAATTCTGCCTGAAGCAGTTTTCCTGTCAGTTTATTTGCTTCATGGCAACTGATTGAAACCAGAGGGGATATTCAGGCAGAAGCTAAGTGGCCCCGAGATTCTGTGATTCCTTGGGTATTCTTAAAAGGCCACACAGTCATAAAAACAAACAATAAATGCAGCTGTGTTTTGTTTTAGGTCACTCCTTAGACTTTCAGTGATCTCCCAAGCAATGGAATTAGAAACTTGATCTGAATTCCTAAGTTGCTGTGGATTGACAGATAATAATTACAGTTGAACTTGCCTGTTAGGCACCTTTCCATGAAGGCCAAGGCAAGCAGCAAGTTTAAATTTGTGAAAAAATTACAGAGAATGCTCTTTGTGTAGCAAGACTACATACTATTGCCTAAAGCAAAGATTTTTTTTAGTCACATTTTCAGAAAACTCTCTGTCGCAGGAAATAGACCTGAGCTTTTTTGGAGTCAGGGAGACAAATTTATATTCTTTTCTGTTGATCTTTAACAGTTATTTAACTCAGTTTTCTCATCTGTAAAATGAGAATGAAATACATATTTTGAGAGTCACTAGGAGAAATGAAAGAATATGTAAGGTTTATGTAAGATATCTGGCAATAATGGGAGTTCAAGAAATCATAAATTATATTACACCAGCAGAGTATTTGCCTCACTTTTCCTTGTATGGTACTTTTTAATGCTTCTTTTAATTTTACTGTTAAACTATTCCCATTGTTGTAGCTGCATTACTTCTCTGGGTTTAGGGAACCGTGGAGATAAAGAATTGCTTATATCTTCCCAAGTCATTTGTAGTATAAAAGGAATTCTTGTCTTCCTTGGTTGTTTTTCTAGAACATGGAAGTACCAGCAGTAAGTAGGCAGCATGCCACCCTTCTGTTCAACACAGCCCTGGAACAAAGCAAGTGGGACCTGTGTCGACACATGATTCGATTTCTTAAAGCCATTGGCTCTGGAGAATCTGAGACACCTCCATCCACACCTACAGCTCAGGTTAGTTGCAGAATTGCACAGCTTCTCTAGGCCATTACACCCACGTGGCATCTTCCTCTAACTGTACGGTGTGTAATCATAGGAACCCAGTTCAAGTGGTGGATTTGAGTTCTTCAGGAATCGAAGCATCAGTTTATCCCAGTCAGCTGAAAATGTACCTGCTAGTAAATTCAGCTTACAGAAAACACTAAGTATGCCGTCTGGCCCTTCTGGAAAAAGGTAAAAGAATGAAGAGCTGTTACTGGTTTTAGGGCATTCTGCGACACATTGCATTTCAGGGTATTTGTAGAATTGCATCTTGGGAAAACAACTATTTGATCCAATTGCAATTCCTTTTTACATTCCCAAAAGGCTTCCCTTTTTTCCTTCTCCAAAGTTCACTTCTTTATTCTTTGTACAGTTTCTGCCCTTTGTACTGGAGTAGATCTCGGTTTGCCCATGCTGAATGCCACTAACTTTAAATTACCTCTGATAATAGAGGACCAGAATAAAAAGGAAGACAGATAAATCTGCAGATAATTCAAAAGCCTTCTTACAGGGCTTCCCTGGTGGCGCAGTGGTTGAGAGTCCGCCTGCCGATGCAGGGGACACGGGTTCGTGCCCCGGTCCGGGAAGATCCCACATGCCGTGGAGCGGCTAGGCCCGTGAGCCGTGGCCGCTGAGCCTGCATGTCCGGAGCCTGTGCTCCGCAACGGGAGAGGCCACGACAGTGAGAGGCCCGCGTACCGCAAAAAAAACAAAACAAAACAAAACAAAAGCCTTCTTACAGTCAGCAGTTTTACCCTTCTTTCCAACTATACCTCTTGACAAAAAGTAAAATTTAGTTCTCATGTACTTGACTCTCCTGTGACTCTTTTGAGTGGAGAAGTCATTAAACAGTGGAAGCCAAAAAGAAGTGTATCCTGGAGCCTGAAACCTACATTACACGTAGATGGGTTATTTCTCCTGAGAGGTAACTATGAACTCATACTGAACATTATAAAATAGAATTTCCTCCGTTTTGTGAGGTCCTTGTATTCCTTCCTGTGTTATTTGGTTCTGTGTGTATTCTTACTACAGTGCCTGACACATAGTGAGAGCTTATTGAACATTTTTTATTGTGATGTTTTACTGCTTTTTCTTATCACAGCCATTAATACAGCCCCATTCCCAGTGTGCACACACACACACACAAACACACACAGTCATGGACTATAAACAAGTTAAATGCAACCATGGAGGATTGTAAACAATTGCCAGGCAAACAGTAGCTTCTCAGCCATGCCCCTGAATTTAAAAGTGCTGGCTAATATATACTAAGCACGCACTATGTGCTAGGCATGATTCTAAGCATTTCCATGTGTAGGTCTTTCAGTCCTTACAACAGCTCCATCTGGGTAGATACTGTTCCACATTACACAGGTGAAAAACAGAGGCCCAGAAAAATAAATTTGCTTTATGTTTGTACAACTAATGTGTGGCAGAGCCAAGATCTGAATCTAGGCAGTCCTGCTCCAATACTGCCTCTTGCTGAAAGCACCCCGTCACCCAGTGACCAGACCAGTTATACCATGTCAGTTCATGTGAATAAAGGACAATAGACTATATTTAGCAGTTAATTTTTAAAAATCCGTTTTGATGTGTCTGTAAAACTCACATTAAGAGACTTCATTTCACTGTGCTTCTCTCTCGTTAGTTCCTTTGATCTGATCTTCCCTCTTTTCATTGGTCTTTCCAAATACAGCATTTTTTTGCTCCCTTTCTTTCCTTTATCCAGCTACCATCCTCTTCCTGGTTTGACTTAGTTTCCTGTTCTTTCCTATTCTATATTTTCATTATACAAATATGTTTTAAGAGGCTACTATGATCGAGGTATTGTTTAATAGGTTGTGGTATCACATGGAGAAGCCCTAATACTTTAGCTTCAATCAGAATTAGATCTTAGATGTCTTACCTCCTTGTCAGCGTTTTCAGTGTTACTTCATAAAAGTATTTGAAGTCCTCCAGTGAAGATTGTTCTGTAGCTTTCTTGTATTCCCACTTACAGATGGAGCAAAGACAGTGACTGTGCTGAGAACATGTATATTGATATGATGCTCTGGAGACATGCCCGGCGTCTCTTAGAAGAAGTTCGGCTAAAGGATCTCGGCTGCTTTGCAGCCCAGCTGGGCTTTGAACTAATTAGTTGGCTATGCAAGGAACGTACCCGAGCTGCCCGAGTAGACAACTTTGTGTTAGCCCTGAAGAGACTCCACAAAGATTTCCTGTGGCCACTTCCCATCATCCCAGCTTCTTCTCTCAGTTCTCCTTTCAAAAATGGAAAATACCGAACAGGTAATGTAGGCTTTGTGTTCCTTGTACAGGGAGGATTGTATTTTGCTCCAAATATGTAGACATTTTGCTGTTAGTTGATATTCAAGGAAGTCTTTTCATTCCAAGGTCAGAACAGATAAAAGCTAACTTTTTGTGCATCACTTGGAACATCCACCATTTGACTCAGGATGTAAATAAAGTAGAACATATGTCTCTAGGTCTTATGACCTTTAAGTCTAATTTATGAATCCAACCAATTGTTGTATCAGATGATCAGCAGGTTGAGCATTGACTGAACATAGAAGCTCCCACATTTGTTTTTTGTAGGAAGGAGTTATTAATCACAGACCTCAAAATAAGCTAAATTGTGACTTATCTGACAGGACTCATTCCAGAGAAATGGTAAAAATGCATCTTGAGAGCTTGGGCCATCTTCTAAATTAGGAGAGGACAAAGTGAAACTGTATTTTGATAAAAGAAAAAAGTTTTTTAGTTCAGGTCTTTTAAAGAAGACTGTTGTAATTATTATCACTTATGAAAATTCAAACAAAAACCTTTATTATGGCATTTGGAAACTTCATGTCATGTTAAAACCAAGGAAAATCATTTAAAGATGAACAGAATGAAGTTTTGCCTAGTTCTAGTAAGATACATGATGATATAAGATGACTGCTGGGTGGCGTTATATAGTCAGTCCATTCTGTTACAGTCCCACATCCCTGGTTCAGTGGATGGATGATGCAGTGTAGGGACAGTAATTAGCTCTGAACTTTTAGTATTTGGGGTTGGTGAGGGAAGAGAAGCTGAAAGAACTGAATTGGAAATGGCAGTGTGTGCACCTTTAATTCCCATTTTTTTCTTTGTTTTTGGATCTACCTTGCAGTGGGAGAGCAGCTGTTAACATCCCAGTCAGCTGACCCTTTTTTGAACCTTGAGATAGACGCTGGCATCTCTAATGTCCAACGAAGTCGGAGCTGGCTTGGCAACATTGGCCCCACGCATCATGAAATAGACACAGCCTCATCCCATGGACCACAGATGCAAGATGCCTTCCTTTCACCTTTATCTAATAAAGGTAGATATCATTTTAAACCCTAGCTCCTCTTCAGTTCCTGTGGAGGAAAGTTTATATGCTATAGCACTTCAGAGAGAGAGCTTCACTCTTTTCTTTCAAGATATGTCCTTGAGGATTAGCCATTTGTATCTGCTGGAGAGGTGGATAGTTACTAGAACAAGGCCATATTGGCCTTGACTATACTTTGCCATGTTTATTTTAGATAAATGAAATAGGTAAATTCTCATTACAGCTCAGCACTAATAAATGAACCTTTGTAATCAACTTTGATGATACAGAAACACTAACTTTGAACCTCAAGTAAGCAAAATGTTATCCGTGTGTAAAGAATTCCATTCTTCTCATAGGTAGACCCGTATCATAAAATTGTACCCAGTTATCTTCTATTTTTTTATTTCACTGATACAAATTTATGGAAAAAATTTTTTCTCTTATAAATTCCTGCGTGATATCCTTAATTTTGCCTCTTAGCCTTCAAAGCCTAAAATATTACTGTCTGACCCTTTATCAAAAAATGTGTGTCAGCTTCTGCAATTATAGTAATGGTTACATTACAGGTTGAAGAAGTTTTAAAGTGATTTATGTTGTTTAGGTTTATATAAGAACTTAAGTAGCAATTGGTCTGATTTTCTGGAGTTTTTTAATGGCCAGGCATTCACCTGATGTTTGATTTTCAGTGTGTCATCACTGTTACCGGAGCTTCTGCTATGTGGAGAGGCATATAGCTGCCATGACTTTCTTTTTAAATTTTGGTAGAATACATGTAAAATTTACTATCTTAACCATTTTTAAGTGTACAGTTCAGTGGTATTAACTACATTTTTATTGTTGTGCAACCAACCTGCAGAACTCTTAATTCTTTTCATCTTGCAAAACCAAAACTCTGTACTCTGAACAATAGCTCCCCATCCCTCTCTCCCCCAACTCCTAGCAACTACCATTCTATTTTCTGTCTCTGTATTTGTCTTTTTGTGTCTGGCTTCTTTCACTTAGCATAATGTTCTCAAAGTTCATCCCTATTGTAACATGCATGGAAATTTCCTTTCTTTTTAAGGCTGAATAATATTCCATTATGTGTTTATAACACATTTTATCCATCCATCAGGGGACATTTGCATTGCTTCCACCTTTTGGTTAATTGTGAGTTATGCTGTAATGAATGTGGGAGTACAGTGAACATGGGAGTTCTCTTCGAGACCCTACTTCCAGTTTTTTTGGGTATATACCCAGAAGTAGGATTGGCAGATCACATGGTAATTCTATTTTCAATTTTTTTCCCATAGCAGCTGCACCATTTTACATTCCTACCAACATTGGCAAGGATTCCAGGTTTGCCACATCCTCACCAACACTTGCTGGTTTTGTTGATAGCAGCATCCTAATGGACGTGAGGTGGCATCATTGCTTTTTTTTTAGAAAACTTTCTAAAGAGGTCACTTCAAACATATTTAAAAAGGAGAAATAATAGTATAATGGACACCCTTCCCCCAGCCCCCACTCCAGTTATTACCAAGTCAGGAACAAATTTGTTTTATCCACTTTCCCCTTCCTGTATTATTGAACTAAATCCGAGACATGATATATTTTATCTGTGAACATTTCAGTATATATTTCTGAAGACTCTTCTTGAAGATAATGATAATTACACCATTAACATCTCTTTAAAAATTTAATAGTAATTCCTTAATACCATCAAATATCCAGTAAATATTCAAATTCCAACTGTTTTATAATGTCATAATTTTTTATGGTTTGAATCAAGATCCAAATAAGATTCACACACTGTGATTATGTTTTTTAATTTTCTTTTTAGTGATTGTTCCCCCTCCCCATTTCTCTTTTTTTTCCACTTGCAGTTTATTCATTGAATAAACTTGATTCTGTGGATTTTCTCATGATGTGGATTTTAGGTTATTGCATCTTCATGGTTTAGACAGTTTCCTCTGTATTGTAAATTGGTAATTGAATCTAAAAACGTGATCGAGAATTCCCTGGCGGTCCAGTGGTTAGGACTCTGTACTCTCACTGCGAAGGGGGCCCAGGTTTAACCCCTGGTCAGGGAACTAAAATCCCACAAGCCGCGAAGCATGCCCCCAACCGCCACCCCCCCCGCCCCAAAAAAAAAAAAGACAAATTATTGCTAGGGTTTTTTTTTTTCAGAGGTGGGCAAGACTACTTTTTAGGTAGTATGAAGGCACATAAGGCCTGGTTACCTCCTAATAATTTTTTTATATCTATTATTATTAATGTAACATGGGAGTTTTAGTAGTGGATTTAATGTTTTGGTCTCAAAATCCTGAAGAGAAATCAACATCTGAGAGACAGTTAACATTTATAATGAATGGAAAACATATTTTCTACATGAAGCTAGTTTGTAACTTTTGGCAATTCTTCATCAGGTGATGAATGCAGTATTGGTTCAGCCACAGACTTGACTGAAAGTAGCTCCATGGTGGATGGAGACTGGACAATGGTGGATGAAAATTTCTCCACACTCAGTTTAACTCAGTCAGACCTAGAGCACATCTCTATGGAGTTGGCAAGTAAAGGACCTCACAAATCCCAGGTTCAGCTTCGGTGAGTTTCTCAGCATTTTGAAAGCATAGAATGCCTACTCAGGAAATCTGGGCAAATTGGGTACAGAGGCTACTTTCCCGATAATGACTGCCCTTATGTACATCTGTAGATCATTTTTAGCATCAGTCATTTGTGTTTCTGCTTATATATGTAGGTATTTGCTACACATCTTCATGGAGGCAGGATGTCTGGACTGGTGTGTTGTTATAGGCCTGATTCTCAGAGAATCCTCAGTAATCAACCAGATTTTGGTTATTATACAATCTTCAGAGGTAGATGGAGAGATGTTACAGAACATAAAGACAGGGCTGCATGCTGTGGACAGATGGGCCTCTACAGATTGGTAAGTGCTAGTTTCATTAGGTTTGTTATCTTCACGGTCCTTTGGTGAATCCTGTCCTTTCACATTAAGGCTTAGTTCTGGTTCATTTATTTGGAGATTTTTTAGGTGGTTAGAGATAAAAACTCCTTTTGTATATTCATTTTAAAGGCTAGTTTCTTTAGTTACCATTTTATACCAGTTTAGATGAGTAATATCCATTGAGATAGTGTTGGTCAGTGAATACATGTCACTGACTCAAGACTGATGCAGTACAAATGATCTTAGATCTAGGGTGGAACTTGAGATTTTTAGTTCTGTCAAGTAGAAGGTAATAACCTAAAAACATCTGCTTGAGAAGATAAAAATTTAAGGTCTGTGTGAATTTAACATTCCGTGGCAATTACTAACAAGCCCAAATTAAGAGTAGTGAATGAAGTTAAAAGAGCCTGGGATTCTACCCCTTTGTCACCAGTTATGTGTGGATTTGGGATTTCCCTTACTTGGGTCTAGTTTTCCTTAATTGGTAGATTCATTCATGTTAAATGTTCTCTGAAGGTCCTGTTTTTCAAGTCTAAAATCCTATCGGTGCTTAGATTATAGAATACGATTTTTAATCGTAATACTGGATAAAGAATATCAGTCTTTGCTCTTTGTGCTCACACTTACATTACGTGCTGCTCCCTCAATGGTGGCCTTGGCACCTAAAAAGCCTTTCCTCCCGACCCTTCTGTGCCTCCTCCCCTCGCCCACAATCTCATTGACCTTACTATATCAGTGCTTAGTAGGAATTCATCCATAACATGCTATGGAGCCTTTTGAATGTGGCAGAGGAGAGCTAATTTCCGTTTTCTTCTACTTAGTCCTGGATATAAGCCATTTTTAAACATCATTAAGCCACAACTGCAGAAGCTCAGTGAGATAATAGAAGAGCAGGTCCAGCCTGAAGCCTTCCAGCCAGTAACTGTGGGTAAGACTCCTGAACAGACAACCCCCCGGGCAGAGGAGAACAGGAGCTCCTCCAGCCACGGGAGCATCCCCCAGGGCGAGGTTGGAGGTAGCAGTCTGGTCAGCCGGAAAGAGGAGGACACAATGCGAGCAGAGGAGGAGGAACCTTTCCAGGATGGGACTTACGACTGTTCTGTGTCCTAACAACATTGGGTGCCGTCACCACGGGCAGTATTAATTAGCAGCAGCATGCAGCTGAGGACACTGTGACCTAGCTGGATGATTTAACCAGGGAGAGAACTCAGCTCTGAGACTCTGGTAAGGTATTACTAAATTTTAACTAACTCTTTCTCCTCTAAGAAATCTCTTTGAGTCCATAAAAATGTGATATCAAAAAAAATCATCTTTCATAAAAAAAATTTTTTAAGCTGCAGTGGAAGTAATAAAGAATATTGTACAGATCTACACGAGAATATTTTGGTTTTATTCTTAAAGGTTGGTAGCTCTTAAACCACAGGGATTGTTTTGCCCCAGATGAGCAAAACACTTTTCACTACTTACAGCTTCCTATGTTTTCTGGTTCAGCGTGTGTTCAGACTGCTTTTTAAAAACAAATGCTAAGGTGCTTGCTGTAGCTCATCAAGTACTTGAGCTACCTGTATGCCCCCGTGGATCAAGAGCACTGGCCTCCCTAACTGGGCCTCTGAATAGATGCCTGCCCTAGCATAAGAGGTGCCTGTGTGAAGGAGACATGCTCCTCTTCTAGCCTGTTAAATCCCAGTGCTGAATTGATGGAAGCTATTTAACCTGTGAGTCAGTGTGCCTGCTTTTTAGCAAGCTTGGTTCCTGCTAGGTCAGCGTGGGCTGAGGTCTGAGGAGTTTTTATCAATTATGCTATTAGATACCACTAAACTATTTTGTATCAAAGAATTGTTATCTTTTTGTGAGTACTCTTGTGTAAGTATACTCAAAGGCACTGTTCATATTTTTAGGGCTTGTACTATAATTTGTAAGGTTTTATGCTGGATTCTGCATGGCTATAGATACTCACTCTTGGAACAAAGACAGGGCTTGCTCTTCTTTCCAAATATAAGCAGTCTTCATAGAGGAAGACAGGTTTATTGGCTTGGTCATAAGGTAACAGAAATGGTCACACTGATCATGAAATGAAACAGGTTTTGTGCAAATTAATGTAGTTTCTTATTTATTGCTTTTATAAATTGAATAAAAATGGACTTTTATGTAAATAGACTGCTGAATCCTGTATTATCACAGCTACTAAAAATTAGTATGTAAAGAATGCATTCTTCATTGTAACTTTTTAAATATTTTATGTATTTCTAGAAATAACAAACTTTAGTTTTCATACATTATGAAAACATGACTGCATACTCAATTGCTTTAGACTGAACACATATCCACTGTATGTACATCAATTACCTTATAACAGTATTAATTTAGATAGCTTGTTTGTACTGTGCAATTTGAACAAAGGAATGCAATGTTATTTTTTACAAAAATGAACTTATTTTTATAATAACAATGTATTTGATGTGGACCAAATTCATACCACTATGTAAAACAGCCTCTCTTCTCATAGTGCAATTACAGTTTAGAAATAAAACTTGGTCCTCTATCCTTGCTTTTTAAAGTAAATGGCTAGCTTTAGTTGTCCTAGCCAGGTTTCCTCTGAAGGGAAACCCAAAACCATTTTGAAAATGCTTTGTTCATAACTCATCAAACGGTTTTAAATTATTGAGTTTGGTAATTTACTATCACTTACTTTTCACATTACAAGTGCAATAATTTCACATACAAAAACTCCTGAATGGGTGGAATATGTGATTACTGGTACCTGGTCCTTCTGGTGCTATGTTTATTTAAGCCTTTGTTTTAACCACCTTTCTCTGAATTTTAAGATAGAAAATGTTTCCCATGTGAGTACATGCAGCCCAGCAGGAAACTAAACTGAAGAATTTCTTCTCCTGTCCTAGTCCATTAGGAGAAGAACTAGCATTACTTTTGTGTTTGGTGTATTTAGTCAATAAAAATGACTTACCATTGTAAACAGCTATGATCTTTTTCAGGTATCCTAATGTGCTGCTGGGTTCATCCTGCACTCTTAAAAGCAGGGCACCAATAAGTTAACTGTATTCCTGTGGTTAATGCCATGAACGAAACTTTTCTTGTATAAACTACTTGTTTTTCAACTAAGAGATATAGGTGGCCCCAAGGCAAAAAAATTGGCAACTTTATAGAAAATTTCTCTTTGGTAATGTGTTACATTAATTTTTTTAATTCATATTTTAATTTTGCCTTGTTTGGATCACATATCGACTGTTTAAGCCATAATTTTAACCAGTGAATTTAAATATTCAATATAACTATTTGAAGTTTAAATTATTTGCTGATACCAAAACAAGAAGTCATTTGGGGGTAGAGTCAACCTTTGCTTGTAATTAAAGTTGCTGCTACTTCTGTAATGTGTATTTTTTTACTTGGTAAAGGGCAATAAAACCATTACGTGAACTTTTGTTTATTCATCATCTCAAGTTAACAGCAAAAAGTATATGTATTGAAAGTCATAAAAATATTCTTTTCATTATATAATTCTATCTCTTAGAATTTTCCTTATGAAATAACTAGAAATTTAGATTTAAAATGTGTATGCAGAATTATTTAGAATAGGAGCATCAAGAGTTGGCAGCATCCTAGATGCCTGGCAATAAATAGGCAATTGGAACAGACGGTCCATATTGATGACATGGAAAATACTCAAAATATAATGAAAAAATGATATAAAAGTACACATACCAGAGGAAACTAGTCATCTCTAATACGTGTGACTAAAATAATAGGTGGAATTTTGACTTTTTCCTATTTTCCTAAATCTGCTTTCTGTCTCTGAATTTGCCTGTTCTGGACATTTCATCTAAATGGACTTATATGTGGCTTTTTCTGTCTGGCTTTCACTTAGCATGAGGTTTTCAACTTTGTATATTAGTAGTTTATTCCTTCTTAAGGCTGAATAATCCATTTTACGGATATATATACTACATGTTTATCCATTCATCAGTTGAGGGACATTTGGGTGGTTTCCACTTTTTGACCATTAATAATGAACATTGATGTACAAGTTTCTGTGTGGACATATGTTTTCAGTTCTCTCTAGCAGTGGAAATGCTGTGTCATATAACTGGTTAATTTTTTTGAGGCAATGCCTAATTGTATTACCAAGTGCCTGTGCCTTTTTTTTTTTTTTAACATTTCCACTAGCAGTGGAGGAGGGTTCTGGTTTCTACTATCAGCACATGTTATTGTCTGTATTTTTGGTTATAGCCATCTAAGTTATGTATGAAGTGGTATCTTATGGTTTAGATTTACATTTCCCTGATGGCTAATGTCTTTTCATATCTCAGGAGAAAAATATGTATTCACATCCTTTGCGCATTTCACAAATGGGTCGTTTATTTTATTGTTGGTTTGCAAGAGGTCTTTATATATTCTGGATACTAGACTTACCAGAGATACGATTTGCAAATATTTTCTCATTCTGAGGGCTTTTCACTTTCATGATACTGTCTTTTGAGGCAAAGAAGTTTTTCATTTTGGTGAAGTCCAGCTTTTTCTTTGGTTGCTTGAGCTTTTGGGTGTCATATCCAAGAAACCATTGCCTAAATCCTAGGTTATGAAGATTTATGCCTGTGTTTTCTAATGAGAGTTTTATATTTTAGCACCTGCATTTAGGTCTTTGATCCATTGAGTTAATTTTTATATATGGTATGAAGTAAGAAGTCTATAACTTTGTTCTTTCGTGTGTGAATGTTCAGTTCCAGTACCATACACAGAAAAGATTTTTTTCCTGTTGTCGAAAATCAATTGACTATAAATGTATGGGTTTATTTCTGAAACTGTCAGTTGTATTACGTTGATCTCTGGGGTCTTTCCTTAATGCTGGTACCAGATTGTCTTGATTACTGTTGCTATTTAGTAGGAGATTTTGAATGTGTAAGTAAGTCATAAGTTTGTTTTTTTCAGGACCATTTTGGCTCTTCTGGGTCCTGTGCATTTCCATTTGAAATTTTACAGCCAGCTTGTCAATTTCCGTGCACACCCGCACACACACATAAGGCAGCTAGGATTTTGATAAGGATTGTATTCAGATGAATTTGGAGAATATTGCCGTCTTGATAATATGCCTTCCAGTCCATGAACATGGGTTGTTTTTCCAGTTATTCATGTCTTCAGTTTCTTTCAGTAGTGTTTTATAGGTACTTTTGTTAAGCTTATTAGTATTTTATTCTTCTTGATGCTATTGCAAATAGAATTATCTTTGGATTGTTCTTTATAAAAATACTATGCTGTAATTGGATCCTACAGCACTGCTGAATTCATTTACTATTGGGTTGGCCAAAAAGTTTGTTCAGGTTTTTCGTACGATCTTAAGGAAAAATCCAAAGGAACTTTTTGGCTGACCCAATATAGTTTTTTGTGTGGACTCTTTAGGATTTTCTGTATAGAAGATCATGTCGTCTGCGATTAAAGCCCTGGCCAGAGCCTCCAATACAGTATTCAAGTGGCAATAGTAGATACGCTTGTCCTTCTGACGTTAGGGAATAAGTAAGTATTGAGTCTTTCATAAATTAGGATGTTTTAGCTGTTGAGTTTTGCATCTGTTGAGATTATATTGTAGTCCTTTATTCTAATAACCTGGTATGTGACATTGGTTTTTTGAGGTGTTCAACCAACATTCCATTCCTGGTATACATCTATTTGGTCATGGTGTACGGCCAAACTTGGAGAAAAATTATCAACATGCTTATTGTATTTTTTACCAATCAATCAAATCAGGAAGTAGTGGTATCAAAAAAAGTACTGATGCACTTCAAAAATGCCCAAGATGTTTTTTCGAACAAAAACAGAGGTAAAGAGGCATAGATGCATTTTGGCTTTACTGGCCCTAAAAGAAGGCAAGGTGTATTTAAGAATAGAAGTTATTCGGAGGGAATTCACTTAGGAAAGGAAGTAACTTGCACAGAGCTCTGGGAGCTCACGAGTGGTACACTGTTTGGGGACTGGTGGTGACCCTTCCTTGTGTGAAGATTGGAATGTGCAGTGGGTTACTCTCTGGCTGAAAGACCATATTTTCTTCCCTCCCTCCTATCCCTATCAATCACTTAAAGAATATCATTTATTAGCCCTTCAGTGATTTTCTTTGCCAGTGGCAATGCTAAAACTGCTAAGTATGCTGTAGCTCAATATTTACCAAATGATTGATTGATAGGCCATTGATTTCTGTGAAATTCAGATGCACAATTTCATTCCACAGTAAAATGGATTCCAGTTGAAGCCATGTTGAGTTCTTTGCTCACATGACCCATTAAAATATCAATGATACCACATGAGCCATCTAGGTCTTTTTAAAAGGCTCTATACCCTTCAAATATGGGGGATACAGGAAAACAAAATAAAGATCCATTTCTCTGTTAAAGATACTAACTTGTATGTTAAAAAGTTTATTTCAGTTAAAGTGTAAGGCAATAATTAATCTTAGCAAACAAGTTGAAAGAAAAAGACATAATCATTTTTTTCTATAGCTTCCTGAGTCAGCAGTCTGGCTTCGTAAGTAGTGGCTCCCTCAGTGGTGACATTTTAGGACTCTATAGTGCTTATTTACATCTGCTAAAGTGTGGAAACAGAAAAACTTCATGCAACAATCTTAGGTCAGACACAATGTAAATTTTAAGGATTTCTTCAAAATCGCAACCCTTCACAGTTTCCCTGAATGTGCAGTACTGTACATTTTAAATTCTGTAGGAAATGCATTAGAATTTGAAAAGACCCTTTTAGAAATGAGTCATTCAAATCAGATACTCAAGAAACTAACAAGTTCTTTAATCTCAGAGATTGCTGATCTGACGGTGTTCTTAACAGAGCCATGATATTGTGTATAATTACTTAACCACTTTTGGCATTAAAATAGTCCCCCAGAATATTAAGCATGCCATGAGACTAGTGAGCATTTGTACGATAATCAGAGCTTTATAATGCCAAAGAAAACCAAAACAAGAGAGAATTGTTCGCATAGGAAAATAACTCAAAGGCAAAAAGAAAACCATGATTATTACTGAAATGGAGTAACAACAGGGAACTATTGGTTTCTCACGTAATGTCCTTCTTCAACACTTGTGATTTTGCTTTTCTTTTTCCTATAAATAATTTCCATTAATCTATTTCATATTAACCACAGGAACAGAAAATATGCCTGTATTTTGAAATTTTCATATTAACCACAGGAACAGAAAATATGCCTGTATTTTGAAATTTGTTTAGATGTTTTTTCCACAATTGATGAGGCTATAAAAGCTATAAACACTGCAAACCTTATGTGTACTGCCTGACATGTGAAGCACCCAAGACTAGTGATACAGCTGACCCTTGAACAACATGGGTTTGAACGGTGCAGGTCCAATTATACACAGATTGTAAACGGGTATTACAGTACTACATGATCCGTGGTTGGTTGAATCCATGGCTGTAGAACCTTGGATACAGAGGTATGACTGTAAAGTAATATGCAAATTTTCAACTGCACAGTGGTCAGCACCCCATATCCCCAGGTTGTTCAAGGATCAACTCTATATGGTTCCTACAGAGTCCAGGAAAAGCAATGGTTCCAGTGTCCACGCATGTGACAGCATGTTACCATTCAGCTCTGGCTGCAACCCTGCTGTCTGTGTGGGCTCGGTCAGTTTTTAAGGAGTCACAAATGAGGCAGGCAGTATATGAGGAGCATGATTCAGAAAGCACACTGTATACATCCCACAAGCAGCTTCAAGAAGTATTTTCTTCCACAGCGCACACTTACTATGTATGCTCCTTCTGTTCAGGCAGATCCGAGTGCCACCTTTTTTGTTTTACTCTGGCTTTTCTTTAAAATGTTTTTTTTGGCCTAGGCTTGCTAAATGCAAAAATTGTCTTTTTACATTTTTAATGGAGAAAAGAAAGCTAGCAGAATTTACCACTGCTCTAATCAAACTCTTCCACTGCTGGAGCCAGGAAGCCATCTTCCTCAACATGAAAAGTACCTCTAAGTCCTAGAGCTGCCATCATGCAGGATCTGAACACCGACAACTCTAAGGACAGTTACAGAAGGACATTCCAGTACAAGCCACAGCCTCAAGTCTGAGGAAAGCCAGCTCTGCTGAACACAGTAAGTTAGTGAGAGACTAATCTGTTCAACTGGCTGGAAAACAGACAAAAATAAGGACCCAGTGCATCAATAAAATTATGCCCTAAAGGATTAACCTTGGATAACAGAAGACTCCTAAAAAAGTGAGAATAAATATAAAACGCCCAGCCACTCCCGACCCCACTCTCCTCCCACCCCAGAATAGCCACCATGGCAACTAGTGCTCTGAAGAAGGAAGTTAACATCATATACTTGCACGAACAATATTCTAAACCAAAAGGGCCTGTGCAAACTCAGAGGGAAAGTAGACAAATACTCTTCTCACAATGGTGAGGTGTGGAGAGGAGGAAAATATATGTTTCAGAGGGAAACAGGCATTGAAAAAGCAACCTCAGAAAAACATTACAATGATGGAGCTCAGTGACCACTTGTCAGAAGGACAGGAGTCCCCAACTCACACAGGTTTCCACATCAGAGGACCGGGGCTTCAGAGGTGCAAAGCACACTAAAGGCTGCATGCAGAAGCAGAACTCTCGGCACAGGCTGGGGCCTCAAAAGCCCAATGGTGCTTCCCCAGTCTTTACTGCAGTTACCTTCTAATGACCTACAGAGTTAGGCCTCAAGGGGAATCATTACTCCTGTGAATGATGTTTAACCTACCATCCAATGACACAAAAAAAATGCTCTTGGGCTTTAACTGGAAATGTCATTTGTCTCATTAACAGTGGACTTACAGTACCTTCTGCATCTTTCATGATCCTAAGGGGACAACTATTAAAGTGGTTTGTTGGCTTTCGTCCTTAAGGTCATACAAAATGACCTATGTAGGTAAGTGGCAGTACCCACATGTGCTTAAGTGCCAGAAAACTGGTATTTTCAAGTGTCAGAAGGGCCATGCACACTACCCCACAGCATAACCATTACAGACAGTGCTGGGCCCTGAAGAGTGTTAGACCACAAAGCTCTTTGAACATATGCTCATTAATTCATTGACTTACATACAAACATCCATGAAACACCAGGAGAAACCGTGGGCATGTACTTAGAGCTCATCCACAAGACTAAAACACAAAGAGATGGTAGGTGCACACCCAGGCAGAGGGAAATGTCCAATCTGGGAACTTCTCTTTCAGAGCATCCAGCTGGGAGGATCTCTTGTCTTCCCCAGAAAGATAGTGGGCAGCAATGGCCACAGTGACCGCTCCTTCAGGCTGTTCTTCCGAGACCTGGAGGAGAAAATTAGTTACTTCTCTAGTGCTAGGAAGGCAAGAACACTGACTGATCCCAAGATTCTTGCCAAATACCACCTGGAAACCTGATCAGTAATATCAGCAATACTGGGAAGTTCCCACCTGTACTTCTATCCAGAACTGCCATGCAGAGGCCTGGAGTCCATGGGAATAAAATACAAAGTAGTCCCCTCCTTTACTCGTGACTGGGGTGCCATTGCCAAGAGACCACTGAGAAAGTGTAGACCCTTTGTGGGTTCGGACATAGAATGACATATGGCTTGGTCCTGTACGATAAGAGGAAGGAAGAATAGTTAAAACAATCTTTGAAAAAGCAACAAGAAAAGAAACCCACCACCCAAAGCAGACTACGAAGTTCAATGCTTTATATCACTTTTAAGACACTCAGTACAAACCTAAAAAAGGTGCCAGGTTGGACGTTCAGTGTGTATCAACAAAGGTAAGTAATGAGGTGCGGCAGAAAAGGCACAGAATTTATAATGAGAAAACCTCTGTTTACATCTTGGTCTGGTCATTTAAACATGGAAGAACCTTACCACTCGTGAGCCCTTCTTCAGAAATCTAGAGAATAAGCTTCATCTAACCCAAGAGATAACTGCAAAAACTATAGCAAAAGAACTGACAGGATTTTAATATATCCACATACATTATTAAGACAAACAAATATTGAGGTGAGGGTGGAAGGCTAATGGGCAAATGTTGCATGTAACAAACACAGAGGGAAAGGGCAAAGCAGATAAACTGTGGTATAAGCTAATAGAGTTAAAGAATACAATTAAACACTGACACACAGATAGTAAAAGGTTAAATAACAGGCAATCAAAACAAAAATATAAACATTATATGCCAGAAACTACCTTTTTCAAGAGCAAGACAGCACATCATAGAAAAAGGAATATAGCAGATAAAACACACGTAATTATAAATATTTTTGAGACCAAAAGTATTATACAGTAAAAATAAATGTGAAAAGACCTAACCCGGCTGCTAAAAGAAAAAAAAGTTTAACTTAGCTTACAAAGCTAGACCTAATCACATACTGTAACATACTTAAAGAGATTCAGAAAGCGTAAAAAACGAAGGTTATTTCAGGCAAGTGGACAGAGTTTTTAAAAAGACAAGAAAGGAAAAACTAGAAATCAATGAAATAGAGAATAGAAGAAACAGACCTAATAATCAAAAATCTGTTATTTTTTTAAATTAACAAGACAACCACTAAGTAACCTGATTGGAAAAGAGACGGAGGGAAAGGAGAGTGGAGCAGAGAAAACAAGTATATACACAAAGAGAAATAAGAAAAATAAGCAGAAGTTGTTTAAAAAATCACACATAACCACTCTGCCGCCCTCTGTAAGTTTGAAAACCCACATGAAATGGCTATTCTGCTAGGAAAATACAGATTATCAAAACTGATAAGAGATAATAAAGCTAGAGCAGAGATAATAAACAGATAATAAAGCTAAAGCAAACCAATTTCCCTAGAAAAATTATTAAGAAACTACCCTAAGGAAAAGCACCAGGCCCAGGTGAGTTTAGAAAGGAATTCAAGCCAACTTTTCAACAAAATAGTTCTAATGCACCATAAACTGTTGCAAGAAAATGAAAACCAACTGTTTTTATGATGTATAACATTCAATACATTTATGATATATACCTAAATCTGATAAGGACAGTACCAACCCACCCCCCCCAAAAAAAACCCCAAACAACACAAACCAATATCACTCATGAACACTGATGTGGAATTTCTAAATAATATATTTGCAAACAAATCCAATATCACATTAAGAAAATAATAGCCTATGTGTGACCTGGTAAGATACACCATTTACTTAAAAGACCCAAGGAAGAAAAATCCCATCATCAGTTTTGTAGATGCTAAAAAAGCTTTTCACAAAATTAAAATCTAAAATACATTCCCTAAAAAAAATTCAAGGAATGACAAGTGATGAATACTTGTTTAACATGATTAAAAAATATATACCTTAGTCCTAACGTCAATATCTTATATAATAGGAAAACACTAGAGACCTTGGTTCTAATATCAAGAACAAGGCAAGGATGCTCACCATCTCCACAACAGTTCTATCCTATGCTAGAAATATTAGCTATTTAGACAGAAATCAATTAGAGGCATAAGAGTTGGTAAAGAAAAATTATCTGCAGATGATATGCAGTAGTAAACAAACTATACACCTGAGGTCTGTATTTGTATGGCTCTCAGGCTAAGCATGGTTTTTACGTTTTTAAAGAGTGGTTAACAAACAAGAATCTATCATGGAAACATATGGCAAAGCCTAAAATATTTACTATCTGGCCCTTTAAATGTTGGCAATTCCTGGTATACCTGGAGAACCCTAGTATCAGTGGTTAACTAAAACAAGATTCAGAAAGGTAGCAAGATACAAAATTGACATACAGATGTCAACTGCCTTCATACATAAAAAATATAGCCAGTTTGAGGACATAATGATAGTAGCAACAAAACCTTTATAGCACTCCTGAAAGACATGAAAGTAGAACTGATCGAACAAATGCAAAGACATTTCCAGGTTCAGGATAGGGTGATTCAACATTGTATGTCAGGGTCTCCTTAATTTATAAATTTATTATGATACTCCCCTAAATACCAATTAGCAATATGTTTTATATTAGATGATACTAAAATTCTAAATACTAAAATTATGGAAAAATAAGCATGCAAAAAATGGCAAGGAAGATACTAAAAAACAAAAACTACAAAGGATCTTAACTCTCCCAATCATTAAATTATAAAGCGTCTGTAATTAAAAGTGTGGTAACTGATGCACAAACAGACCTGCACACGTACAGTCAAAAAATAATTTTTTTACAAAATGATTTCTTGTCATTTGTAATCACAAAACACAGGGCAGTAGGTGTACAACCTGCCTGCCAGGAACCTGAATTTTATTGGAATTCTCCAAATGGTGCATAAAGGATAGAGAAAGGTTTGAATTTTTCTGTGCTTCCTTTTTATAGGCTGGCATTTAAATAAAATAAAAAATTACTGGCATGAACAAGAAAACCAATTAGTGCAAAATAAATTTATTTCTAATTAAAATTTTAAAGCCTAGAAAACGGAAGTATTCACCTTCAGAAGTGTCAGCTAAGGCACTTCCTTCCCATAAGTGCTTCATCCCACTGGTTAACTACCAAATATTATTTCACTACTACCATCTTGTGTCCTCCAGCTTCCCTCACTTACAAGATTTTCAAGTCCCTGCTGTGTTAAACTGAATGAAAATACAAAAACCAAACAAACTACTTGTAGAAGAGAAATTTCAGTAAAAAGTGGGCAAAGCTGAGGTATATACAGTCAAATAATTTTGTGTATGGTGTTAGGGAGTGATCTAATTTCATTCTTTTGCATGTAGCTGTCCAGTTTTCCCAGCACCACTTATTGAAGAGGCTGTCTTTTCTCCATTGTATGCTCTTGCCTTCTTTGTCATAAATTAGGTGCCCATATGTGCATGGGTTTATCTCTGGGCTTTCTATCCTGTACCATTCATCTATATTTCTGTTTTTGTGCCAGTACCATACACAGTCAAATAATTTTGACAACGGCACCAAAGCAATTCTGTGAGCAAAGTCTTTTCAACAGATGATGCTAGAACAACTGGATATCTATAAAGGAAAAGGACCTTGACCTCTACCTCACACCATATACAGAAATTAACTCAAGGTGCATCCTAGGCCTAAACATAAAAGCTTAAGGCTATAAAGTTTCTAAAAGGAAAAGTCTAAATTCATGATCTCTGGGTAGGCAAGCTTTTTTTGGAAGATACATAAAGCATTAATCCTGAAAGAAAAACCTGATAAAATGGACTTCATAAAAATTTAAAACTTCTTCACATCAGAAGACATCATTAAGAAAATGAATGGGCAAGAAATCTTGATAACACCAGTTATCTGATAAAGGATTTTATCTAGAATGTATGAATGTATGTCCTATAAGACAACAAGCTCAGTTTTTAAAAGGGAAAAAGACATGAGAAAACAGGTGAATGGCCAGTAAACACTTATAAAAGTGTTCCACATCTTAATTATCAGAGGAATGCAAGAGGTACTACTACTAAACACCCACAAGAAATGATAAAATGAAAAAAAACAGTAAATTCTGGTGAGAATGTGGAGTAACTGGAACTCTCGTATACTACTGGTGGGAGTGAAAAACTGAAAAAAACAATTTAAAAAAGTTAAATGTAAGTCTGTCCTATGAACCAAACAATTCCACTCCTAGATATTTATCCAAGAAGAGAAGTGGAAGACATATTCCCAAAAAGCTTTGTACAAGAATGTTCATAATAGCTTTATTCATATTAGCCCCAAACTGGAAACTGCCCAGGTGTCCGTCAACAAGAGAATGATAAGCTGTGGTATAGTCATGCACTGAATACTACTCAGCAATGAATAGGAACAAAATACTGATACTCAAAAACAACACAGCTCAATCTCAAACACATTATGCTTAATGACCAGACACAGAATATTACATACTGGATGATTCCATGTATATGAAGTTCAAGAATGAGCAGGCAAATCGAATCTGTCAATGTAGGAATCAGAAAGTTGCTTCTCCAGGGCAGGGAGACTTTAGTGTAAGGGAACTTTCTGGGGTGATGGAAATGATTTGTGTTTTGATAGTGGTTACATGGGTATATGTATGCTTTTATCAAAACTAAAGGAACTGTACAAGATCTGGATGTGTCAATGTATGTAAATTAGGCCTTAAAAATATACATATATATATGTATGTACATATATATATGAATGAATAAAAATAAACAAGGGGGAAAGTTACGTATGAAGATACCTTTCACTCATAAAATCCTGGGCAACTTTCTATCAACTTTTTTTTTTTTTTTTTCAATTTATTTTTGGCTGCATCAGGTCTTTGTTGTTGAGCATGGGCTTTCTCTATTTGTGGTGAGCAGGGGCTATTCTTTGCAATGTGTGGGCTTCTCATTGTGGTGGCTTCTCGTTGCAGAGCATGGGCTCTAGGTGTGCGGGCTTCAGTAGTTGTGGCACACGGCTCAGTACTTGTGGCTCACAGGCTTAGATGCTCCGCAGCATGTGGGCTCTTCCTGGACCAGGGCTCAAACCCATGTCCCCTGCACTGGCAGGTGGATTCTTAACCACTGCACCACCAGGGAAGTACCTCAACCTTTTTTTTTAAACTCAGTAATTAAAGTACAGAGTGAACAGTAGCAGGAACTTTTAAAAATGAACTTCCTGTATTAGGGTTCTCTAGAGAAACAGAATAGGATGTGTAGAGAAAGAGAAAGAGAATTATAGAACTGGCTCATGTAATTGTAGAGGCTGGCAAATCCAAAATCTGCAGTAGGGGCTGGCAGGCTGGAGACTCAGGGACGAGCCGAATTTGAATTCCTAGGCTGTGCTGGCAAGACCCCCCCTCCTTGGAGGAGGAGAGTCTTTTTTTTAAGGCCTTCAACTGATTGGATGAAGCCCACCACATTATGGAGAACAATCTGTACTCAGAATTTACTGATCTAAATTAAATGTCAATCCTATCCACAAAATACCTTCACTGGAAACATCTAGTATGGTGTTTGTTCACATATCTGGGTACCATCTTAAAAAGAAAAAAGCTGACTAATTTAATTTAACTCAACACATTTGAGTGCCCATTATGTGTCAGTGATTTCACTGGGCACCAAGAATAGAAGGATAAGAACCCACCATGTCTGCCTCCCTTGACTAAATAATCATGATACAAGGAGGTCAGCGCTACAATCAAGATATGTACAAAGGAAAGAAAAAGGGTAGCAGTTGCTTAGTCTGTTGGAGAAGATGGGAGAGAAAGGTCAGAGTAATCTTGGCATTTTGCCTAGGGGAGAAACAGAGTTTGGGTGGGAGGTAGTAGCAAGAAAATCTCTCTCTCACCAGGAGTGAGTGTGTGTTTGACTGGACAGAAAGGAGCAGTTGGATGTAGCTAAGGAATGCACCAAGGGAAGTGCTGAAAAAAGTTTAAATGGGTACCTGGGCCAAACTCCCGAAGACCACACATGCTTTGCCAAAGAATTTGGATGTATTCTGCGGCAACAGGAAATCGTTAATAGTTCTTTAAGTAGGGAAGTGACGTGATCAAATGTATTTTTGAAAAATAATATGAGAGACAAGACTTAGAAGCCAGAACACCAGTTGAGTAGCTCAAGGAGCTAACTACTAGTTTTAAACATAGTAAATATACCAAGAAAGGTAAATAAAGTCACACTGTCTACTAATGCCAGGCCAAATGCTGTTTTGGATCTACCTGACAACTAATATCTGACACTAAAAGTTTTTCAGTAAGGCTCCTTAAAAATTATTATCTGCCTCAGTTTGTTTTTAGAAACACTATAAGCTCTCAAGTTGCTGGTCACGATAATAAATCTGAGGGGAAAAAAGCTCACATGCAACATATTATAAAGTTGAAGAAGTGAAAGAGAAAGAGAAAAAAAAAATGTTGTCTGACTTACCCATTGCTTCAAAGGTCAACTTTACAGAATCCCAGGGAGGGAAGAATTGGGAATATTACATTATAAAGCATCTGTACTACCCATGAAGCAGTACAGTGTTACTTGAAAGTGAACTTATTGAAAGCTCTAAACCACTTAAAATAATTTTTAACAAGTATAATCAAAATGCTAATATATCAGTTTAATCAAACAAGTATAATTGCTATGTGCCTAAAAAGCAGACCAAAATAGGTGAGGCAAAAACTGACAAAATGGAAAGAGAAAAAGACAAATTCACCATTATAGTTGGAGACTTCAACAACCTTTTACAGTAACTGACAAATCCAGCAGGCAGAAAATCAGTGAGGATATATAGCTGAACTAAAACACCACCATCAAAAACATTCATAGAACTTCATCCAACACCAGAATACACATTCTTTTCAAGCTCACATGGAACATTCACCAAGGGAGACCATATCCTGCATCATAAAACATACCTCAACAAATTTAGAATAGAAATCATATAAAGTATGCTCTCAGACCACAATGAAATTGTAGAAATAAATATTGAAAACCAGCTGGAAAATCCAAAATATTTGAAGATTAAAGAACATGCTTCTAAATAACAAATGAGTCAAAGAAGCCTCAAGAGAAATTTTTAAGTAAATTGAACTAAAATTGTAAATTTGTGAGATGCAGCCAAAATAGAGCTTAGGGGGGAAAATGTAGCATTGAATGCATACATTAAAAAAGATGATCTAAAGTCAATAATCTAAGCCTCCACTTTAATAAGCTAGAAAAAGAAGAGTATTTAAATCCAAACTAAGCAGAAAAAAAGAAATACTTAAAAATAGGGCAGAAATTAATGAAATTGAAATAGGAAGTCAAGAGAGGAAATCAATAGAACCAAAAACTGGTTCTTTGAAAAGATCAATAAAATTGATAAACCTCTAGCCAAGCTAAGAAAAAAAGAGAGAAGACACAGATTACTAATCTCAGAAATGAAAGAGGTGACATCACTACAGATCCCATGTGCAGTAAAAGGATAATAAAAGAATATTATGAACACTGTAGGCCCCAAAATTTGATAACCCAGATGAAACAGACCAATTCTTTGAAAGACACAATTTGCCAATATACACACAAGAAGAAACAGACAATCTGAAATAGTCCTTTATTTATTAAACAAAATTGAATCAATAATTAATGACTTTCCAAAACAGAAAGAACCAGGCCCAGATGGGTTCGCTAGTGCATGCTACCAAACATTTAAGGAAGAAATTATACCAACTCTCTACAATCTCCTCCAGAAGACAGAAGCAGAAGGAACACTTTCTAACTAATTCTGTGAGGCCAGCATTACTCTAACACCAAAACCACACAAAGACATTACAGGAAAACTTAAAGATTAGGACTCGGGCTTCCCTGGTGGCGTGGTGGTTAAGAATCCGCCTGCCAATGCAGAGGACACAGGTTCGAGCCCTGGTCTGGGAAGATCCCACATGCCGCGGAGCAACTAGCCCCGTGAGTCACAATTACTGAGCCTGCGCGTCTGGAGCCTGTGCTCCGCAATGGGAGAGGCCGCGATAGTGAGAGGCCCGCGCACCACGATGAGGAGTGGCCCCCACTTGCCGCAATTAGAGAAAGCCCTCGCACAGAAATGAAGAGCCAACACAGCCAAAAATAAATAAAATTTAAAAAATAAAAACAAAACAAAAAAAAACTTAAAAAAGATTAGGACTCCTTCATGAACACAGACGTAAAAATCCTCAACATAATATTAGAAAATCAAATCCAACAACATTTAAGAAGAATTATACACTATGACCAAGTAGAATTTATTCCAGGTATGTGAGATTGGTTCAACATTTGAAAATCAAGTAATGTAATGCATGACATCAACATGCTAAAGAAGAAAAACCACATGATCATATCAAAAGACAGAAAAGTATTTGACATAATCCAACATTCATTCAGAATAAAACTCTTAGCAAACTAAAAATAGATGGGAACTGCCTCAGCCTGATCTGACGAACATCTACAGAAAACCTACAGCTAACATTATACTCAGTTGGTAAGAAAGCTTTCCCACTAAGATCAGGAACAAGGCAAGGATTATCCCTCTTACCACTCATTTTTAAAACCATACTGGAAGTCCTAGCTAATTGCCATGAGATAAGAAAAGGAAATAAAAAGTATAAAGATTGGGAAGGAAGAAATAAAACTGTCTTTGTTTGCAAAGGACATGATCATCTATGTAGAAAATCCAGAAGAATCAACCAAAAAAAGCCTGGAACTAATAAACAATTATAGCAAGGTTGCAGGATACAAGATTAACATACAAAAGTTAGTTGCTTTCCTATATACCAGCAATGAACAATACTATTTACATTAGCACCTCAAAAACGACATACTTAGGTATAAATCTCACAAAGTATGTACAAGATCTATGTGAGCAAAACTGTGAAACTACCAAAAAAAAAATCAAATAAGATACAAATAAATGGAGAGGCATTCCATGTCATGGATAGGAAGAGTCAATAGATGTCATTTTCCCAAACTTGATCCACAGGTTCAATGCAATTCCAATCAAAATCCCAAAAAGTTATTTTGTGGGTATTGACAAACTGATATATAGAAAGACAAAAGACAAGCAATAATCAGTATACTGAAGAGAAAGTTGGAAGACTGATATACCCAACTTCAAGAAATACTATAAAGCTAAAGAGATGAAGACAGCGCAGTAATGGGAAAAGAATAGAGAAATAGATGAGTAGAACAAAATATAGAGTCCAGAAATAGCCCCACGCAAATATAGTCAACTGATCTTTGACAAAGGCAACTCAGTGGAGACAGGATAGTCTTCAACAAATGGTACTGGAACAACTGGAAATCCACATGCAAAAACATGAATCTAGACACAGAACTTATACCTTTCACAAAAATTAATTCAAAATATATCACACACCTAAGTGTAAAAGGCAGAATTTTAAAACTTCTAGAAGGTAACATCAGAGAAAATCTAGACACCCTGGGTTTGGCAATGATTTTTAGACACACCACCAAAAGCATGTTCCATAAAACAAAAGTGATTAAGTTGGACTTCAATAAATTAAAACACTTAATGCTCTATGAAAAACACTGTTCAGATATGAAAATACAAGCCAAACTGGGAGAAAATATTTGCAAAACACTTACATGATAAAGGACTTATACCCATATATACAAAAATCTCTTAAATCTCAACAATAAGAAAACAAAATTAACAGACAAAAAGATCCAAATAGACACCTTACCAAAGAAGTTATACAGATGGCAAATAAGTATGAAAAGCTGCTCAACATCATATGTCATTAGGGAATTGCAAATTGAAAAAGTAATAAGATACCACTACGTAAATATAAGAATGGCTAAAATCCAAGATTGGTTCAAGATGGCGGAGTAGAAGGACATGTTCTCACTCCCTCTTGTGAGAGCACCGGGGTCACGGCTAACTGCTGAACAGTCATCGACAGGAGGACACTGGAACTCACCAAAAAGGACACCCCACATCCAAAGACAAAGGAGAAGCCACAGTGAGACGGTAGAAGGGGCACAATCACAATAAAATCAAATCCCATAACTGCTGGGTGGGTGACTCACAAACTGGAGAACAATTATACCACAGAAGTCCACCCATTGGAGTGAAGGTTCTGAGTCCCACGTAAGGCTTCCCAACTTGGGGGTCCGGCAACAGGAGGAGGAATTCCTAGAGAATCAGACTTTGAAGGCTAGCGAGATTTGACTGCAGGACTTCGACAGGACTGGGGGAAACAGAGACTCCACTCTTGGAGGGCACACACAAAGCAGTATACGCATCGGGACCCAGGGGAAGGAGCAGTGACCCCCACGGGAGACTGAACCAGACCTACCTGATAGTGTTGGAGGGTCTCCTGCAGAGGCAGGGAGTGGCTGTGTCTCACTGTGAGCACAAGGACACTGGCAGCGGAAGTTCTGGGAAGTACTCCTTTGTGTGAGCCCTCCGAGAGTCCACCATTAGCCCCACCAAAGAGCCCAGGTAGGCTCCAGTGTTGGGTCACCTCAGGCCAAACAACCAACAGGGAGGGAACCCAGCCCCACCCATCAGCAGTCAACGGATTAAAGTTTTACTGAGCTCTGCCCACCACAGCAACAGTCAGCTCTGCCCACCACCAGTCCCTCCCATCAGGAAACTTGCACAAGCCTCTTAGACAGCTTCATCCACCAGAGGGCAGACAGCAGAAGCAAGAAGAACTACAATTCTGCAGCCTGTGGAACAAAAACCACATTCACAGAAAGATACACAAGATGAAAAGGCAGAGGACTACGTACCAGATGAAGGAACAAGATAAAACCCCAGAAAAACAACTAAATGAAGTGGACATAGGCAACCTTCCAGAAAAAGAATTCAGAATAATGATAGTGAAGATGATCCAGGACCTCAGAAAAAGAATGGAGGCAAAGACCGAGAAGATGCAAGAAATGTTTAACAAAGATCTAGAAGAATTAAAGAACAAACAAACAGAGATGAACAATACAATAACTGAAATGAAAACTACACTAGAAGGAATCAATGGCAGAATAACTGAGAAGAACGGATAAGTGACCTGGAAGACAGAATGGTGGAATTCACTGCTGTGGAACAGAATAAAGAATGAAAATAAATGAAGACAGCCTAAGAAACCTCTGGGACAACATTAAACGCAACAATATTCGCATTATAGGGGTCCCAGAAGGAGAACAGAGAGAGAAATGACCCGAGAAAATATCTGAAGAGATTATAGTTGAAAACTTCCCTAACATGGGAAAGGAAATAGCCACCCAAGTCCGCGAAGTGCAGAGAGTCCCATACAGGATAAACCCAAGGAGAAACATGCCGAGACACATAGTAATCAAACTGGCAAAAATTAAAGACAAAGAAAATTATTGAAAGCAGCAAGGGAAAAACAACAAATAACATACAAGGGAACTCCCATAAGGTTAACAGCTGATTTCTCAGCAGAAGCTCTACAAGCCAGAAGGGAGTGGCATGACATATTTAAAGTGATGAAAGGAGAGAACCTACAATCAAGATTACTCTACCTAGCAAGGATCTCATTCAGATTTGATGGAGAAATCAAAAGCTTTACAGACAACCAAAAGCTAAGAGAATTCAGCACCACCTAATCAGGTCTACAACAAATGTTAAAGGAACTTATCTAAGAGGGAAACACAAGGGAAGAAAAGGACCTACAAAAACAAACCCAAAACAATTAAGAAAATGGTAATAAGAACATACATATCGATAATTACCTTAAACATGAATGGATTAAATGCTCCAACCAGGCTTGCTGAATGTATACAAAAACAAGACCCATATAGATGCTGTCTACAAGAGACCTACTTCAGACCTAGGGACATATACAGACTGAAAGTGAGGGGATGGAAAAAGATATTCCATGCAAATGGAAATCAAAAGAAAGCTGGAGTATCAATACTCATATCAGATAAAACAGACTTTAAAATAATGTTATAAGAGGCAAGGAAGGACACTACAAAATGATCAAGGGAACAATCCAAGAAGAAGATATAACAATTATAAATATCTATGCACCCAACACAGGAGCACCTCAATACATAAGGCAACTGCTAACAGCTCTAAAACAGGAAATCAACAGTAACACAATAATAGTGGGGGACTTTTAACACCTCACTTACACCAATGGACAGATCATCCAAACAGAAAATTAATAAGGAAGCACAAGCTTTAAATGACAGAACAGACCAGAAAGATTTAATTGATATTTATAGGACATTCCATCCAAAAGCAGCAGATCACACTTTCTTCTACAGTGCGCACAGAATATTCTCCAGGATAGATCACATCTTGGGTGCCAAATCAAGCCTAAGTAAATTTAAGGAAATTGAAATCATTTCAAGCATCTTTTCTGACAACAATGCTATGAGATTAGAAATCAATTACAGGGAAAAACATGTAAAAACCACAAACACATGGAGGCTAAACAATATGTTACTAAATAACCAAGATATCACTGAAGAAATCAAAGAGGAAATTGAAAAATACTTAGAGACAAATGACAATGAAAACACAATGATCCAAAACCTATGGGATGCAGCAAAAGCAGTTCTAAGAGGGAAGTTTATAGCAATACAAGCCTACCTCAAGAAACAACAAAAATCTCAAATAAACAATGTAACCTTATACCCAAAGGAACTAGAGAAAGAAGAACAAACAAAACCCAAAGTTTGTAGAAGGAAAGAAATCATAAAGATCAGAGCAGAAATAAATGAAATAGAAACAAAACAGTAGCAAAGATCAATAGAAATAAAAGCTGGTTCTTTGAGAAGATAGACAAAATTGATAAACCATTAGCCAGACTCATCAAGAAAAAGAGGGAGACGACTCAAATCAATAAAATTAGAAATGAAAAAGGAGAAGTTACATCAGACACCGCAGAAATACAAAGCATCCTAAGAGACTACTACAAGCAACTCTATGCCAATAAAATGGACAACCTGGAAGAAATGGACAAATTCTTGGAAAGGTATAACCTTCCAAGACTGAACCAGGAAGAAATGGAAAATATGAACAGATCAGTCACAAGTAATGAAATTGAAACTGTGATTAAAAATCTTCCAACAAACAAAAGTCCAGGACCAGATGGCTTCACAGGTGAATTCTATCAAAAATTGAGAGAAGAGCTAACACCCATCCTTCTCAAACTCTTCCAAAAAATTGCAGAGAAAGGAACACTCCCAAACTCATTCTATGAGGTCACCATCACCCTGATGCCAAAATCAGACAAAGATACTACAAAAAAAGATAATTACAGACCACTATCACCGATGAATATAAATGCAAAAATCCTCAACAAAATACTAGCAAACAGAATCAACAACACATTAAAAGGATCATACACCATGATCAAGTGGGATTTATCCCAGGGATGCAAGGATTCTTCGGTATATGCAAATCAGTCAATGTGATACACCATATTAACAAACTGAAGAAGAAAAACCATATGATCATCTCAATAGATGCAGATAAAGCTTTTGACAAAATTCAACACCCATTTATGATAAAAACTCTCCAGAAAGTGGGCAAAGATAGAACCTACCTCAATATAAAGGCCATATATGACAAACCCACAACAAACATCATTCTCAATGGTGAAAAACTGAACAGGAAGAAGACAAGGATGTCCACTCTCACAACTATTATTCAACATAGTTTTGGAAGTCCTAGCCACAACAATTAGAGAAGAAAAAGAAATAAAAGGAATACAAATTGGAAAAGAAGTAAAACTGTCATTGTTTGCAGATGACATGATACATACATAGAGAATCCTAAAGATGCCACCAGAAAACTGCTAGAGCTAATCAATGAATTTGGTAAAACTGCAGGATACAAAATTAATGCACAGAAATCTCTGGCATTCCTATGTACTAATGATGAAAAATCTGAAAGAGAAATTAAGGAAACACTCCCATTTACCATTTCAACAAAAAGAATATAATACCTAGGAATAAACCTATGTAGGGAGACAAAAGACCTGTGTGCAGAAAACTATAAGACACTGATGAAAGAAATTAAAGATGATACCAACAGATGGAGAGATATACCGTGTTCTTGGATTGGAAGAATCAATATTATGAAAATGACTATAGGACCCAAAGTAATTTTTAGATTCAATGCAACCGCCATCAAATTACCAATGGCATTTTTTACAGAACTAGAACAAATAATCTTAAAATTTGTATGGAGACACAAAAGACCCCGAGAAACCAAAGCAGTCTTGAGGGAATAAAACGGAGCTGGAGGAATCAGACTCCGTGACTTCAGACTATACTACAAAGCTACAGTAATGAAGACAATATGGTACTGGCACAAAAACAGAAATACAGATCAATGGAACAGCATAGAAAGCCCAGAGATAAACCCACGCACCTATGGTCAACTACTCTATGACAAAGGAGGCAAGGATATACAATGGAGAAAAGACAGTCTCTTCAACAAGTGGTGCTGGGAAAACTGGACAGCTACATATAAAAGAATGGAATTAGAACACTTCCTAACACCATACACAAAAATAAACCCAAAATGGATTAGAGACCTAAATGTGAGACCAGACACACTATAAAACTCTTAGAGGAAAACGTAGGAAGAACACTCTTTGACATAAATCACAGCAAGATCTTTTTTGATCCACCTCCTAGAGTAATGGAAATAAAAACAAAAATAAACAAATGGGACCTAATGAAACTTCAAAGCTTTTGCAAAGCGAAGGAAACTACAAACAAGAGGAAAAGACAACCCTCAGAATAGGAGAAAATATTTGCAAACGAATCAACATACAAAGGATTAATCTCCAACATATATAAACAGCTCATGCAGCTCAATATTAAAAAAACAAACAACCCAATCCAAAAATGGGCAAATGACCTAAATAGACATTTCTCCAAAGAAGACATACAGATGGCCAAGAAGCACATGAAAAGCTGCTCAACATCACTAATTATTAGAGACATGCAAATCAAAACTACAATGAGGTATCACCTCACACCAGTTAGAATGGGCATCATCGGAAAATCTACAAACAATAAATGCTGGAGAGAAAAGGAACCCTCTTGCACTGTTGGTGGTGGGAATGTAAACTTGATACAGCCACTATGGAGAACAGTATGGAGGTTCCTTAAAAAACTAAAAATAGATTTACCATATGACCCAGCAATCCCACTACTGGGCATATATCCAAATAAAACCATAATTCAAAAAGACACATGCACCCCAATGTTCATTTCAGCACTATTTACAATAGCCAGGTCATGGAAGCAACCTAAATGGCCATGGACAGACGAATGGATAAAGAAGATGTGGAACATATATACCATGGAGTATTACTCAGCCATAAAAAGGAACGAAATTGGGTTATTTGTAGAGACGTGGATGGATCTAGAGACTGTCATACAGAGTGAAGTAAGTCAGAAAGAGAAACAAATATCGTATATTAACGCATATATGTGGAACCTAGAAAAATGGTACAGATGAACCGGTTTGCAGGGCAGAAATTGAGACACAGATGTAGAGAATTAATGTATGGACACCAAGGGGGGAAAGCCGCAAGGGGGTGGGGGTGTGATGAATTGGGAGATTGGGACTGACATGTATACACTGATGTATATAAAATAGATGACTAATAAGAACCTGCTGTATAGAAAAATAAATAAAATTTAAAAATTTAAAAAAAAAGAAGAATGGCTAAAATCCAAAAGGCTGACAGCACCAAATGCTGGTGAGAATGTAGAGCAACAGGAACTCACATTCATTGCTGGTGGGAATTCATACTGCCTTTGGAAGACACTTCGGCAGTTTCTTACGAAGGTAAATATATGCTTACTATACAGTCCAGCAATTGCACTCCTAGATATTTATCCAAATGAGTTGAAAACCTATTCTACACAAAAGGCTGCACACAGATGTGTACAGAAGCTTTATTCATAACTGCCAAAACCTGGAAGCAACCAAGATGTTCCTCAGTAGATCAGAAGATAAACAAACTGTGGTACATTCACAGCAATAAAAAGAAATGAGCTATCACGCCACTAAAAGACATAAAGGCACCTTAAGTGGAAATTACTAAACAAAAGAAGCCAATCCGAAAAAGCTACAAAGTGTAATTCCAGCTATATGGTATTCTGGAAAAGGCAAAACAATGGAGACAGTACAAAGATCAGTGGTTGCCAGAGGGAGGGAGGAGAGAGGGGTGAATAAGTGGAGACAGGGGATTTCAGGGCAGTGAATCTACTCTGTATGATACTGTAATGGTAGATACATGACAATATGCATCTGTCAAAACCCATAGAACTAAACAACACAAGGAGTGAACTAAGTCTAATGTAAACTAAGGACTTTAGTTAATAATAATGTATCAATGTAGGGCTCATCAATTAAAAGAAATGTACCACACTTAATGCAAAAGGGATAATAATAAGGGAAGCTGGGGGGTAGAGAGGACAATAGGGAAATCTCTGTACTTTCTGGTCAATTTTTCTGTAAACTTAAAACTACTCTAGAAAATAAAGTCTATTAAATTTTCTTTTAAAAATCATAACCAGCTTCAATTGCTTTTAAAAACACCAAGTTCTTCCTAAATTGCTGGTCACTATTATACATTTGAGGAAAAAATATACACGCGTATTAAAATTTTTAAGAAATGACAAGAGAGAAGAAAAAACTACCATATGACTTACCTGTTGCTTCAAAGGTCAGCTTTACAGAATCCCAGGGTGTCTGTTCTTTGGATACAAGTCTGAAATGAGCAGGTTCTTTTGGAGAAACTTCTGGGGCAGGAAGATACCAGTTTTTCCTATTTGGAAAGGTAACTTCAATATTCAGGTTGCTTTATTAGTTGATTTTGAACTATAATTCATGGAAGTGCTCAGAATATATAATAAACACATAAACTGATGAATATGATAAACAATGTCAGTTTCTCTGAAGCCCAGGTTATTGTGTAATAAAACCTTCCCAAAGTTAAGAACAAGGATCCTAGGTGATCTTGATTCCACTACCCATCCTATTTCTTCTCATCCATTCCTTCACAGCCAAACCATAAAAACTCCCCAGAAATAAAACAATTTGAAATTGATGCTTAGCTGCTTGCTATCTGTTAGACCAGTTAAGAGGGCTACACTTTCTAACTATTCAGCTTTCTAGAGGAAAGACTTCCTAATTTGAAAAAGCAAAATTTGGGGGAGAATAAAAAACTTCTGAGTGCTTTATCCCACAAAGAAATACAACTTCTGTAGTTATATTAAAAAGAAAAATAGTATAAACAGCACTCAACTTCTATGTTAACCAGTTAAAATAATAAAGTACTGATACAGTGATAGGACTTGAGAACAAACTAACCCCCAACTAAAAGCAGAAAAGTAATGAACCAACCTGATGAGAAAGTGCACTGGAAGATACCAAGGGAAACCACATAGGGGTGCGTTCTCCTCACAGTGAGCTCGGATGGTATCGTTGATCTCGGGAATGTGAGGTGTTATGTGAGACATTCCGGTATAATCAAACCCGTTGATCCATATTCCAGAGTCTCGTTTAACTACGTTTCCATCCAAGTCATGAAATGTTCTAGTCATATGCTGAAAAGAACAAGACTAATGAGGAAACTACTGTTTGAACTCCTTCACCCACATCCCCACCCCAGATTAACAAAAATGACTACGTGACAATACCAAGAAATGATGAGGCTACTGAGCAACAGGAACCCACCGCTGGCACAATCACTTTAGGAGACTGCTTAGATTACCTAATAAAGTTAACATGCGCATAACCCTTCAAGTCAGCAACTCCACTGCTGAATATGGACCTTAGAGAAACTCTTGCAAGGTACAAAAGTGTTGGTTCAGCATTGTCCATATTAGCAAAAACTGGAAACAACCCAAATGTCCATTAACAGTAGAATGGGCAAATAAATTGGGGCATCCTCCTATGACAGAAGTCTATTCGGCAATGAAAAATAACGAACTACAGTGACACAGATCAACCTGGAAGACTCTGACATGCTGTTGGGCAATAAGAAGTAAGCCACCAAAGAGTATATGGTATGGCCTTACCTGTAAGAAGCTCAAAAACAGGCAAAACTATATGTTGTTGTTTAGCGATTAATACATATGTGGTAAAATAATGATTAACTCCAACCTTTAAGATAGTGAGTACTTTGGGGGTGGTAATAAGAGAGAGAGGAGCAAAAGAGTTGGGATCAAGAAGGGAATACTGAGGTTTTCTAAGATACAGCTAATGCTCTTTTAAACTCAATAGATACTCACATGATTACTTTATTATTTCTTACAAATATGTTTCTAAATTTAAATTTCATATAAAAAGTTTCTGAAAACCTACTATTTCAGATATAAAAGACATGAAAACTAGAACTCTTAAAAGTCCTAAAAGGACTTAAATACATTCTAAAAGAAATACACACACATTTCCCTTTCAGGGTGTTACATGCTAATTGATGTGCAGAGAAAAATAGGAATCACAGCTCACCACTGTGCCTAACAGAATTCTCTGAAAAGGCACCATGCTCCATCTGGAATAGCTCTATTAACAACGGAAACCAGCCTGAAGAATATCAAATAGGAAAAGAAAAAGGATTGCAAAGGGCAGGGGTAAACCACAGCCCACAGGCCAAATGGCCTGCTGCCATTTTTATAAATAAAGCTTTATTAAAACATGGCCACATTCATCTGCAGGTGTCGTCTATGGCTCCTTTCACTCTGTAGAAACAGAGTAGCTGCAACAGAGACCACATGGCTGGCAGAGCCTAAAGTATTTATTTTATGGCCCTTTATAGGAAAAGTTTGTCACCTTCTGGCACTGGGGAAGAAGAGAACCCCAAAACAAATCAGAACAGGAGTTTTTAAAAATAAAAATCTAGCTTTTCCTAATGACTACTGATGTGACTGTAAAATTTGTCACATAAAATGTATCACTGTGTCCTACAGGACTGGAAACAAAAACAAGGAATAGTTGGCTCTTTCTCAAAATCTCCTCTCTCATATTTAAGTTCAAATATATTATTACTACTTACTCAAGTCCTTGAATAATTATCTAGGTTATGACTGTTGGCTTTTCTGTTTGGCCACTCCATTCCCTCTAACAGACAGGAAGACTGGAAATAAGGGGACTTAAATTCTTTTTCCTGTTTTACACCAGCTCTAAAAAGTTTGCAGAAAAACCTGAAATCTAAGAAAGTTCTAAATCTCATTTTATTAATATCTAAGTTATTATATTTTCACTATCACATTACCTTGAACATTACCTAAGATCAGTCTTACCGCATTTTAAAGAATCTGTTTCATTTTGCCAGTTGACAGGAGGTCATATTTTTACTCAGCCCACAAACAGTTTTACAATCTGTACTTCTGACAGCTCATTATTCCATGATACATATTTGCTCTCGTTTTTCCAAGTAGGTACATTTTTGTAATTTGAACAGTAATAAGAACAACAAGCAGACATTTCTGATTCAGGCTCTTAGGAGAAGTGTTTCTAGCTGATAAGAATGCCTCTTGATGGTCTTTTCCTCACTGCCTTACACAAAATAGTCGAGGTACCAACTAACAGGTCAACAGTAGAAAAGTCACTTATGTGTTTCGAGCTTCACTGTTGACTAGTAAGCTCAAAACACCATAAGCCTTTCCTCTCCAGTATCTCAAATAGCTCACGCAAGATCGCTCTTACCTGAAGAAACACTCTCTTTGGCTTTGGACTGGCAGGGTTGGAGCTGTATGGGAAAAAAGTTCCACTGCAAACAAGGAGGAATGCAATTGCACATACCAAAGTTAAAGTTAGCATAGTTCTTTTTGTGCTTTTGGCAAGGTAGATGAAGTTAATCTAAAACACAAAACACAAAAATAGAAAAATTACCATTGGCAGAAAGGTGGCTTTACTGACTTGACATTGTAACAGGTGTTGTCAGACAGATAATAAAGGACATGTATCAGCATGTGCTACCATACTCCCAACTCCCAGTACACAAAGCACTAATTGTAAGGGATTTCCATCACAAGCCAGAGCCTAAATAAATGAGAGATGCCCCCATCTGCATGATGGTGCCTCTCTGACAGGCAGCCAGACAGTAAGAGGGAAAAAGGCAACTGAGACAGTGTCTCTGCTCAGCCAAGAGACTACTAGAGGATGTACATCCACCATCAGTCAAACCGTGAACTTATTTTATTTCCAATTCTATCAAACCCTGTAAGTTAACTGCACAGCAGACACTATTTAACCGTACCAAACATCATGACATCAGGCTTTTATTAAAGAACCAGAGGTAAGCTTTTAAGCAAGTAAGCAGGCCTATTTCAACAAAACTCAAGTTCTAATAATGCTTTCATAATGTGCCTATGTGCTGGATTCATCTTTTAGATACACCTACAAGACTCTGCCTGTGGACCTGCACATAAGGAAAAACTGCAATAAAAGTAATTCTGCACCTGAGACTCACACAATATTGTAAATCAACTTATAGTTCACTTGGAAAAAAACCAAAAAAACTATGAAAATTGAAACCAGGGGAAAAAAGGTAATTCTGCCCTTGTCACTGCAGAGTTAACCAAGGCCAACACAATCAAAATAACAAATCTGAACTTGGGCAGGAAAAGCAAGTGGCTCTGTCTCAAGATGGGCATCCAGGAAGTCCTAAATATGTTTATATTTTTTAATTGTAATAAAGTCACTGAATTAAAAATTGCAGGGGACACATGATTATAGAATATGTCCACAGATCCCTTAGGGGTTCTGAAGGAGCCACTTTGAGAAACAATGACCTAGTCCCTGCTCCCCCTTTTGCCTTCTCCCCCTTATTGCTCACCCTCCAGGGTCAATAAGTAGAAAAGTGAAGAACATAAATGTGAAAATATTTTTACTGAGATGGAAATGAAAAATTAAGCAGATATTCATAACCTACCATATACTCTACTATATGAAACTAAGAGATTTTATATCTACAGTGTAACGATATGCCCGCCAGGGTAATCTCCAGCAAAACAGTACTGGTCTTAAGTCGAAGATCTTAATGTTTTTACACTGAAGGACAGAAATAAGAGAGTACCCAAGGATTTATGGCAGTGAGTCAGCAAAACACAATTTGTTACCCTGTCCGTCCCTCTTTCTCCTGACAGTCACAATATTTAAAATGTGGCTCCTTAAACAGGGTCAAATATCCTGCCAAGTAATAAGTTTCGCCTCCTCTGGGAGACTGGTTAAGTTTAGGTATACAGAGTCGTTTGGGTCCAAATAAAACCTCCCTGTCATAATGCTGTGGTTCCTGCCATTCTCAACCCTGTTGCTACCCAAAGTTGTCCTACAACTTCAGGTTAAGCTACAGTTTCCACATCCATATTTTTCTCTTCTCCAGGTCATGAGGCTCATCTTCTGCCTCTTCCACCCACCTTCTGGAAGAGCTTTGGTAATGGTGATAAATGAGAAGGTGATCAGAGAGTGGGAGAGAAGGAAGAAGAGAACGGCCTAGTGACAGTGTGTTTGGATCCCACTGTATCACATTTTACTGTCTTTTGTCTTAAATGTTACATCTGATACCACTCTAGGTTCCGAAATGGGTGTGAAATAAAATGAAGAGAAGCATGAAAAGGGACTATGAAGTGTCCCGTGTGCGCTGGCTCTTTCTCTGTTTCTCTCTGAGAATCTCCTCCTGATCCCGCTCCTACCAGCAGTCTCATTTAATCAGTACAACCATGATGGCCCCAGCACAGGGGAACCCCAGGAAACCTGTTAACCGATCATTTGACAGCAATTTAATTGCTTCCTAGCAAATATATTTAATAAATCCCCAAGGACTAAAAGACAGGCTCTCTGAAGTGTGCATTGTGGTTCAATTCTCCATTACCCAAGGAGAAAAGTCTCACTCTAGTAAAAAGCCACTATCTGTAACACAGCTACACATAAGTAAGAAAATAGCGAAGAGAATGATAACCCACAGCATCAAAGGGCAGCAGAGTTATTTCACATTATAATGAACATTAAAGTATTCCAAGAGCCACTCTCCAAAAGTAATTTAGAAGGTAATAAACTTTAATCTGCTTGCTTATGGTTTCCAAGATTTCCATGCTTTTGGGGTCATTTTCAATTTCCACAGTGAAGTTTTCAGGGTTCATTTTGTCCCCTTCCCTATGGAACAGAACTGAAATGCCCCACATTCTGATCATCTTTTATGAGCATCAGTAGCTTTCATTCATTGACTGTGATTTAAATATACTGCAGGGGCGGGGGGGGGTGTCCAGTTCATAACTCAGCTGACTCTAGATTACAACCTAATCTACATGTGATGAAACTACATCTCCTTTAGTCCTCACAACAGCAAACCATCTATTAAGATATACAGAGGATTTAAAGCCTTAATATTAAAACCAAAAGAAGTAAACCCTGAAGGCAACAAAGAACATTTTAGAATTTTCCATCTATCCCTGCAAATACCAGTAAGGACTAAATCATAATATTAAAAGTAAGATGGCTGCAATGCTCAGATTTCTTTCAGAACTAGTACAGCTGATCTCAAACAATAGCGTGCATAAGAATTACTCTACAGGGCTGTATACGCAGTCACACATGCAGCTGTTTATTTGCCATTTAAGGGACTTGCATGGACAGCACTGACGACGCACGTGGTACTTGTATCTGCTGTCCCTAGACCCTAGTCCCCACATGAGATGCCCTTTACTATATCAGTGTGAAAAAGCTCACTATTCTCTCCATGAAGGAAAGAGCTATAATAGTCATAGCTACTTTTTCTATTTGGTACCCTAGCCTCAAATCTCAGAGTGTACCTACAGGTATTCAATAAATACTTCTTACTCTTAGGGACTGCAATGAAAAGAGCCACAAAACAGAGCAGCCAGGCCTGAGTCCTGGAGAGTGCCGACACCACGCCAAGGGCAGCACTCTGCCTGGAGCTTGCTCTAACAGAGGGCAGTCTGGTTGTCAACTCTACATCATGTCTTTTCTTCCCTCCGGAGAGTCCCAGGGAGGAGAAGCAGGGATGGCACAGGTAGGACTCGCCCAGTGAGGGCAGAACACTGATACAGTAAAATGACAAGGCCTGTAACATGTATTCATTACTTGGTAAAGGAAGGCGTGTTTGGGTGTTGTAAGTGTATGTCACTCAAGGACACAGACTCATCAGTGACCTTGGCTGCGCCAGCACCAAGGCAGGTGAACGACAAGGGAAAACTCCTCATCAGAATTAGTCTTCCTTCACTAGCTCTAACAGCACCAATGAAACTACCATGTATTTATTAACATTTGCCTCTAATTAGTAAGTTCAAAACACACGCTAAAAATTCACCACCAAGCAATCTCTACCATTTCTCACTTGGTATTCGTTCCACACATTCAAATTCAGGTAGTTTGAAAGCTATTTGAAAAGAAGTATAATCAGAGGATTTGGGAGGATGAGGAAGCAAAAATAACAACCACCCCCCCTTCTACATTTTATGCCCATACCGAACCCACAATATGCAGAGTCATTCACCATTTCTTTTGCTTAATAGTAGAATCAACACTATTTCACAGGATCTAGCATGGCAAAACTCATCATGTATTTATATATAAAATGAAGAAGGAAATTTAAAAAAAATTTTTTTTCCTTACAAAATAGGATGAGAGAATCATTGTACAACCAGCCAAAATAGAAGCCAGCACGACATCAGGTGGAATTTCCGAACCACTCCTCCCAAGGATAGGGGTAAACATCTCAAATACGGCCCAGATGAGGTACAATGCATAAAGATAAGGAATAAACATCCCCAAAAGGTAAAAGGCAATAAATCTTCCTCCGGCACCTACAGAAAAAGAGAAAGAAAACACATCTCTGAAATTCTCCAGTGAGATAACAGCTTTTCATAGTCCTGGTATACCTTCGCACCTAACAGAAATTAGGTTAGCTCTGACTCTTGCCCTTTTGGTACATGTTATCTTAGTGAGATAAAATACTTTGACTTAGGGTAGAATACAAATAAGAAAACAAAGTATGTAATATATTAGCATGTGCTCATTTACGTGAGAATGATGGGGTAGGTATAAGGTGTAAGATAAAAATCTGTGTGATCTGAAAGTTAAAAAAAAAAACAAACAGCAACAATTTAGAAAGCCTACCCAAAAGGATCAAATATGGAAATAGTTCCTGGAAGCCTTATCTTATGTATTTTAAGGTATTTCCCATTTGTATCACAACCAAAAATACCCTACCATGCCGCTTAAAGTCCTTGTGCACGCAAAGCTTTGTGAGCAACGGGAATGCCACCCAGACAGCGCTAATAAATGCCGAGCAGAGCCCTTGGTAAGTGAGAGCTGTAAGGAACCCACAGTGCACAAACAGAGAGACATCAAAAAATACTTCTCCCAGATACTGGTCACTGGCATTCTGAAAGAAAGAAAATATACAGGTCGTCTCATTCATGGGCCATTCATAAAGATCTTCTATTGTAGTGTAACTTCCACTGCTCCAAAAAGCTATATTTTGTTTGGAGCAGGGTCTATCCTTTAAACTTTAAAGTAAACACTGACAAAGCTACCTCCTATCATAAAGTAATAAATTCAAATTACTGCACAGGAAAGGGGAATTTAACAAGATGGGGGTAAAAACATCATTACTCGTATATAATCTGTGCTCTCCCTCCACCGGGCTGAAAGACCTTTGGAAATGTTCTAAAATAGAAGAAAGGACTCTCCTAAAAACATTCACCTCTGTAAGCTCTTTTATTCATGCAACTTACAAGGAATGTCAAGCAAACTGGAGAAATGACCTATGTGAAGGCGGCTGCAGCGCCACCAACAGCACAGCTTGAGAACTGCAGGACCTTTAGAGCACACAGCCATGGGGGGTTTTTGCTCGATTCCTGAGTCTTTTCTATCTCCAACTGGTCTTGTAGCACAACTTTGCCCCCATCCTGGATTCCTGGTGGTTTCACGTTATAAAATTTGATCTACATTTTTTGAGCTCTGAAGTCTGAGGATTCCTGTGCAGCACCTTGAGTTCTTCAGAAGAAAGTTGCCATATGAACTTAATACATTTTAACGTCTGCACCAGCGATTCTATTAATGTAAACATGAAAGTTATAATTTTAGTGCAGAAATACCAAAACGGAAATAGATATATTTAAGCTTTTCTCTCTCCTCTGCCTTCTCATTTCTGTATAGTCCAGGGCATGTTTGTTATAAGGGTCCCTAATTCAAGAGCTCAAAAGAGTTTGTCACATGTTTTCAAAACAAGTTAAAGTTCACTTGACAAACCTCCTTTGGACAATGAAAGACAGGCTATCATCGTTAAATAATTAGATGTTCAACACTGTTAATCAAGAGTCATGGTCTTTAAAAAGAATAAAATAATCCTTAGGATTCAATTTGAAGCCAAATTCCACTCAGATATTTAAAAACAAAGATCTCAACAATGAAGACTGTAATAACTGAAAATGTTTTACATTGTTCCCACATTGTACCCAAGTCCAAACATCCCTCAAATCTAGTTCCCCTCTCCCCGTCTCTATTATCCCTCTACCCCTTCCAATCCATTCTGTACACTGTTACCAGTGTGTTCCTACTAAATACAAATTCTCACACTCAATATCCTGCTTAGAAATTTTAAATTGTGGCCCCACTGGTTTTTAGGGTCATGCTCCAACTTCACCCTGGCCTGCTTTCTCAGTTATTATCTTATCAAACTCATCTTCACCACACTGAACTTTTTACTGACTGTGAGCCAAATGCATCTTGTACATTCCCACCTTTGCCCATCAACCTGTTCTCTATCTGGCACACTTCTACTCAGGCTTCAGAAACCCAGTTCAAATGTCACCACCTCCTTCATGAAGCCTTCCTGACTTCCACAAACAGAATTCATCTCTCCTGGCCCTATATTCCTACAGCACTGTTAATATATCACTCTACTTCACTTCGTCCCAATGTACTGAAACCCCTGTGGTTTCTCCATCATTTCATCCCCAAATGAAACTGTGAGCTCCTTAAAGAAAAAGACTATGTCCTGAATCTCTGTACCAGACCTTAGCATGGAAGCCCACTAGATACTCAAAGACCATTTGTGAAATGAAAATAAAACACACTATTCTTTACATTGTGCCTTCAGCCCGAAGTTTTGTAATCAGACAACTGAAATCAGTCAAAGTAGAACTTTACTAAGCATTTCTGTCTTACCCTCTACTGCACCCCAATGCCGTATCAATGACAGTCAGCCACACTCTGACTAATTACATACCATTGCACTAAGAATAAGCATGTGAAATTGAGCCCCATGGTATCATTCTTTTGGAGACAGAAGCCACTAAGATACAAGCATTGGCTCAACCATAAACAGATGGCTAACCTCAAAGAACCTTTCTTCAGTAGGGCCCGAAACACAGAAGGGCTCCTCAGATCATATCCCAACATGAACTGAAACTGAGACCAAGGTTCAGGTACCAAAGACATCCTTGTGAAAGGATGCTGTATTATAGTCTTCCATGTCTCCATTCTAATCCCCAGCAGTACAAACCGAAAAAACAGGTGTACACTGGCCGTCTTGAAAATGACGGAACTAAGAAAGATTTTCCCTTTAACTCTCTTAGAAAATCAGAAACCACTGCTTGCTCTCTCACTGTAATTTATTTTTAGTCCTATTATCTCATAACCCTAATACCTAATTTTGTTTTTACCAAACAAAATACAATGGTATACAGTTGAAACCACAACAATATGGCTATATTCTCTAAGTCAGCATAAATCATTTTGGAACCCTATGTACCTCCCCTTATTCTCCTTAGCAATATGTCAGTATAACCCCCAGACTACAGAGGCATGCTGACAGAATCTGCATCAACAACATAAAAGTTAAAAAAAAAAAGTGAAGGAAACTGAAAACTTTAAGCGCAGTTTTAAGCGCAACGTTCATTCACACAGCAAACACTTACTGTGTGTTAGTGCTGTTTCAGACACGGCCTAAGCACAGGGGACAATGAACAAAACAATCCATGCCCTCAAGGAGCTTACAGTCCAGTGGAAAACAGAGCTATTCAAATATAAATAATTGGGTGATCCCAAGGAAGGCTGGTAGATTAAAGAGCATGGTTACAAAAACCGCAGACTGAGGAGAGGCAAAAGGCTATGCTAACACACCTTGCTGTCACCAACACCGCAAACTGTTTGCAGCTTTATAACCTCATTTGAAGTCTGCTACCTGCAGATTGAGAAGCCTTCCAGAAAGTCAACACAGATCTGGGAGTCAATTATCTATAGCCATGCCAAACAATCTGTGATAGCTCAAAAGGCCAATCACAAGGAACACCCACCTGAGTTTGTCTTCAATCCTAGAAGGCAGCAAAAAGAAATCAATAAATATGCCCAACACTTACCACATAATGAAATCTTTTTGCGAGGGTATGTATGAATATTATTTTGGCAACAGCTGCAGTTCCATACAGACAAACGGAGACGTAGAAGTGGTTATACCATGCGAGAGACTGTCCAATAAGAGAGACGAACACTGCTATAATGAGAACTGTAACCAAGCTAGTAAACCAGCTTATCAGAGTGATGCCAAGTCCACAGAAGAAGTCCTTTGTGTAGGTAGCAGCTAATTGAGAGAAAACAAAAAGTAGAGATCACCGTCTTTATCAAATCAATTTCATAACCAGTTAGTAGAATTAAAGGAGCAAACATTAAAATAAAATTCACCATTGTAATTGAAAATACTGAAATTTCCTAGGGGTAAGGTTTGTTAAACACTACACAGGAAAAGTATCAGTGAATAAGATTCAAGTATTGACATCTACTCAGAGTCCGTGCGTACAAACGACTCAAAGAGATAAGTCTTCAGGAGCAGTTCAGATATATTCCTGGCTAGAAAAGTGGGTCGTCTTAATCTTCATCACCTTTGGGATGCTTTGTGTATTGAAATAACAGCAGAAATGGAAGGCAAAGTTCCATGTAAAATCTTACTAAAAGAAGCTAACACAGGAATAGAAGTAGCATGAGAAAATAACCAGTGATAAATGAGTATTTAAATTGCTGCTAAATATTTTATCGGATAACAGCACACACCAACTTAGAGTACAAAACATAGTAGAAGGAGACCAATTTAACCAGAAGACGCTCATTTATATTCCAGAACAGTGTGCTATTGGTCTGTAGTGTGGACAAGACTTTTTAATGGGACTCTTCACTAAAAGTCAATCTTTACAAACCATTTTCCACAAGCTTTTGTGGTACTTCTATGAAGTGCATAAGTACGTAAAAATTGCCTGCTTCACCATGACTAAAAGTATAATGAGCATATCAACCTGATACTCATTTACAAATTTCTTACAACAGTATAAATCAAATATTATTTTTCTTAAGATTTTTAACTTCTTGGAAAGATATAAGCAAAGTGACTAAAAAACTTCAGGCAAATTCCATACCCGTGCCAGTACAGTAGTTTTAAAGGAAAATACTTACTCTTATGTTGGGGCTGCAATAATTTCTTTCCCAGGTATAAAACAACAGCCATTACCACCATGTAGTTAATTATCAAGCCAACACGAGAGGGGTAGGCAATGACAAACAGGCCAAGCACATCAAAGAAGACCATGTTTCCATGTTGATACTTAGAAGAAGAAGCCAACATATCAGATGTAGCTAGATATTTAAGAACTGCTAAAATATTGTCACCTATCAGTAAAAAAAAAAAAGAAAGAAAGAAAAGAAAGGTAACAAAGTTGAATAAACCATCCACTGTTAGAGTAAAAAAAATACCTAGAAAGACTGTGAACAGAAATAGCTTTCTACCATCCTACTGCTCTCCCCCACTTTTCTTACTAAATATCTCAGATAAGGTCCATGCCCCCTACTCTTGTTTCCTCTCCACTTCAAAGCTCAGTGACCTGGTCTTCATCCTTTCTCTTCTATTTATTACAGCTACTCCCTGATCAGTTCTACCCTCGCTGTTGACAAATCCAGTGGCTGTTTCTTAGTCCTTCTTCATTTAATATATACTTAATGTAGCAGACACCGCTCTAGATACCAAAAATTCAGTGGGGAACCAAGAAACTCATGAAGCTCACAAACACCAAACAAGTTATTACACGTGTGTTAAGAATAAGGAATTTCAATGATATCCCAATTAAAAAAAGAAATAAGGAGAGAGTCCCCTAAAAACATATCACGGGAGACTAATGGAGTGGAGTTTGAGAAGTCAGGGAAGCACTCGAGGAAGTGAAATTTACAGCTAAAGGATGGACAGGAGCTACATCGGGGGAGAGACTGTCCAGGCTGAGACTGTTCATCTGTGTAGATGAAGGCTCTGAGGAGGGCAAGTTCCAAATACAGGGTGGAAAAAAAGTCCAGAATGAGTAGAGAGAGTATTCAACAATGAAACTGGAGAGCTGGGAGAGCCATTATCAGGCAGAATCTGGCACATCAGATGCCGTCACAAATATCTGTTATATCAATCAATGACTAAACGAGTTTGAACTTAATAATGAAGAATTACAAGAGGACATGAATGATTGGCATTCCTTCCTGCTGCTCATCCCATTGACTTTCTCTTTCCACTGAAGACACCACCTCTGTCTTACTGCGGGATTTCTTTCATTGGCTCCTCTGTCACACCTTAGAATGTGTCTTCCTCAAAGCTCAAGTTTAGTCCTCTACCTTTGCTTCCCTCTTCCAAAAACCATTTCCATTCTCCATACTTCTGTGGTTTTCTCTATGCCTTTAATTTCCAAACCCAGAAATCCAGTTCTGTCATGAGCTCTAACAGTGTATCTATATTTTCATCTGGTCAGTTCAGACACCCTCCGTCTTAACATCTGACAGACTTCAGTCCCCTTCCCCTCTTCATGACTGCTCTGGATGGGGGCCTCCTTCCCGTGTTCCCATAATGGTCAATGGCATCATCTTTCCCACAGCCAGCTAGGCCTGATGCTGCCCCTTGCTGCCCCTTTTATCTAATCTGTCAAGTTCTGTTGAATTTACATTCAAAATATACCTAATTTTCTATCCCCTTGCTTTCATTTCTATCTTTGGTCAACACCCCAGTCTATGTCCCTTACTATTCCACAAGAAAATTACTGTTGGAACAGCCCTGACTCTTGGCTCTCTCCCCGTCTCCACCATCCACTCCACACTGCATCACCAGACTGACAGCATTTTAAACCATCATTCATTCGTGTACTCAGGCCTTTAATGAGTCCTTATTCCTACAGCGTCGTCTTGCTGATTTTTAAAGCTTTCTACAATTTTCTCTACCCTATACACTTATACCTCATTTCCCTCTATTTCTGAAAATGCAACCTCCATTCTCTGACAATCTACTCACCAACAGCCCCTCATACAAAAACACACCCTACTCGTGCTGTGCTCTTACTTGGGACATCCTCTCTTTTCCACTGTGCCAAATCCCACCAACTCTTTTTAAGGCTCAGCAACAGACTCACCTCCCCTGACTACTATGGATCTCTCTGGAAAACACTTTAACTCCCTTGCCCCTTGTCCTGACACCTGTCCTATAACCCACTCACTGGCCCTCACCACTCAACCTTGGATCAATGTAACTTTTCCAGACCTCGGCAAGTTGCCCAAAGATGTGCTTGTGCCACCTGCAACGTATAGCTTCCATTTTGGCTACAGGCTCATCACTCAGCAATCCGACCATAACCCTGGGTCAACACCCTTTCAAATTCCTCATAATGAATAGTCTTATGTTCTTAACTGCTAAACTAGATTTCAAGGCTAAAATTCAAAGCCTCATCTAACTCCAAAGCCCTACCTCATTTACACCATACACTGCCTCCCTAATGCACAAGACACAGAATATTTATAGGTTTACAGGTCATCCATTGTATTCCATCTTAATATCAAAAGTCTAAATTAGGGGCTTCCCTGGTGGCACAGTGGTTGAGAGTCCGCCTGCTGATGCAGGGGACGCGGGTTCGTGCCCCGGTCCGGGAAGATCCCACATGCCGCAGAGCGGCTAGGCCCGTGAGCCATGGCCACTGAGCCTGCGCGTCCGGAGCCTGTGCTCTGCAACGGGAGAAGCCACAACAGTGAGAGGCCCGTGTACTGCAAAAAAAAGTCTAAATTAGAATACCAACCTGCTCGCTGAATGGAATCTGTTAGAATTCTGTCCGCTGTGTCATACTTGGTGTGATAAATGTATCCATTCTCAATAAAAGCTAAGTCTATTCCTAAGACATACAGAAAAAAAAAAAAGTCATTTTAAAGATTAACCTTACTTTAGGCCCATTTGTTTAATGTATTAAATTCCTGAAAGACAAAACATCAAAGCAGTGACATGATTGCTTTGTCACATTCATGAATGCATGATGTAAATTCTCTTCCAAATTCTCACAGAACCAATAGTTATGGTACATAATTCAATACATAATGACTGGGGCATTACAATTCACACAGCAAGGGGTAGGAATATTGAGCACGGGGAGGTCATCAAAACTTTGCCATCGACATCCTTGCCAGGCCAGACCCAAATTTTAACTTCAAATAAGCTGTACAAGCCCCCAGGGCAGTTGGCACAGCAAGATAACAATGAAAAAGACCCCTGAAGGATCTATTACCATCTTTGGGGAATGAAGTGCTAACCAGTTCTCCCCTGTTCTGTCACACTGTGGGCCAAGATGACATGTTCTAGAAAAGGGAAGCATTTAACTTAGACTGGAGTTTAAAAGAAAAAGAAACTATCAGGGTCTCTCTTTCAGTAAGTCAAAATATGCAGTTTTCACATAGAGAATTTGCTCTCAGAAAATGCTGCTCACTCACAAACTTCCAAAATGTAAAACTTGTTTTTGATTAATCATTGTCACAAAAAAGCCCGTAACGACTGACAGAATACCTGGAATGTTCCCAAAATCCCTGTAGATACGAAAGTCAGTATCTGAAGGAATGATTCCACTCTGGAAAACCTCCTGAGCCACCACGGAAGCAAAAGGGTGTTTAGCTGCTGAAACATAAGCTTGGACCAACCAAGGATTTTCAGGACCTGAAATGAAACATGACAACATAATACAAGGTTAATCTGGTAAATATTTTTAATATAGTAATTTTTTAAACACACCTGAAATAGTTACTGTGGTGATTTGGGGAGATAGGTCAAGAGTTTGGTTTTTTTAATCCTATTTTCTGTATTTTCCAACATTTCTTTGATAAAAGTGTATGACTTTTTAGAATGAAAAATAACCTTTAAGAAAACAAAATTGCTTTCAATTATAAAATAACAGCACTAGGGCTTCCCTGGTGGCGCAGTGGTTGAGAGTCTGCCTGCCGATGCAGGGGACACGGATTCGGGCCCCGGTCCGGGAAGATCCCACATGCCATGGAGCAGCTGGGCCGTGAGCCATGGCCGCTGAGCCCGTGTGTCCGGAGCCTGTGCTCCGCAATGGGAGACGCCACAACAGTAAGAGGCCCGCATACCGCCAAAAAAAAAATAATAAAAAATAACAGTACTATAAAAACTTTAAGTTTAAAAATGAAAAACCACTAAGATAACTATCATCATTTTTCTATTTTCTTACAAATGTATGACTGTGTGTACATAGCTGTACTGATAGGGTATATATACTCTCTACATTGCTCTTTCACTTAACAGTGTACTAAATGCATTTTCCTATCTTGCTAGATATTACAATGATCATTTTAAGAACTGCATAATCACTGAATATATCATAAAGTTCCTTACTACTATAAATTTTTATCATTGTTAATAATTCTGCATTAACATCTTCATGTACATACAGCTTTCTTCAAATGTGGGAGTTTTTTCTTTAGGATAGCAAGATAAATTGTATTACTGTTCCCAATTATTCACTCCTCCCTCCCATATAACTTATAATGCCTCCCTGGGAAAGTAGCACATACATAAATTGCTTCAGTCAATTGATTGTGAATGGGAGAGAAATGAACTTCAACTGACAAGACTCTGAAGAACCATCACATGGTCCATCTCTCCCATTAACTTTGGCCCTGAGATTAAAACATCCCTGATGAGGGCTTCTCCTTCAGCCTAGGTCTCAGAATGAATAAGACACATGCAACATAATAACCATGGGATGTAGCTGCAGTTACTCAGGAACCAGAATGTAATGCAAGCAACAAATAAGCCTTTGCTATTGTAATCCACTGAGATTCAAGGGTTGTATATTACAACTAAATTTACCAAAAAGTTGTCTGCTGTAGACAGATCAAGTAACTGTATTTCAGGAAATCTAAGAATATTAACATTTTTATAACTTTATAAACAGATAATCAATTTGCTTTCCTACAGAAAAAAATAACCATAAACGGTGGGGGAGGGAAGGGGTGGAGAAACACTACAGAACCAGACACCCAAGTGACCCAGAGACTGGAGTTACCAGGCATGGATTTTAAAATAAATACTATTAATTATTCAAAAACACAGATGATAGCAAGAATTTCAATAGACAACTACAACCTATTAACAAAGAGAGAGTGAGAGACATAGTCAAATGGAAACCCTAGAACCAAAAAGCATAATAATTGATGTTAAGAATTTTAATACATATATAGTTTAATACAAAGTTAAACACAACCGAAGAAAAAAATATAGATCCATAGAATTAAAGCACAGAAGGAAATAGGGGTGGAAAACATAGAAATGCTTATAATACATATGGGATACAGTGAAAAGGTCTAACATGAGTAACTGGAATCTCAGAGGAAGAGGAGAAAGAATGGAGTAGAAGCAATGTTTAAAGAGGTAAAGGCCAATAATTTCCCAAAACTTAAATACCAAGCTATGAATTCAAAAAGCCCTACAAACCCCAAATAGGATAAATATTTTTAAAAAAAACCTACTCAGCACCAAGATCTTTGCTTCTGAATACAATTATCCACTAAAAGAACCAGTTCTCCCTAGAGACATGCCCAATTCCAGATCTGAGCCCAGGAAAATACTGATAAGTGGGATCATCTTGTGCCAGAAAGTAAGAAGGTGCTCAAACAAACATGTCAGAGACATGTCAAAGAGACAGGCACCAGCTGAAGGGGCTGCCACTGGCCTAAACTGGAACAATTCATGCATCAAAATGATTATAACAGAATATAAAATTCATAAAATAAAACATACATGAAACACTGAAATAAATACACACAAGAGAGAAGAGAAAGCCTTCCTTCTAGCGAACTCCAACTATTAACTACAGACGGAATGACAGACCCAGAAAACAGCATCTGGCTAACATTATAGTAAAAATGCTTTGGGGCAAGAATCATCAATGACTGCTAAAACTAGGATCAAAGTTTCACAAGAAACAGGATATCTACACAGCTTCAAACTATTTATTACAAAGGTGTAACTTTACAAAGTACAAAAACCTGGCAAATATAATCAAGTGATAGAAGGTTAACACCGTCAGTAATCAGACACACATTACATGCTTCTGATGTGATGCACTGAGAAGAACACAAATGTAAAAGGAAAAAGAAAAATGATGGTGGGGAAGATTATCAAACCATATCATGTTAAAATATTAAAATATTATTACTATTACAATTAGATATTAATAAAGTTTTATGATTAAAATATTAAAACCACATTGAAAAACAGGTAAAGCTAAACTATAAAGGAAAGAAAGTAATGATCATAAAAATTAGAATAATGGCTAACTTTAGATGAGAGGGAGGGAGTTGTATTTGTGAAGGGGCAGGTGGAAAACTTCTGGGAGGGTGTAGCAAGAGTCTATCCTCGGGCTCCCCTGGTGGCGCAGTGGTTGAGAGTCCGCCTGCCGATGCAGGGGACACGGGTTCGTGCCCCGGTCCGGGAAGATGCCACATGCCGTGGAGCGGCTGGGCCCGTGAGCCATGGCCGCTGAGCCTGCACGTCCGGAGCCTGTGCTCTGCAACGGGAGAGGCCACAACAGGGAGAGGCCCGCATACCGCAAAAAAAAAAAAAAGTCTATCCTCTTTCACACGTGGGGGTTAGAAGGGTATTCACTTTATAATAATTAAGTTCACACTGATATTTTTTATGTGCGTGTTATATAATGACTGTGATGTATCAAAATACATCTGACATTTGATCCTGGATTGGAACTCAGACTAAAAAACAAAACAAAGGATGTTATCAGAACAATAGAAATCTGAATATGTACTGTTTATTCACTAACAGTTTGTTTTTTTGGGTTTTTTGGGTTTTTTTTTTTTGCAGTACGCGGGCCTCTCGCTGTTGTGGCCTCTCCCATTGCAGAGCACAGGCTCCGGACGCGCAGGCTCAGCGGCCATGGCTCACGGGCCCAGCCGCTGCGCGGCATGTGGGATCTTCCCGGACCAGGGCACGAACCCGTATCCCCTGCATCGGCAGGTGGACTCTCAACCACTGCGCCACCAGGGAAGCCCTAACAGTTTTATATTAATGTCACACTTTTTGAGTGTGATAAATGTACTGTTATTGAAGGAACATATCCTTGCTCTTTATCTACTGAGATGATTATGCTGAGATTATCAATTGAGATGGTTTTTCTCCCTTACTCTGATAATGTGGTGAACTACATGGAGTGACTCAAATATTAAGCCATCTTCATTTACCATTAGTAAAACTGCAGGATGTAAAATCATTCCACAAAATCATTTGCATTTCTATACACTAATAATGAACTATCAGAAAGAGAAATTAAGAAAATAATCCCATATCCAATTGCATCAAAAAGCATAAAATACCAAGGAATAAATTTAACTAAGGAGGTGAAAGAAATGTACACTGAAAACTTTAAGACACTGATGAAAGAAATTGAAGATAACACAAATAAATGGAAGAAACTGTGTGCTCACAGACTGGAAAAATTAATATTGTTAAAATGTCCGTGCCACACAAAGCATCTAGAGATTCAATGCAATCCCTACCAAAATTCCAATGGCATTTTTCACAGAAATAGAACAAACAATCCTAAAATTTGTATGAAACCACAAAAGACCCCAAATAGCCAAAGCGACTTTAAGCAAGAAGAACAAAGCTAGAGACATCACACTTCCTGATTGCAAACTATATTACAAAGCGCTAGTAATGAAAACAGTATAATACTGGCATAAAAAAAGAAACAGATCAATGGAACAGAATAGAGTTCAGAAGTAAACTCACATATATATGGTCAACTAATTTACAACAAAAGAGCCAAGAATACACAATTGGTGAGGGACAGTCTTTTCAAATAAATGATATTGGGAAAACTGAACTGCCACAAGCAAAATAATGGAAAGGGACCACTATCTTACACCATACACAAAAATTAACTCAAAATGAGTTGAAGACTTGAACATATAAGACTGAAATCAGGGACTTCCCTGGCGGTCCAGTAGTTAAGACTCCGAGCTTCCAATGCAGGGGTGGCGGGTTCGATCCCTGGTTGGGGAACTAAGATCCCGCAAGCCATGTGGCCAGAATAAATAAATAAATAAACTTTAAAAGACTGAAATCATATAATTCCAAGGAGAAACCATAGGCAGTAAGCTCCTTGACACTGGTCCTGGTGATGATTCTTTGGTTTTGACACCAAAAGCAAAGGCAACAAAAGCAAAAAACAAACAAATGGGACTACTTCAAACTAAAAAGCCTCTGCGCAGCAAAGGAAACCATCAACAAAATAAAAAAGGCAGTGTACTGAATGAGAGAAAATATTTTCAAATCACATTTCTGATAAGGGGTTAATATCTAAAATATAAAGAATTCATACAAATCAAGAGCAAAAAACCCCCCAAACAATCTGATTGAAACATGGACAGACAACCTGAATAGACATTTTTTCCAAAGACGACAAACAGATGGCCAAGAGGTCCCTGAAAGGTGCTCAACATCACTAATCATCAGGGATATGCAAATCAAAACCACAGTGAGATATCATCTCATACCTGTCAGAATGGCTATTACCAAAAAGACAAGAAGTGTAAGTGTTGGTGAGGACGTGGAAAAAAGGCAACCCTTGTGAATTTGGTGGGAAAGTAAATTGGTGCAGCCACTATGAAAAACAGTACTGATGTTCCTCAAAAAATTTAAAAATAGACCTACTGTATGATTCCACTTGTAGGTATTTATCCAAAAAAAATCTAACTCAGAAAGATATCTGCACCCCCATGTTCACTGCAGCATTATTTACAATAGCCAAGACATGGAAGCAACCGTGTCATCAATGGATGAACGGATAAAGAAAATGTCTGTGTGTGTGTGTATACACACACGCACACAATGGAATATTATTCAGCCTATCCTAAGTGAAATAAGCCAGACAGAGATAGAAAAATACCATACAATCTCACTTATATGTGGAATCTTGACCAAAAAAAAAAAAAAAGAGGACTTCATAGATACAGAGAACAGGCTGGTGGTTGCCAGAGATGGGGAGGTTGGGAGATGGGTGAAATGGGTGAAGGTGGTCAAAAAGTACAAACTTCCAGTTATAAAATAAATAAGTCATGAGGATGTAGTGTATGTACAGCATGGTGATTAAGTTAATAATACTGTCTTGTATACTTGAAAGTTGCTAAGAGAACAGGTCTTAAAAGTTCTCAGCATAAGAAAAAAAATTTGCAACTTTATGGTGATGAGTGTTAACTAGACTTACTGATGATCATTTTGTAATATATACACATTGAGTCACTATGTTGTACACCTGAAACTTAAAAAATCTTGTATTCCTGAAATAAGCTCAACTTGGTTGGAAAGCATTATCTTTTTTGTATGTATATATATGTACACATACACATAACTACACATATATTGCTGGATTCAGGACCAGTGTTAATAATATTTTATTTAGGATTTTTGCATCCAAGTATGGCATACATCTACCAAAAGTTATCTACCAAAGTTGAAATTACACACACCTTATGACTCAGTAGTTCCACTCAGAAACGTGCATACACAAACATGTGTGCTAAAGACACTCATAAGAATGTTCCTAAAACCAATCATAAGAGCCAAAGCCTAGAAGCAACCTAACATCACTAGTAGAATGGATATCCTTGTCAATGGAATATTATTCAGCAATGAAAAAGAACGAACTAAACACAACATAGAGGAATCTTACAGACATAATACTGAGTAAAAAAAAGGCCATACACAAAAGAAAACATAGCGTGTGAGTCAATTTACAGAAAGTTCAAACACAAGCAAGATTAAATCTATCAAGGCATAAGTTAGAATGGGGTAATCTTGGGGAAAGAAGACTGAGAAGGGACACAGAGGAGGCTTCAGGCTTCTGGAGTACTCACAATACTCTCAATCTTGAGCTGGGTTCTAGTTACATGACTTAGTCTGTAAAAATTCATTAAGCTGAGCACTCTCAGAGCTGTGCACTTTTCTTAGTTTATAATAAAAGATGAAATAAAGACACCTAAGGATATCATCAAGTTTAAGTTCACTTTATGCATTGTACCATAAAAAATATTTGAGAAAAATGTAAGCTCCATCAGTAGGAAAGGGTTTTGAATAGCCATGACCTGGCCTTTGACCCCTTTCAGATCACACTGCTGCACAGTAGTGCTCCATCCCTACTCCATCCTCTCACTGATTGTCCACTGAGGCCTACAGGTCACAGACAGGTCAAGTGTTGGTGAAAAAGGGAAGACTGGGGAGACTGGGATGGGGAAGGCAGATGAACTACTAAGTAAGATACTCTCTGTGATATAAACAGGGCAAAGGCAGCTCTTAAACAAGAAATTACAGACTTGAGGATTCTACGCACTGGTTATTAATCCTATATTATCCCAGTTTTACTGATGAGGAGCTGAAGCATGGAGCTCCAAGGTTGCAATGCTACAGCTGAGATTGGAACTTGGGTCAGCAGAACACAGAGGCTGTGCTCTTAATCACCACCTATCCTGCCTCCCCCAGAAAGCTCTTATCTTAATTATCTCACAGAGGAAGGTGGGAGGCACACACAGAAACATTTTCACCTTACAGTCTTTCTCCTGCCATCATCTAAATCCCATGATGCTTCCAGTTTCCTGTGTACCCATTTCTTCTTCAAGAATGCATCCCATCTTTCTTAAAGCAAAGGGCATGAGCATGTGTGATATTGAGGGGAGGCAGATCGCAATGTCAACAATGAAAAGTCAAAGTTCCCTGGAAGTCCAGAACCAACTCACACACAGCATCATTCCCTCTGCTCTGCTTTCTTCTAACTTTAGTTGGGAGCATCAATGCCCAGAATAAACAAAAAAAGGAGGAACTAAAAAAGGAGACTGAGAGCAGAGAATATTATTATGGAAGCCAAGTAAGATGTTTATTAACTCAACACTAATATAACCAGTCCCTTATGCATGGACGTGGAAGGTGTTTTCAGTTTTTCATTCTTATTAAAAAAAAGCTGAGAAGATTATGCAGTACTTAGACCTATGCGTCTATGTGCAACTATTTCTACAGGATAAATTCCTGCAAGTGGACCTGCTGGACAGAAGGGTCTGTACATTTTTTAAAGTGATACATATGGCCAAACTGCCCCAAAACTGCACCAATCTATACTTCCACCAATAGTGTTTGAAAATGCCTGTTCCTCTGTATTCATCAGAACTGGGCATTATCATTCTACTTACTTTTTGAAAATCTAGTATTAAAAAAATTCTTACTGTTATCTGAATTTACATTTCTTCTAAAATAAAACTTATTTGGTTTAGCAGTTTCTTAAAAAGTTAAAACATAAATTTACCATATGACCCAGGAATTCCATTCTTAGGAATCCACCCAAAAGAAATTAAACTATATGTCCACACAAAGACTTACACACAAATGCTCATAGTGGCATTATTCATAATAGCCTAAAAGTGGAAACAATCCAGATGTCCATCAGCTGATGAATGGATCAATGAAATGCAGGATATCCATACAATGTAATATAATCTAGCCATAAAAAAGAATGAAGTACTTGGGAATCCCTGGCAGTTCAGTGATCAGGACTCTGCGCTTCCACTGCCAAGGGCTCGGGTTCAGTTCCTGGAGGGAACTAAGATCCCGCAAGCCGCGTGGTGGGAAAAAAAAAAAAGAAAAAGAATGAAGTACCGATACATGCTACAACATGGATGAACCTCAAAAAATACTCTAAGGGGCTTCCCTAGTGGCGCAGTGGTTGAGAATTTGCCTGCCAATGCAGGGGACACAGGTTCGAGCCCAGGTCCGGGAAGATCCCACATGCCACGGAGCAACTAAGCCCGTGCGCCACAGCTACTGAGCCTGCGCTCTAGAGCCCGCGAGCCACAACTACTGAGCCCGTGTGCCACAACTACTGAAACCCGCGTGCCTAGAACCCGCGCTCCGCAACAAGAGAAGCCACCGCGATGAGAAGCCCGTGCACCACAATGAAGAGTAGCCCCCAGTCACGGCACCTAGAGAAAGCCCATGCGCAGCAACGAAGACCCAATGCAGCCGAAAATAAATAAATAAAACAAATTTTTTTAAAAATTAGGTAGTAATGATTATTCTAGTCACTAAAAACTCCCCAAACGAATGTCTCTCTGAAGTGACAATGGAGCACTAGAGAGGACAAACTGTTTTAACGGAAACGTTCCCAGGGCAGGACAAGCGCTACTGTGTAGGATAAAAGCGCCTGTTGCAGAAGCTGAGGACAGGGTGGTCTGGCAGAGCTCCCCAGGACTCCAGACCCAGGAGGCCTCATCCTCCCTCTTCAGACATGGAAGCAACACTAACTAGCTTTCTGAAAGCAATCCCCACAAGAAAGCTAGTTTTTTGTAGGAAGGGCATCTGGAAGTGAGAGAAATACTGGGAAAGGTATTAGACTGTCAGAAAGTGCCCAGAAAGCTTTCAGGTATACAGTTTAGCCACAAGAATAAGCTACCAAAACCTAGAGGGAAAACAGCATACAAAGACTCAAAGAAAGGGGAGAAACATTCTTTACAAATATTTGTAGGATGCCCCTCTAGAAAAAACTTAATTTTGAAATACGAGGATTTTAGAATGAGTAAAACATTTAAATTGTATATATATTGCTAAGTAGTAACAAGTCTGTTTTTATTATTAAAGTAATCATATGAAATGCAAAAAATTTAAACAATACAGAAAACTATAAAGAGTATCAGTAAAGCTGTAATGGCAATTCTGATTGTAAGTTTATGAAGCAGTGGAGAGTTCAAATTGGCTTTTCACATTTTGCCCCATCCTCCACTCTAGTCACACCCACCACAGCTCTGACAGCAATGCCCACCATCCAGTAGTGACTGTTATTAACAGTTTGTTTATATCCTTCCAAATAATGCAATTATATCTAAAATGTAAACTGTAGAATTTTTATGTCTAACTGTCCACATTTAGTAAAAAGAGCAGGGACTGTAAATTAGACCTAGCATAAATGAGTACTCAATAAATGTAAATAAATAAATGAAATGACTTGGGTCTAGCCCTTGCTAACCCTAGGTAAGTATTTTTTTTTAAACGCAATTTTTAAAGGTTACTTTCCATTTAAAGTTATTACAAAATATTGGCTATATTCCCCATGTTGCACAACACATCCTTGAGCCTGTCTTACACCCAATAGTTTGTACCTCCTACTCCCCTAGCCCTATAGTGCCCCTCCCCTCCTCCCTGGTAACCACTAGTTTGTGCTCTATATCTGTGAGTCTGCCTCTTTTTTGTTATATTTACTAGTCTGTTGTATTTTTTAGATTCCACATATAAGTGATATACAGTATTTGTCTTTCTCTGACTGATTTCACTTAGCATAATGCCCTCCAAGTCCATTCACATTGCTGCAAATGGCAAAATTTCATTCTTTTTCATGGCTGAGGAGTGTTCCATTGTGTACACACACACACTATCCATTCACCTGTCGATGGACACTTAGGTTGCTTCCATATCTTGGCAATTGTAAATAATGCTGCTAGGAACATTGCAGTGCATGTAACTATTCAAATTAATGTCTCTGTCTGTTTTTGTTTTTGAATGTATACCCAGGAGTTAGGTAAATGTGTTTTAACCTCTCTGGATTATATGTACGAAAGATATATTAATATATACACACAGAATATGTATGCATTAATAAATATGCACAGAAAAATTCAGGAAAGGCACACACTAAACCTTAGACTGGTTCTTCTTTGGGTCCTAGAAGTACAGGGGCAGGGTCCAGTGATAACAAATTAAAAAGTATGGATGTGAAGGTACTTAAATTATAGTATGCTTCCAGTAGGGAAAATATACAAAGACACACTCCTGCCCATGTGCAGCCCTAGTATTTTCACCAGAGAAAAGAAAGACACAGTGTCCTCTTTGCTTACAGAATGTTCTCTTGCTGCTTTTTGATCTGGTGGTTGTTATATCAAGTGTTCCTCTTACCCTGACGGACATCCAAGAATTAGAGGAAAATGGATAATAGTGTTGCATCCACCGACCCCTATAGATATTAGGTACCAGCTTCTTCTCATTATTCAGATGAAGAGTAAACAGAAAGGTTTGAGGTGAAAAGAAGGGAGAACCTTGCTTCTGACCTCATAACCTTGAGATGCTCATAGGTTTGGCTGAAGTTAAAATACACATTCATTTTGAGTGGTAAAAGTCTAAAGTAAGTTGGATGGAGAATATTAAAATGTGGTACTGTTTAGGTTATGAAGACATACTTAGCATATCTCTATAACTTAAGCAATATCATGTCTGTGAAGGGTGCTAAAAAATAAAAAACAAGTTCCCATATCACCTTCCTCACTTCCCCTAGCCCACCTAATACCTCAAAATACTCCTCATTATTAAGCTTCTAGCAAATGCTCCATCTCTGGCTAAAATACATTACCCAAATTTCTAATAGAGCAGGAAAATGGCATGAAACGACCAACATCAGATTTTAGTATGCCCTAACCAAACAAATCTGAGCTTTGAACTCTGATTCATATTACTGGATTTTTATGACATTAACATTAATATTATTTTGTTAAAAACTTCAAAAAGACAAGCTAAAACTGTCTCATGATTTTAAAAGAATGTTCATTTCATTAGATTATTTACATTCAAAAAACTTCCATTTTATAAAAAACAAAAATAGCATTAAAATATACAACGTACAGCCTCACACACCTGTTTGGAATACAAGTTCTTTCCCTCCTACACCCGCGGCCTCCAGGTTAATAAATGCACGAATCAAGCTGGCCCACGGGTGCTGGGTAATAAAACCATGACTGGCCTGAATGAGAAGGAAAGAAAACAGATATCAGTTAAACAATCTTATACTATTAAAGTCTTTATTTTGCTTTTTTTAAGAACGTCTATGTTGATGAGGGGAAGAATAAAAAAAAAACAATCATATTTTTCAAAGGCAGGATCTAAAGACATCTATCTGTGTGTCTCTCTCTGCCTAATGGCCATGTGCAGTTTGCTCAGCAGAAAGTCACTCTTCACAGAAGGCAGCCTGATTTCCACGAGTGGAGCCAAACAACATCTTTAGTAAGTGTGAGCCTGTGCAAAACAATAGAAGGGAAGGCGCTATCCCTGTGGTTGGGCATTCATGCCGTGTGCCTGCCTCAAAACATCTCTGAAACTCTAGAAAACCTGAGGTGAAAAATTATGCCATCACAGAGCCCTTTTATGAAAAAAACACTGACAAGACGATCTAAGTTGAGTTTTCAAATATTAAACATGTATACATAAGTGGCTGTAGATTTTTTTAAAGTACAGCCCAGTACAGTATCTCTTTTGCATGTCATTTTATGATACTACTCGAATGAATAATCAAAATGCATAAATGTTAGCTATTGTTATTATTATTATTCTCATTACCATTATTACTCAAGCCTATTCTTTAAAACAGTAAAATCTCACTTGCAAGACATTTTCCTCAGCACCATTAAAGAGAAATATGACAGCATGATGTAAGGCTTCTGAAGATGTTGACAAGACACGAAGGACTTCCAGCATCACTGAACAGCTAACTGCATCATCACTGGCACCTTTAAATCAGAAAAACAGATTTGCTTCTCAGATTTTAAAACCTTTACAGTATGAACCATTATGGCAAGAAACAGAGTTTTCTCATCAAGGAAGCATCACAATAGCTGCAAGTAGCATAGCTCTGTCATCATCTGGTGATAACTACACCCACCAGCAGTAAACTCCAGGAGAACGGGAATCTTTGGTTTGCTTGCCGATTTACTCTCAGTATCTGGAACTGTGCCTGGCCCCGCAATAGTTGCTCAATTAATACCTGTTGAATAATCAACCAGAAGGAACCTAAGGCAATATTGAAAACTGGCATTCTCATCGCCCAAAGCAATTTTTAAAATTCTTCATCCTTATTCCACGTCCTCTGTAGTATCCTCACTTCTGGTGTTCACGGTTTCCTATGTCATCTCCAACTGCCACCCACTCCCTTCCTGCTAGTTTTCCTGCTAAAAATCATAAGAGGGGTCAGTATGGATAGTGTAGCATTTTTTAAAGTTTCTCCAAGGGGATCATGTGATGAAAAAGTACAAAGAGGACACCCAATCTAATAAGATACAGGAAAGGAGACTAATGACCTGAGTAGTAATCTTTGGTCCCAGCACTGATAAAGCAGAGAACCTCATCAAATCACTTAACCTCTTAATTCAGAAACTTTATATATTAATTAAAGGTGATTATAAAGATGATTTTAGGGCCAAGACTTTTCTTTAAAGTACCATAAGAAGTCATTAAGGAACTGACTGGATATTTGATGATATTAAGGAATTATTAAGTTTTTCATGGTGTTATGAGCATGTCAAAAAAAAAAAAAAAAGAGTCCTTATCTTTCAACAATACAGCCCAAAATACTTACAGAGGAACTGATATAGCTGAGATCTGCTTTAAAATAGTCAAGGTCGGGGTGGGGGGTAGGGCAGTAGAGAAGAAGCAAGATTGAACTGTTGAAGCTGGGTGACTGGTACACTCAGGTTCATTAAACAATTCTCTTTCTGTATATATTTGAAATTTTCCATAATAAAAAGTTCAAAGAATAATCAAAGTAAATAGGCACAGTAACAACCCAGGCAACAGCATTTCTGGGTTTACACGTGGGAGGCAGGGTGCTACAGAGAATAGTGTGGGTTTTAGAGTAAGAAAAGACTTGGATGTAAATTCTAGCTCTGCCCCTTTACTATTTCCTGGTCTAGAGAGCAGATTAATAACATCTATATTTCACAGTTGTGTTGTGAGGATTACAAGGTAATGCACAGTGCCTAGCCTGTGGTAGGCATTCAGTGTTAGCTTTTCCTTCTCTTTGCAAACTTAAGGAAGGCTCTGCAGCCAGCTAAAATGCTTGTTTTGGTGCTGTTAAATTCCAGACCCCATTCCTACTTGAGAGGAAACTACTTATTAGCTATACTTGTCTCAGTAGTGATTACTGGATTGTATTTTAATCGAAGTGAAACAAAGTAATAATTACCTAAGTACTATCAAGGAGGAAGTATAATGTAGCTATCAGTAAAAAGTGCCACCTTTCAAAAACCAAAGGAAACAAATGATTTTTAACTTTGAGACTGTGACTTACTTTAAAATAAAAAGCAGTAAAATTTTTCTTTATTCAAAGGAAGAGAAATGGAAATTTAAAGATATATATCTCTATAGAGTTGATTAAAAGTTAAACTGTCCTTTTATCTTCCTTTATTTTAATGGTTCTGGTGTCTGAGAATAAACCTAGAGAAGGGTTAGACATCTTTAAGAAAGTGAAGGAAAGTTAGAGGACAGTATCTATAAGGGCTGGATGCTTAACCAACATCCCTTTCCATTTAGAATTAACCCTGAAACTGAAGCCAGCCCCAGAGTAACAACCTGGAACCATGCAGCAAACCCAAGAAGATATTTAAGGCCTTTTTCTGTGGGTAACATTACTCCTAATTGGTATCAGTTCCTAAGTTCCAGATACCTTGCTGAGAAGTACCCTTAAAAAATAACCATGTTTCAGTTTGTTCATCCACTAAAATAATTTAGGTGACAATCTATTTTATGAACGTTTTTAAAACTATTTTTAACAATTTATTAATGACAGAAGTTTCCCTGAGATTGTTGGCATAGGTATCCTTACAAAATTTTAGTTAAAAATGGGTTCCAGGGGCTTCCCTGGTGGCGCAGTGGTTGAGAGTCCACCTGCCGATGCAGGGGACATGGGTTCGTGCCCCGGTCCAGGAAGATCCCACATGCCGCGGAGAGGCTGGGCCCATGAGCCATGGCCGCTGAGCCTGCACATCCAGAGCCTGTGCTCCGCAACAGGAGAGGTCACAACAGTGAGAGGCCCGCGTACCAGGGGGAAAAAAAAAAAAAAAAAATGGGTTCCAGTAACCCACAAAATGCCATCCTTTCATTACTGGACTTCATATATATGATTTCTAACATTTGGTACTGTTTGTTTCTGATACTTGTATAGATGTCTTTCTTATATAATGCTCTTAAATAACCATGATGTTAATTTGTCCCTTCCTAGACTTTAAGCATCAAAATAGTGGGCACAGGGTGATGCTTATTTTATTACCGCTTTGAAATGGACATACAAGACCACTAATTTCCCCAGCACACACAAAGGTATTTCTGACTTTATAAAACAGATGAGTGTATACTAATTTTTGAAAAAGCATGTTACATTCTAAATGCAATTGGCAAGATTCCTAATTAAAGATATCCTAGTATGAATAATTTTATCAAGCACGCAAATTTTAATTTATAGTTTGTATAACTCTAGATGTTCATATTGGGGCTGGTTTAAGTTTAAGCAATCCGCAAGTACTTAATATTAAATAACTACTAATTGCAAAAAAAGGATTTTTCATGCCAGTTGCTATTCTACTATTTTACTCGTATTTAATCCGCATTTAATCCTCTAAGCAATGCCATTAGGAAAGTACTGTTATATCGCCATTTTTCAGATTAGAAACTGAGGAAAGAAGTTAAGTAGTTTGCCAAAGGGAACATTAACTACATCCTAATACTCTCCTTCCTTTCAAATATAGCTAAAAGAACTGACTAGCCAGGAAACCCAGGTCCTGGCCCTGTCTCAGATCAGTGGTGATCAGCTAAGAGTACTCCTGTGTCAAATGAGGGGATTGAACTAGATGCCATCTCATTGCAAATTGCTATTATTTTCTATTCTTCCCTATTTACAATTTCTAGCTACTGAAAACCTTTTTCTGAGGAATCTTACTCTAAAAAATTGAAGTTCAATTTAGGAGATACTGAATTCAACAAATATTTACTGGTCAGGCACTGTCCTAAACATCAAGTACTCTATTCTGCCGAAGTATTTTCAGAGCAAGATTTATGGATTAATGAGGTACTCTACCAGTATGGCATCCCCAATGGACCAACATTCTCACATTATAGGTCGACAGAAACTGCTAGGAGAGTGAGCCTCCAAACCATGTGTCCCTTGAAGGCCAGTACAGTTCCTTCATCCCACAACCCCAAAGCCTAGCACGACACCTAGCTGAGCAAACACTTGAAGTGGCAGGACCTAACTCCATGACTGAAGAACACACACTGGTAACACTGATAAGGCTATTTCAGTCTGCCAGAAATACTCGATGCCCTGTCGCTGGGCTGCTGGCACTAATGTTTAAAAATTAAGTAAACAAAGCACTTGAGAGAATACTAAAAGGTAGACCTTAAACTAAATGATAATTATTCTAATCATCCTATCTTCCATCGCAATGAAAAGAAGATTTGTCTAAGAAAATAGTGCCCACAGTTGCTCAAGCAGCTTGGAGTTAACAAGCTTCCTTGTTGTGAGGATTTCAAAATGACTAAAAAACAGGCACAAACCTGGTGAGTTTGCCACTGAGTCAAAATGACAGTTGGCCAGGACAGCATGCTGGGCTCCATCTCTGGGTTCCAGCTTTACCACAACGTTGGTGATGTTGTCATAGTAGCTTGTAAACCCTCCCAAAAAGTCAATGCTAAAGGAGCCTGTGGGCCGTTGTACATCTACTGAAATTCTGTGAAGGCTGTTGCTCTGAACTTCAATCAGTTTAATCTGTTCCAAAAGGTAACGCACTGTCAGAATTTCATTTTCTGGACTTCCTGTAGTCCTGGGGCCAATGGATGTTATGTGTTCAAGATAATCCCTGGAAGCAACCAGAAGAATCATGATGACAAGGCGTCCTAGGCTTAAGACTAACACTTCGCACAGAGCAACTCTTCCTCCACACTTCCCCTTTCCAAAGAACAAGTTCTCTGACTTCTCACATAAAAGAGGCTGCCTTTAGTATTTCAGGTAACATGTGAAAATCACTTGCAAAGTTCCATCATTTTATTTGGCCTTCCATGAGTTCATCCCTTCAGTTTTCTACACTCACTCCACTCCCAACTTCTCCCAACCCCCATATCGAATCAATACAAAGACAAGGGATTTTATTCAAAACGTGTAACTGCTGATGGCTAGACAGAACAGAATACAATTTCATTGTGTCACACTCTGGAGGGTTACTGATGCTGGGTTACTGATTCTAAGTAGCAGAAACCAAGAGCAAAGACAATTAAGTCAAGAGGTTAAATAAGCAAAGAAAAACTTTTGAAGAATGGACTCAGCCCTCCCATTGTGCACACAAGGCCAAGTAACTTCAATTCAGGCCAAAACCAACTCTACCCCTAAAACAAACAAAAAAATTTTTTGTCTTTTCACTGCATTCCAAGTGAGGAAAACAGGGGGTGGGGAGGCGTGTTTCAGAAAGCCTTTAAGAAAATAAGCTTCCAGCACTTTGTACTTAAAAGTTTTCTAAAACACCAAGGCTGTTGAAAAGTCTGCTAGCTTATGATTTTATGAGCTTTGACACATTTAGGTCACAATACCTTTGACTTAATTCACATTTCCTAGTATACGTAAAGGTCTCTTGTGTTTTTTTTTTTTAAAGAAAAAGCCAAACCTCACACACCAAGGACCCAAGGACAAACTCCAGGAAACTGAGAAGTTCTGAAATAGTAAAATTTTCAATGTGCCGTCTTCCAGGGAGAGCCTCCATAGCTCTCAGGTTTGAGACCTGTGACCCTCAAAGATTTAGACCACTGCATTAGCCCCTTCGGACCCTTCCCAGAAAACCGAACTGGGTCCACAAACCTCACAGCCTTCCATCTCACTTGCAAAGTAGGAGAGCTAGTAAAAAGCGTAAGTTGCTCCGAAAGATGGGCGATTACTAATAACCAAACCATCTGCAGGTGAGGCAAAAAAGGGATGGAAAAGCCGGCGCAATCACCCTGGCCACCCGCACGTGTACCACGAGCTTAATAGGGGGCCGCGCGACCCCAGCGTCCCGCAAATTGGGGCTCCAGAAGGGGGACGCGCCAGGCAACCCCACCCCACGTGCAGCCGGGCGGGGGCGGCGAGCCCTGGAGGCCCCGCGGGGTCAGGTGCACACAGGTGCGGCATCCCGCACCGAAAAGGGACGCCCGGGCCCGGCGGAGGCGGCGGTACCTGGCTTGGCGTGCGTCGAACTCTCCGCGGTGCCCAACAGCGGCCCGACGCACCACGAGCTGCTGCAGCGAGAGCTGCACGAGCGCCCGCAGCGCGAGCAGGTAAAGCGCCAGCCCCAGCGCGGCGCGCGCCTCAGACAGTCCGGTCCCCGCGCCCCGGCTCGCGCCGCCGCTCCCCTCCCCGCTCCGCTTCCGCGTCCTCGCGCCGCCGCCGCCGCCGCACGCGTCCGCCGGGGGCTCCTGCGCCAGGGCCTCCCTCTCCAGTTGCGGCGCGGCCGCCGGGCCGTCCCGGCGCTCCCCTCCGATGCGGTACCGCCTCACAGCTCCCGACTCCGAACCCCACTCCATGGCCACGAGCGTCAGCCGCCAGTCCAACCGCCCCGGCCCGCGATAGTCCCGGGAGCCGCCGCGGCGGCCGCAGCGCCTCCTAGTGAGCGGACGGAAACTGCAGAGGGCCAAACTTCTTCTGATTGGCCGGTCCCGCCGCGCCGTGACCCAGGTTCTTCGGGCAGATTGCTGGCGGGCTCCGCGGCAGGGCCGACACCCGGCTGGGCGTGATAGACGTACCTTCTTATTTCAGGGCTTCCCTGCCTGGTGTGGGGACAGAGATTAATAAATGGAAAGATAAGCATAAACCTAGAAACGTGAGAAAAGAGAGATTGTTTTTAAAAGAATGCACGAGGGGGCTTCCCTGAGGGGGCTTCCCTGAGGCGGCTTCCCTGAGGCGGCTTCCCTGGTGGCGCGGTGGTTGAGAATCTGCCTGCCAATTCAGGGGACACGGGTTCGAGCCCTGGTCCGGGAAGATCCCACATGCTGCAGAGCAACGAGTAGCCCCCGGCTCGCTGCAACTATAGAAAGCCAACGCGCAGCAATGAAGACCCAAAGCAGCCAAAAATAAATGAATAAATAAATAAATTTAAAAAAAAAGAATGCACGAGGTTCATCATTTACACATCATGAAGAAGGCAATGGCCCAGCTTTCGCAAGGAGCATTAGAATACGCTCTGGAAAAAGTAGGCGCCTGGCTCTTCATATTAGCAACACGACTGCGCAGAGGAGGCCTAGCCTCATGCTTCCACGTACAGTGATCTAATCACAGGTCTTCATAACCATGTGAGGTAACCATTGTCTCCATTTAACAGACTAAGAAAAATAATAGTTGTTATTTCTTGAATACCCTCCATAAGCCAAACACTGTGCTAAGTGCTTTAATACACTCATTTGATTCTCATAAGAATCCTGAAAAGAAAGTATTTTTATGTCCTCTTAATAGCTGAAGAGCTTACAGGTAACAGGTGAAGAACTTAAATCTAATTCAGTGGGCTCCCAAAAGAGCATATTGAATATGGCACTCTGGAAAGGAAGATTCAGAAAAGACATTCCTCCCTCCATGTTGCCCTGGGTGGGAAGAAGCAGAGCCTTGGTTTTAGTGTAGACCCTAGTGAGCATCTAGTCTTCTTCCTGCTGATGCAATGAGCCTCTCTGCCTCAAATCTCTGTGTCTCCAGCATGGAATTGCTGCGGTACCCTGTCTATTAACCTAGAGACCAACTGGGAATGTGCACTACCTGACCGGTCTGCCCCTGCCTACTGCTCAGGCCCACCTGAGACCAGGGCACTCCTTATTTCTAACTCTCTAGTCACAGTGACCTCTTTCAAAGTCCTTCCTGCTCACCATCCTTCCTTCTACAGCAGGATCTTTTTTTTTTTTTTTGCGGTACGTGGGCCTCTCACCGCCGCGGCCCCTCCCGTTTTGGAGCACAGGCTCCGGACGCGCAGGCCCAGCGGCCACGGCCGCTCCCGCAGGCCCAGCCGCTCCGCGGCACGCGGGATCCTCCCGGACCGGGGCACGAACCCGCGCCCCCCGCATCGGCAGGCGGACTCCCAACCACTGCGCCACCAGGGAAGCCCTACAGCAGGATCTTATACACTGAGTTGTCTGGAATGTTCTTCCCTCCCCTCATTGCCTAGTTTTAACTCCTGTTTATCATTCAAGTCTCAGCTTAAGTGGAACTTCCTCAAGCAAGAATCTCCTAATCTGATGAAGTCAGTTTCCCCTAATTGTAGGATCTCATAGCACCTTGTATATGTGTAATTATTTAACATCTTCCTCATTAGACTGTAAGCTCCATGAAGGCAGGAATCATGTCTGGTTTTGCTCACCATTTTATTTCCTTCTCTTACCACAACATGTAGTATGTAATCAATAAATATTTCTTGATTGTGTGAGTGAATGAAATCATAACAGTTTTATGGCAGCAGCATAATTTTAGCTCAGTAAGATCCTTTTTAGTCGTTAAGATCCATGAGACCAACGACAATGTCTATCTTATTTATTCATTACTATGTCCTCAGTGCTTAGTTCTGTGCTTGGCCCGTGGTCACCACTCAATACATATTTATTAAATGAGCAAATGAATATCTATTGTCTTTTTATAAGAACCAGCTGTCTTACTGTCTTGTCTCTTTCCAAAAATTCAGCACCTCCACCATCTTTGGAAGGTAAAACCTCAGAAATGACTCTGTCCACTGCAGCATAACAAGTTGTGGAGGTCTCTAGTTCCTAGGGGTAGGGCACAAATGTCTCATGGTCTTTTACACTTTACTTATTTTATGCTGTGACTTGCTAGGCTGGGTGGGTGTCAGAAAACCTAGGGATGAGTTACACTTCTCAGGAGCTGTGTTACTGGTTAAGTCATCTGGGCTCTCTTTTTCTGAATAGATAATGTATGTTAAGCATCTCTGACAATATTCCATGGGAGGCAGTGTACCATAGTAGAAAAAAGACTGGAAAAAAGAAAAAGAAAAAAAGCCTGATCGTTGGAGTCAAAAAGATCTGAGTTCCTGAATCATGTACCTTTAATACACATGGCATTATGCAAGGTAAAGTTTCAGTGTAAATGTCCTTATCTGTGATAATGGAGATAACGGCTGCCTTAAAGAACTTCAGTGAGGATTAATCAGCTAATCCATGTGAAAGATCCTCATACATAAATCTCATTAAATACTATTTTCCAGAATTTTCCTTCTTATACAATCCTTGGCAGAATGGGTTAAAAGCCAGTTTCCTATCATGATACAATCATAGAGTCCTAGGTGGTGAAAGTTGAGCTATTATAGTTGGGGTCTTGGAAGGCAGTCTTTCTCTAGACTTATATAACCTATGCTATTCACATTTGAATATTTTTAAGCTACCAGTTGTTGGCTGTCTACTCTGTGTCAGATGCTGATCAAGGTGGGTAAACATCTAGATGAACAAATCAGTGTTTCTGCCTTCACAGAGCTTACATTCTAGTGGGGAGACAATAAATGAAAGTGCGTGCGTGCATGTGTGTGTGTGTGTTTCTGTGTGAATAAAATGTCAGATAAACTGTTATGGAGAAAAATAAAGCAGGGAATTGAGAGTGACCGAGGCTGCTCTTTTAAGTAAGGTGATCAAAGAAGACCTCTCTGAGGAGATGACATTTGATCTCTCTCTCTCTCTGCATGAAGTCAGGAATAGGGCCATGAAAGCCTGGGGAAAGAATGTTCCCAGCAGAGGGAAATGAACTGGGGTGTTCTGAAGCAACACTGAGCAGGGCATGTGGCTAAAGCAGACTGAGCATGGGGGTAGGGAGTAGTGATAGAGATGATCAGAGAAGTGGGCAGGGGCCAGTGCAAGGAGGGCCTCCTGGGTCACAGCAAGGACTCTGGAGTGGTTTTGAGCAGGAAAATGTTATGCTCTAGGTTATGTTTTATGAGATCACTCAGTGTCTCAGTGCCAGGCAGAGCAGCACAATGACCATACCTAGATGACAGAGGCTAATAAAAGACTTTGCTAATTTCTGGCCTTTGAAGTATTTGAGGTCATTTATCTGTAGTTTTAATTGCTGGGAAGTAGACCACAGTCAATTGAAACACACATTCTAGTTCCTACATATCAAATTGCTGATGAGGACGGAATGGGATGTGAGAGTCTTCGGCTGCCCCATCTGGTGAGCTATTGATCAGTGGGGTTGACTCAATTCATCTGGCTTGGCAGATAATTGTGTTTTTCTTATGTGTCCCTTTATGACAAAGTGAGAGTTAAACCAACTTGACAGGCATTGAGAGTCCCAAGTCCCTGTTTTGCCATCTCTCCAGTATTTCCTAGTAACCCGGCCAAGGTGAATGGAAAGGCATGCAAGCTGTCAGGATTCAGGTAAATTGCCAGACTCTGTCTTCCACAGAGGTCATCCCACGGCCTACGTGCCTCCTTCCTTGGAAGAGGGGCTACTGGCGCACTTGGTGAAAGTTCTCTGAGACTGACATTAAAATCAAGGGAGGTGCCAAGCCAAGAGGTGAGAAGAGAATCCAGGGAATTCCCTGGTGGTCCAGTGATTAGGGATCCTCGCTCTCACTGCCAAGGGCCCAGATTTGATCCCTGGTCAGGTAACTAAGATCCTCCAGGCCGCGTGTGGCACGGCCAAAAAAAAAAGAGAGAGAGAGAGAGAGAGAGAATGCAAACCGGTTGCAAAAGACAGAGAAGATGTCAAAACTTGACAGGCAGAGTGAATCAAAGATCGAGAAATCAAGAACAATGATTCCAAAGGCAAAAAAGATCTTGGATAAATATTGTAGACAGGTCCTGTTGCCTACAGCAACAGGGTTTAATGTACTCACTGAGGTGGTATGAGGATGGGCCGACTCTGTTTAAAGGGCCAGGGATGGAGCTCATGCTCAGGTTCAGGGGACACCATTAGTTTTTTGGTTTTGGGTTTTGTTTTTTCGGGGGGCAGAGGGCAGGTTTAGGTCCCTTCAGTGTTAAGCAAGGGCCTCAGGGTGCCGGTAGACAACTGGTCTTCCTAATTATGGAGCTCTGCAATGGAATATTTGGGAGCTGGTAACAATGGTCAGCTACAGTAAGCACCTGCAATAAGCCAGGCAGTCTGGGAGCTGACAGTGCCGGTGGAAAAGGGCTTTCTAAAGGAAACAGAGGGACTTCCCTGGTGGTTCAGTGGTAAAGAATCTGCCTTACAATGCAGGGGATGAGGGTTCGATCCCTTATTGGGGAACTAAGATCCCACATGCCGCAGGGTAACTAAAGCCTGCATACCACAACTACTGAGCTCGCACGCCTCAACTAGAGCCTGTGTGCCGCAAACTACAGAGCCCTCATGCTCTGGAACCCGCGCGCCACAACTACAGAGCCCACGCACCCTGGAGCCTACATGCCACAACTAGACAAGAGAAAACCTGCAGGCCACAACTAGAGAGAAGCCCGTGCACCACAACGATAAAAGATCCCACGTGCGTCAACGAAGATCCCATGTGCCGCAACTAAGACCTGATGCAGCCTAAAATAATAATAAATAAATCTTAAAAAAAAAAAGTAAAATAAAAGAGACAGTGCTTTCTAAATAAATAAAGGGCACAGAGGCCAGATCTGTAAATCCCCCTTTTGTTCAGAGCTTTTCTACGCCCATGAGCTGAGCTGTCCTTGGAGCCTAGGGAGAGGGTGACGGTGCACCACTCTTACCGCCCCTTCCAACTCCAGGCTGGTCCCTCCTACTCCTTTAGTATCCTGTTGCTGGTGGCCACATAGGAGGTAGAAAACCAGTCCAGTTTCATTACCAGCTGAAGTTACCATGTCCGATAACCCTTTTCCATGGCCAACTGGAAAGGAGATTCTCTGATTTTGGAAGAACCCATATCTGGCTAAAAAGGCCTTCTGAATGGGCAGAAAACCTAAAGAGACATTTCTCCAAAGAAGATATACAGATGGACAGTAGGCACATGAAAATATGCTTAACATCACTAATTAGAGAAATGCAAATCAAAACTACAATGAGGTACCACCTCACACTGGTCAGAATGGCCATCATTAAAAAAGTCTACAAATAACAAATGTTAGAGAGGGTGTGGAGAAAAGGGAGCACTCTTACACTGTTGGTGGGAATGTAAGTTGGTGCAGTCACTGTGGAAAACAGTATGGAGGTTCCTCAGAAAACTAAAAATAGAATTACCATATGATCAAGCAATACCACTCCTGGGCATATATCTGGACAAAACTATAACTCAAAAAGATACATGCACCCCTGTGTTCATAGCAGCACTATTCACAAGAGCCAATACATGGAAACAACCTAAATGTCCATCAACAGATGAATGGATAAAGAAGATGTGGTACATATATACAATGGAATACTACTTAGTCGTAAAAAAAGAATGAAATAATGCCATTTGCAGCAACATGGATGCAACTAGAGATTATCATACTAAGCAAAGTAAGTCAGAAAGAGCAAGACAAGTACCATATGATATACTTACATGTGGAATCTAATATATGACACAATGAACCTATCTATCAAACAGAAACAAAACCAGGGACATAGAGAATAGGCTGGTGGTTGCCAAGGGGGACAGGGGTGGTAGAGGGTAGGAGTGGGAGTTTGGGATTAGAAGATGCAAACTGGCATATATAAGAATGGATAAACACCAAGGTCCTACTGTATAGCACAGGGAAGTATATTCAATATCCTTTGATAAACTATAATGGAAAAGAATGTGAAAAAGAATGTATATATGTATAACTGAGTCACTTTGCTGTACAGCAGTAATTAACACAATGTTATAATTCAACAAAAAAAAAAATTTTATAAAAGGCCTTTTGGAAACAAATGGGGTGACAAAATTGGCTCTTTTGAGGGAAAAAATAAAATTGGAAACTTATGCCATATTACACCCCCCAATCAAGTAGAAATCAGAATTAAATATCATTTAATTATTTTTTTAACTGATTAAATAATTTTTAACTGATTAAAAAATAAGGTAAACATAATTAAATAATTATAATAATTAAGATTCGAAATGGCCAAGGACACTTTAATCAAAAAGGAAGTAGAGGAAATCATAAAGTGGAAAATCACATGTTGAACACACAAAATTTAAAACTTCTGTATGTCAAAAACAATCACCAAAAAAATGAAGTCAAATGACAAATTTGAAACATTATTTTCAACAAATTTTTAAAACAGGAGACTAATTATACTCTGTCTCTCATTCTGTCTTGATAGATAAATTTAATGTACATATTTATATTTTATTATATATTATTTTATATTATATAATTTATTATAAATAGTTATATTTAACTTAATATATATATTAACATCAGCAAGAAAAATATCAATGCCTCATTAGAAAAATACATAAACCATTCACCCTTTGTATCAAAGGAATACATGTGAAAATGTAGGCCATTTTAAACTTATCACATTGAAAAAGGTCTCTGTGTTGTGTTTTTAATTATAATATGCACGCTGGCAAAAGTTTAATTGATAAGCACTTACATGATGCAGATAGAATATATATCTGAATGCCTTTCTGGAAAGCAATTTGGCAAGATGTACCAGGAGCCTTAAAAGAATCTACAATTTTTGATGTAGTATTTTCACATGTCAGAATATGTTGATATGATAAAATTTAAAAAAAAAAAGAAAAATGCAAAAGAATGTTCATCTATAAAAATCAAACATGTGGAAATGACTTCAGCATATAAAAATCAAGGTCAAATAAATTACAGTACATCCGGAGTATGGGACACCATGTAGTATTAAATACAACATTACCGAAGTCTATTCAATAATATGGGAGAAATGCTCATGTTGTAAATATTAAGAGGAAGGAAAAAATATACAAAATTGAGCAAAGCATATACTTCTGAATATTAAATATGTGGCAGGAAATACATTGATGCAATGACAGTGGTTCTCTGTGGGTGATTTTTCTCTTCTTTATTCATTTCTCTCCCACCTTTCTTACCATGATCTCAGTGTTCTCTTTAAAGAGCCTCAGGCTGTGAGGTCAGGCTCCTCAACCCTGTGTCTAGGAAGACGCTTAATATCTGCCAGATTTTAATCCTTAGGAAGGCAGTTTTTAAATTGATTCCAGCATGGATATGATCCAACAGGGGAATGCAATGTCAAAACCTCATCTCTGACCTGAGCTCAAGTACATTTCTAGACTAAAAGTTTTAGGGTAAAGACTCAGCAATTAATGAATAGCTGAACCAATAAAAAAATTTTTTGGAGAGAATTTTCACTTAATTCTCATTCTTTAAATTCAGTCTGTGACACTAGAGAAGAACTGGTGCTTAGACTTTTAAATGGCTTTCGATTTTGCATTTTCTCTTCCCTCCATCCATAGTACATTCTTTGTATTAGAGGAAAAGAACCCAGGAAGCCAGAAGTCTCCAGGGATTTATTGGTACTTGAGGGCCACGTGCCCAGGGTTTTATTTGCCTTCCTTCCGGGGCTGCAGGGGCAGGTGAGCAGGGACAGAGGTGGGTGACTCAGCAGTTTGGGGGTGGGAGAAGCTGACTCCATGCTGAAGCTCAGTTGTTTTAGACAACCCAAAAATTAATGAGCATGGACTTCCCTGGTGGTGCAGTGGTTAAGAACCCACCTGCCAATGCAGGGGACATGGGTTCGAGCCCTGGTCCGGGAAGATCCCACATGCCACGGAGCAACTAAGCCCATGTGCCACAACTACTGAGCCTGAGCTCTAGAGCCCATGAGCTATAACTACTGAGCCCATGTACCACAACTACTGAGCCCTCACGCCACAACTACTGAAGCCTGTGCACCTAGAGCCTGTGCTCCACAGTAAGAGAAGCCACCACAATGAGAAGCCCACACACCACAACGAAGAGTAGCCCCCGCTCATCACACCTAGAGAAAGCCCATGCGCAGCAAAGAAGACCCAATGCGGGCAAAAATAATTAATTAAAAAATAATAATGAGCATGAGTGTTGCCAGGGCTCAGCGCATCTAAGAGAGCACACCCAGAGACCCCATCTCTAAGCAGCTACCTCCTCCTGCAGCTGCCTGAACCCCTCTCGCGGGCTCTGTGCTGGGCCTGGTTCACTTGCCCTGTGAGCCTGTGACCTTCATCTGGACCTTACTGGTTGAAAATAGCCTCTGCAACTGTGCTTCTCCAAGACACCCAAAGGAGAAAAGGGACAACAATGGATCTTGGATGAGAGTAACAAATATCTCTCACAGTGTGGTCTGAGGACCACGTGGCATGAGAATCACTTGGAGACCTGCTAAAAAATAGTTTTCCTGTGTCCTACGCACCTACTGCATCTGACTGTCTGCAGGCAAGGCCCTGGAAATTGTGATTCCTACGTACACCAAAATGGTAAACCACGATGCAGTCAAGGGCCTTCTGTCTGTGGTCCACAAGCCCAAGATGGCACACGGGCCGACTGTGAGTGGAGCCTGGGCCAGATGGTCCCTCCCTCACCTTTAGGAAGATTGAGTCAGCATTGCTGCTGCCACCTTCTTCCAACCTGCCGTGCCCACCCCACCCCCAATGGCCAGAAGAACAGTGCAGCACTTTGCCACATCTCGTTAGAAAATAGGGATGCCAGAGGCGGAAGGTGCACTGGTTAAGAGCATGGGTTCTGCACTCAAACTGCTTCCATCTGGACTCTCTACCACCAACATGCTGTGTGACCTCCAGTGAATTACTTAACCTTACAGTGCCTCAGCTTCTCCAACTGAGAAGTAGGGCTAATAGGGCTGTTTTGAGGGCCTAGACCGGAAGACCTGGCAAGAGCTCAAGGTGTGACAGCTGTTGCTCCTATTCTGTGGTTTGAACCTTATCTGTAGGACATTCGGAAGATGAAGAGATAACATCTCTGTGTCTCTGACTCAGTTTCCAAATTCTCCAATCACTTTTTTGCAGGTGGCTATGTGAGTGAAAGGAAATCAGAGAACTCGGACAGACCCCTTTACAGCAACTTAAAATTGTGAAAGGCAGTTTGCAACCTTAGCCTGAGGGAAACTTGGCTTCTATCTTTACTGGAACGGCAACTGCTCTGCTCTCTCCAACCCCTTGAAATACACGCATTCACATCCTTACAAGTACATTCCTCTTTATTCCTACCTTCTTGGTGAGAGGGTTTGTGAAAAACCTGTTTTCTTCTCTTATCTCAAGTCTTGGCCTCCCTTGGTACATAAGAGGTTAATGAGCAAAAAACCAGAAGTATCAAGAATAGGTACTGGGGCTTCCCTGGTGGCGCAGTGGTTGAGAGTCTGCCTGCCGATGCAGGGGACACGGGTTCATGCCCCGGTCCGGGAGGATCCCACATGCCATGGAGCGGCTGGGCCCGTGAGCCATGGCCGCTGAGCCTGTGCGTCCGGAGCCTGTGCTCCGCAACGGGAAAGGCCACAGCGGTGAGAGGCCCGCGTACCGCAAAAAAACAAAACAAAAACAAAAAAACAAACAAAAAAAAGAATAGGTACTTTCTTTTTTTAAATAATAAAAACTTATTCACAATATTATTCAGTCACAAAAAGAAATGAAGTGCTGATACACGCTACAATGTTGATGAACAGACAAAACATTATGCTACATGAAAGAAGCCAGACACAAAAGATGGCATACTGTCTGATTCTGTTCATATAAAATAACCAGAATAGGTGAACTCATACAGACAGAACACAGGTTGGTGATTACCAGGGATAACGGAAGGGGGGAATGGAATCAACTGCTTTATGGGTACAAGATTTCCTTTTGGGCTGATGAAAATGTTTCGGAACTTGATAGAGGTGGCATCTTGCACAATATTGTGAATGTACTAAGTGCCACTAAATTGTACACTTTATATTATGTGAATTTTACCTCAATAACAATAATTTAAAGTTTTATTCACTATAAATTACACACTGCTGACTAGATAGTAAGTGGAATTTAAAAAGAATTCTTAGCTCCAGAGACAGGTGCCTGCCCAAGTTCAGTTACAGTAAAATGATTTGTGACTCCAGATCTATTGTTATAAATTGTGATGATAATAATGAAGTCCGTGGGTTTCAATAGCTTCTTATTTCCGAGCAACTCAAATTAGGATTTCTGTTCCAAGGTGTTTTGGGTTTTTTTCCCTGAGAAAATCAATGAACAGATCTGTGACAGAAACGCTGATTCTTTAGAGAAGGCAAAGGAAGGAGCTTAATTCATGGCCTCAAGTTTTTAAAATCATTTCCTCCCAGATTCCTCCATGGTTCTAATTTCACTTAACATAAAGGGCTAGCCAGAGGTAAGGCTAATCTTTAAGGAACTCCTGCAAGATCGGGAGCCCAAGTTGAGAGATTCAGAGATAAAAATCCAAGAGAACTGTGCTATTGTGTCCACAAGGTGGCTTTGACTTATTTGGGGTGACAGAAAAGAGCATTCACCTACCATTTTCTGATATGGGCAGATAAGGTAAGAATAAAACAGTTCAGATTACAGTTGTAGGGGGTGGTAGGAACTGGGGTGAACTGTGACCTCAAGCCCCACCTGAATCTGTAACTATTGCTCTGTGGAATTTGGGGCTCAGCATAGCCAGGTCTTCTAGTTTTTCAAGAAATGACAGAAATTCGGGTATTTATGTGAAACCTTCTGCTCTGTTAATGTTGAGAACTAATTTTAAAAAGAGATCATTGTACATGCCAAACAAAACAGGTCTGCAAACTGGATCCTGCCCTCCAGCTGCCAGTATGGAACTTCTGAGCCCTCACCTTCAAGGACACACTTGCTAAAGATAAAATATTTCCCTGAGTGACAATCAGATTATAAACAGAATTCTTAGCTCTCGATTTAGGGTAAAGTTTACAGGGCTAGGGTGGGTCAGATATAGCCAGTATAGCCAGGCCTCTTTCCTTTCTTTTTAGGTGACAGGCGAGTCTTGTCAAATGCATCCCCCTTCTATTCCTCTTCCCCCGACACCCCATCTTTATTTTGCTTTGAACATACTGGAGCATGAAACTGACAGGTAGTTACAGCCCTCTTAGATTCTGGACCAAGCTGGGACTATGCAGCTGTTATTTACCCTCCCTGTGTGTCCCGTGGGGAGGAAGGAAGGGAAAAGCAGAGAGCGAGTGGGCCTAGGATAAAGCCCACGACTGTGGGGAACACGGAGTGTTCCTCCACACGGGGGCCAATACCAGGAGCACCGACTCTTAATTTGAAGTGTAATCCTCTGTGAACTAGGAGGGCATTTCCAGGAGTTGAGACTCAGTCAAACCTACAAATTGGTTCTGATGTTAAGAAAAACACTTTCTTCTTAAAATTAGATACCCTGTCCTGGAAAACACTGGCATCCTAAATCCCGGGACTTCCTTCCTGCACCTTTGAGCTCTTTCCTCCCAGGCTCAGACATAAGTGGCCAAGGAGCCACAGTGACCCAGCAGGAGAGATTAAATTCAACTTTTGTAAGAACTAAAGAGAAACCTCTGCAGTCCACCTTGCCGAAACCTGACAAAAATCTACTTGGGTCAGACGGAAAGGCGCTCCTCTCGAAGAAACCCAGGCAAACTACCTGCACCCCTCCTTTCCCCTGGGTTTTTCAGGTTTATCAGCCTTGCAGGAAACCATAGACTTCCAGTTGACACTCATGCTTTCTGGTTACGTCAACCCCAGTTCTTCCTTCCAGAGACACCGTCCTGGTTGTAGAGAGAAAAATCAACAAATACCACATTCTTTCCAACTGGTTTACCCATAAATTACAATTGGTTTGAGCATGTCAGCCTTCTGGTTTTCTCCAGAGTGTAAGATGTTCCCTGGCCTCACTGGTGGCTTAGCTGGGTTTCCTGCTGACACGAACAGGAAAAAATGGCCCCCTCCACGCTGTCCAGGCCTCTCCCTGGGAACAGCATCAGGCCTTTGAATCTTTTAAAACTTCACTTGCTGAGCCTAAAACCTATATCTTGGTATTTTACTTGTTTCTGTTTTCATCAGGCAACCTTCAGCGCTCCTTCTGTGTTGGCTTAAAAAAAAAAAAATCATTGTTTATTTTTAAACCTGTAATGTCCCTGACCTGTGACCCTGAGGGGATTTGACAATTATCTGTGCTCTTAAAAAAAAAAAAAAAAAGTTTCTTAAACTGTGGAGGAGCGGGGAGGAGAGAGAAAGCATTAGAGTGAGAGAACAGTTTGTTCAAGTTATTTATCTTCTCTGTTTTCTGTCTCACAAAACCAATTCCCAATTGACTGATTATCTGTGCTCTTCCCGGCCTGTGGCTTAATTACACGCCCCCCTCATATCTTTCCCCTTCCTTTGCTGCCAAGTGTCTGTTGTTTCTGCTACAGAAGAGGGAAGAAAAAACTCAGATTAGTTCTCTTTGATTACCCAAGAGAGGTTGGTGGGGTCCAGGCCTTATCTTGGTCTCTCTTAAAGCAAACAATGGGGTCAGCGCTCGCCTCTCAGGAGAGCACACCATGCTGAGGGCTCTTTGGGCATTTTATGAGAAAACTTTCTTGAGTGAACTTCTTGCTAGAGTGAGCCAGGACTCCAAGGTGGAAGGGCTTAACAGAAAAAAATATGGGGAATGAACGGGCCTAAGGAGTTCTTTTGAGGCCATAAAGCCATCAACTGGTACGGGGAAAGTTCCAGAAGGAAAGAGGAAATTAGTGAAATTACACTGTTAAAACCCTCGTGGTGCTTGGCTCAGGAAAAAGGGAAAAGGAGGAGCCATTCTGGAATACCAGGTAGGCCTGGGTGCAGATGCGGCACAGTAGGGCTTCTTGAACTTGACTGTGCCTAGGAGACACCTAGGATCTGAGTCTGGAGGTCTAGGGTGGCCAAGATTCCGTGTTTCTAGCAGGCTCCCTGATACTGCCCAGTGCTGCTACTTTACCACACTTTTCGAAGCAAAATGGTAGAGTATTTTGGGAACTAGGGACAGCATAAAGGTGAGGTGAGGGGCAGAGGCAGGAGAGAGCAGACAAAGCAGTCTGCAATCACTTCACCATGAAGGCAACAGATGGACAGTCTTACAGTGAGGCAGCCAAGAGGAAAATGAGACTACCAGTGGCTGATCAATCTGGGTTCAAATTCTGGCTCTGCCACTACTCTGCTGTTTGCCCTTAGAGAAGTCATTTCATCCCTTGGTGCCTCAGTTTCCACATCTGTAAAAGCAGGGATAATAAAACCTACGTTGGCCAATTCCCAGGGTTGCCCTGAGGATTACATGAAAAAAATATGAGGAAACTCTTTACAGAGGCCAAAGTACTTTGCAAATGTAATCTGTGATTATGCTGACACCATTGCAAAGTTTCACCCACATATGATTAATAGCCAAATCTAACTGCATTTCTCAGAGCACTGGGTGGAAAGGAGGAACTTCTATCTGTTTCATCATCCTTCAAAGCCTTTGCGACTAGATGTTAATTGGTCTGTGTCCCGGGCCTTTGCTATCCCTCTGGTTCAACATCAATCACCTCACTTGTTTCATTGGATGATTATTCCCATCTGAAAAGATGAAGGAAGTGTTTGTGTTGACCGAAACTCTTCTTTTCTAGTTGGGGCTGTCTCACATTTACACTCGTGGGCAGAATAGTTGATTTTCCTGTTGGACGTGGAACTAGAGGCCCTTTCTTTAAGAAACTGCAAATGGATAGGCTACAAAGATACATTACAGATGCCTTCTCCTGAAAACAGAGCTCATTTTCCTTCCATTTTTCCAGACAGTGTGATGGTGCCCCTCACAGCAGACTCGGTACATTTCCTACTGCATTCCCTCAGCACCAAGGCAAGGTACCCCCAGGCAGGCCTCAGGGACCATGAATATCCAGGAGAGAGGGGAAGAGACTGGCAAATGGAATTTTCTGTTTAACTTACCATTATATCTAGGAAATATGGAGTTTCCCTCCCAATTCTTACAATTAAAAATTTCTCTAAAACAGTACTCTCCAATTCACTACCTTAATTAGCAGAATATCCCAAACAATTACTTAAAGTTTTTGAAGATTAGGATTTTGCAGCATCTGAGTCATCATCCTGAATATCATCACTAATTACACGATACCAAGATGTAGATGACGGTAGACAAGCTCCAGATTGATTTTTAAACTAAAGCCCTAATTTTTTTCCTTCTCTTATAACACGTAGCAGGCAGGCAGTATGCCATGTGCTTAACAAGCTTTACCTTATTTAATCCTCAAAAAACCAACCAATTAAAACAAAACAAAAACCCTATGAAGTAGATTTGTTATTAACCCACTTTTATTGATGAGGAAACTGAAGCTCAGAGAAAGGATACAATTTAACAAAAGTCACGGGGCTTCCTTGGTGGCGCAGTGGTTAAGAATCTGCCTGCCAATGCAGGGGAAACGGGTTTGATCCCTGGTCAGGGAAGATCCCACATGCCGCGGAGCAACTAAGCCCGTGTGCCACAACTACTGAGCCTGCGCGCTAGAGCCCACGAGTCACAACTACTGAGCCCACGTTCCACAACTACTGAAGCCCGCGTGCCTACAGCCCGTGCTCCGCAACAAGAGAAGCCACCACAATGAGAAGCCCGCACACTGCAACAAAGAGTAGCGCCCGCTCGCCACAACTAGAGAAAGCCCGCGCACAGCAATGAAGATCCAACACAGCCAAAAATAAATAAATTTATAAAACAAAAAACAAAAGTCACATGAACAGTAAGTGGCCACGGTGGGATCTGAAGGTAAATCTGCAGGTTAGGCAAAATAAGAGCCCACCCCTCCCCCAGCCCCAACTATGTCCACACCCTAATCACAGAACCTGTGAATATATTGCCTTATTTGGCAAAAGGGACTTTGCAGATTGCTTAAATTAAGGACCTTGAGATGGGAGATTATCTGGATGGGCCCAGTATAAACACAAGGGTTCTTATAAGGAAAAGTGGGAGGTGAGAGAGTCAGAGAAGAAGTGAAGACAGAGCACAGGTTGGAATGATACAGAGCCACAAGCCAAGGAACGCAGACAGCCTCTTGGAGCTAGAAAAGGCAAGGATGTGGATTCTGCCCTAGAACCTCCAGAAGGAACACAGCTCAGCTGACCCATTTTGGACTTTTGACCTCCAGAACTGTAAGGTAACATATCTGGGTTGTTTTAAGCCACGAAACTTGGAGTAATTTCTTATAGCAGCAATAGGAAACTAATACACATGCAGGCATATCTTGGAGATATTGCAGGTTCAGTTCCAAACCACCACAATAAAACAAATATTTCAGGACTTCCCTGGTGGTCCAGTGGCTAAGACTCCCCGCTCTCAATGCCGGGGGCCCGGGTTTGATCCCCGGTCAGGGAAGTAGATCCCACATGCTGCAACTAAGAGTCTGTATGCCGCAACTAAAAGATCCCACATGCCGCAACAAAGATCCCGCATGCCGCAGCTAAGAACCGGTGCAGCCAAATAAATAAACATTTATAAAACAACTATTGCAATAAAGTGAGTCACACGAATTCTTTTGTTTGCCAGTGCGTAAAGAAGTTAGGTTTACACTATACTGTCATCCATTAAGTGTACAATAGCATTATGTATAAAAGAACAACGTATATACATTAGCTTAAAAATACTTTATTGCTAAAAATCATCTGAGCCTTCAGCGAGTGGTCATCTTTTTGCAACAGTAACATCACAGGTCACCAATCACAGATCACCATAACAAATATAATAATAATGATGAATAAGTTTAAAATACTCCAAGAATTACCAAATGTGACACAGAGACACGAAATAAGCAAATGCTTTGGAAAAATGGTACCAAAAGACTTGCTCGACACAGGGTTGCCGCAACCTTCAATTTGTGAAAAATGAACTCTCTGTGAAGTGCAATAAAGTGAAGCACAATAAAACAATATCTGAAAACAAAAAACAGAAACAATATCTGCTTGTACCGATAGGAGGAATAGTGGAAAGAAAAGTCTGGTTTTGTCAATGAGTCATATATACGTTGCTATTAGACATTTCTGGTTTTCCATGTGGATTTAGGGAACTGTAATTATTTTTTAATGCTCAGAGCCTTAACTCTTAACCACAGAATGAGATGGCCTCTCCCCATCTCCACACCCAAATAAGCCCTTTATTGTTTGAAGGTGGTTGTTTGTAGATAGCATTCTGGTTTAATAGGGATTATTAAAGAAATAACGACTCTAAAGTTTATTTGCATTGGAAATTATTGGTAGACTTCTTGAGTATCACCTTTCCAAAAGAGTGAGTAGTGTGGACTGGGTTACAGGGGTGTCAGTTTGAGTGCAGGTTGAATGCCAGAAAAGGGAAGGAGAGACCCACTTGGTTTACTCTGATCAGATGGGGTGACTCTGACTGAGTAGAGAGAATGAACGGGGAAGCCTTTCCGAGCTGCAGTCTTGCAATCAGATAGTCACAGCCTGTGGGGGACAAAAGGGGCCCTCAAGATAATCATCCAACCTCTTCATTGTACAGATGAGGAAGTTAGTCCCAGGGATGAGAGCTAACTTGCCCAAGGTACACAGTGAGTCCTGGGTCAGGACTAGAGCCCAGACTGGTCCCTGGCCCCAGTCTTTTGCTCTGCCCACTCCCCTGACTTGGCGCTTGGTGCAGTCTTGGTACACTAATTGGGTATTTCACATAAATAAGATCAAAATTTGGGCACTGTTCAGAGGATGGTATTTGTAGACACTCTCTTTTTTTTTTTTTTTTTCGGTACGCAGGCCTCTCACTGTCGCGGCCTCTCCTGTTGCGGAGCACAGGCTCCTGACGCACAGGCCCAGCGGTCATGGCTCACGGGCCTAGCCACCCCGCGACATGTGGGATCTTCCCGGACCGGGGCACGAACCCGTGTCCCCTGCATCGGCAGGCGGACTCCCAACCACTGCGCCACCAGGGAAGCCCTGTAGACACTCTCTTAAATCACCAAGAAATGTTCATACTTCAATAAATTGTCCTGTTATACTTGGCCAATAAAACCCATGCTGTTATAACAGGTTTATTTCAGACCTACATGTATCACAAAAATAAATCATTCAATTATAGCATATCTTTGGCAAGCTCAGTTCTTGCAGAAGTGCCTATGCCAGCAGCGGCAAACTTCCATCTGCCTGTTGTATTACATCTAAATCCACCCAAATTCTGACATAAGATAGACGAAACCAGGCCAAAGGGCACCCCTCCACCCATGTCCCAAACTCACACATACAGGCTTAAATGAATGAACCCAGAGACCCAGATTTCCATCGTGGGCTTGTGGATTTCAATCCAGCCCTCTGTACACATACCCTGCCCCCCATACACACACACACCCAATAAAAATGCATACCTGGTGGCCACAGACATACTTAATCCTTTTAAAATCTGCTGTCCCAAATAGGAGCACATCTTCAATTTAGTTGAGTGTTTACTCTGTGCCAGGCATTGATCTAGGTTGGGGGGACACAAAAATTAATAGGTCTCAGTCCCTGACTTGGTGGAGCTTGGGAGATGCAGGTATAGCAGATTATTTCTATAAACATTTTACCAATGAGGAGCAAAACTAGAGTGCTTAATAATAGGTCCAAGGTCACATAGCCTGCTGTTGTCAGAGCAGACTAGATCCCAAGTCTTTCCCCCTTTAAACTTCATGGACTGGTGTGAATCTGTGGATGGGCTGCCTCAGAATTACCTAGGGTTCTTGTTAAAAATACAGAATTCCCTGGCCTTCTGTGTCAGAAGCTGGGTGGACTAGGAGACAGAATGTGGCTGGGGTATTTTAATGTTTAACAACCTCCCTAGGTGACTGATACATACTCAGGTTTGTAGACCTCCAAGTAGACCCAGTTGTCAGCGGGTCTCTACTCAGCTGGTTGTACATAAAAATGAGCTGGAACATTTAAAATCTATATGAATTCCTGGGCCCAATCCTAGAGATCTATATTCAGTTCATCTAAGTGGTGCCCAGGCAATTAGCTAATTTTGGAAAGTTGCCCAAATTATTCTAACGTGCAGAGTTTGAAACCCACAGCCCTGTGAGCAGTGATAACAAATGCTTCACCCCAAAGTCAGGGTAACTCCTCAGGTAAATCAACCCTATCCTTCTGGCTGTGTCCTAGCTTGCAGGGTCCCAGAAGGAAGTACACGGCTTAGAGAGACTAGACAAGTCAAGGAATGAGGAACGAGGTGGAATCCCCTGAGAACACCGGGGTTTTGGATCAGCAACCTCATCCCCAAATCAGTGAGGAAGGAACTGCCCGAACCCTGAGGTCCTCCCCTAATGGCCTTTCCCCAAAGATTCCCCCAGTGTTCCCTTTTTGCTGGTATCAAGCAGAGCCTCTGGAGTGTTTCCATTTTGTGGATACTGTGAATCTTATAATTGATTTGTTCTTTCCTTCGTTCTACTCTGAACCTCAGAGCCAAATTGGAAGCTCACTTTCAGCAACTATACAGCACATGTGGCATGCATTGTGTATACTCTCAGCCCTGGGCCACTTCTTATTTTCCTTCCTTGGTTTTTTCATCACTTGTTTCTGCGTTTCCCTTTTTTTTTTTTTTTTTTGGACAAACGTTCTCAATTTATTTTGACATGCTGTAAGTGAATAAATTACACTATTTAAAGAGTTATCATCAATACATTTTTCTTCCTCTTAGGTCAGAGAGAGAAAAATAAAAGACCATGCAAATAAGACTGAGAAAGGAAGCACCTGCACAGGTAACTTACAGATGTGGGTGGGGAGAGAGGCTCAGGTGAGAACCTTGCACACAGTGATACTCACCAAGGGTGAGAGTCAATCTGCTCAGAGCCAATTCACAAGGGTTTTTTAAAACTTTCTTTTGTGATCAAACCTTTTAACACTTTCATTCTTATTCATAATCAGGCCACTTGTTACATCAGTGGCAGCAGGAGTTACAATATGAAGGCCTGGCAGTTGGGATACTAGGTATTATGTCTATGAGTCATTTAAAAAAGAATGTGAAAAAAAGAAAGAAAATGAAAGAATGCCTTTGAACCTTCACACACACACACACACACACACGCACACCCCAACATTTATTTTAAAACAAAAAATTAAGAAAAAGTTATAACACTACATCTAAAATAATTTGCAAAGGAATATTTCCTTTACAAAAGGCTTGAAGTAGTCTAGTAACAAATTAGGGATATTTTGATTTCATAGTGAGTCAGCAAGGCATTTTTGTTATTGTCTAAAAAAAAAAAGTCATTTCTTTACAGAAACACTTTTTGGTTTTTAATGACCTTGTATACAAAAAAAGCTCCCATTTCAAATAAAAACTAAATCCCAGATCATATTGACATTTACAGCAATTGCATTTATCTAAGTGACATACATAATCAGTTGTAAGATGTTAACTAAATTTCGGTGACAAGTATGCTTTCTTTTTTAATAACCAAGAACAATAGAGAGAATGCAGCACCTGAAGGATAATTTTGATGTCACCAAGTTTTTCTTAAGTCTTTACTTTAGATGCTGTTACTTCTAGCAGAGGTGACTATCAGAGTCTTTCATATGCTCGAACACTGGAACATTTTGTTGCTATCATACCAGCAAAGAAGCCAACCATTTTAAGAACGTTTTAAATGAACAATTTACAAACTCCAGTGATATCTACTTTTTTTTAGATTTGTATTATGTATATCTTAATAAGTTGCCTCAAATCTGCATTTTGAAATAAGGGAGATTATAGAAAAGTTAATAACAGCAACAGAAGAGATTCCATTCACCACAGAGACATGTTTTTATAAGTGGGATGAAAAATTTTCCTTTCTCAATGACATGCCACATGTCAGTTCTTTCCACTGTAGCAGGCGGGGAGAGGGGGACCTTCTTCACTATTCTCAGTTTAGTCACTGAGACCTGCGAATTAAACTGACAGAAGAAAAGGCAAACAAATTTTATGTGCACAGGGGCTTCACAGAAAAGAGGTGAAAACTCAAAGAAGCAGTTAGAGTTATATAACATTTTAACAAAGTGATGAATAGTGGAGAAGTGACTAGACAAAGGAAAGGGGGTTCGGCCTTCTAGGGGCAATAAACTATGTGAAAGGGACTAGGAAATGCATGGGGGAAACTACTAGAAGGTAGAAGATAAGGGTTATATTAGTAAGGTCTGTTTATGCAGACGCAACTTGGTGCCAGCCCTCCATCTACAATGATAAGGGTCACTCTCCCCATCCTAGGACAAGAGGTGAGGTAAATTACTGCCACCTTCAAGAGGGAAATTTATACCCTGCTTTATGAAGGGGGGAGGACAGAGCTCTTCTTGCATTTGCTGTTTCTCAGTTGCCTTCAGCTCAAAATAATCAATACGCCAAAATGGCATCCTTGGCATAGCTCATCCTGGGCCCCTTCACCACATCACTTGTCTTCCCTCTTGCCCTGTGGCTGCACTCAGAGTTGCCTGAGGTTTCAGGGCTGAGCTCCCAGGATTGTTATACTTGTCCTGTTAGGAATCATGCTCTGCCCATTAAGAAACAGCCACCACATGGGGTTCAAATGATTCTGCACCCCAGCTTGTGTGTGTTCTTAAATGTGCTTCAGCCTTGAGAAACAAGGGTTGGGAAGCCTTGGAAAGCCACGTTCTCAAACTTGAGTGTGCGTTAGAATCATCTGGAAGCCTTATTAAATTGCAGATTCCAGGGCCCTGCCCCAATTCTATCCAGCAGGTCTAGGAGGCCCAGCAATTTGCATTTCTAACAAGCTCCCAAGGGATGCTGGTCAGGGGACCACACTGAAGAGCACAGCCCCAGAGTTAGGACTCTCCAGTCAGGCTGACATGGAGAAAGAGGAACTGCTGTGGGTGAAGATCCACTCTGAACTGGAGGGAGGAGAGGGGGCCACGGTCACGTGGGTATCTAGGTTCCAAAAAGAAAACAGCTGGGATTTTCCATAAATTGTCAGTACTGGTTAGGATTCTGGCAGGAAACTGATAGCACACTTAAATGGGAGATGAAGGGAGTTTACTACCGGGATTATTTACAAAGGTGTGGGCAGGATGCAGGGAAATCAGCAACGGTCGGTGAAGCACCCCGGGGCTAGCTTCAGTGGGGACCTGTTTCCACCCCAGGCACCTAAAGGGACAAGGAGAGGGAGCTGCTACCAGAATTCTAAGACAATAACTATAACTCCAAAGAAGCTGCCCTGATGGGAGCTGTGGCTTTTGACAGATGGATGGAATCAACCTCATGTCAACCCAGGAGGTAGGAAGCTTCCTGGGGAATAAATACAGTTGATTCTCATTATTCAAGGCAGTTATGCTCTATGAAGCTGCAGCTGACTCTGAATTAGTGAGTGCTGACCCATTGCTCCTGAGGCGATCCAGAGTTAGGGTCCTGCAATCTCTGGCCACAACATCTTCATCAACCGATCAATACATATCCTTGCTTCACGTGTGTTTCTTTTAAAGACACATTATTTAATACATATTGTTGATTCATTAACTTTGGACTCATAGTCAAGAGCACCTGAACTCAGCTTATGTAACACACATATTTTTTCCATAAGGAACACTACATAGCACTTCAGCTCTAAGCTTGGGGCCATTTTAAACAGTGAAGTCACCAGCAAAAACCACAAACGTGCAAAAACATGGTGCTCAATGGACGGTAAAAGGGACGATTGTTCACAGTATGAGAACTGAAATAAGAAGGCAGAGCAGTTACCTTGTCTGATCTCAGCTGGGAATGTGCACATCAGGCAACAGAAATTTTTTACCTCTCTGTGCGTGTCTATGAACGACCACAAAAGCACCGCGAGCATTGATTTGGGGGTTCCAAATAGATTTTAGCAAGTAGGCAAATTTGCAGCTGCAGAATCTGCAGATAAGGAGGATCAACTCTACCTACACTTCACTCTTCTCTCTCCCTCTAATCTATTGGTGCCTCCAACTGACTGAACCCAACCAGAGGGCACAAGGACCGGTTGATACAGTCTTATAAAGGTCAACTTTCAAGGATACTGAAAAGGATGGGACAAGGTAGAGAGTAGATCTGGGAAGGATCTAGAAAATATTCAGTGCATCACCCCTTATTATTTATAGACTTGGCTGAGACCCTAGGGGTTATGGTTATTTTACAACCCATTCATTCATTCACTCATTCATTCATCAAGCATTTATTGAGCACCTAGCACTAGGCTATGCACTCTCATCTGTATAGGAGAAGGTTGAAAAAGTTAGAAGATACAGTTTTCCACCTGGAACTAACACAATATTGTAAATCAACTATAAATAGGTAGGTAAATAAATAAAAGATACAGTTCCCATTGAGCTATTTGAGCACCCCCTACATTCTAAACCCTGTTTTAGGTGCCCAGGATATAGCAGGACCCAAGAAACATCCCTGCCCTGGCAGAACTTATAGACCAGAGAAGAGGAAAGACAACTGAGTGAAGGACCCTGCTCTGGGATGCTAAGTGGAATAGAGGAGCCTCTACTCATCAGGGGAATTAGGGCAGATCCAATTAGGGAAGAAAGAATGACTGTGGAATAGTCAGGGAGAGATTTCTAGAGGCAGGAAAGAGTGGCTTGAAGGACTCTGAGTCAGCGTCAGGAGCCCAGAGCAGGGGAAGTTAAGAAAGGCGAGAGGTGAAGCCATGTCTGTGCACAAATGTGATTACATTGTGTCTCCAAATGCTGAGAAGTGCCGATGAGAGGAAGAGATAAAGCACTGCAGGAGCTCACAGTAAGGCAAGGTCACACTGCACTGGCCCTGAAAGGATGAGGCGGACCGTGATAACTTCCTAAAAGCACGGACTCGTCCTCTGTGCTGGCCACACACAGTGCCCACATGGCAGCACTTGATGGCGCTCATTCTTCTAGCCCGAGCCTCCTTGAATTGCCCAGGGAGGCCCATCGTCTCTCTGGAGCTCAAAAGTCAGAGTCGTAAGCAAAGTTCCCTAAAGGGAGACTCAAAAACTTAAAAGGGGTAAAATTGTGGGGCAGTTGGGATACTGGGGAAATGTTCAAATCACGTCATGCAAAAGGGCCTTCTTCACCCCTATGGTGACCCTGAGATCAGAGAAACATTCAACAACATTACACGGATTCGCTCTGCTCAGCTTCAAGTGGGTGCACTCAGTAGAAGGAGGGAGGAAGGAAGGAAGAAAGGAAGGAAGGAAGGAAGGAAGGGAGGAAGGGAGGGAGGGAGGGAAGGTGAATGGATAGATGAATGGGAACAAAGTAAAACCTAACATTTTCTACCCTTGTGGCACTTGGCTGGCTCCAAGCTGTGGTTCCTTCTACTCACCAAGGCAGGGAGTTCACCAAGTCCCTCCTGTGTGCCTGTTGCTGAGCTAGGCCCTCTCACAGACATGGACTCACTTCATACTTCCAATAACCCTGAGAGGGAGCTCAGGGTTATTGGAAGGTAACTTTCCCCATTTAATGAGTGAGGAATGTGAGGCCCAGAGAAGCTTAGTAATGTATTCCAACTCCATGCCCTGAAGGAGACAGAACGGAGACCTGAATCTAAGCCTCTGCCTCCAAGTTGTGTCCTTTTTCCTTGTTCCTTTTCCATTTTGCTTCCTCTTCTCCTTTCCTTCTCTGTGTTAGTAAGAAGGAAGTCCTTTTGAAACAGTATCTTCTCTGTTCTAAATAGGAACTGAGCTCTTAATGGAGCTTTGTCACCTGGCAAAGATGCTATTTTTGTTTTTGTGAATTCTGGGAGCTCTTGCTGTCCCCTTGGGAGTACCTTGCTCTTTTAACCTTTCAGGCACTTTCCCACCCCTCTTACCATTTAAATCTCCTAAGTGCTGTATAGGGTAGTTAGGGGAAGCTATAGTCTCCATTCTACAGATGAGTAAACACATGCTCAGAGGAATTTAATGACTTATCTCAAAGTCATGCATCCTGGGGTTTCCCTAGTGGTGCAGTGGTTAAGAATCCGCCTGCCAATGCAGGGGACACAGGTTTCAGCCCTGGTCCGGGAAGATCCCACATGCCGCAAGCAACTGAGCCCGTGTGCCACAACTACTGAGCCTGCGCTCCAGAGCCCGCGAGCCACAACTACTGAGCCCACATGCCACAACTACTGAAGCCCGCGTGCCTAGAGCCCATGCTCTGCAACAAGAGAAACCACCACAATGAGAAGCCTACACAAAGCAAGGAAGAGTAGCCCCCCACTCGCCACAACCAGAGAAAAGCCTGCGGGCAGCAACAAAGACCCAATGCAGCCAAAAAAAGGTAAAACAAAATAATACAATAAATAAATTTATATATATATAAAAAAATGTCATGCATCCTTACCTTGAGACAAAATAAGGAAGAACCTCTAGGCTCCTAGTCTCTTTCTCCTAGCCTAGGAATGGGAGTGGCAAATGGGTTATATCTTTGACTGAGAGAAGGATTCTGAGGCCATCTTCAGACTCAATGGGAAAGAGACCTATAATCGATTAGCAATGTCTGCCATGGGAGGGGGAATGAGGTAAATGGAGGCACACGTGCTTAGTATTTGCTATCCCAACTTACCATAACTATTTCTAAGCCTTATGTTCTTTCTTTTTAATTATTTATTTTAATTAATTATTTATTTGTTTTTATTTTTGGCTGTGTTGTGTCTTTGTTGCTGCGCGCGGGCTTCCTCTAGTTGCGGCAAGTGGGGGCTACTCTTCATTGCGGTGCACAGGCTTCTCATTGTGGTGTCTTCTCTTGTTGCAGAGCACGGGCTCTAGGTGTGTGGGCTTCAGTAATTGTGGCACGCGGGCTCAGTAGCTGTAGCTCGTGGGCTCCAGAGCGCAGGCTCAGTAGTTGTGGCGCATGGGCTTTGTTGCTCCATGGTATGTGGGATCTTCCCGGACCAGGGCTCGAACCCGTGTCCCCTGCATTGGCAGGCGGATTCCTAACCACTGCGCCACCAGGGAAGCCCTGTTGTTTCTTATTTAATGAAGAATTTTGTTAATTCTCTTAGCCTGACACAAAGTTGATGCTCAGTACAGAGAGGTACTATAATTTATTGAGTGACTACTGGTTATCAGGCACTGAGCCAGGCTACATAGCTACATTTGTAGCCATTCAAGTTGATCATAAACATTCTGATTCAGCTAAATTTAAACATGGTGAGCTGTTTTTACTCCCAATACTTCTAACCAAAGGTGTGGTGTTTATCCCAAGAGCGACCAATTATGCAGTTCCCTGAACACCAAATGGGTGTCCAACAATTCAATTCAACTCTGACACTAACTACCCAGAATTAGCAGAGGCCCCACAGGTTAAGGGCTCAGCCCCACAACACTGCCTCCACTTCAGATACTAGTCACAAGCCCCAGGTTACTACCTGTACTTCTGACTGACTGGCTCTAAACTGAGATAATGGGGACTTCCATGGTGGTCCAGTGGTAAAGAATCCACCTTACAATGCAGGGGACACGGGTTCAATCCCTGGTCAGGGAACTAAGATCCCACATGCAGTGGGGGAACTAAGCCTGTGAGCCACAACTACTGAGCTTGCGTGCCTCAACTAGAGCCGGGGTGCTGCGAACTACAGAGCTCACGCGCCCTGCAGCCTGTGCACCACAACGAGAGAGAAGCCCGTGCACCACAACGAAAGTTCCTGCGTGCCTCAACAAAGATCCCACCTGCCGCAACTAAGACTCAACACAGCCATAAATAAATAAATAAATAAATAATAAACCTTAAAAAAAAATACTGAGATTCTCATGACCCCCTCTTCAGGTTTGGTAATTCACTAGAATGGCTTATACAAGTCAGGAAAACACTTTACGTACATTACTGATTTTTAAAATAAAGGATACAGGGACTTCCCTAGTGGCGCAGTGGTTAAGAATCCACCTGTCAATGCAGGGGACACGGGTTCGAGCCCTGGTCCAGGAAGATCCCACATGCCGCGGAGCAACTAAGCCCGTGCGCCACGACTACTGAGCCTGCGTTCTAAAGCTGGCGAGCCACAACTACTGAGCATGCGTGCCACAACTACTGAGCCCCTGTGCTGCAACTACTGAAGACTGCGGGCCTATGGCCCGTACTCCACAAGAGAAGCCACCAAAATGAGAAGCCCGCGCAACACAACGAAGAGTAGCCCCCGCTTGCCGCAACTAGAGAAAGCCCGCACTCAGCAACGAAGACCCAACACAGCCAAAAATAAAACAATAAAAAATAAAAGAAATTAAAAAAGAAAATCATAAAAAAATAAAATAAAGGATACAACTCAGGAACAGACAAATGGAAAAGATGCATGGGGCAAGCTATGGGGAAAGGGGGTGGAGCTTCCATGCCTCTCTAAGAGCGTCCCCCTCCCAGCACCTTGGTGTATTTACCAACACAGAAGCTCTCCAAACCCCATCATTGACGGGTTTTACGGAGCTTTCATTACATAGTCATGATTGATTAAATTATTGCCCATTGGTGGTTAACTCAATCTCCAGCCCCTCTCCCCATGCCAGTAGTTGGGGGTGGGGTGAAAGTTCCAATACTCTAATCATGCCTTGGTCTTTCTGGAGACCAGTCTCCATCCTGAAGCTATTTAGGGGCCCCCAGCCACCAACCATCTCATTAGCATACAAAAGACTCTTATTGCTCTGGAGATTCCAAGGGTTTTTAGGAGGGATGTGCCAGGAACCAGGGAAAAAAGACCAAATATGTATTTGTCACACATGGCCTTAGACACCGATGTCAATACCATGATTAAAAGAACCCTAATAAAACTTTCTTAGGCACCAAATAAGCTTACATTAAGTTTATAAAGACAGCACTTACACATGTGATAAATGCGACTGTCAGTATTTTAGGTGTGAAGTTTACTGCCAGTGAGCACAGGGAGTGTTCTATTCATTTTTATGTCTCCAATGTCTGGCCAACCCTGGGCACAAACAGAATAAATGAGTGAGTGAGTGAAGCTGAGAGCCATTTGCTGATTTTAACTAGTGACATGTCACATGTCCTCCCTCTAGTGGCCATGAAAGGTTGCCAGGACAATTCCTACACCTTTGATCCACATGTTCTTTCAAAATTCTCTCAATATGGACACTTTGAACATCTAAGACGATGTCACTGGTGATTGCTTTCTGTACTTATGTGTGGATGTGGATGCATGCAAATGTGGTTACAAATACCAAGGAGCAAATAGCCACAAGCAAGGCCCAAAAGTCAAGGTGTCTTCCAGTGTTCAGACCCCCAGTTATTATACAGGAACAACAGCCTCTGCCCCCGGGGAGGGAGAGAGGATGCGGGGCTCTAAGTCTGGCATGCTAAGTCTGGCACTCTAAGGTGTTAAGTGAGGGCAAGAGAAGACCATCCTCCCTGAGATAGTGATTCCAAAGCACGAGTCTTGCTTGCTGAGAGCAACAGGAGGAGGACGTCCCCAAATCATTCTTGTGAGAAACCTGGACAACCCTGAACTTGTTCTCCATCCCATTCCATTCTTTCTTCAGCTCCCTGTCTGTGACACTGGGACAACCTGCTTTCCTGAGAGAACACTAGATAGAGTGGTGCAGGGTGTGTCAGCCCAGACTCGGGAAGCAAGACGTGTCATTTGCTTTATTTTTCTGTTTCTCAATTCAATTTCTGTGTCAAGTGCCTAATTCCCAGGAGTACCGGAAAGAAATCTCATTAAATGGGAGCTCTGTCAAGGCCCTGTGACTTGTCTTTGCCAAACCCTGCTGAGATGTTTGAGTTCTTGCCCTCCTGGAACCTTCAGTTAGAGGATATTTCTGCTCCAAGTCTGCCAGCTGGGGGCACAGGGGTCATCCTGCTTTCTTGTGACCTTGGGAAGTCATCAAAGGCCCTTCCTGTCTGAGCCACCTCTGGAGTGGTACCCTCTCTGAGGTCTCGCCAGGGAAGCAGAGGCCAGGGCCCCATCTGGAACCCACCAACTTTATCACTTCCCTTCTGTCGTTCTGACCCCATTTTAGGTCAGGGAATCTTCTAGTCTACGGGAAAGTGGGGAGCTTGATAAGCAGGTGTGCTGTCCGGATGTTTCTGCATTTTCTAAGACAATGAACACACAATAGCCTAGAGGTGTGTGTGTGTGTGTGTGTGTGTGTGTGTGTGTGTGTGTGTGTGTAAAATCCAAGGAAATATGAACTACGGTGGGGTGAGGGCAAGTTGCGAACTCGAAGTATCATCCCAAGATGTTGTTATTGGCCTGAGGCTGTGCTGGACTTGAGTAAAAAGGGAAGATTTAGGGAAACATATTCTAGCCTCTTTGTACTCAGGGTACATGACTGAGTTTTCATAATTTGCTTTAACTTCTTTTTGAAGCACTTAGGGAGGAGGAAGCAGGAGCCATGTGTGTCAGTCTTGATTAAAGACCCATTTGTCTGGTTCCAGAGATGGCGTTAAATGCAGGTTCATTTCCCCCTAAGGAGTGGACAGTTAACTGGAGACTCAGACCCACAAGGGGGGGCCTCTGGAGACCTGGCAAGAAAAGGTGGAGGAAAGTACTGAGCCAGTGGAGGGAGTCAATGGTATGTTCTCTCCCCAGTGCAGACAGAGCTCACGAGAGTTGACCCTGGAGAAAGGATGAGCGTCCAAGGACCTCGGTAGGTGCAACAGCAGCATCGGGGTGGGACACTGCTCATCCCCTTTTCCTAGGCCACCTGTGGAGATGGCTCCTGGCCCCTCTTTTTTTGTGTGACCAGTTGAGTGTAGTTCTTCCTGTAACTAAAAGTGGCCAGAGGTTTAGGGACTGCCTATCTAGACACAAGCCAACCACCTTAAAAAAAACAATCCTTTAAGAAATACAGATGAACAATAGGCACATGAAAAGATGCTCAACATCACTAATTATTAGAGAAATGCAAATCAAAACTACAATGAGGTATCACCTCACACTGGTCAGAATGGCCATCATTAAAAAGTCTACAAATAATAAATGCTGGAGAGGGTGTGGAGAAAAGGGAACCCTCCTACACCACTGGTGGGAATATAAGGTGGTGTAACCACTGTGGAAAACAGTATGGAGGTTCCTCAAACTAAAAATAGAACTACCATATGATCAAGCAATCCCACTCCTGTGCATATATCTGGACAAAGCTATAACTCAAAAAGATACATGCACCCCTATATTCATAGCAACACTATTCACAATAGCCAAGACATGGAAACAACCTGAATGTCCATCGACAGATGAATGGATCAAGAAGATGTGGTATATATATATCATGGAATACTACTCAGCTATAAAAAAGAATGAAATAATGACATTTGCAGCAACATGAATGCAACTAGAGATTATCATACTAAGCAAAGTAAGTCAGAAAAAGACAAATACCGTATGATATCACTTATATGTGGGATCTTAAATATGACACAAATGAACCTATCTATGAAACAGAAACAGAATCATGGACATAGAGAACAGACTGGTGGTTGCCAAGGGGGAGGGGGTTGGGGGAGGCATGGAGTGGGAGGTTAGGGTCAGCAGATGTTATGCTTTTATATATAGAATGGATAAATAACAAGATCCTATTGTATAACACAGAGAACTATATTCAGTATCCTATGATAAACCAAAATGGAAAAGAAGATTAAAAAAAGGATATGTATATATGTATAACTGAATTACCCAGCAGTAATTAACACAACATTGTAAATCAACTATACTTCAACAAAAAAATAAAATAAAATAAAATTCCACCTCCTAAGAGGCAGAGAAGGAAAAAAAAATCCTTTAAAAACAGCGTTAAAAGACAATCACCCTTTTCATTTCACATACAGCATTCATTGGTGGCTAAACCAAAACTCCTGTCTTACAATCAAGGGTTATTACCTACCTCAACCCTGAAGGCCTACAGCTTTCAGTCTTTCAGAGCATGGGCTGACCACCAAAGCAAGTTCTTGTTTTAAAGGGGTATGTACTTGTTGGGGTCATGGGATGGCTCTTGGGCCCTGCGAAGGGATTTGTCCCAGGAACTCCAACCAAGACAGTGTGTGACGATCCAATGAAATGTAATAGGAAAGCCAGAACCTGAGAGTCTCCCTTGAATGTGGGTGAGTTAATGGAGGAGAGGTTGGTGCACCAGAGGAAAAGACTGAAAGAAGAGAAGGAGATTAAAATGTCTGTTTCCTGTAGCACATGGATTCAGAGAAAGACTTTTCTGAGACAATTCCTCCTATGAGTTTGAAAACCCAGCTCCTGGGGCAATGGAAATAGCAGTAGTATCCCATAATTATGGGCGTGGGAAATCCAGTCTCCACAGGGAGAGGACCAAGACAATGCTGTTTTACACTAGTGTCAGTTTAAAGCCCCCATTAGACATATAATGTTAGAAATGTCCCATTTCTGAGACTGGGCAGCTGCAGGGGAGTTTAAAAGCAGTATTTCATAGCAGGAGTTTCTGCAAATGTCATCCAATCACTTAAAAATACACTGGGCCATAAACTGGGACCTGGAAAATTCCAAGGATTGCCTTTCCATCACCACCACTTTTTTATGACCAAACCATTGAAAAGTCAATTTCCCATTTCCACTCCTTACACCAAGACTACTGTTGTTTTAATGAGGTAAAAAAAAAAAAAAAGAAAAAAATGAAAGTGATAAGAATCATGGGGCAAAGCCTGCTCCACCAGCAGTGATAATAATGAGGGTATGCTGAGCTGGAGGGGCGGTGCCCAGATGACCTTCTTCCGGGCTGGCACGTGTTCCCCGCCCTGGCTGGGTGCAGCTGCATGCCAACAAGTCTCACTGTTGGCACATTCTGTAAGGACCAGGGGAAGGTCAAGGGCATGCGTGCGTTTGGAAGCCAAGCAGAGATTCTTGGAGCCTTCAAAAAATAATTTTAAAATATAATTTTCTTATCACAGAAGCCATACTCATTCATCAAAACTTAGCACATTAGTTATATCTTTCCATATATATATATGTTGTTGTTTGTTTGTTTGTTTTTTGTTTTTTTGCGGTACACAGGCCTCTCACTGTTGTGGCCTCTCCCGTTGCGGAGCACAGGCTCCAGACGTGCAGGCTCAGCGGCCATGGCTCACGGGCCCAGCTGCTCCGCAGCATGTGGGATCCTCCCGGACCGGGGCATGAATCTGTGTCCCCTGCATCGGCAGGTGGACTCTCAACCACTGCACCACCAGGGAAGCCCTATATATGTTTTTTTATAACAAAAATGGGATTATTCTATTCTATAATTTACATCTTTCACTTATGGGCATTTTTTTGTGTGTGTTAACAAATACACATCTACATCATTTTTAGTGACTTATAGTCCAGCAATATACCCCAAATACTTGATTTGAATTAATAATGTTATTAAAGTTTTTTTCCCCACAAATTAGACAGATGATGAGAGTCAGGAGATGAGATGACCAAATGAGGGAAGAGAGGGTGAAAAGAGGCAGAGAGGACATGTGCATGTATTCCTGGGGTATTTCCTCTTTCTTTTCTAAATGTGGGCCTGTAGGCAAAGGTATACAATCTCCCCAACCCTCATCTGTAAAATGGGACTAGTAAAAAGAATGGGTTGTTTTGAAGACAAAATGAGTTAATTTATATATATATGTGTGTATGTGCAGAGTGTGTTCATTAAGTGATGGGTGTTGTATTTCTTTTTTTTCCCCAAACCAGGAAAGTAGTGCTTTCTCACTTCAGAATAGGGGGCCCAAGTGGGTGGGAACCCCTCCACCCATCAACTTATCTTAGGGAGTCTGGGCTGCAGGGGGCGGGCTTCTGCCATCCTTGCATAGTTGAAGAGGAAGGAGAAGGGTGGGGCAGGGGTCCCTGGGACAGCTGAAGGACAGGGAGGGTGGGATTCATCCACTTTGCTGTTTTGCTGGTGAGTCGCTGTGTTTGACTGACCACCTCTGGCCAGGTTTGGAACGAAGGCAGAAAATAGGATGAACAGAATTCACATCACAGAGAGGCAGAAGAGAAGAAAGTTAATGGCCCAGATTTGATGGCCAGTTCAGCGGAGTTTGAATCCCTGTCCCTCCATGCCCTGGCTGTGTGCACTTGGCCTCACTGTGCCTCAGCTTTTCATCTACTAAAAACAGATGATAATGGTGGTGATGATGATGACAATGAAAATGATGATAACCGAATGTACATTTCAGGGTTGTTTTCAAGATGAAATGAGTTAATATGTATGAAGCATTTAGAATTGCGTCTGGTACATGGCAAGGGTTCACTCTCACTATTAGTCGCACTCTATGAAACGAACAGAACAGTTTGGGTCAGGAAAGGTGTCCGAGATTGTGTGTTTCCCCTGCATCATGGTTTGTGCCCGTGGACAGGTGGCAAAGAGCTTCAAACAGAGGCTTGTCCAAGTTCACTTAGTCAGACAGCATAGGGAGGCCAGGAAACTTCACTCGTTGACCCTGGGTCCTTTGTGTTCCTTGTATAAACACACACTTGTGGCTTCGAGCAAAAGTCTGTCCTGGATCTCAGACATGAGCTCCTCAATTGCTGTCACCTTTGTGGGACCCAGGAATCTGTAGGCTCCCTACCTTGGTTGAACAAGAGGTGGAATAAGGCAGGTAGTATCAGCCAAATTACCTGGGGTAGTTTTGGGACTGCAAATAAGCTCATGTGAAAGGCTGGTTACAAGTTTGATTCTAAAAGCTACCAGCCACTAAAGAAACAATCCTGCCCTGGGGGTGGAGTGGCAGGCCCCTCAGCCAGGCAGGCATCGCATTCCAGGGACACAGGTGACCCCAACGGCGTCCTGGAGGGAATCGTATGGCAAAAAATGGGGCCTCACAGTTCCTGCTGGCCATGTCGCTGTCTGGTAAAGGCTTAGAGCAAACACCAGAGAGAAAAATCTGGTTTTTCTATAGGGAAAACCAAAATAATATGTTAAAGTATAATACCATAATTAAAAAGTAAAACATGCTCATCATAAACAATTTAGAAAACAGAGAAAACATAATGAAGAAATAAAATTATCATTTTTGTGTGGTGCTTTTTTTTTGTTCTTTTATTTATTTTTTGAAAGAAAATTATATTTGTGATGAAATTACTCAGTATTTGCAGTACAGTTTTGAAGTTGTCATCATCATCATCATAACCATCCTGAAAGTTATTTTTTAAGTAACTGAAAGCTATGCTAAATGCTGTAAAAAGAGTTTAAATATAACACCCTAACTCACACTATATAAATGCATTATCAACATAGATACACCTAAGATATATCATCAGCAAAATAAAAATATTAAGCCTATACATGAAAAGACAGTGAAGAATGTACACATTACTGGAAAAAGCAGTTAATGGCATTTTGTGTGGTTCTTTTTGGTGTTTGATTATGTATCCATAGTAGTATGTAATTTGATATAATTGAGATTATAAAATATATTGAATTTTATATCCTGATTTTCACATATTATATTATGAGCACTTTTGCATGTCATTAGGTATGTTCTTCAAAATATCATTTTTAATAGCTGCAAAGCATCCTAGTAGATGGCTGGACCATAATTCTTTTTTTTTTTTTTTTTTTTTTGCTGTACGCGGGCCTCTCACTGCTGTGGCCTCTCCCACTGCGGGGCACGGGCTCCAAATGCGCAGGCTCAGCGGCCATGGCTCACGGGCCCAGCCGCTCCGCGGCATGTGGGATCCTCCCGGACCGGGGCACAAACCCGTGTCCCCTGCATCGGCAGGCGGACTCCCAACCACTGCGCCACCAGGGAAGCCCTGGACCATAATTCTTTTAACCATTATTAGACATTTACGCTATTTCCAATTTTTCCTTTTTTTTTTTTTTTACAGCTATGAGCAATGCAGCCTTAAGCCTTTTACAGTTAAATATGTGTGTATATCCCTGATAATGTCCTGAGGTTAAAATCCTAGACAGGGACTCACTAAGGTTCCGCATTCTCCTACTATTAGGGAGAATGCAAAGCTTCCCTTGCAGGGCCCCTTAGGAAGGTAGAGCAGGAGAGGGACAGCTGACATATATCCAGGCAAAATCCTTATCAGGACTTGGTGCTAAAAGGCAAAGCTCTCAGTGATGACAGATGGGACACTTTGGTGTCCATGTGGGGACTGCTCCATTTAGGCTCTACTTTTGGGGCCTCTGTTCTGTAGGCTCCTGGTCTGCTATATTAGAAATGCATCTGAAATTACTTTTAGCAAAAAGGTAGTCAATTGGAAGAATACTGGAGCATCTCAGGTAATCAAAAGAAGGGCGTGTAACCAAATTGTGGGAAGGGCAGGGACACAGCTGAACCTCACAGGAAACAGGAACCAGGGAGTCAAGTATGTCAGCACTTTCCTTATCAGGTACCTACTCCAGACCAACCAACCAAGCCAGGAGGGTAGGCTCTATAAGAACATGAAAACTCCCAAATACGGGCTTCTCAGAAGAAGGGGTTGCTATGCCATGGAGAGAGGGAAGGGTAATGGCCTTCGGGGTCTCTTTTTTCAAGTTGCGATGACATGATGGACTTGGCACTGCCTCCCACTGGGACCTGGGCCGGGCCCTGGAAGAGTCTAGAAGTGGGTTATCTTTAGCCAGTTTTGCTCAAGGCTTTAGGGAGGAAGATTCTCTTTCTTTTGCGTTTTCTTTCCCCCCCTTTTTTTTTTTTTCCTGCTCTAAGGTGGTGAGTCCTCTAGGACCAAGATTAGGAGGTGGGCCTTGGGGACAAAGGTGAAGGCAGTCAGTTACAGGGTAAGTGTTAGCTCAAAGGTAAAATTAGCACTCTGGCTCCCATAAGCTCCAGCCCAGCTTAGCAGGACTGGAGGGTCCATGCAGGGGTCTGGGACCAAACACTAGCAGCAAATGCCAAGCCCTGGTGTGGAGTGTCCCCAGAGTACATCTCCCTCCTGTACCTATGGCAGCAGAAGCCTGAGGATGTGTAGGCCAGGAGTCCTGGCCAAACAGCTGTCCACTTCTTCATGACAAACAAAAAGGGAAGCACATTTTTAGGGCTTTCGAGACATATTGCCAAATTACCATCCTGAAAATTGCACCAGTTCACACCCTGTCTGGAAGCCAGCAGAGTCCAACCCAGGGGGAGCTCTTGTCAATCCTGTACACAGCACCATCTCAATCAACTACAATTAGCACTCAATGTCTGCACAGGGTAGAGTTTTCCTTAGAACCAATCCATCACATATAATAATCACTGTCATACAATGCCACCTGATAAAATATTGTGTTGGTTCCTTCTGTGCAAAGTTCCTATACCATTTTCCTATGGTTTTTTTTTTTTTTTTTTTTTTTTTTAAGATAAATTGCTAGGGGACTATTTTCAAATGGTATAGAATTCAGAAAGGTTTCTTTGGGAAACTTGTTTGGCTGTGCTTTTTTCTCACACTGAAGTTCCTGTCCTGAGCACAGGCATTAGTGTTTGGGTGTAGACTTTCTGCTTTTTTCAGGGCTTGGGATCCATTTTTTGAAGACTGGACAAATGTGGATGGATGCCTCATTGGGAGCGCTGCCTGCCACGACTTCCCTAAGCAAACATGGTGTGATGGCAGTGGGCCACAGGGCATGTGAAGGGCACACGCCAGTACACACAGACTGGTACTAGCTGGCACACCATGCCCTGTTCATAGTTGCACAATTGGATCAAAGCGTGATAGAGCTGCAAGGACCCTTGGAGACCATCTATTCCAACCCTCTCCACCAAATCTACCCACCTTACAGAGGAGGGAAGGGCTAGAAGTGGCTTGTCTGTGGTTACACAGGCAGAATAATCAGTCAAAAATGAGGTCTGGGTCTCCTCATCCCCAAACCAGAGCTCTGGTAAAAGGTAAATATGCATTTAAGGAAGAATTTAAGTTTTGTATTGCTTGTGTCCAAATATTTTAATACACATGGAGAATGATCAAGTAAGTCAAGCCCAATAGAGCCAGGAAAACCTGTGTGCAAATACTTTGCAATTTCAGTACTTCCAGCTCTTAGTGAGGAGAAGTCAAGCTTGAAGGAGATTTCACTACAGACCAATGGTAAATACACAAGTGTAAACACAGCTCTGATTATGGTATTTGTTAATGATTGTCCTTTGTTAGTGGCTTTTGGCCCAAATGCATCCTGTATCAGGTAAGGCTGCTAAATTCGAGGTCACAAGACTGAGTTCAGTGTAATGCTCTACTTCTTTGCTAACTATGTGACCTTTGATAATGACCTCTCTGAATGTCAGTTTTCTTATCTTTAAAGTAGGGATAATGATACTTGCCTCATAGGTCAGAATATAATGTATTTAAATGTATACAGTCTTGTGACCCCCAAAGATACCCTGGTCCTAATCTCTGGAATCTCTGAATGTTACCTTATATGGAAAAAAAGTGTGTTTGTAGATGCGATTAAATTAAGGGACTTGAGACGGGTAGATTATCCTGGATTACCTAGGAAGGCCCTAAATGCTATCATAAATATCCTTATAAGAAGGGGGCAAAGGGAGATTTGACTCCAGATAGAAGACAGAAGGCTGTGTGACCACAGACGTAGACATGAGAGTGATGAAGCTACAAGCCAAGGAAAACCAGCAGCCACCCAAGGCTGGAAGTAGCAAGAAAAAGATTCTCCCCTAGAGCCTCCAAGAGGGAGGGTGGACCTGCCAACACCTTGACCTTGACCCAAAATGGATTCTGGACTTTCAGCCTCCAGACCTGTGAGAGAATAGGTTTCTGTTGTTTTAAGCCACTGAGTCTGTGGTAATTTGTTAGAGCAGCCACAGGAATGTAATATCGATCCCACTGAGATACAAGAGATGGTTAGAGTTACAGGTCCTATGGTTTCTTAGACTTCCCCCAAAGTCCAACAGTTCCATGAAAATGAGAAAAATGTAAATTCTCATGCTCCTGTGCTAGAGAGAAGCAGAGGCAAGATTTAGGAGAAGCCAGGGGCCCTGGTTAACTTCAGGGCTGAGGTGGCTTTATGGGGGCTTGATGGTTCTTCACAGGAGACAAATAAGATGTTTGCAGATACCTTTCAGGCAAAGCATTGCTTCTCTAGTGGCCCTACTACAGCTGGAGAGTGAGGCTCCAGAGGGCTTTAAGGGGTGGGTGGAACTGCCCTGCTTGGAAGAGGGGCAGAATTCTGTTGGTTTTGCTGGGAGTGAGGGGGCAGAATGAGCAAGTTGCCAGAGGCTGAATGTCTATGATGCCTTTCCTTCAACCCCTTCCCTCTTCATTCAAGTTACAAAAATCAAAAAACGCTGGGTGTAGTGGATTTTTCCTCAAAGATGTTATTGTGAAAATTTTCATATATAGAGAGAAGTTGAAAAAAATTAAACAACAACCAGTCGTATACGCACTACCTGGATTTTCCAACTAACATCTTACTACATTTATTCCATATCTACTCATCTATGCATCCTCTAACCACATCAATCCATCTTATTTTTTGACGCGTTTCAAAGTAAGTTGCAGACATCAGTACACTTCTAAACATCTCAGCATGTATCTCATTAGCTAGGGTGGCTTGAGTGGATTTTTTTGGTGCAAAGCACAGAAGGTGCTTAAGCTTGTTCCTGAACTGACACAGGGAAGAAGCAGGGCACCAGACGTGGACACAAGTGTACGGGGCAGAAGCATGAAGAAGTAAAGCCTGGGAGGGCACTGAAATTTGGGGAGAGGCTGGTTTCCCACAGGCCAGGGGTTGGATTTGGAGATAAGATTAACCATGTCCCATCTGATGTCCAAACTGCATTCATACAGGCAAAGGCCCAGTGGTGAGGCTATCCATGCGTGGGCAGAGGAAGCTGAAATGGTGCTTATAAGCCCAACAATCTTTTCTGTGCTGGACACAGAGTAAGCTCATCAGTGCAAAAGTTTAAAGGAAAAAGATCTCTGATTTTTATTTTAAAAAATATCACCAGAAGGAGAAGAAAGAGAGAAAGAAATAGAAGAAATATTTGAAGAAATAACGACAGGGAATTTCCTCAAATTAATGTCAGACACCAAACCACAGATACAGGCAGCTCAGAGAACACCAAGCAGGATAAATGCCAACAAAAGCTACACCTGGCATATCATATTCAAACTACAGAAAATAAGAGATAAAGGAAAAATCTCTAAAGAAGCCAGAGGGGCAAAACATCTTACCTATAGAGCAGTCAAGATAAAAATTATATCCAACGTCTCCTCGGAAACCATGCACACAAAAGAGAGTGGAGTGAAATATTTAAAGTGTTGAGAGGAAGAAAACCACCAACTTAGAAGTCTGTATCCTGTGAAATTAATTTTCAAAGGTGAAGGAGAAATAAAGATTTTCTCAGGCAAACAAAAATTGAATTTGCTGCCAAGAGAACTACCTTATAAGAAATGTTAAAAGAAGTTCTTCAGAGAGAAGGAAATGGTACAGGGAAGAAATTCAGCTCTAGGAAAGGAAGAATGTTAGAAAAGGAATAAATGAAGGTAAAATTTCACATTCCTGAAGTAAAACACACACACACACGTGTGTGCACGTGATCCCCAGGTCTTATGCTTTTAACTGAGTATCTTGCCTTGAAGGATGATGACTCTGAGGAAGTCTCCCAGGGAGCAGGAGACCTGGGGCACAGTGACTTGGCCCAGACCTGGATGAGGGGTGCTTGCTTCTGCCTGAGCTCTCCTGGGTGGGGGGAGGGGAAAGAGAAGACCCAAACCTGCCTACAAGATGACATCCTGTCCAGCTAGCAGCTGGACGCTTAGCTTTCCAGGTGGCAGAGTTGCTGAAGACCAGAGGAAAGAAAAAAGCCAGGAGGCCACCTGAGGGAGGCCTCTGGCCACAGGAAGCAGCAACATCACTGAGGCAATGAGCCAGGGGCCACCAGAGATGCCGTGAAAATTGGGGATGATGAAGGTTTCAGACACCCCCAAGATGGCTCCGCATCAGAGCTATGGACCAGGAGCTGCAGACCCAGCCACCTGCCTGAGCTTGCCACCATGTTGGCTTTGCCTGCACCTCTAGCTTGAAGCAGCCTGGGGTAGGAGAGGGAGGAAGAGTATACAAGTCATGGCTTTCCTCCCTGTTTTTGTGCCTTGTTAGCCAAAACAGAGAGATCCCCAGGCTAGAGATTTGAATTTCAAAGTTCTATGCTCAGGAGAACTGAAATGGAGCAAGAGGGCACAGGTCACCATATGAGGCAGAGGCACGGGAAACTGGGAAACGGGAAAGGCCTGCCGGGTTGACCTTCTGGAGACCCACACACCTGCCCTCCCTCAGTGCTGAACACGTTTGCAGAGACAAAGGCAGGCTGGGTACTTCCTGCCAGGGACTCTGGTGCCAAAACCCAGTCTCCCTCTGTTTGGTCAGGGCTGCTTAGTTCAGAACCAATATGATGGTTTAGGCATTTGCCTCAAGAAGAGACAGGACCAGCTAACCCAATGCCAGGGATGGAGTTTGCAACAGCAGGGGAAAGGACTTTTGAGTTGGGTCTGGCTCCGCCACAGACCTTTGTGTGACCTGGGTGGGTCATCTCTTCCCTCTGTGTCTCTGCCTCTGCTCTCAGAAGAGACCATTCATCACCTTCAGATCATTCACACCAGCCCACTCTTTCTGTGGAGGGTGCAGAGGGCAGTGAAAGAGAGGAGCAGGCTTATGTCTGGTGGAAGAGTGGGGTTGCCGCTGTCCTTAGAGCTACTATCCCCAGATTGTGGGTAGAGAATGTTCCCAGAAAGGCATGATCGCAGCAGACCAGATGTGGCCCAACATGTGAGGGTGTCAAGAGGCCAGGGTGGAATGGGCTGGCCCAAGGCCAGGGAGGGGTGGCCAAAAGGACATCCCTGGCCTCTAAGGAATAGCAGGCCCAGGCCTGGGGGTGCTCAGATGGCCTTCCTGGGAAGCTGTGTGTGGGCTCACCAGCTGGGCTTTTCTCCACCAGCCAGTACTTCTGCCCAGGCCAGAGAACTGAATGGAGCCAGCGGTTCTCAAACTCTGGCTTGTGTTAGAAACACCTGGAGGAGCTGTTAGAACATGGATTGCTGGGCCCCACTCAAGAGTTTCTGATCCAGGATGTCTGGAGTGGGGCCTGAGAATATGTTTTTCTAACCCATCCCCAGGGCCTGTTGCTGCTGTACAGTGTGAGAACATCTGAACCATGGGGAAATGATTATATTTTATGTGACATCATGGTAGATGCTATATGTATATCATCTCATGTAACCCTCACCATGACCCTGCTGGGTAGATGCTGGGCAGTCTGTGAAACTCTCTGTTATGGGTTGAATTGTGTCCCCCCAAAGATACATTGAAGTCCTAACTCCTAGTATGTGACCTCACTTGGAAATAGGGTTGTTGTAGATATAGTTAGTTAAGATGGGGTCCTATCGGTGTAGGGTGAGCCTTTAATCTGACTGGTGTCCCTATAAGAAGACACGGACACAGGGCTTCCCTGGTGGCACAGTGGTTGAGAGTCCGCCTGCCAATGCAGGGGACACGGGTTCGTGCCCCGGTCTGGGAAGATCCCACATGCCGCGGAGCGGCTGGGCCCGTGAGCCATGCGCCGCTGAGCCTGCGCGTCTGGAGCCTGTGCTCCGCAGCGGGAGAGGCCACAACAGTGAGAGGCCTGTGTACCGCCAAAAAAAAAAAAAAAAAAAAAAAAGACACGGACACAAAGAGAGGGCACAACACCATATGAAGAGAGAGACACAGAGAAGACAGGTGACAGTGAGGCAGAGATGGGAGTGATGCATCTACAAGTTGGGCAGTGCCAAGGATGGCCAGCAAAACCAGAAGTTGGAAGAAGCAAGGAAGTGTCCTCCCCTTCAGGGTTCAGAGGGAGAATGGCCCTCTGATCCTTTGACTTCAGACTTGTAGCCTCCAGAACTGTGGAACCATACATTTCTGTTGTTTAAGCCTCCCAGCTTGTGTTATTCTCTTAGAGCAGCATTAGGAAACTGATAGACGCTGGAGCCAAACTGCGTCCTTGCTGTTCCTCAAGGGCCATGACTCTAACTGGCAAGACCAGGGAACCCTTCCTGAGCCAAAGAGAGTTCTGGACATGAGGTGGCCTGCTGTGAAGACATCGCCCAATGGGGATGCTCCATTCTGGACAATGACCAACCAGCCCCATCAGATCCGTCAGGTAAGGACTGCAAGAGTGATGAGGAGGTAATAAGAAGTATCAGAAGGAGTGGTGGGTACTTTTGCTGACGAGTCACTATAGCCACAGTCACCTCCTTAATGAAAATGGGGCTCTCCCCAGCCTCCATGAAGCAGTGCCAGCTCAGCCTTGGAAAAGTCCTGTCCTTCCTAACACTATACTTCTCCACCTCACCTGAGGCCGCCTATGGGTCTCTCTTTGTAATCTGGAAGAAGCTAAACAAATAAGAATGATCCTAAAAAGAATGATTGTGCCCACCTTACCACTGAGCAAACTGAGACTAAGAAAGGTCAGGTAACTTATCCAAGGTCCCATGGCTAATAAATAGCAAAGATGAGACTTGAACCCCTGGCTTCTATTTTAGCACTGTATTCATTTGTCCCTCATGGGAAAGGCCCAAGCAGAAGCTCTTGGGGTGAGGTAGATTCTAGTGTTAGCATTCCACATTTTAGTCAGTGCCCCCTGAAGAGCACAAAATGGCCACACCATGGGCCCCCGGGAAGGTTATCCAGCAGGTAGTGACCTTGACAAGCTGCTTATAGGTGATCACTCCCTCTCTGGCTTTGGGGCCCAGAATGGGACTCAACCCTGCATGTCTGCATGCATTTCTCTAATAAGCATTTATTAAATACCTTCTGTGTTTCCCAGCCTTTGAATGTTAATTGTCTATGAAATTCTTACATTTGAGGCATTATCCTTCCAACTCTTAACCACTAGCACAGTACCCCTCTCCCCAAGCAAACAATGTGATTTATACTATCAAGGAATTCATACAGGAAAGGGGTGTATACCTCATGTTGTCCACGCATAGTATGAGAAGGGCATACTCCTCACGTGTCATATAGCTCTCACATGACATAAGAGGTTCAGAAAGGGGAAAAGCAACTCAAAAATTTTTGGTGACTACTGAGTTCAGTCCTTGGCATATTGTAGGTGCTCAAGAAATATTTACTGACTAGGTGAAAGAATTTGGGCAGTGTTTCTGTTAGGAAACACTTATCATCAGAATCAGTTGTAAAGCCATCTCTTCATTCATTATTTTATTCATTTATTCAAGAAATAGCTGTATACATCAACTACACGTCAATTAAAAAAAAAAAGAAATAGTTGTGAGCCCTTGCTTTGGGCCAGCAGCTGATAATGCAAAGGTGAATGAGACACAGTCTCTGCCCTTGAGAAGGTCAAGGAATAATCCACATGGAGAGTTCCTGGACACATGTTCTAAGTAAATAACTGACTCTGGGGAAGGGGAGCCGGTCTTATAGCTGTCCTATGCCGGACTGTGTTTAATTCGTGGGCAGTTTTCCTCTGGGGGAATCTCCATGTTTAAGCATGGGGGTTTGGCTATCTCCACTCTGCCAATTACTAACTAGTGACCTTAAGTAAGTTACCCAAACTTCCTGGGCCTCAGTCTCCTCTGTTAAGTGGTGGTAATAATAACACCCACCTGACAGTGCTGTGTGGGGCTTCAGGAGAAAATGAGATAATCCACGTTACTCAATTCATTCACTTTCTGGCACACAATAAGAATACAATACATTTAATATATATTTATGGGCTGAATTCTTTGCGGAAAGGGACTCATTATAGGCTCTTTGTTAAATACTTGAAGGAAAAGGCCAATCACATGAGAAGCTGGACCTATAATGACCCTTCGTGGTGATACAGCCCAAAGGGTGTTCTTGGAGCACCAGGGCCAGCGAGATCTGACTCCACACAAGATGGTTCGAGAAACTCTGCTAGCAATTGCCTTCCCTTGAAGATTCATAATGTGCATTAGCATATTAAGGATGTCAGAAGAGTTGTAGTTAAACAAAAGACATCTGTTTAAGTTTGTTTAGATCAGTGCTTTCCCACCGTATTAGCCCAGTAACATACTTTGGGAAAACCAAAACTCCTGAATTTAGACCTAGAAGGAAACTCTGGGCAGAGAGAGCTGGTTGGGCCCTGAGTGCCTGCCTCTGGGTGTTTTTTCTTTCCCTTTGGGGTCCTCTCACTTTACTACTTTTGCCGCTCATGACTTCCAGGGCTCCGTTAAAACTCTTTGGTTACTCCTGGTAGAGCTGATACTGGCTGAAGTATTACAAAAATTTTACTGAATACCTCTAGAAAAATACAAAGAAACATCAAGAAACACACCAACAGCCTGATCCCACCACAGCCCGATGTGGTCTCCTTCAGACCCTGGCTGAGCTGCCTTCTTTTGATCCCCAAAGGGCTGCACAAACCTGTATGCACAGTAATTGGCAAAAGGAAATCTGCCATTCTGTTGATCAAATTCAACCGTAAGCTTGAAAGCCAGCAGCACCTGATGCTGGTCCCACATTGGTCTTGGGGACTACCACCGCCTCTTTAAAATGAGGTGTCAAGCTTGGGCCCATGAAGCTCCCCTAAACTAACTGATAAATGGACACTGGGTTGGACCAATTGAATAAGCTCAGGGATAACTCACAGGAAGGAAGCGCAGAGATAAGGCAAACAAATGATTTGACTCACAAGGTCAGTCTAAGTTTCAGCTTGTTTACCAGCAGAATGTCAGAGATGATGGATTTATCCAGTCCATGACTATTATCCTAAAAAAAGTCCACATCTGGGATCTCCCCTTCAGATAACTCAAGTCAACCATCTTATTTTTAACATAAGAAACAAAATCAAAATGCTATGTAGAAACTTCTTTTACAAAGTAAATTGGAGTTGAGTTCTTTAACTCTTAAAAAGTCTGACATAGACAACATATCCCTCCATCGTCTCCACAGACTTGGTAAGAAAGAAATTATACAGCGTGGCTCTGACCTTGGGCAATTTCAAGTTCCACCTCTTCCCTTTTTCCCCCAACATTATTCTTAAAATCCCAAGATCTCACTCCAGACGGATGAAACTGCCTAACTCCCCACTGAATTTGTTCTTTTTGCTTCACATACAGAAAACACTCCCTTTGCATGGAGACAGTTGGTGTTTTTATCTGTTTAAGGTCTGTGGGTTATTTCCAGGCATTTTGGGGGAACAGCAGGAAGACAGAGCTGAGTAGGGCTTATGGGAGAGCCAAATGACCCTCTCTTACTGAAACAGCCCAAAGCCTGTTATAAATGGTCACTGCCCCCAAAATACAAAATCTATGGGAACATCAAAATGTCAGCCCTTAGAAGCCAGAATTTCTCATGGGATTGTAGATATGGTGGCCATAGAAGAAAGTCTGGAAAAAGGCTCTGTGCCAGGCAATGGAGATACAGAGGTAATGTGAACCTTACCGCCTGGAAGCTCAGGAACCCATGGATACATCAGAGATGAACAGATACGTCAACATCACGTAGTAAGGGGTAGGATGGAAGTGCAAACAGGGAGCACCTGGCAGCCTTCCACAGTCTCCTGCAGGACTTTCTCTCACAGTGCTTGTTAGGAAACAGCAAAGACTTAGGGAGACTTCTCAGGGATAAATCCTCACTTGAGGAGCCCTGTATAACTCGACAGCCACCATTTGCCAAATGCTGTAGAGGTCTATCTTTGTCTCTCTTGCATCCCTTCCTTCTTATTTTCGTAACAAAAAACCAGACTCCCTCTGAACATTTCTCCTTCCCTGTTTCATTCAGCCTTGATGCGGTGTGAAACACTCCCGCCCCCAAGATCACTCCACGCCTAGACAAGGATTTGGTATGAGACCCAAGCAAGATTCTCCAATGAATCTAAATCTCCTAGGCAAACAAGGATGAACAGCTGATTTCTTCCTGATGGCAACAACCTGAAGGGCCATTCATTAATTAATTCCTTCTACCTGTGTCCACAGAACTGCTCAATTCTGTTCCTTCTTAAGGCCTGGTTTGCTCAGTTTTTCCTTTTTAATTCTGTGGGACACTTTTATAACCTCCCATTAATTTCCTTATATCCTTAAGTAGCCAGAGTTGAGTTTCTGTTGCCAGCAACACAGGAACCCTGACTGATGTAAGTGTTCACTGCACACCAGGCACATGAGCCCTCACCTAACAGCCCCCCTGAGAGACAGATACTGTGTTCCCATTCTGAAGATGACCAGACTGGTGCTGAGAGCCTTGCATAGCGGAAGACCACATCCAGTCCATGCTGAAGCCAGCATTTGACTCAGAACCAGAATCCAAAGCCCAGGCTTTCTCCTATTCATCCCTCCATGTCACCAATACATTGTCCTGACATTTAAGGACAGACTGCTGCTTCTAGATTTCATGTCGATATGATTTAGTTTACAAACTGTTTTCACACACAATGGCATACATAATCCTCACAGCCACCTGGGTGGTAGATGTTTTCATGACACTGGAAAACAGATTGACCCCAAGTCTGGTCAGCCTCAGTTTCTCCCCTGCTTAAAAACTTTCTGTGACGCAACACAGCCTGCAAACTAAGCCCAAAAGCCCCAGCATGGTGTTCACGTGCTCTGAGATTCAGAACCTCAGGTCTGAACTCCTTTTCTGTACTTTGAACTCCAGCCGTACAGGACAAGCAGTTCCCCAAACCTGCCAGGCCGTTCCATGTCTCTGAGCCCTCCCTCCATGTGGATGTCACCTTCCCACCCTCCCCCCAAGTTGTGACTAGTAAATATTTACTTGTCCTCTGCATGGAATGTCCGCTCCCCATCTCATGCCTGGTGACCTCCTGCGTACCTTTCCAGACTCAGAGGAAGCTCATCTTCCTCTAAGAAACCTCTCATGTACCTCCTGTCCCCAAGAAGAACCCATACCCCTGCTACTCCCTGGGCAGGAATCTGGGGTGGCGCCCATATGATCTGACATCGTGGTGGGCATTGAGGTTGACCTCAATAGCTTTCCACTCCAAAGGTCATTCTAATCCAGCCCTGCAATTCTATCCTTCTTGGTAGTGACTGGTCAGAAGTGGCCGTGGGGTTATTAAATCCCATTTCTGATTTATTAGTGGTCTTTTCTGCCCACCTTTGCACCCTTAGAAACTGGGCCATTGTTCTCATACTTGAGCCAGCTTCTGTGCACGCATCAGCGCTGACGCTAGCTTACCTGTTGGAGGGGGGAACCAAAGGAGTCCTCCTGACGCCTTCCTGAGAGTCCAGCCTGAGGCTGGCAGAATCCGACTCTTGCTCTCGGGTGCCTGAGGGAGGAGGGGGCTCCTGCTATCCTCCAGCAGCCCCCCAGGCAGCTGGGGCTTCCCTGTTAGGCCCCCCGCGTAGACACACTTTCATTCTGCTCCTGTCTGGACCTCGGCACTGCCCCTCCACCTTCAGAACTTCTCCATCTGACCGTCTCTTTACTTCACAGGCAATAACTTGTTAGCTCATTAGCACTAAGCAGTCAACAGGCCACAGCTGATCACTATTAGTTCATAGCTTACCTTGCTATCCCGCAGTGTCACAGCTGTTTGCACCTTCACAGGAGATCAAGCTTTAGTAACTTCCAAGGCACTGCACTGGATAATTTTACATATTTAATCTCATTTAAATCTCACAGCAATTTTGTAATAATTATTTATTCCTATATTGTAGATGAGGTTGCTGAAGCTCAGAGAGGTAAAGAAACTTGCCCAAGGTCACACAGGTAGTAATGGGAGCTGGGATTCAAGGCCATTCAAACTGGGTCCAGGACCCCACTGGGTGTAGGGCTGTCTGCAGCCTGCCTCAATAACTGCAGAGATGTCTACCTGCCTTCTCCACTTTCTGAAAAGCAAGTTCTCTTTGTTCAGCTTCTCCTCCAAAGGGCAGCAGCATCAACCCCCCTTTACAGCACTGCCTTTTATAACATTCTAGCATGTTCTGTTGAGGTGTGTGTAAGAGGGCAAAAGCTCACAGTCTTGTGGGGCACTGAAGAAGGTTCTAATCCCCAAGGAAGATGAGTAAAGAGGATTCTGGCTCCTGAGCAGTGTGAGCAGGAGGGTTTTGAAAAGATCAAAGAGGCATCTCTGCAATCAGTCCCAGTGGCTTATCAGGTGGGCCTGTAGTGCAAGGGGGGCCAAGGCCCACCAGGTGGCAGCAGAGAACCGGGCAGTGGCCAGTAAGGTGTCACCTGGTCCAAGCTCTAACCCTGGGACTGGGGCACAGGAAGGGGCAGCGCCACATCCAAACTCAAAGCAGGTTTGAACTGGGCCAGAGGGGTAGTGGGTGGGGCAGCCTTGTAATAACATTGTTGCTAAACTTACTCTGTTGAGCAAGAGCAAGTTTAGACACTGTGCCAAGCAGGTGGTAATTATCTCCTTTTACTCTCACAACTAATCTAGGAAGTAGATACTATTATTAGCTCTACTTTTTTAGATGCATGCAGTGAGGTTCTAAGAGGTTTATGATTTACCCAAGGTCACACAGATTGAATAGAGGAGGTGCAGGCAGTTCGGACTCTAGAGCCCCGACTGTGAGCCTGGTGGCTGGGTGGCTGGGTGTTACACTGCCGGGGAAGATAGGGAAGTCACTAGGAAGGAAGTGTGCAGGGTGAGGGCAGGTGGGGCCTGGCTTGGGCTGGCTCTGAGGCGAGCCTGAGGCCTAGGCCAGTCCAAGGACAGTGACTAGGAGCCTTAGTCAATGGGAACTTCTGGGGGCACTTCCAGGAAACAGGATGTGTAGGGTTTTCAGGCTGAGGTTCCCTGGGAACTGTTATTTGAAAAAAGCCACCCCAGCTCATCTTGGGTGATTCACCCTAACAGGACTGGGCACCTCAGAGGCTGCAAACCACTCAAAGACCTAAAGAGTTGCCTTTGTAAGATCTGATCAGGGCTCCCTCGCTGAGCTCCAAAAAGCAGATTAGCTGGAAAGGAAGTGACCAGACCGGTCACAGTGTCCCCAGTGTGCTGGGCCTGGTCCTGTAGGCCCCTCTGGGGAAGGCGATGCCAGCTGCCTTGTGGTTTCCACCCTGGAACAGTGTCCAGGCACTCTCAGGGACCTGGAACTAGCTCACATCACCAGGGGACTTGAGCGAGACCTGGGAGCTTCCCCTTGCCCTGAGATCCAGGTCAGTACCTCCCTCTTCTCTGGTCCTGCTGCCAATCATCCAGGGGGCCATGTTAGTTAGTAGAGTCCAGCTTAGCACAAACCTTCGGCCTCTTGGATCAGAACTGCATCCTTCTTTCTAGACTAGCACCCACCGCTAGGCCTTCCTGGGAGTTATCAGGTGTAATCCTGAGGTTCAGGTTGAAGTTACTCTCCCCAAATCCCTCAACACCAAAGATTTGTATCCTTCCTGATTTTCTTACAAGATCTCCTGAATCAGCCTCAGTTCTGGGAATCCAGACCAAGTCATGCCCCATTACTCTGCCCCAGGGCCTTTGCACTGGTTCTTCTCTCTATTTGAAATGCTGTCCCCCCATCTTTTTATGAAGGACTCCTTCTTGTCATTCAGATCTGTTTGCATTTTCTCTCTCCTTTTCAGAAAGAAGAGGATAAGGATCTCACCTAATAAACATCAACCTCCCCCACCCTGTTTTATTTCCCCCTTGCCATTTCCACTGATGATTATCCAGTAGGTTGATAATGCCCTCACACAGAACAGTCCAGTGGAAACTGGAAAGCCAGAGGATCAGGAAGGAGGGGGCTCTTGAATATTATGGGGAAGGGGACTTCAGTGGTCATTTAATCTAAGTCCTCAGCTGGTGAGAACTCTCACATTCCTTTATTCTGGTGGGTGTTTTGTTTGGTTTTTGCTTTTCCACAATGGTTACAGAGAGCTGGTGAGCAAAGATAATTCTGTCCCACTGAAATGCTTCTGGGCTGTAACCATTTGACTCTTGGAGTAGGCTATAATGTCAGGTTGAATCTGCCCTGGTTTTAATAAAATTCTAGGTAGGTCATATACTACCTTCAAAGAGGAAATTTTGTCTGCTCCTTGCAAATGCAAGAAACCCACACTTCCCAGGGGACAGTCATCTCTGAGGGCATCACAAAAAATCTGGGAGCTCAGCTCAGGAATATTTAGGGATCCTCTATTTCCTCTTCTTGATCAGGAGGTCATGGTCCTAGATGACCTCCAGGTCTGAGCCCAAAGTCTCACCAATCCTTTGAGGTAGAGATGAGGGAAGGTATAGGGTGCCCAGTTTTATATATATATATATATATATATATATATTTATATTTATATTTATATATATTTATATATTTTTTTATTTTTTATTTTTTATTTTTTTGCGGTACGTGGGCCTCTCACTGTTGTGGCCTCTCCCCTTGCGGAGCACAGGCTCCAGACGCGCAGGCCCAGGGGCCATGGCTCACGGGCCCAGCCGCTCCACGGCATGTGGGATCTTCCTGGACCGGGGCATGAACCCGTGTCCCCTGCATCGGCAGGCGGACTCAACCACTGCGCCACCAGGGAAGCCCCCCAGTTATACTTGAATTTCAGATAAATAACAAATTTTTTTTTTTAGTAAAAATACATCCCATGCAATAAGTGGGACATATTTACATTAAAAAATATTGCCCGGACACAGTTATACTAAAAAATTATTCATTGTTTATCTGAAATTCAAATGTAACTAGGAATCCTATATTTTATCTGGCAACCCTACAGAGAAGGGATTGGCATTTAAAATTAATGGCTTCCCTAAGATGAAACCCTGGGATTGGGGAAAACAGAGGCCACAGTGAGCTGTGACTTTTTGAGGAGAGGAATGAAATCGGTTTCTTTCATGCCAATTAAGCAATCACAAATGACTCCATCAGAAATCCAAACTCGTGACTAACATGGGACTCAAGACCAGGAAAAAAAATTAAAAAGATTAAGAGCCAGAGAAGCAATCTTCACACACAGGGCCAGCCAGCAGACGGAGTGGATCCCATCCAGGCAGGTAAGAGCATTGCCATCTCACCCATTCTTTCAGAACAGAACAGGGTTGGGAGATTCTGGTGTGATCCTCCAGCCTCCATGACTCCCGGCTGTCAGCAGAATTCCTCCTCAACATTTATAATTCTCCGACTTCTGAAGGTTCACAGAGTCTCCTCCTAGGTCCTCCCTCTAGGCTGCCAGGAAGCAAAGCAGAGAAGCAGGAGAAGCAGTTGTTCAGGCTGCAGCTGGCTCATGAACAGCTGTGTCTGCTCCCTTGAAGAACCAATTTTCTTGGCTCAGGTGGGATGAGGTGCATTTGATGAGCCCACACTGTTTGCCAAGGCTCAAAGCTGGAGGTATAGATTTACAAAAACAACTTAATGCAAAATTAATTAAGTTTTGTGTCTATCATTTTGAGCACAGAGTTCACCCCTACATTATTCACCTGAGATGATCAGTGAGTTCAAGTGTGATTTCTTCTTTACAACTGGGAAGGGAAAATTACACATGAAATGCCCCAAGGAATGGGTTCGTGGGGTAAACTCTCTGCTCCTCGCTCCCACTTCTCTTCAGCTGTTTTAAACAGGCTCATTAATACAACTCTATGGGGACCAGACCTTTGGGATTCATGAGAACAATAAGAGGGAAGAAAAAAGCACACTAGCAAGGAGAGAAGAGAAACCATTGTTGATTTTTAGCAAGCACGCTCTAATCATGACCACTGAAGTTCATGAGCTTTTTTTCTATTTGTTTGTATCATAGTTTAAAATTTTGTATTTTGGGGCAGTTTCATTTTTTGGAAAATGGGCTTGGAGGATGCTGTGCTAGGCCACACACACATTATGTCATCATAGCCTTCTATTTGTCCAATGATCAATATAAAATAATACCTTTGGAGAGAAATAACTCCTCTTATTAACCACAGTCTTGGACCAGGGAAAGTAAGGAATAAAAATGCTTCTTGTTTGTTTCCCTACAAGTTTATGGTATAGAGTCAAATTAAAGGTTACTTTCCCCCCCCCCCCCAAATTATAACTCAGTTTGAAAGTATTTTCCTTTTGTTTGTGGTTCTTTCTTTGAACCTGAGCGATTTCCACTTGATATTAGTGAAAGAAGGAGGTGCAAATCCTCTCACAGGGAGAAACCAGAGGGTTCGGCTGTCATTCCTGGTCACCTAGCAAGAATGTCTTTGTGGGTGTTTATGAGATGTAAGAACATGCTGCATGTGTGAAATGACACTTGTGTGCCCCTGCTGTTAGGTGACCCGAGGTCTGACCCCACAAGATGCCAAGAAAAGAGGCTCACTACATCTATGGTTCCCCCAAGAAGGGGCACGGCCATTCCTACATCACAGCTGAAGAGTAAGTTCAAAACCAGACGCAGCGGGGTTTCCAGTTTGTCTTTTGCTTACACAGCCTGCTGGCTTCCCCCAGCACATGCCTGTCTGTAAAACTCTCTAGTGTCTATTCCTCCAGAAAGTAAAGACCCTGGCAATGAGGTGAGGAGACCCTGTGATCCTACAAGGGACCTCAAGCTTCTCTGAGGCCAAGGAGGCAAGGAGGTAGGAAAGGTAAAAAGCTGGATCTTGCCATTTTTGTCTGCATTCTTGGCTATGAGGCATTCATTGTAGGTTCTCAGGCTGAAAAACATCTGTCTGGGAGCAAGATGCCTCTTTCCTCAAGCCTTGCCTGTCTACTCCACTCAGGCTTCCGGATGTGGTTTGCAGACAGAACAAAGGCAAGTTGCCAAAGGGCAAGTGAGGATGAAGGGTAGATGTGTGTGACTCCACCTGCTGACTGACTCCAAGGTGATTCAGGGTCATAACCTTTGCATCAATACTTTATCCTAAAGAAAGGTGTTTCGTATTATGAATTAACTTAAAATAAGTATTTACATGATTAGACATTTCTAAGTGCTAAGCATTGTATACCAGCCCAAGATGCTATTCTTGCCTTTGAAAAAATCTTACAACCTAGTGGGAGAGTTAGGCATGGGAGTAATTTCGGCAAGTGTATGTGCTGTGATGGGAACACAGGCTGTAGGACACAGTCTGCATGGATGAGAGTGGGCAAGGTCGGGGGATAGTGGCAGGGCCCCCCCCAACCCCGAGTGGAGACTCCAACAGGACAAACGAGGAACCTGGTTTTTATGTGGACCATCTCTTAAGTGGTCTGCTCAGAACTTCCTGCAAACCTGCTCTCTCGGGAAAGAACTGTTGAATAGCTTTACCAGAATGACCTAGCAGGGGCAAGAGACATGAAGAACCCATCAAAGGCACCGAGGAGGAGTTCAGCCTGGAGCATTTCCTCAGAAGACCCTAGTGGGATTCTCTAACATCCCTGCATGGTCAACTGGGAGTGGAGGTGGGGAGATCTTCTGAAAAAATGTCCCAAGAGCAAAAATATACTCTTGCACATGGTATTAGGTAGGATATCTTTCAGCTCTTGTATGATGACTCAACAGACTCTGTGAAACCACCGTCAAGAGAGGTTCTCAGTTGAGGGGGCATAAGCCGCCTATAGAGCTTGTGAAAATGCAGCTTCCTAGGCACTGCTACCCAAGAGGCTGACTCAGTAGGTCTGGGGGTGGGGGGCCCAGGATCTGCACTTTATTTTATTTTATTTTTTGCCGTACGCGGGCCTCTCACCACTGTGGCCCCTCCCGCCGCGGAGCACAGGCTCCGGATGCGCAGGCCCAGCGGCCGCCGCCCGCGGGCCCAGCCGCTCCGCGGCACGCGGGATCTTCCCGGACCGGGGCACAAACCCACGCCCCTTGCATCGGCAGGCAGACTCCCAACCACTGCGCCACCAGGGAAGCCCCAGGATCTGCACTTTAACATGCATCTCAGGCAACTCCACTGCAGAAGGTATCTGGGTGACATCTCAGGAGCCCTGCCTGGCTGGGCAGTGGGTTCTTGTGTTGTGTCTGGCACATCCCAGTGTTCTCGGCTCTCACTAGGCATGTGTGAGTGCAATGTAACTGTGCACGAAGAGCTGGAACAGAAGGCTTCCCTGGTGGCGCAGTGGTTAAGAGTCCGCCTGCCAGTGCAGGAGACATGGGTTCGAGCCCTGGTCTGGGAAGATCTGACATGCCGCGGAGCAACTAAGCCCATGCGCCACAACTACTGAGCCTGCGCTCTAGAGCCCACGAGCCACAACTACTGAAGCTTGCGTGCCTAGAGCCCGTGCTCCGCAACAAGAGAGGCCACCGCAGTGAGAAGCCCGCGCACCAAAATGAAGACCTGACGCAGCAAAAAATAAATAAATTGAAAAAAAAAATAAAAGAGCTGGAACAGAGCTCTATGTGTGTCAAGATGTCCAAGGGGGTGACCACAGACCTAGGGGGTGGAATTAGAGCACAGGCATGCTGGGAGTTGAATCAGCTGCCTCCAGTCACGAGAGCCCACTGAATGTCCCTGTGACAGCTTCATTTCAGGAAGGGGCGATGCAGCAGGAAGGGCACTGGCTGGGTACCTCGGGCCAGTTGCTGGGAATGCTGGTTCTGCCGCTCTCTGGTGGTACAACCTTGGGCATTTTACCAGCCTAAAATCTTGAGGATGTCAGATGTGAAATGAACATTCTACCCACCCCAGTGGATTGTTGCGGGCCTATAGTGGGGTGCTTGCCCCAGTGCTTGGTGGGGTTGTTGTGAGAATTCGATAATCTAATGCATGTAGAATGGTTATCATGGTGCCCAGCTTACAGCAGACATTAAGTCAATGTTCCTTTCCACTTCTTTTTTGTGGACTGAGAGTTGGGGAGAATGTTTTAAACTAGCCCTAATGAAAAGAAAAGATAAATATGTTGTCTCATTAAATATGTTGTCCACATAAGGGTCAGTTGCTACTGTACCTGTTGCACCTGGAACTTGGGTGCTGGGGCCCAGGCCAGTTAGCACTGCTGCTGTGGGCACACACCTGAGAGGTTTCCAGAGATGGTCCCGTCCCTGGGTACGAGTGCTGGAGGCCTGGTGGGTGCTTGGTGTGGTGTGGAGTGGGACACTCCTTGGGGACTGCTCTGACTGCAAAGCCCCTGTGAAGAGAACACATTGATGTACATTTCATTATAATCTGGAACAAGGTTTCTGTACCAAGATGTATCTGTCTATCTCTCGGGCCAGGGCTGCAGGGATTGGCATCCTGACAGTGATCCTGGGAATTTTACTGCTCATCACCTGCTGGTACTGTAGAAGACGAAGTGGATACAGAAGCTTGAAGGTGGTAAAGTTCCCACTGCTGTGTCCCTCCAGATCAAGGACCTCCTTTCTCCTTCTTTCTCTGAATTTCTGGGGAGTGGGGGGACATTCTCATGATCACCTCTAGCTCTGATTCCTGGTTCCAATGAGTCTTCCTCTACATTGTACTTCTTGTAACTCTTCCTTTGCCTCTGCCCACGTGTGAACACCAATCAGGAACTTGGTCCATATTTTTGGTTCCACTCACAGGAAACTCGAGTGCCTATCTGTGTGTGTAGCTGAACACTAATGGTTTGTGGGGCACAGGAGAAGGGTTCGTGGTTCTCTTGCACAGTGAACAGCAGCATTTGAGACACTCCAGATCTTACCAATCCTTCTGGGGATTCCCACTGGCCCTGTTACTCCACTTAGAGGCCCGCTCCTCTCACCTTGCCTCTTCACCCCTTTCCTCCCAGGTTGCCTGGGAATTCCAAGTTCTTCTAACTCTGTTAGCAAGCAACCCATCATACCCAGGACCCGTCCAGCCATCAGTGCAGTGAGGAAACCATCCACCCCTCAGCAGCACAAAAGACCACCAGGTTTTTAACAGATTCCTTCCTCCACTGATGGCCAATGTGGTTTTAATAGGATTTTTCCTCCTTTACCCATACGAGCAGGAAGTTAACAAATGACACGGTCCAGCCTTGGGGTAGCAGGATCTTCCACACATGAGAAACATCAACAGAGTCTCTAAACTGCAAAGACGACAGGTTTCAGAAACCTTGCTTCAAAGCCAGGTAGCACTTTGGAACTTAAGCATTCTCCACTGTGAGAAATGGGATGGAAGGAGAGTTGCAACTTGCTCTCTCTCTTTCTCTCTCTCTCCCTCTCTGCCTTGTTATTGCAGATCTGAAAGCTTCTGAGGTTGATAAGTAATGGAAAAAAATTTATATTTACAAAAGATGTTGGAAAGTTCCAGTCCTCATTCAGCAAGCACTTCATGCAGAGAAAGAGGTTCTGTGATGGAGGGGAGGACCGGCCTGGGTGGAGGGTTGGAGCCTGCGGCAGTCTGAGGAGAAGAAAGGAAAGGGGAGAGCTGTAGCTTCAAGTTCTTCTCCTCCTTGCCAGGAAGCCTGGGCAGTCACATGTGTCCCTTTCCCTAATGCCCATCTTGCCATAGCGTCCCAGATACCAACCATGGAAGACAGGGTGACCTTGGGGGGATACAGCCACCAAGCAGCAGCCCTCCAGTGTGGTGACAGTTATGGGAAGGAGAAGTTTCTGAGCCTGAATAAGACTCCAGACCAAGTTCTGTAGCAAAGCCTTGGGTTAGGAGGTTAGGGATAAAACTCTTTGCTCTCTGCCACACACTCCATGTGTACCTCTAGCACTGTGTTATGACATTGCCTTGTAATTTATTTACTTTTTGCTTCTTCACCCCTTCTCTTTCTCTCGTTTATGAGCTGGGACAGAGAATATTTCTTATTCATCTTTGTAACTCCAGTGCCTAGCACGGTGCCTGGCACACAGCACTCACCCAATCGTATGGCATAAGGAGTTGGTCTCATTGTCTGCCATTGACTTGCTTGGTGGTGTTAGATTTTCATTTCTCTGAGCCTCATTTACTCTATTATACACCTAGACACAGATGATATAACATGATGTGTATCAGTTTTTATTTAATATGTTTTCTTCTATAATTTAAAAAATTTCATTCTATGTTTGCATATTTTAAAAGTTTTTTAAAATAAATTTATTATTTATTTTATTTATTTACTTTTGGCTGCGTAGGGTCTTCGTTGCTTGCGCGTGAGCTTTCTCCAGTTGCGGCGAGCGGGGGCTACTCTTGTTGCGGTGAGCGGGCTTCTCATTGTGGTGGCCTCTCTTGTTGCGGAGCACAGGCTCTAGGAGCGCGGGCTTCAGTAGTTGTGTCTCGCGGGCTCAGTAATTGTGGCTGGCAGGCTCTAGAGAGCAGGCTCAGTAGCTGTGGCGCACAGGCTTAGCTGCTCCGTGGCATGTGGGATCTTCCCGGACCAGGGCTCGAACCTGTGTCCCCTGTATTGGCAGGCAGACTCTTAACCACTGTGGCACCAGGGAAGCCCTATGTCTGCATAGTAAAAGAAAAATGATTTAGTCTTTCAAGGAGTAAAACCTCTACAAACTCAGTATGTTGGTACCCATTTCCTAACTGTCCACGATTGCTAGCTTGATGCTACCCGGACAAAAAGGCAATGTGTTTTGTTTTTCTTTTTCCTTTCTGCTTCAACACTCTCATCTTAAATGTGTTCACTTGAAGAGTAACAGTCTTAGTGTCGTGAGCTCAGACACTGAGCATTTTGCCTGGTGTAGTTCAAGTTCAACCTGCCACCCTCCATTCCTCCAGGCCTAGACCAGTGATTTGCAGAGTTTTTGGAATTTTTATGAGATAGAACTGTGTTTAAATTCCCTTGTTCCCTAATGTTTAAAAATGCTGTCATTTATTTTTTTAATTAATATTAAAATATTGTTTTGAGACTTTCATATCTCCTGAAAAGCCATGTCGGGGACCAGCAGTCTAAGAAGTTTAGGCAAAATTATGTAAAATAGTGCATTAAGTACTGCATTTAATTACATACTCATCTCCCTGTCTCTCCTTGGTGATTCTATTTTCATTATAAAGCAGAAGAACATAAGTGATGAAAAACGCAAGTTTTGGGTACCTGAATCACTCCACATGTAGCAACCTTCATTAGGCTTTGAAATATGTTTATTCTCCCACTTACACTGACCACAGAATGGTAGAAAGGTTGGTTGGAATTAAGGTCTCCTAAAATTTCCCCTTTGGCTAACAATTCCCCTTAGATCTGAAAAACATCTTCTGAAAAGAAAGACTGCTTTTTGCAGCAATGTGTCTCAGAGGAAAATGATTTGTAAGGGAGTGGAAGTTGGCTTTCATATTTATCAGTTTTACTCTTTCACTTGGGAAGTTTAGGACATAATACTTTTAATTCTTGGGGAAGAATTTAAAGTCTCTGCTGATAGCTCAGTTTACACTCATGTCTTGCGGTGCCATGTCTCTCAATGTATGGTCAGGGGCCTTTGCACTTGAATCACCTAGGGTTCTTGCTAAAACGCAGATTCTGGGACCATCTCTGGTGGTGGGACCCGGGAACCTATGTTTTAACACACACACTGAAGTTTGATCAAATACAGAGAATTGGCAGTGAACTGGGGAAGTGGCCCACGCTCCTATCCTATGGCAGGTGAGGATTAAAAAAAAAAAAGAAGAAGAATAAAAGCAATAATTGAGGTAAAGGGAGAGAATGCATTAAACACCTTACCTGAGATATATTGCTGGGAGTGGTGGAGGGGAGCAGAACCTCCCTGGGCCCTCATGTCAAAATTGGGGTTCTTGTGCTTATATCTTTCCAAGGGGTAGTGTCAATAATGATTTCAGACTAGAGTTTAGGAAAATTACTTCTTTACAGTCTGCACACTGTGTAGGTATCACCTCCAACCATGTGTGGCCTCATCCAATTGATGTTCCAAACACTTCTCCTCCCTGGGAGACCTGCCTTGATGCCCTTCTCTTCCAACCCAGTAACCCCAATAATCAGCCATGGTCTGAAGACAAGCCTGCAGAGGCACTGAACACCTGCACAGCCTCCCTGTTCCAGCCCCCCTCAGCCAGGACCACAGAGAGCTGCTCATGCCCTACTGGTGGACTGGGTTCAGATATGTTTGGGTCTGTATCTTCAAAAGATGAATTAGGTGCGAGCATTTAAAAGTAACAGTTTACATAAAAATCTTAATTTCTAGTTTCTTTTTTTTTAAAAATCAAAAGATCTGGCAAAACTGGCAGCTATGCAGTGGTCTGTCCCTTTAGATGGGATATACACTCCCTCCTTTCCTATGGTCCCCACTTGACCTCCTCCTCCCTCTAAGTGTCTGAGCCTAGCTGAGTCACCCCAGGCACAGGCGATAAGAAATTGCATTGTCTGGAGAGCAGTGGTTCTCTGTGTGGCCCTGGACCAGCAGGATCCACATCACCCAGGGAACTTGTCAGAAATACAAATTCGTGGGCCTTCACCCTAGACATACTATGTAAGAAATTCTGGGTGTGAGCCCAGGAATCTGTATTTAACAAACCCTCCAGGTGACGCTGATGCATTATAAAGTTTGAGAACCACTGCTGTGGAGAATTTAACAGTAAAAGCAACTAAAAGTTAGTCTGCTTTTTATAATCACAATGTGCTAGCAATTTTAAACAATGTCAGTAATGAAATACTCCCCCTCACTAGGATGGACCGCTCCTGCAGTCCCCATTTTGGTATGTGTCTCTGCCTTGCATAAATGGTTGTCATTCTATTCTAGGGAGGGAAGGCATTACCCCCTGAACCTATGCAAACCACCGAACTAAGCTTTTACCCACCCCTCCCCCAATAACTCAAGGTGCACGACAGCCTTTGACTGACTTGCCATCATTGTTGTGATGTGACTTGGAAGCTCAGTGCTAGAGCCACAGCATTTCTATCACAACACAGGCATTCGTACTGTTTCAGATATTTTGCTGTCATTATGGGGAAGGCAGAAATAGACAGTGTCCCTGCTATCAAGTTGCTCATATGCTTGTCCTTACTGTGATACCAGCTCCTGCTTCACTAGCTCTGATCTCTTCCACTTGTAACCATTCTCTGAGAGCCATTTTTTAGATTCACTCTTTTTTTCCTTCCTTTCAAAAATATTCATTGACTAACTAGTGGGTGTCAGGCACTGTACTAGGTGCTTCACCTTTAGTTAATTCCCACAACAATTTTGAGATGTAGGCGATATTATCTTCATATTACAGATGAAAACACTGGAATTCAGAGAGATAAAGTGACTAGCCTGAGGATACACAGCGAGTAAGTGGCAGAACCAAGATTAAAACCCATTCTTAAAACTTTGGCTTCTTCCTCTTTTCTTTAATGGACTCAATTATTTTTTCCTCACCCACTTACTTTCATGAATTCACATTTCAGGACAAAAGCATTCATGCTGGTACTCAAAGTACCTTAACAGGAAGATGTTCATGTGAGGGGCTTGGTCACCAGGACGCCAAACTGCCTTTTCAAGAGAACAATTGTGAACCTGTGGTAGGTTGAGATCCTGCATCTTGATGTTTTTGTGTATGGCTGGTTTCAACTTAAATGAATAAAATTATTCCCATTTAGAAAGCAAGGGCAATGTGAATGTGCTTAATGCTACGGACTTTAAAAAGTGGTTAAAATGGTAAATTTTTGTTATGTATATTTTACCATAATAAAAAATAAATAGTAAGATTAAAAACAAGGGAATCATAGAGATTTTCTTAAATTGTGTCCTCTCATACCCAGATTTTCCAGGGTCAATAATGAGACCCCACATATAAGATCTACAGGAAGAATTTGGTTCTGGTTACAATATCCTTTTGTCTTATGTTTTTAGTATAATTGCCTTTGTCCTGAACATAGATATTATCTAACGGAGAAAAAAAAGTACCTACTATTAACTGTATAGAGTTGCACTGTCCAATAGGGTAACCACTAGTCACATGTGGCTATTGAACACTTGAAACAGAGTTGTTTGAATTAAGATGTGCTGGAATACATAACAGATTTCAAAAACTTAGTATGAGGAAAAGAGTATAATTCATTAATGATTTTTTTATTGACTACATGTCAAAGTGATAATATTTTGGTAGGTGGGGTTAAATAAAATATATTAGTGAGATCAATTTTACCTGTTTCTCTTAATTTTTTAAATTGTAGCTACTAGAAATTTTAAAATCACATATGTGGTGCACTCTATTTCTATTGGACAGTGCTGGTATAGATGTAGTACGTCATAGTTTTTGAGAGCACTGACTCCAGAGCCAAGTTACTCCATGACTTACCAGTTGTGTGATCTTCGGCAAGTGACTTAACCTCCTTGTGCCTCAGTTTCCCGACCTGTAACATGAAAACCTTGAAAATACTCCCAGGGTTGTTGTGAGCATTAAATGAAGGCTGACACATTTGTGCTCTGTTGATAGTAGCAGTGGCCTTTAGACACGACTATAGGGATTTATGCTTGTGGTAAAGATGCAGTGCGATCAGTGTCTGTTTAACAGGATTCAAGAATTCATTAGTTAGGTTTGGGGCTTCTACTGACAAGGATAATCCAGGTATAAATAAGTTTCTGAAATTTTTGGGAAGCCACTTAGCCCTTTTTCTTCTCTGCCATTGTTTCCCCCAACAATGCTTCAACATATATACTTGTGTAACCTAATAACGATTACCTCATTGGGTGGAAATTAGCTGTGGACAGTTAAACAAGTTTCAATCCAGAGCAAAAGTATAAACATCATGCTAACTATTTTGACTTAATCCCTCTTCCAGAACCATATGTACTGCTGCCAAGCCCATGCTCTCCTTTCTCACCCTTACAGGTTCCCAACGCTCCATATGCCTATGAGAAACTCTCCACAGAACAGTCACCACCACCTTACTCTCCGTGAGAGCCAGGAGGCCCCTGAGAGATGCTGAAATGATTTCCCTCACACTTTTTGTTGAATTTGATGTGGACATGTAATGTTCTGCTTCAGAATGCTGTAGAAACAGTGTACATCATCTCTACTATTAAGCTGGCTGTTAAATTCCTTATAGGGCAACTAGCAATACTGATTGAGGAAATGATGAGAAATATTAAAATGGGAAAAGCTTCGTCAATAAACATGGTAATGGATGATACTCTCTGTGCCAGTAATAATAAATCTACAGTATTATTTTCTGAGGGAGATCTTTCAAGTGTGTGTTCTGGGATCATCTGATTTCTTTTTAAGTTGAAATATGGCTAGTAACTAACAAACTGCTATTCTGATTTTTGAAGACGCAGCCTCTTGACCTACATGAACTCTAACAGGACTGTTGCAGGTGAGTCTGTGCTGCAGAGCACTCACAAAGGATACCTTTACAGGTTTAAGACCAAGAGCTAAATGACCTACCAAATTATAGTCAGATTCACCTGATCAGGAAAGTGTCAGTAATGTCTCTTTGTCTTCTAAAATTCCATGATGCTACAATAATATACTGCAGAGATCCTGTATCTTCAGCAATACATATCGTGCAGTTCTAATCACATTTCACTTCAAGGATCAATGCTATGATAATTAATGACAAGAACTTTCTGTTAAGCCAGAAGGTGGTGTAAGGACTTGGAAACAAGTAAAAGCTACTGTAGTTTGGTTGATGTCTTGTCTTAAATATTGCAAAGGCAATTTAGCTCCTTTGAGCTCCCAAATCCCTCTCAAAAGCACATGCAGAAGAAATCATAAGGGACCAGAAATTCTGGAATGGTGTCATTATTTGTATAAAAATATTGCAATTTATCTGTGTGACATCTACATAACATCTGTCTGTTTTTCTTTTCACTGAAAAATTTTTTTGGCTTAACTTATATCGCCATCCTAAATGGAAAATCAGTATCATTTTTCGTAAGTAGAGGATGATTATAAAAAATGAAGATAATGAAAGCAAATTACTTTTATTGAAACCTAGGAAGATACTGATGGTCACAGAATGCTGTCAACTTGAAACGTGCCCTCGTTATTAAAGAGGGAGATTAGCAAGAATCAGAGAAAATCTTTTGACCTAATTAGAAGGCTTGCAAGAGAAAGAAATGACTTGCTCACTCTGTGACTCACTGTTGTTTAATGCCAAGTCAGTAAACCACCTAAAATCACCTTGTGTCATTGGAAACGCCAGTGTGGCGTAACTGCATCATTTTCACCAAAAGACAAGATTGCACAGAGGAGAAAAAACACTGAATAAAGAGACATTACACACACTGAAAAAAAATGTCATTCCACAAAATACTAAAAGACCCTCCCCCACTGCCCTTCCTGATTCTGTCCAGTCTTAACACTTAAAATAAGCCCTCTCCCTCCCGTTTTCAAACAAATAAATTCTGAAAAAGAAAAGTTCATTAGGATTTGGCCAGCATCTGTCCTCATGACAGGGCCCTGTCTGAGCCTCAATCCTCCCCTTCTTATAGAAGAACCTGTGCCCCCCCAAGACCAACCACAGCTGCTTATTTATTTACTATTGTGTGTCACTGAATCACCCCTTCACCCTGCTATAACCAATCCTCCTGTAATAAAAGTGTTAGTGGGAATGTAAAAAAAATTTTTTTTGACAAAAGAATAAAGTTGGATCCCTATCTCACACCATTACAAAAATTAGCTCAAAAAAAAAATCATAGAGCTAAGTATAGGAGTTAAGACTACTCCTTAGTTAAGATTTCTCCTTGTTCCTCTTAGGAGAAAACAAAAGAGTAAATCTTTGCAACGTTAGATTTGGTAATGGTTTCTTAGTTATGATGCAAAACCATAAGTAATGTTGGTAAATTGGAATTCATCAAAATTAAAAGCGCTGTGCTTCAAATGAAGGACAAATCAAGAAGGAGAAGACACACAGCACTGGGAGAAAATATCTGCAAGTGATATAACTGATAAGGGAATTGTATGTGGTATATATAAGTAACTCTTACAACTCAACAATAAAAAGAAAACCCAATTACAAAGTGAGCACATTTACCTCATTACTTATTTCTCTATATATTGAAAATCATGAGTTCACACTGATAACTCCAATCTTAAATCAACTACAAAGGGTTCATTCTAACTTTTTTCATTCTGATCTCTTTTCATATTTTTAAATCAATTTCTCCCCATAGTGAGAAAGTGGCTTCTGTTAATCTCAGATTACCAATTTACTGCATGAATCACCTTTGTATGTAAGCATTTCACCATCTATCTTTCATGCCGTCCCACCCCCCTCAACAGATGCCCTCCAGTCCTTATTCAGACCTCGAAGTCTTGCTGTGGACCACCACCAGCTCCCTAACCGGAACACACCTTTCCCTGCTCAGGCGCCAATACCCCGTGCCCAAGCTTCTAACTATGGCTGCCTCCCCCTGACATAGACCTGCTATGGTACCCCCCGTTCAAACATCCAGATATTGGCCTCATGTGGCCAACAAATAAATAAATAAATAAAATTAGGAGAGAGAAAAGGTATTCTTAAAAAAAACCCAAAAAACAAAAAAAGTGTGATGCAAATTTGCATAAAATCAAAATCAATCAAGGAGAGAATTTACTGCATATAAATCGAGAAGAAATGTCCCAAAGTGCACAAAAATATTAGTCATATACATCAGAAACATGACCCCTAGAAGGGATGGCCTTGAGAAAGAGTTGGAAAGAAGCACTTCCTTTTATCAAAGCTGGATTGTCTCCCATGAGAAAAAAGCTCAAGAAAGTTGTTCGGCAGCTTGGCTGAGTGCAAGTTCACTGAGCTAAGAAAATAATCAAAACAGACAAAAATTGGCTGAAGCAGTTTAAATTCCAGCTTTTCCCAAGTTGCCCCCACTGTTCCACATGCAGCCCTGGTCAGAGGTGGGAGAGTATCAGGAGACTCCCTGAATCATCAGGTCCCAAAGGAAGGGAGAGGTTTCAGCTGTGAGGGCTCAGGCATGAGCATCACCTGCAGGTCTGATTCAGGTTTACAGCAGCCAACTCCTAAACATCCATAGCAGGACATCTGTGTTTTCTCTCTTTAAAAATAATTTAAATAAATCTCTTTTCAGATTAACTGCTTTTACTTAATGGATGCTACATTTGCTCAAATTGAAGTTTGATAGAACTGTAATTCCTAAGATAGTGTTTTGCAAATCTAGATGGTTATAATAAAATTCTTACGGATATCAGACCATTAGACTCTAGAATTAGATCCATATATGTACTGTATTTAGGTTGAACTAAATGGTCCACTATTATTTAACCCATAATTGAATTTTTATATGATCAGGGAGAGACATTTAAATCAATAAAGACCATTTATATACGCTATGAACTGTCAGAAGAAATCTGTAAAAAAAAAAAACTACTTATCTCAATAAATTTTGATTTAAAAAGTGATATAAAACAAGAACCCCACCGAATGTAAATTGATACAGCCACTGTGGACAACACTACGGATGTTCCTTAAAAAACCTAAATAGAATTACTATATGCCCCAGCAATCCCACTACTGGGCATACACCCAGAGAAAACCATAATTCAAAAAGACACATGCACCCCAATGTTCATTGCAGCACTATTTACAATAGTCAGGTCATGGAAGCCACCTAAATGCCCATTGACAGACGAATGGATAAAGATGTGGTACATATATACAATGGAATATTACTCAGCCATAAAAAGGAACGCAATTGGGTCATTTGTAGAGATGTGGATGGACCCAAAGACTGTCATACAGAGTGAAGTCGGTCAGAAAGAGAAAAACAAATATCATATATTAACGCATATACGTGGAACCTAGAAAAATGGTACAGATGAACTGGTTTGCAGGGCAGAAATAGAGACACAGATGTAGAGAACAAATGTATGGACACCAAGGGGGTAAAGCGGAGTGGGGGGAGGGGGGTGGGATGAATTGGGAAATTGGGATAGACATGTATACACTAATATGTATAAAATGGATGACTAGTAAGAAACTGCTGTACAAAAAAATAAAGTAAAATTAAAAAAAACTGATACTTCTTCAGAAGTTTGTATTTTCATATGGTTTTCCACCGATATGCTCATAGTGGATGAACCAACAGAATGTTCCAACATTCCAGGTGCTAAAAGATTGCTATGAGAACCATCTTTCCCCTTTGCAGTTGCAAATAAATTCTTTTTTTAAAAAACAAAACAAAAAAACCCCAAAACAAGAACCCCACCAAAAACAAAACCCCAAACAAAATTGAAAAAAACATCATCCCCAAATGAACCTATTAGTATTTTCATTAGTTTAGCACTAAACTCATAGATTAATTTAGGGGAGATAACACTTTGTTCATGATATTTTGTTGCTTAAATGTTTCTAAATTTTATAGTCAAAAAGCTTTTCCTTTAAAAATCCCCTTTCTCTATCCTTTCCAATCTAAATAGTGTCCATCTTTTTTCCCCCCTTAACCTCTCTGTTGCTACCATTACTGCCAGGTGACAGGTCTTCACACCACCTGCTCAACTCACCGAGTAATCTTATTAACATTTCCTATGTGGCAGGCATTATCTTATCTAATTCTCATAGCAATCCTGAATGGTAGTCCTAGGTGGTACTTTAATAATCTTCACCTTACATGTGAATGTCACTTTTGCTTCCAGTCCTCTTAACCCGTAATATTCTATTCAAACCCAGTTGCTCTGTTCCTTATATGTTCCTTGTACTTCTCTTTTTTAAGAACCTGAGGTACAATTGACATATAACCACAATAAGTTAACATTCACCACACAGAGTTACAATTTTTTCTTCTTGTGATGAGAACTTTTAAGATCTACTCTCTTAGCAACTTTCAAATATACAATAGAGTATTGTTAACTTCCTTGTGATATTGTGAGACTGAGTCTCTGCAGGCTTGGTTCTAAACATACTTTGTCCCGTCACAAACGCCACCTTGTGTTTGAAACCTCTGGCACCTCCCTACTAAACTCTTAGTTCTTTATTCCTCTGACATTTACTTTTAGCTTGTTATAGTCTTTTGATTTTTTGTTGAGGACCGGGAAGGGATATTACTTATCTATGCTGTTCCTACAACATCTTTTGTACTATATGGTTCTCAATAAATGTGTAGAATGAATTTATACAACTCTCTGATTTTATGTTGATAATTATGCTTTTGAGTTCATGTTGATAACTGCATTAAGAATGATATTAAAGATTACATACAGAAGAACACACAGTTTTGGTTCTGCAGAACCAAAAAACTGTAGATTTTTTTCACAGTTTGTCTCCAAGTTAAACTATAAGAACCTGAACCATGCCATGCCCTTCGGCTTTCTTGTTAATAAACAAGCAATCATCAAGCACCATGGTGTGCATAGTAAGTGCTTTTTGAACAAATGAAGAAAAATACCTGGGGCAGATGACAGCATTATAGTGACAATGAGGCTCCAGGTTCAGGTGTTGGCAATACAACCTCTGGAAAGAACTTAAAGTGAGTTATGTATCATCTTTATGTTACAGTACAGTATAACTTTGAATAACTAAACTCCCCATCAAATTTCTTAGATCACTTTCAGATCCTGCCATTTTCTCAAGCTTTTAATATTAAGTATTTCTAAATTCATTCTAAGTTAATGATATAGTAGACCAAACAAACATTTCCATTTATCTTAGTGTATATTATAGCCATCGCTGCTTTGATCATAAAACTATTGATGTCAATTACTTATTAAATATATCAATAAAATTGGAATCTTGGAATGAAAGCAGGAATCTAAGCAGCCACTTAGTATTTTTTATATATATATATATATAAAATCACAAAGGAAAGTTTTTTTGGTAGGAAAAATCATAGGGAATGAGAGAAAAGAGTTAACACATGAGAAGGAGGTATGTTATTTCAGCATGTTTTATCTTAGCATTTAAAATGATATTGAATACTGACATCCAAATGGCCTACTAATTCTATACTAAGGGTAGAAACACCCTTCCAGGACCATGAAGTCTTTCAGGTAGCATTGTGGTGACTTTTCTTCCTTTACATGAATGCTTTAATAGATGACCTTTAAGAATACTTAAAAACACTGAACACAAAGAACTGAGGAATTTGACTTTGTACTCTCTGGCCAAGATCCCAGAAATCCACATGACCTTCCAAACTGGAGGCAAAGGAAAAGGAATTTGACTTTTTGATTATATAATCCATTAATTTAGTCAAATTTCTAGTAAAAATGGGGCATTATTTTTTTTAAAAGTAAACTAGACCTTAAATAATATAAGAAGCTAACTAGATTCCTCACTCATTCAACAAATACATATTGAATATCTACTATGTGCCAGTTGCTAGGGTGACAATGATGAAGATGACTGACAAGGTCTCTCTCTTCTAAAAAATGACAGGCATTAAATAATTGCATACAGATCATTTTATTACAGTTGTGAAGGAGTACTATGCATTTCTCACACTATGACCTCAATCTCTGAGTGACTGCAATAGCATGATGCTGGCTGGGGTAAGGAGCGGGAGTTATGTAATATGTAATGAGAACCTGAAATGAAACATTAAGTTAAAGGGAACATCTGGGAAGACCTTGAGGTCTTGAACTTTCTAGGAACTAAAAGAAAGCTAGAGTACAGAAAGCAAGGGGGAGAGTCAATTGAAATGAAGCTGGAGAGGTAAGCAGGAACAGACTGAAGAGCCTTTTAGGCTCTAAAAGCCTAAACGGGGAGCAGGGACTTTAAGGTTCACCAGATCACACAGAGCTTTGAAAGTCATATTAGGATTCTGATTTAGGAGTCAGAAAAGAATTAGTGGTTAATAAGTGAGGGGCCTTCACTGGGAATAAAGTGTGTCATAAGTAATTCGGTAAATTCGTTTCTGGAAGTGGTGTAGAGAATTGTTTTCAGACAAAAGATGAATAGTTTTAGGTTGTTTTGTTTTAAAAAGTTGAGTAGGTAAATACATTCATTTATTGTGCACCGTGTATGTACAATGCAATGTACTTCAAACATCACCCACTTCCCCCTGAAATCCAAGGTTTCTAAACTGACAAGGAAAGGGGGAAGGTGACTACAGAGTGAAGCATAGACATGATCAGCAAAGGTACTGTCTTAGAGTATAAATCTAGGCTTTTGAGAGCCTTTAGCAACTTTCCAGGAATACCCTCACTGCCCTCTTCAACTAATAAATTTCAATGTAGTTTCAAAAGAAGTCTTTAGGCCTACTCTTCAACCCTAGACTACAACTCCATGTGATCAGGTTTAATAGTATCATTATAAATGGGATGTGGATGAGTTTACAATCAGTATCCCAAAAAAGATAATGGATATAAACATCAAGTAAGTATAAAATCTACCTTTTATTTAAAATGAGGCAAATTCTGAAATACCATAAAGTTGAACCCCAAGAATAAGCTGGTCCATATAAACATTGCTTTACAATGGAATTTAAGTAACTGCTCTGTAATTGAAAAATACACACAAAAAGAGAGTACTTATAAATAATTGAAAGTGTTCACATTCATTTGTCATTCTAAACAAACAAAAAAAATTCACGTTTTTAAATATCATTTTGGAAAATCAGTCAACTATGAACCAACCCCTCAATGTAAAAATAAATGTATCGGGGGAAACTAGGTGAAGGGTACCCCAAGCCTCTCTGTACTATCATTGCAACTTCCTGTAAATCTAAAATTATTTAAAAATAAAAAGTTAAAAAAACATATTTGGGATGTATAAACACAGACCAAACACACCGGCCTTTAAGATTACTTATTTTGATCAATGTAGAATCTGGTGGTGGATTAAGAGAAAAAAGTTAAAACAATGAAATCTAGAGTGACATTTTAAAGCAGAAGTAATGTAAAGTTATGCAGAAATGATTTTAAGCATTAGGTTCAAATACTGGCTATACCACCAACTAGCTGAGTGACCTAGGGCACATCATTTAAGCTCTCAAGAGTACTGTGAAAGTCAAATGAGATATGTGGAAGTAAAGTTTATAAATTCTAAAGTCTTGTACAAATGCTATTATTAATTCAAATTTCCTAGCCTAAATTCCTTTTTGTAAAGATCTGTCCTCATCTTCTATCATGTAGTCTTTCAATGGAACAAGAACGCACTTTAAAAATGGTATTCAAACAAGGAAATACAGCAACTCAGTTTATTACATGCAGATTCTTCTGCATTGATGCTAACAGTTCACTGGTCCAAAATTACTAAAATACTTAAAAAACTATACATTATGTAAACAAAACATAAATAAGACAGCATAGTTCTTTGTACATATAGTTTAGTAGAGGTTGTTAAGGATTTAGGAATATGTACAATTTTACACAATGGACTGCATTTTCACAATGCATAAATATATATATATATATTTTTTCTTACAGAAACAAAAATAAGATTCCACTAAAGACACAGAATACCATATTGTAGAGCCACGCCGCAACAGTCCAAATTCAAGAAGAAACATGTCAATGCAAGTGTGCAAAAGCCTAGCTTACTCCAAACTAGTCAAATTTGACTTTGTTCAATTCATGTTATATAGACAGGTAAGTCCTGTCTATTTTAAACAAATAACCTTTGAAAACATACTCATATCAATGAGTGAAATGGAACAGATTTTTCCCTCCCCAAGAAAAACAAAGCCTTGTTGCAAGCTAATGAAAAGATACATTAAAACACACATACACACACACACAAACTATGTATGTTTTCAACAGTATAATAAAGTTAAAATTTTTATGGGAGTCAAAACAATGCCCCATTATTTAAAAACTGGCTCGTTTAGTCTAAATTCAAGATGCAGCTGTGTCAGGCTTCTCTAAGCCAGATGACTGAAAAGCAGGGAAGACAGAGGCAGGATTTCGACTGGCAGATACAACAATTTGAGAGAGTGATGAAGAGAGTGAAGAAACCTTAGATGATGGAGTATTTATGGTATTCAAAATGGCTCCTTCTGGGCTGACCAACAATTTTTTGACTGATGTATCCAAATGAAATACTGAAGTGCTACTCGGCAGTGAAGGATTACTAGAGCAAATGGCAGAAACCAAAGATGTCTTAGCCAAAAGAGTAGCTGGAGGAGACTTAATTACTGAAGTCAATGACACTGTTGGTGCAGGAGGTGGTACAGAAACTTCAGCAGCTGGGTTTATGATCTGTGGTGCTGCATGTACTGTGGGTAGAGAACTTGCATTCCCAAGAGAGTTTACAATTTTTGTAGAGCTTCTTAGAGAATGTTTCACAGGTTGCCCACTTAAAGAATTATTTGATGCTAGCGTGATCTTCTGGGCCAGGTTATCTACCGGTGCAGGCTGAATGCCTTGGCCACTGTTAAGAACTAAGGGAGGTCCGTATTTTGGATTAGTGGATATAAGGAGAACATGGCTGCCAGCTCCAAGACCTTGTGGTGGAACAATAAAGCGGGTTCCGTTAATCATGATTTGTGTGCCAGGTGCCAAAGGCGTACTGGTATTGATGACTATTTTTTGCTGAATACAAGGCTCACTGAACTGGCCCCCTGCCACACTAGTTACATTTGATGGTGCTGCACCAGTGTGAACGGCAGTGCCAGCTGGAGCAGAACTGTAACTGGGGGTTGATTTTACGAAAGCAGGGGACAGTTGCTGGTTTGGCAGAGAAGCAAAATTGGAAATGTTAATTATTTTACCTGGATTCGGTGAAAGGGATGGAAATTCAGTTTGAGGTTTATTTGTGTTTATACTTGTTGGCACTGTAGTTGAAACCCCTGGTGACTGAAACTGGACGGAAGTCCGAGATTGTCTTTTAGAAAGAGATACAGAACGTGTGGCTCCTGGTACTGTTGCGGCTTGTGGAACTGTGTTGATTATTTTAGGGGATACAGTCACAGATGTAGGCAAGGCAACTGTAACAGGGATTTGCAAAGCTGATGTCAGACATTTAGGAGACACTGTTGGTTGTGTATTTGAAATCAGAACAGATGATGCAAGATGTCCTGTTTTCACAGTTGATATAGCCACAGTGTTTCCGAGATTTGACGTGCAAAGTCTATTTGACAAAATAGGCATAATTCTTGAAGAGGTATCATTTCCACTGACTAAAACAGGAGGTCGTGTCCCAACTGAGGCAGAGGTTGAGGTCACTGAAAGAGAACCCAAAGATACATTTGCTCCTGTTACTGAAAACATGTTTACTGTTCTTGAAGCAGAAACCACTGATTCATTAACAGGAGTAATATTTTGACTCACAAAATTTGAGCTTACTGGAATTGAATTACCAATTGTTGACAGCGGCAAAACATAGCCCTTGGTACTTTTTTCTTCTCCTTTTGGGGTTACATTTTGCAATAGGTTAATTGATGGTATAGCTGGCACACTGCCTGAAGTATTTACAATTGCTTGGCCTATGTTTAGCCCAATTTTCACATCTTTTATCTGAGACACAGTTGGTGACGAATTTATTTTTATTGGTGCTCCCACTGTAGATGGAATTAGTACTATCTGGGGCTGCTCTGGAGCCTTAACATATGTTTTACTCAAGGGAGGAGGAAGAGTTTGTTTTAATGGTTCTGCCACAATAGTTGGGGTTGAAGTGCCACTGGGAATTGCAGCATTAATAAAAACTAATTTCTGGGCAGAAACACCTGCAGATGTTGGTGCAGGTGCCACATTAATTGCAGTTCCACTGCCAGAAGAAAGAATAGATGGAGCTGACACCAGCATAAGTTTCTGAACTGGAGTCCCACTGACCATATCTTCATTTGTTGCTGCTGTTGCTTCTGATCTTGTAACAGGGTAACTTTTTGTGACATAATCTACTTGTTGTTGTTTAGCTGGTGTATGAATAACATTTGCACTGGTTTGTCCAAAATTTCCTGTTGATATGCTAATTACGCTTACTGAACTATTTGCTGTTGATGGTAGGAGAGTGCTAGAAGAAACAGAAGACTTTAAGGGAGAGGAGGGCATGTGTGAAGTTTTATCTATCATGTGCCCCAAATTACTACTGCAGGAAGGTTGGCTTAATGTAAATTTAAGATTTTTCCCCGTGGATGGATTAAAGCCAGCTGGAATGGAAACAGAAGTAGGTGCTTGGCCAAAAGGTGGGAGACTAGATGTAGCAGTTGTTCCAGCTACTGGCGAAAAAGCAGAGGATGATGAAGTTGCTGATTTTGGCACTAGAAATGCCTGAAGCTGAGGAGCAAAAGTAAAAACTGAACTTGAAGATAAACTATTGGATGAATTTTGATCTGGATTGGTCTGTACTTTTACAACTCCAGTGTTCCCACCTCGTGTCCTAACAAGAATTGACTGTGAATCTCTTATGCATACAGTTTTCAGTTCTTGCTTTGCTTCAGAAGAATCAGCAGTTTGTTGTGCAAAACAGTTGAGGGAACTACCGGGATTTGTAGATCCATTTAGTGTTGTTGCTGATAACTGAGGCTGAACTGTTGAGGAAATGGTGGGTGAAGCAATGGGCTGGGGGAATGCGGCTGCTGAAACTGCATTCTTGACTTTTCCTGCCTCACTCTGGCTAGTCTTAACTGGTGGTGTTAATAAATTACTTATGGAGGTTACAGGTGTCAAAGGCTGTGGTCTAGCATTACTCACATTTGACAAAGGTGTAACTGTCTTGTTGAAAGCTGTATTAGGTAGTTGGGTAGAAACAGTTCCTGTTGGGTTGACAAGAACTGATGCTAAAGAAGAGTTTACATTTGCTGTCTGTGGGAAAGATGAACCACGTCGTTCTGTACCTTTTTGTTGAAGTGGTGGTATTTCTTTTGCAACTGCTTTCCCTTCCTTGTGCTGAATTACAAAATTCTTAGGCAGAATGAGAACCTGCTGCATGATTTTTTCTCCTGTTTTAGGATCCAGCATAGGTTGCATCTGAATCTTTACAGAGCTGTTATGAAGATCTATGGGCAACCACTGGCCACAGGGCATTTTGTACACCATCTGTAAAGGACCTTTTGTACTGGTGTGGCAGGTCAATGCTGGCTTTATGGGGCTTGCTTCTGGAGGAGATATAACTGGCTTTTCCACAGCAGGAGCACTTCTACCTGTGGAAGGGGGCAGTTGATTTGTTAAGGTCACTTTGTTCCCAATATTCTTTGCAAGCAAGGCCTGAATAGGTTTGGTCCCTTTCTGGAGAGTAGACACTGGTGTTGAATCCAATGAGGCAAATGACTCTGGAAACAGTGGCTCTGTATGCTTTGATTCATTCAAACAGTCAATTTGCATATCACCTTCTACAGTCTCAACTGTTGTCTCATTTGTGCTTAACTTTGTTTTCTTCCTTGGGGAAAGCTCTTTTGTGCTATCATCCAGATAATTAGTTTGTTTGGACTGCCGTTTAAGTGTTTTAGGCAGTGTCTTAGGTACATCTTTAGAAGGCAATTCTTTTTTCAGCAACTTGCTTCTGGCCATAGGTAAATCTATTTCTGACAATTTCATATCATCTGAAAATTATAAAACAAGCATTTTGTTTATATAAAACAGCAACTGAATAGCAATGGTAAGACCAATTATAAAAAAGAAAGTCAATCTTTGAATAAGCAATTTATTAAGAAACCTGTAGGGCGATTCAAAAGTCTCAGTACCACTGATGGAAATTAAGGTAAGGTGAGCTTTAACATGGTAATCCTGACATTGTAACCATTCCCAAGAACAACGTATTATTAATAAGGAAATTATTTTTGATCAAATTCTGCTGCCAATACAAGTGTAAAAGGAAAGTTTACATCTTTTAAAGAGATACTCAAGCCAGCAATTAGGACTTAGGATTTAGATTTGGAAAGGAATCTAGTCTAGTGCTCTCCTTCTAGATAGGGAAACCTTCGTATCAAAGAGAGATGGTTCTCCATATTTTCTATTTTTAGAGAGAGACTCTACGGAATAAAAAATGTCCAGCTTTTTCTGGTGTTTAATTATTCCTACAGTAAAAAATTTATGTTCATATCTGATCAAACTGGGTTGATGAGAAGTTACTCTTTTTCAATTCACCAGACATGGAAAACAATAGGTTAATACATTTCTAACCAAAAATTTTTATACCTCTTAGATAACTAAAGAAAGTTATTTAACTAGATTTATAGAATAAAATAATCTGATAAGTTGAAATGAATTACAGATCATCTAATCCAGCCTCCTTATAAGAATGAGGTGTCCACTCTGGTCTTATTAGGCCATCAACCTTGATCATTCCTCATAAAAAAAAAAAAATCTTCACAATTATCAGGGACTTGACAAGTTCCATTTAAAGCAAACATCAGAAATAGTGCTTCAAAATTAATAATAATAAAAAGAAGAGGCTAAACCTATTTCAAAGGGACGCATATCAATGATGTGTGGTCTGTAATGAGCAATAACATGCCTACAGTTTGGAGTCGGGCACTGACTCCAGAAACTCCTAGAACAGTAATAATGACTCCAAAGAACCTTTAATAAGACATTAGTACACCTTCAAACATAACAGATTTTCCCAATCAATGAACTTCATTAACCAGATTATCCTTTATCTCCACAAAAGATACTAAAATTTCTCTTTGTGCTTTTAGTGTTGTTTTAAAGAAAGTTTTAATGCCTACCTGAATCAAAATGATCCTTCTCCAGGATATCTAGAGGTTCTGTGGTGTCTATAGACTTGCTACTGAGTTCTACTTTTGGAGATTCTTTTCCAGGATCTCCTTCACCTTCTTCAGCAGTCCACAGTTCTCCAGTAAATTTATCGTGATCAGGCTGTCTTCTGAAATCATCATAGTCTTTTTTTAGGCGACTCCTGAAGAAAAATATTCGACACAACAAACAATACATACGTATTGAACTCTTGGAAGCTAAAGTACCTTCTAACATTTTAAGCTATATTTTAGTATTTTCAATTAAGTCACTAAACCTATGTTTTAACCAAGTGTGTCTAAGATGCCAATGACTATTGTTCAAGAAGACAAAACACAGGGTGTAGGCATAAGAAACTTAAAAAAATATATGTGCAATTTCAGAATAAAGTGTTCGAACATATACCTATTTGTCTTTCTAAAGGCTGCTGTTAGACCTATTAAATGCGAAAAAGGTAATTTTTTTTCTAGCTGCACTGATAGAAATAGATTTGAGATAGTCTTAAAACTGCTGATTATAATATAGTTTAAAAGGTCATTTAAAAGAGTTAATCAAAAAGTTCTAAGAAACAGTGTGTATTATTTTTGACTGTTATACAAAGAGTGACAAACAAAAACAATCCATCATTTAATCCTGAACCTTTGGGTCTCACTAGAAATTATTTTTTTAAATTAAGCATAGGGAAACAAAGCTGAAAAGTTATCTTTCAGAGATCCTTTTCACATAAAAACATAATACCTATGTTTCTATAACACTAAGAGAGATAGAAACATTTCCAAATGATTACATGATATTTTAGAGATCCTTTACTATTCATTTGCTTTCAACTGAGTTTCTCTATTTTACTTTTACCCTTTGTTTATTTTTGTTTTTTTAAAAAAAATCTGAACATACATTCTCCAATTTACTTCTGCTACAAATTCCTATCTGTGTGGGACTTCCCTGGCGGTCCAGTGGTTAGGACTTCGCCTTCCAATGCAGGGGGTGTGGGTTCGATCCCTGGTCAGGGAGCTAGGATCCCACATGCCTCGTGGCCAAAAGGTCAAAACATAAAACAGAAGCAATGTTGTAACAAATTCAATAAAGACTTTGAAAATGGTCCACATCAAAAAAAAAAAAAATTCCTATGTGTGCATATTGGAGTTTAAATCTCACCTCTGTCACTCAACAGTTGTAAGACTTTGGGCAAGTTCCTTAAACTTTCTAAGCTTCAGTTTACTTATTTGTATAATGAGGATAATAATAGCACTTACTTCGTAGTTTGTGTGGCACACAAATATTCAACAAATGTTAGTTAATAATTACTCTCAATTTATCTTTCAATTATTGCTGAAGGTTTTTTTTTTTTTGCTTAAGGGTTTTATAGAGCAGATGAGGGCTGTAAGATACTAGAGTGGGTTATCAAAGGATAACTGTAAAATTAATTTCATTTTAGTAATATCTATATGGGGGTAGTATAAAGTTCCTCCCTTCTCAGTCTTCTTCTCAACTCAGCTAATGACTTTGCTCCTTATTTCAGGGAAAATGGAAGCAATCAGACAAGAACTCTCATATGCTCACACCCCATCTGCAACTTAAGACCTTCATCTGTACTCATATTCTCCATCTTCCTGTCTAAGCTAACCCTTCCAACTTATGCATCTTCTCTCACCTAGTCAAGAATCTCACTCAACCAAACATCCCTTCCATTGTCTGAGTTCATTTTTGCCTCTCTATTCAATCATTTCTACCAGTATACAAACATGTTATTTCTCCCATTAATAAAAACAAATGACCCAACTTGACTCCAACTTGTCCTTCCAGGTACTGCCCTATTTCTCTGCTCTACTTTTATAGAAAAACTCCAGTTCCTCACCCCTAATTCTCTTGAACAGACTCCTTAGACTTTTACCCACATCTCTATCAACACAGCTCCTCAAGGTCATCAATGATATTGCCAAATTTAACAATGAATTCTCGTCCTCATCTTCCTCAATCCATCATGAGCAGCCTCCTTTTTAAAACATCTTCTTTACCTGGTTTCTAAGACATCACTCTTGGTTATGCTCCTGCCTTGCTGAATACTCCTTCTCAGTCATTTCTGCTGAGTCCTGCCATCTCCATCACCTCTAACTGTTGGAATGTCCCAGGGTTCAGTCTCTCTTATCTATGCTCATATACTAGGTGATTTCTACCATCTCACAGCTTAAATATAATCTATATCCTGACAACCCCCAAATTTATACCTCCAGCCTGGCTTACTCCCTTTAACTGGGACTAATATGCTAAACTGCCTACTCAGTAACTCCAATTAGACATCTGAAAGGCATATCAAACTTAACATGTTGAAATCCAAACTCCTGAATCCGCCCCCTCCCCAAAACTACTTCTTTGTTTCCCCTATCTCAGCTAATGGCAATTGCATTATTCCAGTTGTTTAGATAAAAAATACTAGGCACCATCTTTTTCTCCTCATTTTTTCTGACACTCCATATGCAAGCCTTAAGGAAATTCCACCAGTCCTACTTTCAAGATCTATCCAGAATCCAAGCACTCCCTGCCGTCTGCATTGCTACTATCATGGTCCAAGCCACTATCATTTTTTGCCTGGACCACTACTATAGTGTAACTGACTTCCCTGCCTTTATCATCATCCCACACTACACTATCTCAACAGAACAGGCAGAGCGAGTGCTTTAAAACATAAGTCAGATCATGTACTTCCTCTGTTTAAAGCTCTTCAATGGCTTCTCATCTCAGAGTAAAAGCCAAAATCCTTAAACACGTAGGCTACCTTTCCCTATACTTCTCTGACTCTTGACTCTTACCACTTTCCTCCTCACTCACTCGGCTCTGGTTATTCTTGCCCCTTTGCATTTCCTATAAATGTCAATCATGCTTTTAACCTTAGGGCTTCTACATCTTCTTTTCTCTTAGATATCCACTTGGCTCTCTCCCCTATTTCCTTCAGGTCTCTTTTCAAACATCAACTCATCAGGGAAGCGTTCTCCAACACCCTGGTAAATGACCAATCATTATTATCCCATCCAAACTAAGCATTTATTCCCCTTAACCTGCTTCATTTTTCTTCCCAGCACTTATCACCATCTGACATTTGAGTTTGTCTGTCTGAATAGATTTATAACTAGTAAGGAAATTGAATCAATAATCAAAAAAATCTCTAAACATTTCTCCAAAGATATATAAATTGCCATAAGCACATGAAAAAACACTCAATCTCACTAATCATTAGGGAAATGCAAATCCAAACTACAATGATATACCACCTCATATTCATTAGGATGGCAATTAAAAAAAATACAATAGCAAATGGTGAGGATGTGGAGAAGCTGGAACTCTTGTAACTGTTGGTGGGAATGTAACATTATACGGTCACTGTAGAAAACAGTATAGTAGTTCCTCAAAAAATTAAAAATAGAATTACCATATTCCTCTTCTAGGTATACACCCCAAAATTTGAAAGCAGGGTCTTGGATATTTGTACACCCATGTTCATAGCAGCATTATTCATAATAGCTAAAACATGAAAAGCCTCCCAAATGCCCATTACAGATGAATGGATAAGCACAATGTGGTATATGCATAAAATGCAATATTATTCAGCCTTTAAAAGGAAGTAACTTCTGACATATGCTGCAATATGGATGAACCCTGTGAACATTATGCTAAGTGAAATAAAGCCAGTCACAAAAAGACAAATATTTTGTACTATATGAGGTACTTAGTCAAAATCATAGATACAGAAAGTAGAATGGTGGTTGTCACGGGATGGGGGGAAGGGGGGAATAGGGAGTTATCGTTTAACAGGTATAGCGTTTCAGTTTCACAAGATGAAGTTCTGGAGATGGATGGGGTAACAGTGACACAACATCATGAATGTATTTAATATTACTGAACAGTACACTTAAAACTAGTGAAGATGGTAAATTTTACTTGTGCATTTTACCACAATGAAAAAAAAAACTGGGGGAGAAAAAAACCACACAGTATAGAGTTTTGTTTAATCAATAGTACTTTGTCGGGCTTCCCTGGTGGTGCAGTGGTTGAGAGTCTGCCTGCCGATGCAGGGGACACGGGTTCGTGCCCCGGTCGGGGAAGATCCCACATGCCACGGAGCAGCTGGGCCCGTGAGCCATGGCCGCTGAGCCTGCGCATCTGGAGCCTGTGCTCCGCAATGGGAGAGGCCACAACAGTGAGAGGCCCGTGTACCGCAAAAAAAAAAAAAAAAAAAAAAAGGTAATAGTACTTTGTCAGGGCTTAGGAGGTACCTTGTACACAGTAGGTACTCAAAACTATCTGAATTACAAATCAGTGGAAAACTATACTAAATGATACCAGGATACCTTCCATAATCATAAAGTAAGAGCCTTAAAAAAGATAATAAAGCTTGATTTACCTGTTCCTTTGAAAAGCTTTCATTAACTTTGGTTCCCATGGCAGCAATTCATTTAAAAGACGTATCAATGTACTATGCAATTCTTTTACAGCTTGCCTCCGATGATACCATTTGCCCTAAAAAACACAATTTTAAAAGTAAATTCCTTAGACTGAATCCAAAAGTAAACGCCAAGACTTATTTTCTGAGTAAAATACAAAACAAAATGCCAATACCCATCAAATAAGTACATATCTCTTCTTCAGAAGGTTGCAGCAAGGAGGAAAATATCCTATAATAAATCTTCTTCGATATACTTTAAAGATTCTCAATTCTACAGGAGAAATCTAAAACCCATTTAATTAAACCAAGAGATAAAAATTTTTTTTTAAGTTTTTAATTGGGTCAATTATAAACACTTTTATAAATCACTAAAACACATGTAAAGATACAAACATTTATATAACTATGTAAATGACATTGCTCACTTCTGTAAAGTTTCTGTAATTTTTCCAAAACAGTGGGGGAAAAAAGAGAGAAAGCCTGAATTGTTATCCTATTCAAAAGCCATCCTAACAAACTTCCTTAGGAAATTTTACAGTTATTTTATTTAAAAATGTTTCCAGCACAGAAAAGTAAACAACTGGTCACCATTTTCAGTACTATCATGCTATACTAACGGTTAATTTCTGACATGCCCTCCATTTGCTAAGTATTATCCTAAGTATTTCATTCATACTTGGAGAGAAAGAGACAGAGAGAGAGACAGACAGAGAAGGAGGGAGGAAGGGAGGGAGAGAGAGATCGAGTGAACATGAGAGTTCACGTATACTAGCAGTTATAAAAGCCCTCTAAAGTGTGTGCATTTTTAGTCTTACTTAACAAATGATGAAACTAAGGCTCAGAGAGATTAAATGACTTGTTTAAGGTTCTCTGACTTGAACCCAGATCTGCCTGTTGATGAAGTCCAAGTTCTTTAGAACTAATTACATCACTGCCTCTTAAAAACTGTATTACATAAATTCAATCTGACACAGGTTATAAAACCTCTAGTAAAGGTACATTTCATCAGCACCCATAAAATTATTTGAATACCATAGGGACAGTAAGATTACAGAAGGTATAACTTTAGGTAGCCAACCTCCCCTTCTCCACAATGTTAGTGAACACCAGCTATCCACATCACCACCACCACCATCACTATAGTCCCTTACTGTTATATAACCAAGTTGTATTTCTTTTTTACTTGGTAACAGCTTTGAGATATAATTTACATACCATATAGTCCACTCATTTTATTTCTTTTATAACAAAAGGCACACAACTATATATGTTACAGATCATATTTAACCTGCATAAAATTAGATTTCACCCCACAGGAACTCTGAGTCAATTTGCATATAGGTAAAACATTAAGGCAGAAAAATAACCACTCCCTAGAGCAAAGCATATTCTAAAATCTGTGCATAAATTCCCCAACTTCACATATATCTAAAACTTTTCCTTTTGTCATGCAAATTTTAGACACATACAAAACTAAGTGATCAATAACAGTGCATTTCCTACTCCTGAAAATTTTGTGCTTTAAACCAACACAACGTTTATGCACATAAAAATAAACATTTCTAACTGAGGTTTTTATACTTCAGAAGGGAAATTGTTCATTAGAAGAGTAGGAAAAGGTGAGATTATATGTGCATGTGCTCATAATGAATATGGAACCTAGGCTCACTGACTAATTTTTGTGTCTTCTCAGTGGCATAACAAATTATAGTATTGTGAAAAAATTTCAAGAAAAGTAACTTTTATTTCATATAATATACTAACCTGAAGAGACTTTCCATCTTGTCAAAAGCATTCTAAAAGGACCCAACTAACAATGAGTTATACCTCAAAAGTTTATTTTTCTCAAAGAAATGTTATGAGATAGTATAAAGTGCATATTCTAACCCATGAAAACAAAACTATTAGATTATAAATAATAAAACTGAGCAAGAAATAACTTCCATCTATGGAAAGCTATTTGAGGAAGATGAAAAGGCAGGTAACAGCTACCCTAAATCCTTTTCAGAATGAGGTAAGATTTTGTTTCAATAAAAAATAGAAAATAGTAGATGGAGATTTTTCCCTTTAACAAGGCATATCAACAACATTATTTTTTTCTACATATAAACTTCTATTTGGCTCAAAAATGAAATGGTGACAGTGGAAATAAACTTTTCCTAAGCTAAAGAGAGCAGAAAGAGGTAAGGAATGAAGGTGGGGAGAGTATTCTCTTCATGGTATAACTGACTGGAAAAGCATTAAAGGATTAGGGGGCGCCAGGCATGCTGAATTCCTTATTAACTGGGAGATATATGGGGAAGAATTACAGATGCAGACTTAACCTGGGCAGTACGGTGGCTGTGTGGATTAGTGTGGTGGTGATGGGGTAGGGATTACAGAACTGTCAGTGTTATGGGACTTTTAGGACTAGGTAGATGAAGCACGGGAAGGGGAGACTGTGTAACTGGATACTACTTAAAGCCATTTATCAACTCTGTTTGTGTCTCTACTAAATTACAACATTAATTTTTATAGGAAAGAGTTTTAAAAATATTAGGAAAATTTTACCTTTTGATTTTATTTTGGTTACTAAATTTTACTTAATCCAATGCCCAGAAAATATACTACTGAACAGGAGGGGTCATATAAATCAATCAGAGAATAGAGTCCTAACTTCCATATAACTCTGTTTTACCCACTGACCTGTTTGTAAATGTCTAAGGCCTTCAACTTTATGTATGTTTTTTGGCCTTCTTCCCCTTCTTTATACTGCATATTCTCAACTTGGGGTAGTGATGGTATGGTATCTCATTTATATTTGAAAATGCCTATCTAATCATTCTGTATTTGAAAAACAAACAAAAATTTTATTATTTTCATAACACAAATTATATAAAGTAAAGGCTGATAAAATGTTTTGACTAGAAGATACATATAAAGGATACGATGACCTCAACAAAGGGCATCCCTGTACCTGCCATGGGGTATGTGTGTCATCTATCAAAAGGGGGCATAGGTTTAAAAAAGTTCAGAATCACTGCTCCAGGACTGGTGTTTGAGGTAGTAAGGTACTTTAATTACTTGACAGTAAAAGAGAAACTCATACTGGTTCTCTCATTTATTATTTCTTTGGTCAATACAATCCAAATGGAAAGAAAATAATACGTCCCTTTCTACCTAGTGCTGGTCTCAGAGTGTCACAGTATACAATGGAACTAATGTAGAGAAGTTATGAATTTTTAAATGAAGTTAGTCAAATGGTAATAATTTGCCTTAACTTGGATCTAATATAAAAATCTATTTAAAATCAAACAAAATATTTCCTGAACTTTAAATCAGATCATTAGCAATAGCTTTCCTGACTGATCAACTTTATTTATATACACAGATAAAGGAAAAACTATCATGTTTCTTCTAGGATGAAATTATTAAAGCTAAAAGGGAACTCAGAGGACATAATTTTACAGAAGGAAAGTGTCTAAAGTAAACAGAGAATTACTTGTAGGTGGAAGAAGACTTTAGAATTCTAGATCTCCCGAATGCTAAAATCCACTTTCCTTCCACTACACAATGCCATCTCTCATGGGCTACACACAGACAATTCCTAAAGAAGAAAGAGACTGTACTGTGTAAGTTCCTATATTTACATGTAGGTATCTCTGTAATGCAAACATTAAAATCTCTAAAATTTACTTTGTTTCATTTGTTTAATTACAGTAGTACTTAAAACTATGGTGACCTTAAGTTTAAAAGTGAATTAAAAAAACAAGGAAAACAGCAAGTTCCCCATCTTCAAACACATAAGAGAGAATATGGATATAATGAAAATCAGAAAGGCTCTTACAGTTTTTATCTGCACTGATCAATACAGAATCAAAGAAAGTAGATAGAAAGATTAAGTAAATGGTTATTTATAGAACAGTGTTCTAATTGTTTCTCTAATAAAAAATACATTTAATACGCTTTACATATATAAATTTAGTGCTGACTTTTCTTTATAAACAGGTATGTGAATATGGGGATAAATGAACATTTTTTAGTATTAGAATTCTCACAATTTTTAGTATTAGAATTCTCACTATTTTCACAGACAAAAATTTTTTTCTAAAATAATCCCAATGTGTTATGTGAACTTAATAATTCAAACATTTACTGAAGGTCACTTTGAAGAGAGTAATGTATTTTTCTTTTATAAATTTACTATGAAATGTAACATAAAATAAAGTATGAATTCAAACATACACCACGGAACCAAAGGTATACAATATGGTCTAAATTTGAGGCTTACCTTTCAATACTTTCTCAGCCAATGTCCACAGCAGCTGCAGATTGCCAGCTCCCTTTCCATGAGATGCCCCACTGTCAAACACTAAGGTTTTATAACCTCATAGGGATTACTACAATAAGGAGCTTGTCTATGGCCACAAGGTAAGTCCTTTATTATATTATGCAGTTTTATAAGTTTTTGAATGTGATAGGTTAATAACCTAAGGAACCATAAGAGAAAAGAAACTTCTAAAAAACTTACAAAACTACACAATATTGTAAAATGAAAAGCTGAGTCTATGTGTGTGAAATGAGTGGGGAGGGAAACTTACCTTACAACTAAAGAAAAACTCCATTCTGCTGCAGTAATCGGGTATGACAGCACCAGCATAGTGCTGGCTGGGGTGCTGCAAGGAGAGGGAGTTGGCAATCTACTGATGCTGGGGACACTGAACATCTAGAAGGAAGAAAAGAGGAAAACAAATAAATTCCAGGTTTATTAAATGTCTCATTACCATGGATCTTTTGCACATTTTAATAAGTTCAGATGCTTTGAATATTAAACTTAGGTGAAAGTAGTTTGTTTACACAAATCATTCTGTTACTTATATAGATTTTCTTATAACATTATATCTAAACAAAATAGGTATCAACAGTTATTTGAAGAAAAGATTAACATCACATATAAATATACAAAGAATTCTTTTTTAAATTGAAAGGGTATTATTGTGAAGATGATAAAAAAGATAATTTTTATGTACAAAATATAATATATATGAAAAAGGCATCAATGCTCTTTTGCTACATGCTTTTACTTACAAATATGTTGTTACAGCACAGAAACAGGGATCATATGACAAAATATTTTTTGTTATAGGCTTGGTTCTTGTCACAGACATAAATCACATGGTGGAAAGGGATTAGATAATAATACATCATGCTTTTCAAATAAAATTCAAATAACTTTTAGAAAAGCCAAATCGATTTGTCTGCAAAGATGTCTCATTTAAAATCACTAGCAATATCCAAAGGTAGGTTACAAATAATTTAAATGCAAATGTATAAAAACACAGCACAAATCAAATTAACTATACTTAAGCATGTTAATAATCTAATTATTTGGCATTCTCCTTAGTCTAAGTAATATTAAGTGAAAAGGTAGTAAGTATTTACTTTTTTTTTTCTTACTGCTCACCTAAAGAAATTACTACTATATAAGTATATTCCTGCATATTCACAGTTTTGGGGGTAAAACACTGCATTCACCTTGTTGGTATACAGTCCCTTGAAAAAGTACTAGTTAGACAGTATAGTGAAATGTTTGCATATTAATATGGAAAAAGTTAAAGAGTATTTTCACACTGCCAGAGGTTCTAATATGAACTATCCTATCATATACTAGTATTTTCTCTTTAGGTACTCTCACCCATTTTCTCTTAAGACTAATTCAATAGAAAAGGAAAGCATTTGTACTTTATTCTAAAGATATCCTACATTGCACAGCATGTACAACATTTCCATTATATTTCTAAATTAGCATTTCTAATGCTAATTAGAACTATAGTTCTAACTATAATTTCCATTATATTTCTAAATTAGCATTTAACTAGAAAGCATGAAGACAAACAACTGCAAACAACTGCATATCACTACAAGTGATAATATTGGAAGTTTCAGGGTCATTTGACTTTGTAGAGAGGATGGACAGATCACATTCCCAGTGAGATAGTTACTATTACTGGGGAAGAAAATCTAACAATATGTATGTAACTGATGGTATGTAACCATTTTCATTCACAAAGAAGAAAAAATCCTGAACTAGAAATTAACTATTGGGTAAGTATCTGAATTTGATTCTTTTTAGTAAATAGGTGGTAACAAAGAAGTTAATAAAATTTTATCAAATCTATACCTGATATCAGAAAGGTGGGTTCTCAAGCAATTCACTGCAAAATCTAAATCACTAAGTAATGTTACATATGGTATCATCAGAGCATAAAAAGGTCCATGTAAGTGAAATTAAGACTGGGAGTATCTTAAAAGCAGAGTCAGTATCCTACTTATTTTTACTTTCTCAGGCTCCATCACAATGCATAGCAGAGAGCAGGCCCACAATAAGTATTCAAACTATAGAAGTAAATTTCTTAGCTTACAGAGATTTTCTACTTAGCTGCAAAAGATTTTAAAAAATTGATAGAAACGTTCCTAAAATATGTCTTCCAGATTTTCTGAGTATACAATGAATATAATTTAACTCTTGATGACTCGGATCATCATTTTGAACAAGTTATTGTTTCATATTTTAAGGCAGTGACTGCAGGGTTTACAGGGCTATAACCTATGTTCCTATATTAAGTGGTTATTGATTACTAATAGTTTTGGACTCCTAAAATCTGCTTTTGTAGGTTTTTTTCTCAATTGTCTATTAGCATTTCATGCTACTGCCACTAAATCTGCCTTAAATGGCCTTGTCCTAATTAAAAGCACCTGCTACAACTAGTTAGCATCATATCTTCATTAAAAGAAACTAGTTCCATGCAAGGATTTTTTTCTACTTTAAAGTGCTAGAGATCCAGATGTGGACTCTGGGCCTTCTATTTAGATTCCTTTTTATTCTCTGGTAGATTTGGGATTAATTTTCCTTCCATTTTTACCTTTTTTTTTTTTTTTTGCGGTACGCGGGCCTCTCACTGTTGTGGCCTCTCCCGCTGCGGAGCACAGGCTCCAGACGCGCAGGCTCAGTGGCCATGGCTCACGGGCCCTGCCGCTCCGCGGCACGTGGGATCCTCCCAGACCGGGACACGAACCCATGTGCCCTGCATCGGGAGGCAGACTCTCAACCACTGAGCCACCAGGGAAGCCCCATTTTTACCTTTTTTACAGAGTCTGGTAAGATGGTAGGAAAGTTCTGTTACTGTTCAATCTTCTCTATTTTTTGGATGGTATTTTTCCCTAGTTCACAAAAGGTTAAACTACCCTATCTTTAAATTTTAGGGGCTTTCCAAAGATTTTGATATCTTCTGTAATATAAAAAAGAGAATGATGTGAAGCTCATTTTCTGGTCTTAAGCACCTCACGGATTTAAATTCAATTTTCCAGAACTCTTACCACTGAAAGGCAGTAGAGTATTAAATAGAAAATAATACAAATTTACTTGGGGCTTTGAAAAATATTTGGCATTTAGATTGTTACTTACATTTGAATAAGTGTGTGTGACATTTAATTCAAAAGAGTTTAAGGCAAATAATAAAAGCCACACTATGAAGTTCTAAGTATAGAAGGAGCTGTCACCTAGTTCAATTCTTCCTTGAAGCTCACTCCATGCTGGGAACACGCAATATGAATTCTCTGGCTGATGTAAAAATACGAAACAACAGTTTTCCCTTTTAATTGGAACTTTTATTAGAAGAAAAGAGGTGTTCAAATATTGTTTTTAAGAAAGTTTCCCTGATGGGATACAGACTATGCCACGTTGCAGTAAGTTGAAACAGTGAGCACTATTAACAAGAGTTAAAATCCAGTTCTTAGTTGAGCAGAGTAGTTAGTTAAATGTCAAAAAGAATGCCCCAAAGCAAGACTTACCGTAAATAAATTAGGATAATGCATTTTCAGATAATTCAGTGACTACAGTCAATTGAAGTTTTGTCTTACCAGACAGCTATTGTTCTGGTTCACGTTTCCTGTCTTCTAGTTCTCTTTTCTTACTATTATTTTGAACAGTCAGTTAATATTTGATTCTTCGTAAAATCCATAAAGTCTCACTCCCAGATAATATATTAACATGTCAATAAGGGAAGTAAAGCAAGTGTCTAGAGTGTCTGGTGATCTCTGAATTAAAAAAATGGCTTGAAAATAAAAGATTAAGTCTTTTATAAAAGGACAGGAGTTAGCGCAACCAATCCTGATTAAAATTAAAAATTTATCCCCAGGATTGGCGATAAAAAGCTTAAGCTCTAAAGTGAATTCCTTGAGGATGAGGACTTTGTTTTAGTCTCTGAATTTCAACCAAGTTCCTTGGTATTATGAATAGTACACAGAAAACAGTGAGGAAGTATTTGCCTAATGAATAAGACTAGAATATGACAGGTAAAGAAACTTATTTATTTTATTTGTTGTACAAGGTTTCCGAAAGGTTATTTTAATTTTTTGAAAGCTTTAACTATGACAATTTAAAGACAGAGTGTTTTTCCCCCCACAGATGAGCTAGTTTTCAGTTTTGTTAACCATATCAAAAGATCTAGAATAAGAAAACAAGATACACAATGATGTAATTGCCAAAAACTTAAACAAAACTAATTTAAGGACAATTTAGATATTGATGCAACCATATCTACAACTAAAGTTATTAAGTTAATAAGGGCATATTCAGGATTCTGAATGTATCTAAAGTTCCTTATACTGTAGTAAAATAGACTTTTTACTCTAAATAGATGGCTATAAAATAATTTTGATTTGATGCCTCACTGAGCAAATGGGATATGGAGAGAAGAGGGAAAAATCCCAAAATCCTACACTATAATAGAGTAAAATTTCTTTGTTACAGGTGTTAGAAAATAAGATTAATGTATAATAATTTCTTTGCCTTATATCAAGCTTTTACTATATGCAACTATGATTTAGGGGTTCATATAAATTCATAAGTGAAGTTTTATACATAATTTGACTATATTTTACCATTTACCTGTGTATTATTTCTTACTATATCTTCACTTTTTAAGAATGTTTTCCATCATATTTTTAAAAATGAACAAAGAAAATACATATACAACCAAGTTATAACTTCATTTCCTATAATGAAGGTAAAAGGTAAATGGTGACCATACTGAAAAGAGGCCATAAATCATAATGGATTGCAGACAGCTGAGATGGATCTGAAGCTAAGGTCAAGAATTCTTTTAACTATCTGAGAATCATAAAGGGTAAAGGTTAATACTGACATTCACAAGTTCCATCAAATATAAGTCTTAATTAGAAATATACGATATGATAAAATGGTCTCAATCATGGAATCTGGCATATGATTTCATTGATTTCTACCTAAGTGTCAAAACATCAACTTGTTTTCTCCCCATAATAAGCTGGCAGCAGCAACTTATGAGACACTAGGGCCCTGAGCAAAAACAGGCATATGCCAGGGTTCTGCAATCTCTGCACAACTGACATCTGAGGGCAATAACTATTTGCTGTGCGGGGCTGTCAGGTGCACCGTAGGATCATTACAATGTAGAATATTTTTAGCAGCACGGCTGGCCTCTATCCATTAAGTGCCAGTACCACCTCTTCAACTATGTGAATCAAAAATGTCTTCAGACATTCCCAAAGTCTCATAGCAGCGATAGGCAGGGGTGGGGTGGGCAGAATCATTACTCACTGATAACCACCGGCTTTTACAAAACTCTGTGACCAAAAACTAGGGTGTCACTACCTCTGATCTAAGCTTCTGATTTCTCTAATGTTTGATCTAGCTAATGCACAGCCTTTGGTTAGGCAAGATTAAATGCTATTATTGTATTATGAATTTAAATTATTTTAAGAACATAAGAGATTCATTTTATTCATGACTTGAAATTCCTTTCTAATTCTCTTAAACATGCCTTAAAAACATGCCTTTGACATACTATAATAATTATGCATATATTTTTTGGATGTTTAAAAAATTTAACATTTCATGAATACTTCCATGTAGTAACAATGATCTACAAATATTTTATTTTACTAGCCATATGATATACCACTGTGTTAATATTATTGCTTGGTTAGTCATCTCCCTACTGTTGGACATATGGGCTTTTCCCAAATTTCTACTATTAGAGACAGTCTGCTGAACACACTATTGTGTAAATTACTTTTTTGAGGGGTAGGGGAGTAGGGTGAAAAATGAGGGAAAATGAAAGTTAAATATCAATTAGGATAATAGGATCAAAGAGTCCAGGCAATTTTATAGCTTTTCTTACATACTGAATATGAAATACAGAAATATTTGAAGTCTGTCTTAAAACTTGCTCAGTGTGGAGGTGCTTAACTGCTAAAAGGTGTATTAGAAAGACAGGGTATTATATTTAAAATTTTAGTTTATCTATATTGATAAGACTATCATTTATCATTTCATAATCCAGAAAAGCTTTCTTTTCTTATAACTTTTTTTTTGCCAAATGTTCCCTTTTCCTTATCTCTATACTGATTTTTCATTATCAAAAAGACTGAAACCTCTTTGAAGATCTAAATTATGATATAAAACATATGGAAATTAAGGAAATGTAAGAAAAAAAGGGTCACATGAGAAATTCAGAAATATAACCAGTTCTGTATTAGCCTGACAAAAATCTACCAAGTTTGATGATTTACACAGCAAAAATGTCTAATAAATTTCAAATACAATAGGATCAGGCAAATTTATCAATATCTTAGCTCTCTCTGGAAAACTAATAAATTTCCTAAATTAAAAAGACTACTTTCCAAATAATTAAGCAAAATGCAATTTTTCTCTCTTGACTAAAACCACAAAAAAAAAAACCAATAAAGTGTCATGATTTCTCCTTTAGGGCACTAAAAAAATCCTATGATCTAAATAATAATGAGATAGACAAAATGAAAGGATTTTGTCAAACTACATACTTCTATTTATATCAGTCAGATGTCTGGTATAGCACTGGAGGACGTAAAGGACGCTGAGTTCTCTTTGAATAAGCCTTTAAATGAAGTAATGGGATCAAGTGAACTAAAGCAAACTCAGAAAATTAAATCATTTTTTCTCTCCTCACATTATAAATCGTAAGTAGAATTAGTTGTCTTGCAAGAATAAGTAAACAATCTAGATTTTAAAAGATTGTAAATCTTCCAGTACAATGAGTAGCTCAATGGCAAAACCTCTAAGAGATTAAGAAAGCTTTTTTAATGGAATGTTGACCTGGATGAGGAAATGGAGTAATTCTTCCTTGTTGCTTTGGTAGGAAAAACTATCTAGAAAGGCCCTGCAGAGGAGCTCCCAAAAGCAGCCAGGTTTTTAAACGAATCCACATTAAATCCTCTATCACATATGTAATTTCTATCTTTAGTAAGAGCATTTGTGACAACCAAATGTTTATATGGAATATGTCCTTCCTTGTTACTGAAGCCATCGTAGATCTGAAAGCTGCTGCTGAATAATATTGGGTGGGCCAAAAGGTTCCTTTGATTTTTTCCGTAATATGGCTCTAGTGGCACTTAGCTGTCTTTAACTTCATTTGAAACTATTTTGTTAGATTATATGTGACAGCTGTCATATCAGTGCGGATTTAAAAAAGACAGACTTTTTTTTTTTTTTTTCGGCACGCGGGCCTCTGTTGTGGCCTCTCCCGTTGAGGAACACAGGCTCCGGACACACAGGCTCAGCGGCCATGGCTCACGGGCCCAGCCGCTCCGCGGCATGTGGGATCTTCCCGGACCGGGTCATGAACCCGTGTCCCCTGCATCGGCAGGCGGACTCTCAACCACTGCGCCACCAGGGAAGCCCAAGACAGCCATTTTACTATTGAAGACGGAAGAAAAAAGCAACATTTTCAGCATATTATGCTTTATTATTTCGAGAAAGGTAAAAATGCAACTGAAACGCACAAAAAGATTTGTGCAGCGTATGGAGAAGGTGCTCTGACTGATCAAACGTGTCAAAAGTGGTTTGCAAAGTTTCGTGCTGGAGATTTCTCACTGGACGATGCTCCATAGTAAGGTAGACCAGTTGAAGTTGATAGTGATCAAATTGAAACAATAATTGAGAACAATCAACATTATACCACGCAGGAAATTGCTGACATACTTAAAATATCCAAATCAAGCGTTGAAAATCATTTGCATCAGCTTGGTTATGCGAATTGTTTTGATGTTTGGGTTCCACATAAGTTAAGCAAAAAACCTTCTTGACCATATTTCTACATGCGATTCTCTACTGAAATGTAAAGAAAACGTTCTGTTTTTAAAACAAATTGTGACCTGTGATGAAAAGTGGATACTGTACAATAAAGTGGAATGGAAGAGATCGTGGGGCAAGCAAAATGAACGACCGCCAACCACACCAAAGGCCGGTCGTCATCCAAAGAAGGTGATGTTGTGTATATAAGTGGGACTGGAAGGGAGTCCTCTATTATGAACTCATTCTGGAAAGCCAAACAATTAACTCCAACAAGTACTGCTCCCAATTACACCAAGTGAAAGCAGCACTCGCTGAAAAGCATCCAGAATTAGTCAACAGAAAACGCATAATCTTCCATCAGGATAACGCAGCACTGCATGTTTCTTTGATGACCAGGCAAAACTGTTACAGCTTGGCTGGGAAGTTCTAATTCATCTGCCGTATTCACCAGATATTGCACCTTTAGATTTCCATTTATTTCGGTCTTTAAGAAATTCTATTAATGGAAAAAATTTCAATTCCCCGGAAGACTATAAAAGGCACCTGGAACAGTTCTTTGCTCAAAAAGATAAAAAGTATTTCAGGAACTATGAACTTGCCTAAAAAATGGCAGAAGGTAGTGGAACAAAAGGGTGAATACGCTGTTCAATAAAGTTCTTGGTGAAAATGAAAAATGTGTCTTTTATTTTTACTTAAAAAACAGAAGGCACTTTTTGGCCCACCCAAAAGAATTGTTTTGACTCTAAACACTATTTTTTACAGTGATATCCTCTCATGAAGATCAATATTAATATTTCATTTGTCTGGCAATAGTGAAGGAAGCTCACCAAGCAAGGAATAAGCAAAATGGCTATCACTATTGCCAAGTTCATATATTTCATTAATAAAATTCCTCAGGTCCTTACTATGAGCCTAATTCTAATAATACGGATACTTGCTTTGTAACCGACAGTATATCAGCTAGGGCGAGTACATGGACACACATAAGAAATGACAGGCTGACAATGAAGAGACAGAACAAAAGCAAAAAAACAAGCAGACAAAAACCTTCAAAATACATAATCTAAAGGCCTATTGGTGAATGTTTAGAGTAACTGAGATCAATAGATTTTTAGGGTATCAGTACAATTATGGATATTCATAATGATCCCTGAGTCATCAAAAAAGTGTTAAATTATGTTCAGTATAAAGGAGGCAGGGAAATTTTTTCATTAAATGATTAAAGGAAGAATTTTAGTACTGAAGGTTTAGGTTTCAGCTTCCTAGAAAATGCAATTAAGTGGAACCCCTTATTCCCAAGTGATGACAGACAAATAAACTGGTATTCTCCAATACTAACATAAAAATTCAATAAAGTGAACTATTACAATAACATTTATCACACTCAGTATCAGCTTTTGTAAAAAAAAATAAGGAATGGCACTGAGATGCAAACTTCTACTATTATTTCCTTTATGCTGTGTGGCCATTTCATTGATTGAGATAAGTTGTTCATGAAAACAGTTGTTTAGTCAGGTAATTTAAGGGGAAAGTAGCCTGTATACTGGTAATCTCAATAACATTATCCCCACTAAGTTCAGTTCCAAGAATTTCTATTTCTTGAAGAGCAGAAAACATATTTTAAAACTAATATGCAAATATCAAGGGTCATGGACAAGTTAAAAATTTAGAGACATAAAATCTAATCAGTTAAAACCCATACATAACCTAAAATTTTCTGATAAACATGTCCCCAAGGACTATAGAGTCAAATATTTGTAATTTATGTTTTCTTTTACTCTTGTACTTGTTCCTGTGAAGGAAGGCAATATGTTTATACCTCATACCACCAATGGAAGCGGGGTGGATGGCTTTACAGGAAAACTCAAGGATGCCTGCAAAAGTCTTTTTCTCTTACAATACATACTATAAATAAGTATATAAGCCAATTATGCTTAAAACTATTCATTAAGAAGAAAACCCTAATTCATAATATGGGAATAAATTAAAATGCATATGTTATTGTCTAACTGCAGCTAATAAAAACCAATTAGCAAATTTAATTAACAGAATTCTGTTTAGAGTCATGAAGTATGGACTAAATGGCTTCTGCAAAAAAACTATAAATAAAACCCTGATTAAGACTATTCTTTCCTATTAAAGAACAGAATCAGTCCTTTATAAGCATACATATAAAATATATTAAAAAAACACTTTTGGCTGAGGAAAAAATATTTTAATATAGTTTGAGAAATACATCACAGAGATAAGTTTTAAAACAACACTTGGGGTTCATTCCATATGAAGAGATTGCTGATATACTCAAAACAAAACAAAAAACCCCTCACAGTCTAATAAGGATTCAAACCATTTTTAATGGAAATAATTGTAAAATATACAGTTTTCTGCATTCTCAGATTATATATTGTACACAATGTGTATTGAACATGTTTTCTTCTTAATTGATGGCTATCAGTATGAACATTATCCCATCTCTTAGATTATAGCTATACTCTCAGGGGTATCATATGAGTGACTTCCAAAATGCTTAAGGCTGTTTTACCTCTGTATTAAACGACCTCAGAAGGTTGTACTTTTATGGTACTTTAACTTCCTTCCTTCAGAATGCTACCAATATGTTCTTTCTGAACAGCATATAAAATGACTTTAACAAATCTGCTGATATGAATGAAGCTTGCTGTATCACTAACCTTATTATCATACATCATTCTAGATTAACAGGTTCTGAGCAAAGACCTAAAAGTGGTTTCATGATGTTCCTAAGGCATAAAACAAAGGGATTTTTTTTTAATGGTGATTGATTTTTTTCAATGCTTAAAGCCTTCTCCATTTATTTATTGGTATGTAATTGTGTTTCAAATCTATAACACAATTATAAATGTCAGTTAAATGGGTATTACTGATTTCATAAATAATTGTTTTACCAAGTGTTGAGTGAATAAAAATAATGCCCCTTATACGCTAGTCTCTCAAGAACAATAAAAAGTGAAGGTAAAGATTAATTGTGAATTTAGTATAGTGAAAGTTAAAAAAAGACCTTCAGCTGATAAAGGTTCTTAAAAAAGACATATTGTTAAGCATGTATCAAAAACATCTGGGGCAAGATTAAACAATTTACATACGTTATTTATGTCAGAGCTAATTGAAATTTTATGTTACTAAGCAATAAACTTCCATTAAAAACATATAATTATAATTAAGAATAATTATATTATTATAATATATAATAAGGTAAGCACTACCCAAAAAACTACCAGTCAGAAAACAACCAACCAGTATACTGGGAAATATCTAAAACTATACCTGATATAAACCAGGCAAACAAAATTAATTTACTTGCCCCAGCACCATTTTTGTGTATTAAAAATGAAAACTAGACCACATAGGAGAAATAAAGGAAACAATGTTTCTATTTTTCATTGCAAATTTTTATGTAACTCAGGACAACAAGATTTAAAAAGGCTTTAGGAAGAAGCAGGAATAAATTTTAATGCTGACAATAATAGATAGAACTTTTGGATCAACACCTACCGATTTTTTTCTACTGTTTTCCAGATCTTTGAGTTCATTCTCGATTTTTGTGATTAATTCCCTGAGTTCATCAAGATTAGTGCAAATAAGCTAAAATAAAACACAAAAACACAGCTTGATAACACATAATATAAAACACCCAAAATGTGGTAACAGAATTTGTTTTAACACACACTGAATTCACAATTATTTGTCTTTGTAACAGCAAAATGCAAAGAAAGCTCCGCAGTTTATATTTTAAAAGGTATTTACTTGTTATGATGTATGAACTTCAGGCTTTCACCCCACATCCCCACCTTTCAGTTTGCTTTATAATCCAGATACTTTTTTTTTTTTTTTTTTTAACATTCTTAACTTTCAGCCCAGAATGACAAAGATCTGGAAACTCACCCTAGATTTCACAGGTTACTGAATCACCTTTAAGAAATGCTTCATCAAGCAGTCTCCTAGCAGGTGAATAAATGCACCCCTGGAGAACTATCATTTTACCTTTGCTTTGGTTGCTAACTATACAATTTAACAAATTGCATTACTGCTGTTGGGATTGCTAATAAAGAGGGACTTCAACTATATGAATATATTCAAAGAAGTTAATGAAATTATGTATACATTCTTAATATGATCTTCTTAGTAGTCCTTAATAAGACCATCTCCAGAGATAGCATCTATTTCCTTTCATAATTATGTGGCTCATTTAATTTCACCTTGGTAATGCTGGCAAATGGCCAAAACACTTGGTCTTTAGTTATTAATTAATAATCAAACTAGTTTGGCTTAATTACTAAAGATTTAAACAGTGAAGTGTCAGCAGCAATAACAAAAATATTAGTAACTACATTTTAGTTCTTGTATAATTATACTGAATTTTTCCAATTTGATACATTTTACTTTTTTTTCTAAAATAATTTAAGCTTATATTTTAAAAAATCTGTTGTGAAAAAGAAATAGAAGATTTCTAAAAGATAACTGCAACCACATATAGAGGAAAAGTTTTAGATTAATGAAAATCTTGTAATGTTTATACTGTGTGATAATGAAAAATAAACCCACTATACTTATAAAGCTACTAATTCATCATTAAATTTTTATCAGTCCCATGTTTCTTACATTCATTAATTTCTTGTAAGGGTGTTGTTTTCCTAAAAGGTATATTTTCTTTTAAAAGAAAACAAACAAAAACAACAAAAGCAAAAGTAGGTTACAACAAGATCATTCCTCATGACTGTGTGACAAAAATGAAAGACTAGGAGCACCGACACTTTCTTTATCATTAAGTTGAACCATATGAAATCGCTGATATGCCTTTGATCTACAAAAATGGCAACATGGTTCAACGTAATAGACAAAGAAAAAGTTATCACAGATAATATAAATTATACTTAGTATTAACAATTATTAGAAACATCTACATAATTTCAAACTCACAGAACTGACAAAGCAGGTAAAATATGTATTTAAGTAACCCAAATTAAATAATTTCAGAATAGAAAACAGTATGAGATGATGTAGTAGGACAGTGCAGCTGATATTTATTACACACTACACATTTCCATCTGCCAAATCTAGAATTATGGAAGAAATGCTGATGGTTAAGCAGTGCACTAGCTAATTATCTAAGTGCCTCTAGAACTAGATAATGTCTTCAACTTCTGTTATATCACTAAAACCTCAGAACCATGCTGGCCCTACACCAGGTTTCTAGAAAGTACTCAATGGGAACTAAACTTTCCATTGTATAATCTGCTATTATGACTACCATGTCAAATTTGCCACAGAGCTTGTAGATGGTTACACCCTTTTCACTGAACTTGATGTATTAGTCAATAGCACACCATGGATTTCTCATTTGCACATATGGCAAAGCTCAGAGGAGTTTTCACTTGCATCTCAGCTGTCTCATTACACATGGAGTAAGGGTACATTTTGCATGTACGTTGTAGAAACTTACGGTAACAATGAAAACATATACCCCTACACCTGACCACATCCTAAAAAATTTAAGATCTTTTAATTAGCAAGCAAATATTTACATTCCGTTTAAGGGAACAGATACCACAGTTGTGAAGTCAAATCAGGAATGATTTCCACAGCCTAAGAGCTATAAGTAAGCTGTACTACATCAGTGCTTCTCAAACTTTAACGTGCATAAGGATCATCTGGGAATCTTGTTAAAAGGAGGTTTTTGATTTAGTAGGTCTGAAGCAGGACACAGGATTCTGCATTTCTAACAAGTTCCCAGGTATGGTCTGAAGATCACATTTTTAAGCAATAATGTACTAAATGATTATGAATTACAAATCTGCATGGCTATGGAAACATGCTAGTAGTATGGAGCTAAATGAGTATGAAAATTCAAAAAGATTAATTTCCAAATAGGGGATGGAATAGTGAATTAAATGCACAATGGTAAGACAAATGTTTCTTAAATGACATGACTCAAACATAAATTTTGCTGAATTTGAGGGTCAAAATATTTTTAGCAACATTTACTTTGAAGTTATCTTAAAATAACTTAATATCTACATGACAATTTATACTCTTTATATACTAATATATACCTCTCTCTACATATATACGTAATACCTAATATATATACCCAAAATATACAGTCAAGATATTAGAAAATTCTTGTATGGGAACATAATTCTAATTTTATTACTGATATCAAGGGAAAAATAATTTGATTTATGCCAATTCTGTCATATATACACTCTATTCCTTCTCTCTACAAAGTAAGGTATATGTGTGGCCTTTAAACTCAATTCATTTTCAAATGGTGCTTTTAAAAATAGAATCAATCCAATAAGAAATGTTCACCTCAATAAGGAGAACAGATGCATTATTTGAACAAAGCAAAACAGCTTATTAAGACCTCCTTCTCATTACCTTACATTTGAAAAAAATATCTAAGGCTCGGTGCCTCCAGGGGTAAAAAGGAAAGCTCCATAGCAGCTTGGATTACAGCTGGGTCACACTGCCAACACTCATAGGAGAAGGTTTTCAGTCATACTGCAGAGGTTAGACGAAGAGCTTTATCCCCCAGGAAGAACCTTTTCAAGGATGTCACACTCTCCCTCAAATTAACCTTTCACTTGATGCAACCCATGAGAGAGTCACAAAATCATAAATCTTATTAGAGCTGAAAGGAACCGCCCCCAAAATGTGATTTGGTCCAAACCCTGGCAAAGGCTAAAAAGGTGTATCTCCAATTCATATACAAGCTAGTTAAAATTAACAGAGATAAAGTAACCTAAGATGACACACTCAGAGAAAACCATGGAACCTAGGACTCCTCCTCCTACTAGATCATATTCTTTAAGGGTTCCCTCTAAACAAAATAAAACAAAAAAACTAACAATAATTGAACATGTATTATAGTTTTAAGAATTAATTTATACCTAAGCTTTCACTTCTATTAAATGGTAAATATTAAAAGGCCCTCTCTCCAACTCAAGAAGCAGAAGTGTGTGTATACAGTGAGGGAGGGGAGGTCCTATAGAGATTGAAAGAACTCCATGACCACATCTCAGAAAAATTACAAAGTAAATTATTTCTTATTTTATCACTACTTCAAGCTAGATATTATGCCCTTTGGGTATAAACTCAATAGGTTTGACAGGTATTTACTTTATTGATTCCAAAAAGGACACAAATAAGGTAGCATACAAAAGTAAAAGAATATAGTAAATTACATTAAAAAGCAAAAGGAAAACAATGCAGTCAAAATGAATAGGTCCAAATAAAATGGATCACATTTACTACCACTCTAATGAAACACTCCAATAATTTATTTAAAAAATTATAAGTAAAACAATAAATGCATGGTGTAAATTCAAAATCTATATTATATTTAAAATAAAATTATATTGACATCTGTTAAGACTATGATGACAGGAAAATTCCTTCTCACTTCTATGATCATCATATCAGCAATACTGACTACTTCAAAACTTGCAAATGAAGATATCATGTGTGACATGACAAGTAAGTCTGATTAACAAGTTAAAACATTTTATACCACTATATGATTAAAACCTGATGTTTCTCTCAATGTACTATATATAAAAATGGAAAAAATTTTAAGGGGAAAGTAAAACCCCATGATGTTAAAAGTGAAACAAAAAGCTGAAGTTGAAAATACTCATTTTATTAGGATACATTTCACATGAATGAAGAACAAATGAGAAGGATAAGGATGTGTAAAGAAAAATACTTTTAAAGAAAAAAGGTAGCAATTCAAAATAACAATACAATCAAAAGGTCCTTAACTCAGTGAAGCAGTTAAACTCTAATTTTACTTTTGGTCCCAATTTGTCACATTGAAGATAGTACTTTATTTCATATCCCTTAGTTTCTCCATTGGTTAAACGGAAAAATAGAGTTTTTTCAGAGGTATGTTGGATCAGTGAGTTTATGCTTATGTTTAAAAATAATACTACTATGTAAGTCTTAGTCAACAGCTGGATTCTGGATTTCCTTTGCAAAGGAGCCTTTCGAATAAGTCACATATATGGAATAGGAACAAGTACACATGACATGAAAGATTTTGATTACCAACAAAAAGCAGAGTCACGGTAACTAAGGCTTTTAAATTATTTTAAAGACTTATCTTATTGAGACCTGACAAACTAAGCTTTAAGAATACTTTCTGGGACCTTCAAGATGGCAGAGGAGTAAGACGTGGAGATCACCTTCCTCCCCCTAGATACATCAGAAATACATCTACATATGGAAAAAATCCTATAGAACACCTACTAAACGCTGGCAGAAGACCTCAGACTTCCCAAAAGATATATATATTTTTTATCCTTTGTCTCTTTTTGTGAGTGTGTATGTGTATGCTTTTGTGTGATTTTCTCTGTATAGCTTTGCTTTTACCATTTGTCCTAGGGTTCTCTCTGTCCTTTTTTTTTTTTAGTATAGTTTTTAGCACTTGTTATCATTGGTGGATTTGTTTATTGGTTTGGTTGCTCTCTCTTTTTTGTATGACTTTTTAATTTTTGATAATTTTTTAAAATTTTAATAACTTTACTTTATTATTATTTTTCTTTCTTTCTTTCCCTTTTTCTCCTTTTTCTTCTGAGCCGTGTGGCTGACAGGGTCTTGGTGCTCCAGCCAGGTGTCAGGCCTGTGCCTCTGAGGTGGGAGGGCCGAGTTCAGGACAGTGGTCCACCAGAGACCTCCCAGCTCCACGTAATATCAAATGGCAAAAGTGCTTCCAGAGATCTCCATCTCAATGATAAGACCTACCTCCACTCAACAACCAGCAAGCTACAGTGCTGAACACCCTATGCCAAACAACTAGCAAGACAGGAACACAACCCCACCCATTAGCAGAGAGGCTGCCTAAAATCATAATAAGGTCACAGATACCCCAAAACACACCACCAGATGTGGTCCTGCCCACCAGAAAGACAAGATCCAGCCTCATCCACCAGAACACAGGCACTAGTCCCCTCCACCACAAAGCCGACATAACCCACTGAACCAACCTTAGCCACAGGGGGCAGACACCAAAAACAACGGGAACCACGAAGCTGCAGCCTGCGAAAAGGAGACCCCAAACACAGTAAGATAAGCAAAATGAGAAGACAGAGAAACACACAGCAGATGAAGCATCAAGGTAAAAACCCACCTGACCAAACAAATGAAGAAGAAATAGGCAGTCTACCTGAAAAAGAATTCAGAATAATGAGAGTAAAGATGATCCAAAATCTAGGAAATAGAATGGACAAAATACAAGAAACATTTAACAAGGACCCAGAAGAACTAAAGAGCAAACAAATAATGATGAACAACACAACAAATGAAATTAAGAATTCTCTAGAAGGAATCAATAGCAGAATAACTGAGGCAGAAGAACAGATAAGTGACTGGAAGATAAAATAGTGGAAATAACTACCACAGAGCAGAATAAAGAAAAAAGAATGAAACAACTGAGGACAGTCTCAGAGACCTCTGGGACAACATTAAACGCACAAATATTCGAATGATAGGGGTCCCAGAAGAAGAGAAAAAGAAAGGGACTGAGAAAATATTTGAAGAGATTATAGTGGAAAAGTCCCCCAGTATGGGAAAGGAAGGAGTCAATAAAGTCCATGAAGCGCAGAGAGTCACATACAGGATGAATGAAAGGAGAAACACGCCAAGACACGTATGAATCAAACTATCAAAAATTAAATACAAAGAAAAAATATTAAAAGCAGCAAGGGAAAAGCAATGATTAGTATACAAGGGAATCCCCATGAGGTTACCAGCAGATCTTCCAGCAGAAACTCTGCAAGCCAGAGCAAGCGGCAGGACATATTTAAAGTGATGAAAGGGAAAAACCTACAACTAAGATTACTCTACCCAGCAAGGATCTCATTCAGATTTGATGGAGAAATTAAAACTTTTACAGACAAGCAAAAGCTAATAGAATTCAGTGTCACCAAACCAGCTTTACAACAAATGCTAAAGGAACTTCTCTAGGTAGGAAACACAAGAGAAGGAAGAGACCTATGATAACAAACCCAAAACAATTAAGAAAATGGTAATAGGAACAAACATATTGATAACTACTTTAAATGTAAATAGATTAATCTCCCACCAACAGACATAGACTGGCTGAATGGATACAAAAACAAGACCCATATATATGCTGTCTATAAGAGACCCACTTCAGACCTAGGGACACATACAGACTAAAAGTGAGGGGATGTAAAAGATATTCCATGCAAATGGAAATCAAAAGAAAGCTGGAGTAGCAAGCCTCATATCAAACAAAATAGACTGTAAAATAAAGACTATTACAAGAGACAAAGAAGGACATTACAGAATGATCAAGGGATCAATCCAAGAAGAAGATACAATAATTGTAAATATTTATGCCCCCAACATAGGCGCACCTCAAAACATAAGGCAAATGCTAACAGCCATAAACGAGGAAACTGACAGTAACACAATCATAGCAGGGGACTTTAACACCCCACTTTCACCAATGGACAGATCATCCAAAATGAAAATAAATAAGGAAATCACAAGCTTTAACAATACATTAAACAAGATGGACTTAATTGATATCTATAGGACATTCCATCCAAAAAGAGCAGATTACACTTTCTTTTCAACTGCTCATGGAACATTCTCCAGGATAGATCATATCTTGGGTCACAAATCAAGCCTTGCTAATTTTAAGAAAATTGAAATCGTATCGAGTATCTTTTCTGACCACAACGCTATGAGACTAGATATCAATTACAGGTAAAAATCTGTAAAAAAATACAAACACATGGAGGCTAAATACACTACTAAATAACCAAGAGATCACTGAGGAAATCATAAAATACCTAGAAACAAATGACAATGAAAACACGACGACCCAAAACCTATGGGATGCAGCAAAAGCAGTCCTAAGAGGGAAGTTTATAGCAATACAATCCTACCTCAAGAAACAAGAAAAATATCAAATAAACAACCTAACCTTCCACCTAAAGCAATTAGAGAAAGAAGAACAAAAAAACCCCGAAGTTAGCAGAAGGAAAGAAACCGTAAAGATCAGATCAGAAATAAATGAAAAAGAAATGAAGGAAATGATAGCAAAGATCAATAAAACTAAAAGCTGGTTCTTTGAGAAGATAAACAAAATTGATAAACCATTAGCCAGACTCATCAAGAAAAAAAGGGAGAAGACTCAAGTGAATAGGATTAGAAATGAAAAAGGAGAAGTAACAACTGACACTGAAGAAATACAGAGGATCATGAGAGATTACTACAAGCAACTCCATGCCAATAAAATGGACAACCTGGAAGAAATGGGCAAATTCTTAGAAAAGCACAACCTTCTGAGACTGAACCAGGAAGAAACGGAAAATATAAACAGACCAGTCACAAGCACTGAAATTGAGACTGTGATTAAAAGTCTGCCAACAAACAAAAGCCCAGAACCAGATGGCTTCACAGGCGAATTCTATCAAACATTTAGTGAAGAGCTAACACCTATCCTTCTCAAATTCTTCCAAAATATAGCAGAGGGAGGAACACTCCCAAACTCATTCTACAAGGCCACCATCACCCTGATACCAAAACCAGACAAAGATGTCACAAAGACAGAAAACTACAGGCCAATATCACTGATGAACACAGATGCAAAAATCCTCAACAAAATACTAGCAAACAGAATCCAACAGCACATTAAAAGGATCATACACCATGATCAAGTGGGGTTTACCCAGGAATGCAAGGATTCTTCAATATACGCAAATTAATGTGATAAACCATATTAACAAACTGAAGGAGAAAAACCACATGATCATCTCAATAGATGCAGAGAAAGCTTTCGACAAAATTCTACACCCATTTATGATAAAAACCCTCCAGAAGGTAGGCAAAGAGGGAACCTATCTCAACATAATAAAGGCCATATATGACAAACCCACACCCATATGGTCACCTTATTTTTGATAAAGGAGGCAAGAATATACAATGGAGAAAAGACAGCCTCCTCAATAAGTGGTGCTGGGAAAACCAGACAGCTACATGTAAAAGAATGAAATTAGAACACACCCTAACACCATACACAAAAATAAACTCAAAATGGATTTAAGACCTAAAGGTAAGGCCAGACATTATAAAACTCTTAGAGGAAAACATAGGCAGAACACTCTATGACATAAATCACAGCAAGATCCTTTCTGACCCACCTCCTAGGGAAATAGAAATAAAAACAAGAAACAAATGGGACCTAATGAAAATTAAAAGCTTTTGCACAGCAAAGGGAAACATGTCAAGACAAAAAGACAACCCGGAGAATGGTTGAAAATATTTGCAAATGATGCAACTGACAAAGGATTAATCTCCAAAATATACAAGCAGCTCATGCAGCTTAATATCAAAAAACAAACAACCCAATCCAAAAATGGGCAGAAGACCTAAACAGACATTTCTCCAAAGAAGATATACAGATTGCCAACAAACATATGAAAGGATGCTCAACATCACTAATCATTAGAGAAGTGCAAATCAAAACTACAATGAGGTATCACCTCACACCAATCAGAATGGCCATCACCAAAAAATCTACAAACAACTGCTGGAGAGGGTCTGGAGTAAAGGGAACCGTCTTGCACTGTTGGTGGGGATGTAAATTGATACAGTCACTACGGAGAACAGTATGGAGGTTCCTTCAAAAATCTAAAAATAGAATTACCATATGACCCAGCAATCCCACTACTGGGCATATACCCTGGAAACCATAATTCAAAAAGAGTCATTCATGTACCCCAACGTTCACTGAAGCTCTATTTACAACAGCCAGGACACGAAAGCAACCTAAGTGTCCATCCACAGATGAATGGATAAAGAAGATGTGGCACATACATACAATGGAATACTACTCAGCCATAAAAGGAAACGAAATTGAGTTATTTGTAATGAGGTGGATGGACCTAGAGTCTGTCATACAGAGTGAACTAAGGCAGAAAGAGAAAAACAAATACTGTATGCTAACACATATATATGGAATCTGAAAGAAAAAAATGGTTCTGGGCTTCCCTGGTGGCACAGTGGTTGGGAGTCCGCCTGCCGATGTAGGGGACGCGGGTTCGTGTCCCGTCCGGTAGGATTCCACATGCTGCGGAGCGGTTGGGCCCGTGAGCCATGGCCGCTGAGCCTGCGCGTCCGGAGCCTGTGCTCCGCAACGGGAGAGGCCACAACAGTGAGAGGCCCGCATACCCCAACAAAAAAAAAAAAAAAAAAAAAAAATGGTTCTGAAGAACCTAGGGCCAGGACAGGAATAAAGTCACAGAAGTAGAGAATGGACTTGAGGACATGGGGAGTGGGAAGGGTAAGCTGGGAAGAAGTGAGAGAGTGGCATGGACATATACACACTATCAAATGTAAAATAGATAGCTAGTGGGAAGCAGCCACATAGCACAGGGAGATCAGCTCAGTGTTTTTTGACCACCTCCAGGGGTGGGATAGGGAGGGTGGGAGGGAGACGCAAGAGGGAGGAGATATGGGGATATATGTGTATGTATAGCTGATTCACTTTGATATAAAGCAAAAACTAACACACCATTGTAAAGCAATTATACTCCAATAAAGATGCTAAAAAATATATATATATATATATATAAAGAACACTTTGTATGACTGTTATAACTGTGTACAAAAAGAGAATTCACATATTAAATTTCTCTCTCAAATATTAAACAAATTAAAAGGCTCCTGGGTAAAAATGAACTTTATTAAGAAAATCAATATTCACTTTTCAATATAAAAGTCTTACATTATAAAACTAACACAGAGGGCTTCCCTGGTGGCGCAGTGGTTGAGAGTCCGCCTGCCGATGCAGGGGACGTGAGTTCGTGCCCCGGTCCAGGAAGATCCCACATGCCGCGGAGCGGCTGGGCCCGTGAGCCATGGCCGCTGAGCCTGCGCGTCCGGAGCCTGTGCTCCGCAACGGGAGAGGCCACAACAGTGAGAGGCCCGCGTACCGCAAAAAAAAAAAAAAAAAAACTAACACAGAAAAACAAAAAATAATTTAGTCAGTTTAACAGAGTAATCAGTAACTGTTAAATTTGACATAAAAGTTTTTATCACCAACATGCTAAAGACTAAAAATAAAAATATTTCCTAACTTTTTACAATTATTGCTAAGTAGAAAAACATGACAAGTTCCCCTATATGCCAAATGTATAACCCGACATAACACTAGAGTAGGGAGGGCTCAGCATAAGTTTTCCCTCTAATATAATGATGCAAATAATATTATCCAGTTTTTCACTTTTGAAATACTTTTATGCTTAATGATGAAATTTCATGATTTATAAAATATGACCAAATCTGAGATTTATTTCAAGGTCTTAAGTTCCTGGAAAAAGTGGTAAAGGTCAGTAATAGATGCTCTTAATTGATTGATTTTCCTGCTCATAAACACAGTACTTTTCGTCTAAAGCATCTGGCATGCTTATTTGAAAAAATAAATAAGATAATAAAACAGTAAGTTCTATCATTTAATCCTCACAACAATCCTAGGAGTGGGAACTATTATTATTCCATTGTACAGATGAGGAATTGGAAGCTTTGAGCAGTTAAGTAACTTACCTAAGGTTATCAAGTTAGGGCTAAGATGGCATTCGAACCTAAGTAGCCTGGTTCCAGAATCCATATGCTTAAGCACTATCCAGATTACTGACATCCACCTAAACCCACTGAATCAAGGATGGACCCTTAGAGGATGAAACCCAGGATTTTTCATTTTTAATAAAAGTATCAGATTATTTTTATACTATTTAAAGTTTGAGAACCACTGATATAACTGCTAGGAAAAACTGGTACAGATATGGGTAGTCCCATTATAATATATACACAAATATAAATACAATAGGTCTTTGACTGCTTACAGTGTATACTTTAAACAGGGGTGGGATGATTATTTTTTCACACTGAGGTATAGATATTTTAGTTGTGTATATAAATAAACACGGATTCTTCCTGAAGCAAACAGGCTTATAGGTTTGATCTAGTTTTAAAAAAGTCAACAACCACTATCAAATTAAAAAGTAGCTGAGGTCAAAACAGGATTCACTTTTTTAATTCACCAGAACTTAAATACAACAACTACAAAAATCAAAATTTCACACAATTTCATTCCTGGATATGTTTCTGAGGTGCTAAATGTCATACTGCTAGAGCTTTTGAGAAGGAAATAAATTCAGTTCTTTGTTATATAATAACCAGTCTTCTTATATGTAGGAGTCTTTCAAATAATTAAAGAAACAAACTACATAGAATTATTATGAGAGGCAAAACTATAAGTTTTGCATGTAACAATAAAGTTTACTAGTGACTAATACTATGTCCTATTCTTTGCTTAGTTGAAGCAAATGACCTATTTCCTGGGAAATGGCTGTCAATTTTCTTTCTCAGTAATACCATGGTATTTAAATTGTAAACCAGGCATAAGAACAACTGTTCTCATAAGTCTATTTCCCAACCCTAGCCACACACACACACACACACGCACGCACGCACGCACGCACACACACACACACACACACACCCCTCTCTCACCCCCAACCCTGCCTTCTTTCTAGGACACCTTAAGAACCAGGAAGAGCACTTTATTTTAAACAGTTCAATCTAGCAAAACATGTACTTTTGACCTTAAGTTTCTGAGTGGTAAGCAAATGGTCGGTAACTAACTAAAAACATCATTTACGACAGTGTTTTTCATACTTTTTTGCCCCCAACCCATGGTCAAAAATACATTTACACTGCATGTCAGTAAACACACACAATGGAAACCAAAGTTTTATGAAACAATATTACCCTTATTATATTTGAAACTCTTAAAATTTCTATTTTAATTTTGTTAGCTTAAAAAAGAAATGCTGGTCATGCAATCCACTAAGCTGATTTCATGCCTCACTAATGAATACCACCTGCAATTAAAAAAAACAAAACAAAAACTGTCTATGCTGTCTGTGCCACTTATTACATATAAAAATCCATCCATTAATACAGGAATGAAGGGGAATATCAACAGTGGACCAGATCTGTTCTGAGATCCATACTGCCAGGATGAATACTTTGAGGGATTAAGGAAAAAATGAGTGGGAGAAATAGCAAAGGCTAGCATGAAATCAGTGGAAGAATGAATGACAATATACTATTATAGCATTAAATAACACACACAAGCAATGGTAGAAAAGCCTCTAAGTAAACAGTAAATACACTTTTTTGTTTTTAACTGAATATGCTGGAACCAAGGTTACTTTATATAAAAGGATTTTGTAGAAATGGTTGTAATTCATCCTAAGGATGTCATTAAAAATACTCTAAAATACTAAAAGAAAAATATGTCTATTTTCTTTTACTGTTCATTTAAAAGTATTAAATTTTACCAATTAGTAGCTTCCATAAAAAACACTTCCAAAATAGAATTTTTACTGAAAAAAAGATGTGTCTACATTTTTGGATACAGGTAACTGTAAAACTCACATTACATATTATCAATATTTTCATAGTTATTACTCCTTTACTTTCTTCTTTAGTTTTGAGACTCACAGAAATTCATTTTAACATCACTTTTTTTTTTTGGCAATTAAGTGTTAATTTTATAATCTAAACCAGAAATAGATTGGACACGCTAATACAAAGAAAAATTTTAAAGAAATAGTCATTTGTTGTAGAAACTCATCTTTCATAAAGTAGAAAATAAAAGTATTATTTAACTAGGGTGAACTTCTCTGCTTATTCTAGTATCAACTACAAACAGAAAACTCTTCACATAATCAGATAGCAGTACATACAAGTACTTTTTTCTTTTTGCAGAAATGTTTAAAAAACCATTCAATTAACGTTTACTTAATATTCTCTCTGAAGTTCATATATAGCTGTGTTAAAAGTTTTGTTTTTTAAGTTAATAAGTCTGCTATTTCTATAGTGCCCAAATAAATGAAAATAAAATGGATTACCTACACAATGCTACCATGTACAAATTATAGTTAGTTCTTGGAAGACTTTCATCTACACATTTACTTGATACATATATATATATATATTTCTATTAAATTACTTCTACAAAACAGTATAGCGTACAGAAAACCACAGAGATTTTTGACTATCAAGAGACAAAAAGAGAGGTAAAAATTTTTGAAATACTAGCAGATTAAATTTTAGCTATATCTACACTTGCAGGGAAAAAGTCATAGTTGGAAACATCTCAATAAAAGTATTGTGTGTTATGGCGGAATTTAGCCAATCTCTTGAGGAACAATATAAACACTGAAACAAAAAATTAAACTAATAAGTATTGAGACAAAATTGAAACATTTACCTGAAATTCTGGTACAGTAGGTGACTTTGTGACAGTTTTCCTCTTCTTTGTGATTGCTTTTTTAGATATGGATTTTTTTCCTTTCAAGATTAAAAGAGAAAAGCTTCATAATGCTGTTTATAGCACTTCATTAACAAAACCCAAATTACATAGAACCTTGAAAGTTAAATTATAACTAACAGATGGCTTCTAGTGAGTCAAATAAAAATGATGAATCAAAACAAGCCCCAGCAAAAGCAAACATTAAACTATAACTACCTGTAACAGACATATTAACAAATGGTGTTTTCTTTCTATAAGAACCAAACTACTATAATCTCCAATGTGTTGCACAGTACCAGAATTTATTACAATAAGATTTGGCAAAAAAGTCACATTACTATTGCTTAGTTAAAATCTAATTCACAACTTAAAATGAGGTTACATAAGAAAAAACCTTACCTTTAACAATGACTTCTGTAGTCAGGAACTTGCATACAACTATACTCTGAAGACTATGGTCTTTATTCAACCTAATGTGAAAATCCTCTCAGTAGCTTAAGAAACAGGGTTTTCCTTCTATCCCTTTAGTTCTGCACTCACCTAATGGACTGCCGTTGGCAGTATTCAATAACCAGTTTTAAAACAAGGTAAACATCTCCCTTTAAAGTGCACCTAGTCATTTGTGCAATCAGAAATCACTAGGAAAAATAAATCCACATTCTTAAACAAATCTATTTCACAGCATAAAGTACATATAATCTAAAATATGTATTTAACCAGACAAAAGAAATATGTACATACATATAGCCTCTATTTTCTAGTAAGGAACATAGTCAAGTAAATGCTTTTCCCCCCATTTGCAATCAGCAAAATCAATTAATAAATTGTTACTTAATCAACAAACATGAGATACAGTACACTTTATGGGGACAACAAAAAATTATAAAATGGAAACCCTGTCCTCCAAGAGTTTACAATCTATGTAGGGAATAAAAAATTAATTAGAAATACTTAAAAGTTAATTTTAGTTCACAATCATTTGTAGGCTAAAATCATCTTAAAAATTACTTTTTTTTAAAAGAGAAAATGACTAAGTACCGAAAGCAACTTTGCTATACTACATAACCCCTATTGTTCTTTTCTAAATGTTTTCCTGCATAGATGTGATCTTGCATGAAAACAGTTTTTATTGCAACATTTCATTCAACTCATAAGCGCAATTCCAGTTTACAATGTAATTGTATTTTCTTCTGTATTCCTCTTTCAATCATATCACAGAATTGTAATTTGGGTCATTTCTAACTTTGACTCAATAAAATGCAAGTATACCATACTTGAACTACTGCAAATTTTCAGTGGCTGAGATTCACATGGGTTTTAGTGTTTTGTTCTACTAGGTAACAATTAAATTTAAAAACCTAATGTAGGGACTTCCCTGGTGGTGCAGTGGTTAAGAATACACCTGCCAATGCAGGGGACATGGGTTCGAGCCCTGGTCCACGAAGATCCCACATGCCGCGGAGCAACTAAGCCTGCGAGCCACAACTACTGAAGCCCACGCACCTATAGCCCGTGCTCTGCAAGAAGAGAAGCCATTGCAATGAGAAGCCCGCGCACCACAATGAAGAGTAGCGCCTGCTTGCCGCAACTAGAAAAAGCCCACGTGCAGCAATAAAGACACAACACAGCCAAAAATAAATTAATTAAAAAAAAACTAATGTATATTTCTTATCACTGTTATTTGCTTATGTGCTCACACAGTACCTACACTAGAACTAAACTCATACAAAAACAAGTGGGTGGGTGGCTGCTTTAGCAATATTCAAGAAGTGATTAAATTCTTGGTATCTCTATAATACAGCTAGTTACTGATTTCTAAACTGGATGCAATAGGTACCTCTCAAGGGGACTGATAAATCTGAACACCAAAATGCCTTTCCTCTATATGCTACCTTTACTATTCTTGAAAGTTCATGGGAAAAGATTTAACTGCTTGCTGACCTAAGACAGCAATTTGAAGGAAATGAAATCCTTCCTCATTCCTATTCCCCACCCCCTCAGCACTCCTCTAACTAGCTTTTTAAAAAATAATTTGATTTTGTATTTATTTCTTTATAAGCACAACAGAGGTCACTCTTGATAGTCCCAATTAATTTCACATTGTTGCCACAGAGGCACTAAGGTACTAAATTCTCAGTTAACTCTAACAGTCACTCTGTTTGACTATAAATTAAGTAAATTAAGCAGCTGAGGTGGTTACTAGGCATCTCCTTTCATCATGTCATTAAGATACTTAAATGTTATTAAGTAACTAGAAGTAGTACTGTGCAGTAGTTTTAAGCTTGAGTTTTGGAACTAAACTACCTGGGTTGGAATATCAGTTCTAACCACCTACTAGCTGCAAGACCTTGAGCAAATTATTTTATTTCCTTGTGAAGTTTCATCATCTCTAAAATAGGGATAACAATATCACCTATGTTGTGAGAATTAAACAAGTTAAAACATGTTAAGAGCTTAGACTACTGCTAGGCACATGGTAAATCACCAATAAATGTTAGCTGTTGTTCTCACGTGCCTTAGCTAAGTTGTGGTAAAGGTTTAAACAAAATGTTTATTATCTTTTAACCTTCTTCAAATTCTTTTATTAACTTAGTCCTTCATTTTAGTTCTTCTTGCTCTTATGTCCTATGTGCTACCACTCGACTTCGTACACATATCAATTAATGTAACACTTATACAGTATTATAATTATCTGTTTATATATTTCTCTTCCTTACTAGATTGGAAATTACTGACAACAGAAATCCTATTATTCATTTTGCATGTACAGCATTTAGCACACAAGAGAAATGATCCTTAAATATAAGAATCCTATACTTCATCAGAAATTTTATCAGTTTGGGGATAGAAAAAGGGAGGCAGGTAATTGTTTACAATTCTTAGGGTCAATCTGAGTCCATTTTATAATGAGGAAAACGCTGACAGACAATTTAAATAATTTACACAATTTACCAAAGAGTTTCACAACATGACCTAGGAACGGTAGTAAGGAAAATAACATTTATTGATAGCTTACTATGTGTCAGACACTTAGTAAGGTGATATATAAATTACCTCAGTTAATTCTGAAAACCACCCTCCAAGGTAGGCAACATCCCCATTTTAATAAGGGATAAATGAAGATCAAAAAAGTTACTTAACTTACTTAAGTGTTACACTGTAATAAGTAAGCCCCAGAGCCAGGGACTCTAACACCAAAGCCCAAGCTCTTTCCATTATGTAATTCTAACCTCTCAAAAATCATAGTTACCATCTATCGATTCCTACCGTGTGCCAGGCACCATGCTAGGTGCTATGCATTTGCTTGCTATTCCATTAAACCTTGAAAAAATACAGCAAGGTAGGTATTACCTCATTTTTCACAGAGAAAGAAACAGGCTATAAACAGGTAAATAAATTGATGGAGAACTTACAGCTAATATGCACTGGAGCATATATTTGTACTAGATGGGTCTCACTTCAAAGCTGTGCTCTTTTTATGGTAAAATACTGCATTGTTTTCAGACATTCTACAGGGATGTAATCTGCATCTGATTGATTTCAGAGCATTCCTTTTGATTAGGGTTATAAGATTTGCATATTCACTATTACTTAATACCTTGAGACTATGTCCTCCACAAAACAATTTGAATACAAATTTTCCTGTATTCTTCAATAAAAATCAACTGTTACTTTTTATTAAATATTACTTTTAAAATGGAGCATGGGATACTGTAAAACCACACAGCCTTTGTTTTATAACCTGCTTTTGCTCCAGGGCCAGATAATACAGAGGGCAAGTTACATACTGCCCCCTAGTGGGCTTCCATTCCTCTACCACTTACTTGATCATACCCACGGCTTTTACCTCCACTGCCCTAAGTCACCTAGTCCCATAAAATATAACTGTCAGAAGTCAATTTAAAACATACAAAGAATTTCAACACAATTCCTGAGCCTAAAACACAAACATGGGCAAAAAGTGAGTGTCAACATGTACCTAGAAATGGATAAGGAAACTAAATATGGCCTAGTAATTGATACAAGCACAGCCTAATGAAGCTTTTTAAAATTACGCTTAGATTAGCTCTAGAAGGAAGCCCAACTTGAGAGAAAAATATAACTAAAAATATATTTCACACTATAACTTAGGCATAAAATTGTAGTATTCTAGAACATGGAGATACACTTACCAGAAAAATTAAGGTGACTATCATTCCCAATCCAACTCTTTCCTTAGTCTCTTATTCTTCATCTTTATCTTCACCTGGTTTTCCTGCCTGTATTCACTCCTTGGCTCCTTGGACTATTCAGGCTTCCACTTCAATACTCCTAGATTCGGCCTTCCCATGTTTAAAAATTATTCTAACACATACACTACTCTCTCAGTACTTTCATTTTAGGAATATTAATGTGAATGGATACTAAGACATTAATCACTGTTAAAAGTAAAAACCCAAGAGCATTTGTATTATAAGTGATTCTGGCAAGTGCCTAGCTAGACGGTGAAGTCACAGAAACAGTCTAAATATGGCTTTAATTTACTAAGTGTCCATATCTTGGCTAATATAAGTTTCTGGAATGTTCTAAGTAAGCCATTGACTTTAATAAAACAGCTGATTTTCCTTCTATTCTCCTTGCCTATGAGCAAATTTCTCATCATACTGGCATTTTTTTAACACTATAAAATAATTCGATAACTCCTGAATACCTATTTCTTTTTTTCCCCTTTAACTCAGAATACTGAATTAGTTGTCAAATTCTGCTATTTACTGCAACATCTCTCTCAAAATGTTATTTTCTTCTGTCAGTGTGATAAGAACAGTTATATAATCATTCCTTATCTGGATTTAGAATTTCGTCTTCCTGGAGTTATCTTCTATCCCTTCATTTTTATAAACACTGCCAGTTTCTTTTTATAGCTCTTTAATGGCATCCTAATTACCCTGCAACATTCCTTCTCCTAATCCTGCCATTCACTTACTAGCTGTGTGACCTTGGATACGTTAATAAACCTCTCTGTGCCTCAGTTTTTAAAAATCTATAAAATCTATATAATGGGGGGAATAGTAGCATCTACTTATGAGTTTTTATGAGGATTAAATGAGACAATATATATAAAGGCTTAGAATAGTGCCTGGCATGCAGTAGTCATCATACGAGTATTAGGTTTTTGGAGGGGTGGGGGAAGTAGAAGGTATTAAAATAAAAGGACATGGAGTATAGTCGATTCTTTCAGTCTTGTACCTTGGCATCTTGAGTTGGTCCTCTAAGAATTTTTCCCATAAAGACAAACATAGTTAGGTTCTATAGTAATATTAACACAGAATTACACAACTGTTTCACAGATAAGGGCCTGGATATAATCAAATATTGTAGATTACATTACTTTCTCAGTCATTCCCTATAAAGCAGCTCATTACTTTCACACATTTGATATATTTTATTTCAAGCTCATTTCCCTGCACTGTATTCCTGATTCAATTATCTAAAATAGCACCACATACCCAGAAAGATATCACCTCAAAATGGCATATTTCCATCATTCAAACACCTTTTAAACCCTCAACTTTTCAACTTTTTCCTTAAGTTTTTCTCTAATTATGCTTATTTTTTCACTGACACTTGGCTTAATTACGCCTCCATGGCTGTGCTCACATTATTAACCATTTTTCATCTACCCAATCCCCATTATTCTTCAAAGTCCTTCATCTTCTGTTAAATCTTACTATAGCACACATGGATTTAGCCTCTCTTTGACCTTTGTATGGTCTTTACCATATACTTAACAATTATTAAATGAGGCTATTTACTATTTTTGAACCTTAGTTTCTTCACCTATAAGAAACTAACACCACTTGTCTTATTTATTTTAATTGGTTTAGAGGAGCTCACACAAAATGATTTGGTTGAAAATAACGACCATGTAAGGAGGGAAAACCCCTCCAAACCAAACTGGTTGAAATAAATAACTTAAAATACCACAAGCTTTTTTGTAATAATTAATGTATCTTGAATCATTTTTGTTTGTTTTTTTCAGGTTTTATAAAAAGTCCTCTCATTTTAAGATTTCTCACTCATTTCACTCAACTCTACCTGCTCTACACAATCTATAATAGTGCATTACCAAAAACAACCAAAATGTCCAGTAAGGAGGTTGGTTAAATGGACTACACAATACACATAACAGAATCCTACACAGCCATTTAAAATGATGCTATAGAGATCTATTTATTGCACAAAGATGTTCATGGTATACTGTCATGTGGGAAAAAAGCAGATTGTAAAATGGTATGTATAGTATAATCCTATTAAAAAATATAAATGCATTAAAAGAATGTGAAAGATACATATTAAGGGATAAATCTTAGTTATACCTGGGAGAACCGCATTATGTGTGTTCATTTATTCATTCAATAGATTCTTACACAATGAGTTAGTCACTGTGCTAAGTGCTAGGGATGCAAAACCAGAAATAATCCTTCTGTCCTCAAGAATGTTATAGAACAGAGGGAGACAATCATCAAAACAACCTAGAAATTCAACTATTAAGAATAAATTTTATAAATATTATGAAGGAGAAGTATCTAGTGCTATAAGTATGCATATTTGGGAAAATGCCAATGTTTTTCTATTCTACAATGCTTCCAAGAGTAAGGAGCAGGCTTAAATAAATGAAAATAAATTCAAAATTTACAAAGCAGGAAGAAGAGTCCAATTCTGAAAAACAGATTAAAATGCTTATGGATTGCAAAAGTGCCTCACAGCACACTAAAATTATCAAATCATTTTCAACCAATTTATCTTTGTGCCTTCTACTAAAAATCATCTGCCATCACAATAAGCTTTACTAAATCTGGAGATTCCACCAAAATTTAGGGCCTGTGTAATCAACATAAATTGGACCAGGTTAACTAGGTAAATCTCGATTAACTACATTTAGTCCACCCTAAGTAAAGGTTCATAAATCAGCCATGGGTGACACAGCTTTATCCCAAAGCACATTCTACAGAATACTATTCCTTGAAAAAAGCTCTGTATTCAAGTAAACTTGAAAAATACTGGGTTAAACAAAACTAAACAGTTTTCTTCAAGATTTTCTGAAGTCCTTAATATACTGGCCCAGAATCACTTATGTACAATTCTACAGTCCAAAAGGTTCTGAAAACTGAAGTTTTAAAAATAATTTATATGATAGCAAAACGTGACATAAACTGTTATGAGGTTCTTTGTAGTCTTCATCTCATTTAGTTTGTCTATTTCATATTTTTCTGTAGAAATTATACATTTGATTACACGGGCTGCCCTAAGCTCCACTGGGGATGTTATTTAATAAACATTATATATATCATAATACCCTTCTAAAATCTGAAGATTTCTGAATTCCAAAACACATCTGGTACAAGAGTTTTGTAAGATGCACTGTGGACCTGTACTAATGCACAATGTGAATCTGTAAGAGGAATATTTCCCAAACCTGTGACCATGAAGCTCACTTTTAAAAGGAGTAAGAAAGGAAACACTGGATTAGGGTATGCCCCTAACTATAAAAGGCCACAATGTCATATACCTAATAAAAAAACCTCAGGGCAAAGCCTCAGATAGACAAGTGTACAGAAAGACGTAAAACAGATGTTTTGTTGTTGTTATATCATTTTACGTAGTACTGTTACGCCAGTAAGAAGTTTAGTGAAGAAACTAAAGAATTGGCCTATGCTTACTCAGTACTAACAAGGGAGAAGGAAACTGTATTAGCCAGATCCTAGTATTTGTGCCACTGAAAACTGACTTTCCAAAATTTGCCCTGAAGATAAAATGAGAAAGTGTATAGGCGAGTGCCATTATTTTCTTCTACTTCATTCCTATAAGCCTTCTCTTCCCAACAAACAGCCTCGGAGAGCATGAACCGTACTCACTGAATTTGCTTCTGAGTTTTATTCACCCACTTGTCTAGAACTAGACATGCAACTCCCACAAATTTTTTCTCTGATCTACAAACACTCTGAACTTCCATTTTAAAAATGAAGCAACACTTTATTTGCTTACAATACAAACTCCTTTTAATTCAATCCTTAGGAGTTAATATTTTTATTCTGCTACTGGTATAATCTGTATAGGAGCTACATCAATATCTATTTTATTTTATAAATCATCATAAGCCATAATTACTTTTCAACACATGAATAGTAGGTCATAAATGAACACTTAAAAGCTTTTAGGTGATAATGGTATTAATAAAACAATACTACATGCTTTGAAATTGAAAACAGTTTTTAAATTTTAAAATATTATTTAATATATTAGAGGCTAACATTTCAAAGAGAACTTGCCAAATCAGTAAAACTAAATTTATATAGCCTAATGGATTGCTTATAAAATTTAAAGGATTTATTGTTGAGAGTCACTTTAAAAAAACTGTAGCTTTTTATCATCTGGGTCAATGTGGACCACTTTGCAATTTTTAGTTCAACAAATTAAGTTTTTTTTTTTTTTTTTTGCAGTATGCGGGCCGCTCACTGTTGTGGCCTCTCCTGTTGCGGAGCACAGGCTCCGGACGCGCAGGCTCAGCGGCCATGGCTCATGGGCCTAGTCGATCTGCGGCATGTGGGATCTTCCCAGACCGGCACACGGACCCGTGTCCCCTGCATCAGCAGGTGGACTCTCAACCACTGCGCCACCAGGGAAGCCCAAGCCTGTTCTTGATGGTAAAATTTGTACTACTTCTTTATCAATTATATATTACATATGCATTTTAAAATACATTTAACTGTATTTAATGATTTAAATAACTAAAGTATAAAAGCAACTATATCAGCTAAACAAAGTTCACTCCCTCATCTGCCAACTCATCAAATTACTGTCTAATCTTCATTACCTTTGTTACTGAGGGAAGGAATAAAAAACTGAAATCCATAAATAATGACAATAAATCACAACTCATTTTAGTAAACTATTCAAGTTTTTCCCAATCCAACAACTTTTTATTAGTGTTAATAAATGAAGTTGATCATGTGCTTTTATCTCATCTATGCTCTTAGTAACTGAGACATAAATTGATTAAATGGCAAACAACAGGAAAAGCAAAAGCACCTGAGTAATTATAAAAAGAGAGCAAACAACCACTGAAGACTTTATTCATCGGATTTTTTGTTGTTATTGTTCAAACAGGATTGTGGCAAATATAGTGAGTACTTAAATCTGGTGTAAGACAAACTTACAAATCCTGTAAAAAAAAAAAGCTTCATATCTTATTAGTTGATGTAATTTTTCCCTTATAGTTCACATTTTTTTCTGGATATGAAAATATATACTAAAATAATTTTTCAGGAAGTTGAAAAATATATAATGTGGGAAAAAACTAAGACCCAGAAAAATAATCTAACTTGCCTTGGTTTAAGAAGCTAGTTGCTATACACTTTAGCTCTGGGAATGATACCTCTTGATAATCAGTGCTTCTTCCATTGCACTGTACTGCCCTTAGCCTGGGGAAAAAAACACTTCTTAAAAATGATGGGAAGCATCACTTATGGAGAAATTGGTCCAGAGAATGTAAAAACATAATGCCCAAAGATTCTCAACTGAGAATTAAATTCAAATGTATTACATCAGTATTTTGTTGTTGTTAGTATTATATATAAAACCTCTTCTGCTCTGGGTTTTAATTATGGGGACTAATATAAAACTTGACCTTTAAACATACATACATACACACACACACACACACACACACACACACACACACACACACACGTTATTTCATTTTGTCAGTCAGAGCCTTCCATGATGCCTAATTGAAAGCACTACTTGATATATGCTAAAATGTAATTCTCACCCATTTTGTGTTAGCTTACCAGATTTGTGCTTCTTGTGTTTTGCTTTCTTTTTGATGATCAATAACTTATTCTGGATCTCAGGTTTGTAAGACTTGAATGCAAGGGAATGAAGACCTTCGTGCTTTCTTTGTAAGTTTTCATTCAAAACATCTTTCAATTTCTTTTTTTTCTTTTTCTTCTTTTTTGCCCTCATTTTAGTTACTTTGAGTTTCTTGTGGCTCTGCAGTGACTGTTCTAATAGAATATCCCTTACAACTTTGTGGCAGTTAATTTCTGGATGATCACTGTGACTTCCATTTACATGTATTTGGCAAGATTTCAGAGCATTTTCTTTTAATGGACTGGGTTCAGGCTTTACTCTGGAAGCTTCACCATATTTTTCCTGATTTTCTATAAACCTTATTTCACCTGGACTGAGAGGCTCTCCAAAGCCAGTAACTTCCCCTGGGCTCCCTGGTTTCTCTAAATTTTCTTTACAGCAATCAGTTATTTTCATTTCACAGGGCCTACGAATTCTAATTTCACAGTTGGATTTCACTTCCATTTCAACAGAAATGTCATGATTAGCCAAGTTCATTTTAGCAGGGCAGCAAGTTGGATCAAAACTAATTTCCTGCTCTTTCTTGAAGGCAGAGGGCAGGCCTTCTCTACTACACCTATGTTCTCCATTACTTGCACTAACATAGTCACACTTCAATTTCTCCAGTTTAATCCGAGGTACTCTTTGTATTTTAATGGGTGGAACTGGAAATTCTGGGGCTTGAAAAGGTCTCTGTTTATAAATCCGCACATCTGCACCACAGAACTGTGGGAAATGTACATAAGCATTCTCCAAATAATCGTAACCAAGGATAACTTCCCTGCATTCATGAATAGGCTGTCCAAGTACAGCATCTTGAACTTCCTTCTGTGTTTCATACACAAAGTCACAAAGACCCTTAAGTAACCACACTTTTTGGTAGAAAGGTAGTTCATGAAAAAGTTTTTCTTCCAATGGATTAACTTCTCCAAGAACTTTAAAAAACTGAGGACACAACCCAAGTTTTTCAGCACAGTTATTGGGATTTTCAGTCTGCCCTACAGCCGTGTACCACTGCTGTACTTTCTGTCTCAGTGCTGCTTCCCAGGTTCTATAAGGCAAAGTAGGTCTTCGATGTAAGGTAGGTCTGCGATGGGGAGGACTTAATAGAGAAGTCATTATTTTAGATAGAAAAGCGTTACACTGAGGCATCAGAAGACAGCGTTCCAATTCGTAAAAGACTATTTCTGGCAAATTTAGAATTTGCTGGGCTAAACAAAGGAAATGCCCGATTGCTGGAATTTCCCACATGGTCTCCATACAAGTTGGAGCTGCTTGAGCTAGAAGTTTTCTTTCCCATTCTTCTACTTCCTTTTGACTAGCTTCTTCTGCTTCTTTTCTTTCCTGCTCCCGAAGCCTAAAGAAAATTTAACAAATTATATTATTATTACTTAAAGTAGAGAATACCATAAAATACTAAATTTTAAGTATGTCATATTTATCTTCAGTCAACAAGGCAATTGGCTGTTCTAGTTTTCACTATCAGTACAAAGTGTCCCATTAGATGTACTATTGTGATTTTTTTTTTCAGATGAAGAAATACACATATAACTTGATCCTGAGTTTTACTGATGGAGGATTATCACTAACATTGCTACTCAAGGCAAAAATGTTCAACTCACAATGTGTATCAACTTCAAACTAAATGAAAAACATTTTTAAAATGTTTACTACACAAAAGCACAGTTTAGTGCTTTCTAGAAGTAATATGATGTCATGTAAGAGCTGTAAACATGTTTACATCCTTTGACCTGATAATTCCATTCCTAAAAAGTTATTCTAAGAAGATAATTCAATAGAAGCAAAAAGTTACGTGTTTGTCAGTGTTAACTGGAGTTCTGTATAAGGAAAATAAAAATATAAAGAAGTTGTATTACATAACTGGGAAATAAGCTGGATATATTATATAGCCTTAAAATTAAAATTATGAATATTATGCATAAACACAAAAAACATCAGAACACAATATAGTACTTAACAAACAATAGCAATAATGAAAATATGCAAATACTGAACAAGGAGATGACAGTATTCCAAAAATACGTGAATCCTATGTTGATGAGATTATAAGTGCTTTCTTCCCCTTAAAAAGTCCTTTACGGGCACTGCTTTAAATTTTCTTAATTAAAAAAATTAAATTAGATAAAAAGAAGTCTCCGTGATCTTGCATTAGGCAAAGTGTTTTTATATATGGCACCAAAAGCACAGCAACAAAAGAAAAAATAAAGTGGTCACCATCAAAACTAAAAACGTTTGTGCTTTTAAAGGACATCATCAAGTGAAAAGACAACCATGGAATGGGAGAACATTTTTGCAAATCACGTATCTAATGAGAGATCTGTATCTAGAAAATAAAAGAACACTTATAACTCAATAATAAAAGGATAAAATAACCGAACTAAAAATGGACAAAGTAAATATTTCTCCAAAGAAGACGTACAAATGAATAATAAGCTGATGAAAAGATGCTCAACATCATTATCCGTTAGAGAAATGTAAATCAAAACCACAGTACGATACCAATACATGAATTGGTATCTCTCTTAAGATAATGATCTTGAGATGATTATTGTAAGAGAGATACTAACAGCTATTGGTAAAACTATGGAGAAACTGGAAACTTCATACACTATAAAGGATATAGCTACTTTCAAAGGCAGTCTAGCAGGTCCTCAGAAGGTTAAACATATGACCCAGCAAACCTACTCCTAGGTATATGTCCAAGAGAAATGAAAATATATGTCCACACAAAAACTTGTATATTAATGTTCATAGTAGCATTACTCATAATAGTCAAAGAGTAAAACTACCAAATGTATTTGGTATTTGTATATCCATCAACTGCTGAATGGATAAATAGAAAGAAATCATAAAGATCAGATCAGAAATAAATGAAAAAGAAATTAAGGAAATGATAGCAAAGATCAATAAAACTAAAAGCTGGTTCTTTGAGAAGATAAACAAAATTGATAAACCAATTTATCAATTAGTTTTGGGAGAAACCAAAAGGGAAAAGACTCAAATCAATAAAATTAGAAATGAAAAAGGAGAAGTAACAACTGACACTGCAGAAATACAAAGGATCATGAGAGATTATTACAAGCAACCATATGCCAATAAAATGGACAACCTGGAAAAAATGGACAAATTCTTAGAAATGCACAACCTTCAGAGACAGAACCAGGAAGAAATAGAAAATATGAACAGACCAATCACAAGCACTGAAATTGAAACTGTGATTAAAAATCTTCCAACAAACAAAAGCCCAGGACCAGATGGCTTCACAGGTGAATTCTATCAAACATTTCGAGAAGAGCTAACACCTATCCTTCTCAAACTCTTCCAAAATATAGCAGAGAGGGGAACACTCCCAAACTCATTCTATGAGGCCACCATCACCCTGATACCAAAACCAGACAAACATGTCACAAAGGAAGAAAACTATAGGCCAATATCACTGATGAACAGATGCAAAAATCCTCAACAAAATATTAGCAAACAGAATCCAACAGCACATTAAAAGGATCATACACCATGATCAAGTGGGGTTTATCCCAGGAATGCAAAGATTCTTCAATATATGCAAATCAATCAATGTGATACACCATATTAACAAATTGAAGAAGAAAAACCATATGATCATCTCAATAGATGCAGAGAAAGCTTTCAACAAAATTCTACACCCATTTATGATAAAAACCCTCCAGAAAGTAGGCACAGAAGGAACTTTCCTCAACATAATAAAGGCCATATATGACAAACCCACAGCCAACATCGTCCTCAATGGTAAAAAACTGAAACCATTTCTACTAAGATCAGGAAAAAGACAAGGTTGCCCACTCTCACCACTCTTATTCAACATAGTTTTGGAAGTTTTAGCCACAGCTAAAGAAGAAAAAGAAATAAAAGGAATCCAAATCGGAAAAGAAGAAGTAAAGCTGTCACTGCTTGCAGATGACATGATACTATACATAGAGAATCCTAAAGATGCTACCAGAAAACTACTAGAGCTAATCAATGAATTTGGTAAAGTAGCAGGATACAAAATTAATGCACAGAAATCTCTGGCATTCCTATACACTAATGATGAAAAATCTGAAAGTGTAATTAAGAAAACACTCCCATTTACCAGTGCAACAAAAAGAATAAAATACCTAGGAATAAACCTACCTAAGGAGACAAAAGACCTGTATGCAGAAAATTATAAGACACTGATGAAAGAAATTAAAGACCATACAAACAGATGGAGAGATATACCATGTTCTTGGATTGGAAGAATCAACATTGTGAAAATGACTATACTACCCAAAGCAATCTACAGATTCAATGCAATCCCTATCAAACTACCAATGGCATTTTTCACAGAACTAGAACAAAAAATTTCACAATTTGTGTGGAAACACAAAAGACCCCAAATAGCCAAAGCAATCTTGAGAAAGAAAAATGGGCCTGGAGGAATCAGGCTCCCTGACTTCAGGCTATACTACAAAGCTACAGTAATCAAGACAGTATGGTACTGGCACAAAAACAGAAATATAGATCAAAGGAACAGGATAGAAAGCCCAGAGAGAAACCCATGCATATACGGTCACCTCCTCTTTGATAAAGGAGGCAAGAATATACAATGGAGAAAAGACAGCCTCTTCAATAAGTGGTGCTGGGGAAACTGGACAGCTACATGTAAAAGAATAAAATTAGAACACTCCCTAACACCATACACAAAAATGAACTCAGAATGGATTAAAGACCTAAATGTAAGGCCAGACACTATCAAAGTCTTAGAGGAAAACATAGGCAGAACACTCTATGACATAAATCACAGCAAGATCCTTTCTGACCCACCTCCTAGAGAAATGGAAATAAAAACAAGAAACAAATGGGACCTAATGAAACTTAAAAGCTTTTGCACAGCAAAGGAAACCATAAACAAGACCAAAAGACAACCCACAGAATGGGAGAAAATATTTGCCAATGAAGCAACTGACAAAGTATTAATCTCCCAAACTTACAAGCAGCTCATGCAGCTCAGTATCAAAAAAACAAACAACCCAATCTAATAATGGGCAGAAAACCTAAATAGACATTTCTCCAAAGAAGATATACAGATTGCCAACAAACACATGAAAGCATGCTCAACATCATTAATCATTAGAGTAATGCAAATCAAAACTACAATGAGGTATCACCTCACACCAGTCAGAATGGCCATCATCAAAAATTCTACAAACAATAAATGCTGGAGAGGGTGTGGAGAAAAGGGAACCCTCTTGCACTGTTGGTGGGAATGGAAATTGATACAGCCACTATGGAGAACAATATGGAGGTTCCTTAAGAAACTAAAAATAGAACTACCATATGACTCAGCAATCCCACTACTGGGCATATACCCTAAGAAAACCATAATTCAAAAAGAGTCATGTATCACAATGTTCATTGCAGCTCTATTTACAATAGCCAGGACATGGAAGCAACCTAAGTGTCCATCCACAGATGAATGGATAAGAAGATGTGGCACATATATACAATGGAATATTACTCAGCCATAAAAAAAACGAAATTGAGTTATTTGTAGTGAGGTGGTTGGACCTAGAGTCTGTCATACAGAGTGAAGTAAGTCAGAACGAGAAAAACAACTACTGCATGCTAACACATACATATGGAATCTGAAAAAAAAAAAAAGGTCATGAAGAACCTAAGGGCAAGACGGGAATAAAGACACAGACTTACTAGAGAATGCACTTGAGGATATGGGGAGTGGGAAGGGTAAGCTGGGACGAAGTGAGAGAGTGGCATGGACATATATACACTACCAAATGTAAAATAGATAGCTAGTGGGAAGCAGCCGCATAAGCACAGGGAGATCAGCTCGGTGCTCTGTGACCACCTGGAGGGGTGGGATAGGGAGGGAGATGCAAGAGGGAAGAGATATGGGGACATATGGATATGTATAAATGATTCACTTTGTTATACAGCAGAAACTAACACACCATTGTAAAGCAATTATACTCCAATAAAGATGTTTAAAGAAAAAAAAGCATTTGACAAACTACCAAAAAAAAAAAAAAAAAGAAAGTGGTATATCTGTACAATGGAATATTATTTGGCAATTAAAAAAAATGAAGTGCTTATACATGTTACAACATGGATGAACCTTGAAACATGATACTAAGTAAAAAAAGTCACCCATAAGACCACATATTATATAATACCATTTACATAAAATGTCCAGAAATGAATAGAGATGGAAAGTAGATTAGAGGTTTCCAAGGACTGGGGAGGTGGGGGAAATGGGAAGTGACTTCACAGTCTTTTTTTTTTTTTTTTTAAGGCTGCGCTGGATCTTAGTTTTGGCATATGAACTCTTAGTTGCAGCACGTGGAATCTAGTTCCCTGACCAGGGATCAAACCCAGGCCCTCTGCTTTGGGAGCATGGAGTCTTAATCACTGGACCACCAGGCAAGTCCCATTAGTCTTTATTTTTGGTGTGATGAAACGTTCTAAAATTGACTGCAGTGATGGTTGCACAACTCTGTGAATGTACTAAAAACAGCTGGATTTTATATTTAAATAGGTAAACTCTATGGTATGTGAATTATATTTCAATAAAGCTGTATTTAAAGAAATAAAAGCATATAAGGTTTGGGGAGAGAAATTAAAATGCGCCAACAAGGGGAAGAAAATATAATAACTTCTTTCTCTTGAATTTTCAAGAGTGAGAGCTCTTACTCTAGAAAAGATGTATAAAAACATAAAGATGTGACTAATTCATGGACTCTGAATGAAAGTCGAGGCACAGTGTCTGACACTGGCTATTTTTCTGTACTATCATATTGTAATCTGTTAAAACAAATACATAGTAAGAATACTATTTTAGCAATATCAGGACTTTCATTTTATAGAAGAAACTTACTTTTATATTTCTGGCTAAGAGGTCACACTATAACTACCTTATTATTACAGATACAACAAATTAATCAAGTAGTTCTTGTTCATTAAAAAAGCTAATGAAGAAACTATCATTTGTGATTTGGCATTTATGTATATTAATTACATTTAAATATCTAAACAGTACTAGAGATTTTTGGTAAAATTCATTTTTTTTTCAAAAGTGCTTATAGTTTTGGGGAGTTTTAGCTTTTTACTGAATGGGGGTGGTTGTGGGTTGATAGAATCTGGCTTCCCCAGCACAAAGCTGGGACTCCAAAAGCCCACAAAATTAGCAGAAGGGTGTACTAGCAACAACAGTCCCTTCTCCTGGCCCCAACTAAGGGACTGAAAGGAAAACTGTCTTCACAATAGGAGTGTTGGATGGAGAAAAAATAAAATCTCTTTAAAGAATTTGTAACTGTAAGCTGACTCATGTGGATTTACTGACCACATTCACATTTCCTGGGTGCTCAAAAAGTTTAACATGGTCTCATGTCAAAATTGTTGTCAGGTACTTGAACAGAAAAAAATCAATTCTCTGAGGCAATGAACCTTATAACTAGATCTTAAGGAACTCCCACACTGATTCAGTAACAAGAAATGAGTTCACAGTCAAAAAAACCCCAAAATATAAAAGGAAATAAGTTACTGTTGAGGGATAGGAAAAAAAGTACGACACCCCCCAAAATCTATAGACATAGGTAATTTAGGAGGTGCAAAATACGTCTAGTGAAAAGAAACTGAAAACAAGGGCAAAGAAAAAGATTATTTTAAAATGCAAAGCAGTTTTGAAAAAGAACTAAAGAAAACTTCTAAATATGAAAAATACAGAAATTAAAAGAAAAAAAAGATTTACAGTTATCTCAACAGAAATAATGGAAGCCAGCAGACAATGGAATATCTTTAATGTACTTAAAAAAAAAAACTATCGGGACTTCCCTGGTGGTGCAGTGGTTAGGAATCTGCCTGCCAATGCAGGGGACGTGGGTTCGAGTCCTGTTCCGGGAAGATCACACATGTCGCGGATCAACTAAGCCTGTGCACCACAACTACTGAGCCCGCATGCCACAACTACTAAAGCCCGCGTGCCTAGAGCCTGTTCTCCACAACAAAGACAAGCTACTGTAGTGAGAAGCCCACACACCACAACGAAGAGTAGCCTCCTCTTGCCACAACTAGAGAAAGCCCATCTGCAGAAATGAATACTCAATGCAGCCAAATATTAATTAATTAATTAATTAATATTAAAAATACTATCAATGTAAATATCCATTCGCAGCAAAAATATCTTTCAAAAATGAAGACAAACATAAAGATATTTTCGAACAAAAACTCCATATTTGTGATGAACAGAACCTCATCCAAAGGAAATGCTAAAGCATTTACTTCAAATGGAATAAAGGTCAATGATCCTTAACTGATGATCAGAGATGGGAAAAGAGCAAAAAAGTGGTAATATATAGCTGTATCTATATAGACAGGGCATAAAATAATGATAAAAATGTTTTGTGGAGTTTAAAAAGAAGACAAGATAGAATTAAAATACATTACAACAATAACAAATAAGCTGGGTGAGAAATGATTACAGTTAAAAGTGTTCCAAGGTCCTTGTATTAATCAGGAAAATGGTAAAAATATTGATTAGGCTTTAATAAGTTAATTATGCATATGAAAGTTTCTAGGGTAGGTACTAAAATAACAGACTTTAAACATGCAAATGAGTAGAGATGGAAATATGGAAGGAAAATATATAATAATTAAAAGTGGTGGGGTGTATGTAACTAAAGCAGTACTTTGAGGGACATTTATAGTTAAGAATGTATATTTAGAAAAGAAGGAAAGTTGAAAATCAAACATACGTGTTCATTAAAAGAAAAAAAACTAGAAAAGAACAGCAAATCAAAGCCCCAAAGCTGAAAGAAGGAAATAAAGAGCAGAAATCAATGAAATATAAAACAAATATACAATAGAAAAATCATTAAATTCGAAAGTTGGTTCTTTGGAAACATTATTAAAATTAATAAACCCTTGGCAATACTGATGAAGAAAACAAACATACACATACACAAAACCAATACCAGAAATGAAAATGGGCACATCCTGTAGATTCTACAGATACAGATGATATAAAGATATTATAAGAAACTTTATGCCAAGAGACAATTTAAATGAAACAGGTAAGTTTTTTGAAAAACACAAACTAACAAAAGTGACACAAGAAGAACAAAGATCTGAATAATCCTGTTATCTATTAAAGAAACTACACACTTCAAAATCTTTCCCACATATGCGACTTCCCTGGTGGTCCAGTGGTTAAGACTCTGAGCTTCCACTGCAGGGGGCACGGGTTTGATCCCTGGGCAGAGAACTAAGATTCCGCATGCCATGCAGTGTGGCAACCCCCCGCCCAAAAAAACCCCCAAAATAACCAAAAGAAAAAAAACTTCCCTACATAGAAAAATCGGGGTCCTAAAGCCTTCACAAGAATTCATCTCGAAAATTTCAGTTAATGAAACAAAGTATAAAACAGGCATGTTAAAGAAGTAAAAGAGGGAGGACAGATTAAAGTCTAACAAACACCCAGTTGGAGCTCCAGAAATAAGAATACAGAAGAGGGGTAGGGGAGTGGTGATGATGGCAATATTTGAAGAGATAATGGCTGAGAATTTCCTAGAAATGATAAAGGACACAAATCCCCAATTCAAAAAGCCCAAGAAAGTAAATTAAGAGAACCACACTTGGGCATATCATAATAAAATAATAAAACATCAAAGACAAAAAAAAGTCTTACAAGCAGTCAGGGGGGAAAATGACAGCTTACATATACAACAATCACAAAAAGATTGAGAGATTTCTCAATAGCAACAAAATAAACCAGAAACAACTATCATTCACGGATGAGGATAAATTAAAGTCATTTTCATTTAGACAAAAAGCAGAACTCATTCTAAGTAAAGTAAAAACTTCTAAAGTGTCTTCTGCTTCCACCTGAAGTAACAAGGAATCACATTTACTCTCCTACCTGAACCAACCATAAAAATCCTGACAAAATAGATAAAACAATGGTCTGTAAGAATCTAAACATCAAGCAAAGGACAGTGATCTCAGAGAGACGGGAAACAGAGAAGATGAGCCCAACAACTGTTGCAGTTACTGCTTTGAGAGAATTTTCAGGCCATGATGCAGGAGGGGGAACCCAGGTAGAGCCTAGCAGACTCCCTGAGTTGAGAAGAAGTCAAGAATCCAGAGACACCAAGGCAGCTAAAGTCTATAGGACATAATACTAAAGAAGAGAGAGCTGCATAAAGTGAGAACAGCAAAGATGTACAGAGTCCCCCTCAAATATTCAGAGCACTGACTAGTGTATGCATGTAAGGAAACAACCCAAAACTAGGTGGGGGAAAACATCCAAAAGATTAGAAAATATAATGTCTATTCCCACAAGCCACACTGGAAAAACTCATAATTCATGGGATGTTGGATAGAATACTCAGAAAGGTCTTGCATTGGTAGTAGAGAATAATTAGCTCTAGACTGAGCACTGTTCTGGACCCAAGTAACAAATCATAAAAGACCCAAAATGACCAAACTGTTTCCAAGTAATTAACTGCATTCCAGAAAAAAAGCTCTAGGAGATTCACAGAAATATAAAAATATCCGGCACCCACCAAGATAAAACTCACAATGTTTGGCATCCAAACCAAAATACTAGGCATACAACAAAGCAGAAACACATGGTCCATAATGAGAAGATAAAAATCAATCACTCAAAACTGACCCAGAAATGAAACAAATGTTAGGATTAGCAAATAAGGCCATTAGAGTAGTTATTGAAACTGTAATATATATGGTCAAAAAGTTAAGTAGAGACATGGGAGATATAAAATAGACCCAAATTGAACTTTTAGAGATGAAAACTACAATGTCTGAGATGAAAATATACTGAATGGGACTAATGGCAAATTAGACATAGCAGAAGAAAAGATTGGTGAACTTGGAGACAGTAATAGAAACTATCCAAATTTCAAGATACAGAGAAAATACTTCTGTAGTATATACTTCAGGAAAACAATGATCACAGAAAGAAGTTCTAAGATGAAAGAATTGAAGAACAAATCAACTGTGAATCATGTGGGTAAATAAACATTATACTACAAAAAACAGTAACAATAATGTTTAGTTCGGCGAGTAAAAAATGAGATAGAGCTAAATTATTCATCAATCATATATAAGACAGATGAGGCAGAAAAGATCAAAATTAACAAGAGAAATAGACCATATAACTTCCAAGTGAGTGGAAACAGTTTTAAGTGAAATAAATCTCATCTTCCAAAGATGGATGTCAACAGATAATGCCAAACTGAAAAATCAGGAACTAGCAATCAGCATGTATTTAGAAATGTGTAAATAATTACTAGAAAAAATGGCTAAAAAGTTAAAGGTAGATGTTTCTGAGTCATGAAATAGAAGATGAGTTGAAGTAAGGCTGTTGTCTTTAATTAGAAGCCTTAATAGTACTATGTAACTTTTGAACTATACAGCCAATGAAATAAAAAAAAATTCTTCAATCAACTTTTCAAAAAGAATATTAGCCACGAGATATTAAAGAGCCAATACCAAAAAGATTTATGGATATTATATTTCTTACCTGTTAGATATATGGATATTGTTTACCATGAAATTGAGTTTCTCTGCACTTTATATATACTGAGAAGGGTAATCATTTCTTCAATATTCTGTTGTTAACTAAAGAAAAGGTTTTCAAGTTATTTCTCATGAAATGTAACTCAGAGCTTGTTTAAAAGTTTGGTATAGAAAACTATCTGTTAGAATACCAACCAACAAAAAGTGCATTCATTTAGTATGCTTGGCACAGAAACTGATTTTGGTCAACCCTGTCACAATCAATTATGCTCTGTTTCTGTAGAGGTGAAAGAGTAACAACTAGTGCTCAGGGAAGAAAATGAAAGGAGAAGTTGGAGCAGACCAAGACACTTTTATGGACTTGGTTTTGACTAAAACAGTGCTAGCAACCTTTGGCCAATAAAGGCTAGAGATACGGCAATTTCAGACACTATTTATTCAATTTATAGACGGGGACACTAAGGACATAGAAGGGCGATAAGGTAACTTTCTTAGGCTTACACAGTGATTAGCGTAAGAGCCAGCAATACAAACAGTTTGTCATTGGTGGGCCAAAGTTAGCACCAACTGGCTTACTCTTGGAAGATTAGGCAGTAATTCACAAATTGTGTTGGCTCAGGTGCCTGGAAAGGCCATGACTTACTTGGGGTATGATGCTGCCAAATGTGGACATTGCCTGAGTTACTCAAGGGCTGCTACTCACTCTTCTGTTCCCTATAAACTAAACCCTTCAAGGGAGAATGATGGATTCTAGCCTTAGACCATGAGTACTGAAGAGGCAGGAGAAAGAGAAACAAAGATTGGTCTGGTGTAGGCCAGCGTAACACAGAATAATCCTTTAGACGTAGAGCTGTGAGTCTCTGTCCCAATCCTCAGCAGTATGGTATATACAGAATGGGAGCTTGCCAAAGAGCTCTAGAGTTAACGTCTATAATCTGCCAATTTAAAAAAACTTAGTCAAACACTTAAAATATAATTAAAACATTAAAAAAAACACTGTATTACAAAATGCTGAAGAAAACCACACTCTGCTCACAAGGACAAATAAAAAAGAGCTTTCAAAATTATTCTCGATTTAAAAATTTGTTCTGAAGTGCTGTACTAAAATCAGATAGAGTGCTACAAGTTTCTAAAATGTTAGCTTGAAAAATTAAGCCTTCAGTATTGGGGCAATGCTATATGAATGCCTGAGGATAGTTATAAAAACCACATTCACTAATGAAAAAAAAAACGGTTATAGGAAAGTAAGAAAGTAGATCCTAATAGTTCTCATTGCAAGGAGAAATTTTTTTTTAATAAATTTATTTTATTTATTTATTTTTGGCTGCATTGGGTCTCCGTTGCTGCGCACGGGCTTTCTCTAGTTGCAGCGAGCAGGGGCTACTCTTCGTTGTGGTGTGTTTGCTTCTCATTGCAGTGGCTTCTCTGGTTGTGGATCAGGGGCTCTAGGCATGCGGGCTCAGTAGTTGTGGCGCACAGGCTTAGTTGCTTCTCGGCATGTGGGATCTTCCTGGACCGGGGATCGAACCCGTGTCCCCTGCATTGGCAAGTGGATTCTTAACCACTGAGCCACCAGGGAAGTCCCTCTTTTCTTTTTATTACATCTATATGAGATGGTCAGTATAATTAAATCTACTGTGGTAATCATTTCACAATATATGTAAGTCAAACCATCATGCTGTACATCTTAAACTTATACAGTGATGTATATCAATCATTTCTCAATAAAACTGGAAGTAAAAGTAAACATCACCAAATGAACAACAAAAAAGTGTTCCCCAATTTTTTTTTTTCCTGGACAAGTTCTCATTTTTGAGGTTGCTCCTTACTGGCTTCAAGAATGTTTACCTGTTACTGTGTAAAATACGAACAGAAGCTGTGCCTAAGGTTATTTTGGTCAGGTATAACTTGGTAAGAACATCACTAACAAGTGAACAGCTTTACAAAAGAAAATTATGTTTTAAAGTATCCTAACTTTACTAGTTTTATAAAGTTTATCGAATGCTTACCATGTGTGAGAATACAAAGAGGTGAAAGCATGGACCACACTCTTAAATAAGAGTTTACAATCTAGTAAGAAACATATACAGAAGTTGTAATCCAAAATAATCCATTAACTGAAAAAACAATACAACACAGTATGTAAAGTGGTAGCATGAAAAAGGAAAGCATGACATTTATTTACATTTTCTAAAATGAGCAATATACAATATTATATTTTAGGAAAACCAACCATTCATATTAAGTGTTCAGTCAAGCTTCTTACTTAGCTACCAACAACAGAATCTCTTCTAGCTAAAGTAGAGAAGGAATTAAGCTCTGTTAAGGGTAACAGAGCCAAACTTAATAGATATGAAGATATGAATCCCAACCACACTTTGAGAGCTTCTCCAGAAAAAACTAGACTTCCACTACTACTTAGCATTTCTGATACTAGGAAGCTAGAACAACTAGAAGCTCCTACCACCACCTTTGCCAAAAGATTAACTTCCCTGCCCAAGACTGCCACCTCATGTTGGTCCCAAGCAATTTCAAGTGAGAAGAGCGTGACTGGTCACAGGCCTCTACCTTAGCTATGAGTGGGTATGAGAATATAAATTTTCTGGCATCTGCTTTGGGAAGTCAGGACTTACAACATGGGAAATTACCAAAATGTTGGGCAGCTCTTCAAAAATGCTGGGTGGTCACAAATGACAAATGTCTACTTCATTAAGTCATTGTTATTTTGTGTTATAGAGAATTTGAAAATAAATCACTTAATCATAAGTCATAGCTTTTTTTTTTTTTTCCTTCTTTTTTCGGTATGCGGGCCTCTCACTGTTGTGGCCTCTCCCATTGCGGAGCACAGGCTCCGGACGCGCAGGCTCAGCGGCCATGGCACACGGGCCTAGCCACTCCGCGGCATGTGGGATCTTCCCGGACCGGGGCACGAATCCGTGTCCCCTGCATCGGCAGGCGGACTCTCAACCACTGCGCCACCAGGGAAGGCCCACAGCTTTTAATTCACAAAAATGTAGAAAACATTTTTACTTTAACTCCAATGATTTCCAAATCAATAAAATACCAGTAAGTTTAGACAAACATGTGAAATGAGTACAAAAGCATGCACACTATTTCTAGTAATCCAAATAGTTTTGCAAAAAAAGAATGGTGAAGAGGTCCAATATTTTTAACATGGCTAGGGTAGACATTAATGATTGCAACTGCTACCTAATGATGTCATATTCCAGATTAACTGAAATTTACTTAAGGAGAGCTAACTTCCAATTTTAACAATTTTATTTTTAAAATATTATCTAAAATGTATTATATATGTTCCTGCTTAATAAATAAAGTATATAAAATATAATTTAATCTTTCCTTAATGGCTCAATGTCACCATTATAAACAAAATGCAGTGGTCATGAGTAGCTTAAAGACTATTCCAGCAACTACACTTTTTTTTTTTTTTTTTGGCTGCACCACGCAGATTGCATGATCTTAGTTCCCTGATCAGGGATCGAACCCGGAACCCCTGCAGTGGAAGTGTGGAGTCCTAACCACCGGACCGCCAGGGAGTTCCCTCCAGCAACTACACATTAACCAGCGCTTTCACTCAATTTTCCCATAACTTTGACTTGTATTGTTGCTGTCTTCTAAATCAACAGTGCCTCTGTACACTAATCGGCCTCAAGATAGGCTGCTGCCCTAACAGCATTTACCTGAAGACAGCCAGACTACCAAGCCTTACTCAATGTTTATTCCTTTCTGTTCAACACATATCATCTGCCATCTCCTTTGCACTGGTTTCCAATGCATCCAGGTAAATAAAGATAGTAGTATAGGAATGCCAGGATTTTGGATTTTTGCAATCTGATTTAAGAAACCATGGTTTGTACGGCATATACTGTACAAAAAAGGGAGACTACCTACTGTATAAAAATTAAAATATAGAGTAGGGATTCCCTTCCTTTAATTGGAATAGATCACAAATCAGAGACCTAGCTGTTGGACTTAAAAGATTTTTTAAAATAGTTTACTCTTAGGTTTATGTCTGTCCAGATGGTCACCTAAAAATTATCAGATGCCCATCAGTTAACTGAAGTATTACCATATTATACTATGGACTAGAATTATTCAGCTTGCTGCCAACTTGAATTTCTGATATAAAAAGTTGTTTAAAGCTAATTAGCAGGAGGAAAACTTTACTTTCTCACTTCTTATGCCAAAAGTTTTAATCAAAAAACAAAACAAAAAAAGAGAGAAGCTTACGCCCAGGTCTTAAGCACAACTACTGTAATCATATGATCCTTGCAATCTTCCCTGTCTTCCAATCTGACCTTTCTTTATGATGTTTTCAAAGCCCCTTCCAGACCAAATTTTACAGTAGCTATATTCTCAGCTAGTCTCTGACTAGCTCTCGAGAGGATATTAGATCGATAGAATTGATAGATTGATAAAATTATCATGATAGATTATGATAAATTAATTGTACATAGAGAGGGAGGCTTTGTTTAGCACTCCCATGTATCATACCACATGTTGATGACTAAATGTCACATTTTCCTTCTAAGGACTTAAAACAAATCTTGTGAGAGGCTCAAAAGACATTTAAAAGACTCAGTCTATCTCACTAGTTATGGGGCACTTTATAAATTTTAATACTTGTCATATTTTCAATTATAAAAGAAAAGCATGCTTATTTTAGAAAATTTAGAAAACGAAGGTTAAAAGAAAAAGTCTCACTATTCCTGATACATTTTACATGTGTTTTTATGTAAACTCTAAATTCGGATGCACATAAAGTTAACGCTCTCTTGGTACTGAAGACAGAAAAAGAAGGCAGGTGTGGCAAGGATAGCAAGAAATGTGGGGAAAAAAGGCATATGATGAGATTAGAGAGATAGGGTGAGGCCAAAAGGTAAAAGCAGGGTCTTATAAACTATATTAAGCCATTAAAGTTCGTGTGTGTACTTGACTTGCTTTGTTTTGGGGAGGTGTAAGTAATGGGAAAAGGTAAGTGGCATGATCAAATTTGCATTTGGAAAAGTTCATTCTAGCTTTAATGTGAAAAACAGAATGGAAGGAGGACAACTGTTTCACCAATTAAGAAAAGATTATAGTAGCCTAAGTGAGAGATTAAGGAACTGGATGAAGGCAGAGAAGATAGAGGGTAGCAAATTCAAGAGAGATTAGGAAATAAAACTGTCAACATTTGGGGATGAATTTGATTTGTGTATAAGGGAAAGGAAGATGTCCTGGATGAATCCTAGGTTTCTAATTTAAATAATCTAATAGATACTGGTGCCATTCATAAAGATAGGGAGCACTACAGTGAGATCAAATTTTAGGTGTAAGCATTATGCTTTCATAATTAATTTTTGATGTAATCAATTTGAAGAAGATATCTATAGCAAATATCTTTTGTTTGCCTGCAGATCTATTCTCTACCCTTCACTGTGTAGTTTAACTGTATCAGCAGGCAACGTCATAAACTAGCTTTCCTTAGGTTTAGTTGAGGGAGCCCTGGCAAGGACCAGATAAAGACAGGAAAGTAGGGAAAAGTAGGGTAAAGTACTTTATTCCCTTGGCTTCCTCTCTGTGAGGTTTTTGGTATTTACCTAACATGCATGTGCTGTAAAAATAGTTAATAGGGAAATAACCTGAGCTGATGGCTGACTTGTTTAATGTCTTGCTAAATTTTCATGAACAATACAAGCATAATTGTTAAGAACACATGTATTAAGTTCATATAAGTGGAATAAAAGTTTTATAAATGGACTTAAATAAAAGGGGGGGAGTTGTGTCCTTCAACACAAGGTATCATCTCAATAGCCTCTTGTTTGTAATCCTCTCATGGGTACCAGTAACTACACCCTCTTGCTCACCCTGGTTAACAGCCTCATGTCTTAATGTTCAGCTATAATCCAATCTCTTTTGAAATAAACCCTCCTTGAATTTTCTCATTTTGAATGTGCCACCTGTTTCCTGATAGATGAGAGACAATGATACTGTCAGTGATAGATACTACATCCAGAGACATGTTAAATATGCAATTAGGTCTCAAACTTAGAGAAGTTTGGGCAAGAGACATATATCTGAGTCTTCTGTATATAGGTGGTATGGGAATGGATGAGATGACTTATGAAGAAAGTATAACATGAGAAAAGGATAGACTCTTGGATAAAAACTTGAACTGTGGCAACAGCTGGACAGTTAAGAACCAGAAAGAACTAAAATATTGGACAATGATGGCACTTAAGACTGAGGGAGGGCTTCCCTGATGGCACAGTGGTTAAGAATCTGCCTGCCAACGCAGGGGACATGGGCTCAAGCCCCAGTCTGGGAAGATCCCACGTGCCACAGAGCAACTGAGCCTGTGCTCTAAAGCCCACGAGCCACAACTACTGAGCCCACATGCTACAACTACTGAAGCCCGCGCACCTAGAGCCTGTGCTCTGCAACAAGAGAAGCCACCGCAATGAGAAGCCCGCATGGCAATGAAGAGCAGCCCCCACTTGCTGCAACTAGAGAAAGCCTGTGCACAGCAACAAAGACCCAACACACCTAAAAAATAATTAATTTTTAAAAACAAAACCAATAATGATGGTAACTACTTTATCAGTAATGATGGTAACTACTTTGTCAATATAACCTCCTCACAACAACTTTAAGAAGAATATATTAGTGTAGCAACACTCCAAAAAACGTTGAAGAATCTGCCATGACCATAAGATTAAAAGCAGAATGAATATACAATTGAATCAAAAAGAATGAAGTACCCAGGAGGTGAAAGACCAAAGAAAGCTGGAAGGACCCTGCTCCCTGACTTCAAATGATGCTACAAATCCACAGTAATCAAAACAGTAGCGTACTGGCATAAAAACAGACACACAGATCGATGGAAAGGAACAGAGAGCCCACAAATAAACCCATGCATATACAGTCAATTAATTTATGACAAAGGAGCCAAGAATATACAATGGGGAAAGGACAATCTCTTCAATAAATGGTGTTGGGAAAACTGGACAGCTACATGCAAAAGAATGAAATTTGATCGCTCTCCTACAATATATACAACAATTAATTAACTTAAATGGATCAAAGACTTGAACATAAGACCTTATACCATAAAGCTCCTAGAAGAAAAAGATAAGCAGTAAACTCCTTGACATAGGTCTTGGTAAAGATTTTTGGAATCTGACAACAAAAGCAAAAGCAACAAAAGCTAAAATAACTTCGTGTGACTGCATCATACTTAAAAGCTCTGTACAGCAAAGGAAGCCATCAACAAAATGAAAAGGCAACCTACTGAATGGGAGAAAATATTTGCAAATCATGTATCTGGTAAGAGGCTAAAATCCAAAATATATAAAAAAACTGATACAATCCAATAGCAAAAAACCAACAATTTGATTAAAAAATGGACAGATCTGAATATACATTTTTCCAAAGACACACAGATGGCCTACAGGTATATGAAAAGATGCTCAACATCACTAATCATCAGGGAAATGCAAATTAGAACCACAATGAGATACCACCTCACACCTTCAAAATGACCATTATCAGAAAGACAAAAAATAAGAAGTACTGGTGAGGATGTGGAGAAAAGGGAACCCTTGAGCACTGTTGGGAATGTAAACTGGTGCAGCCACTATGGAAAACCGTATGACAGCTCCTCAAAAAATTAAAAATAGAACTACAATATAATCCAGCAATTCCACTTCCGGGCATTTATCTGAAGAAAATAAAAATACTAACTTGAAAATATGTACCCCCATGTTTACTGCAACCTTATATACAACAGCCAAGATATAAAAACAATCTAATGGATGAATGGATAAAGAAAATGAGGTATATATACACAATGGAGTATTAGTCAGCCACAAAATAGAAGGAAATATTGCCATTTGTGACAATGTGGATGGACCTTGAGGCCATTACACTACGTGAAAAAAGTCAGACACAGAATGATAAAACTGTATGATCTCTCTTATATGTGGAATCTGAAAAAAAAAGAACAGATGGGTGGTTGCCAGAGGAGGAGGGTGGGAAGTGGGAAAAATGGGTTGAGTGAGTCAAAACATAAAGAAGAAAAATAAAATTAAAAACAAAGTAGAATGAACACATACACACACATCTATCTGTATCTCCATCCTTAAAGAAGACACATACATCAATGTTTACTGCAGCATTCCATAATAACAAAACACTAGAAATAATCCAAAATGTGCATCTTATCAGGTAAATGGATAAACTGTAACACAGTCAGATAATGTAATATTATATACTAGCACGTGAAATAAACTAGAATGAAATAATTCAACACAGTTAAATCTCAGACACATAATGTTGAGTGAAAACAGAAAGTTGACATTTATATAAAGGATTCTTCAACATGCAAAAATCAATGTGATACACCATATTAACAAACTGAGGAAGAAAAACATATGATCATCTCAATAGATGCAGAAAAAGCTTTTGACAAAATTCAACACCCATTTATGATAAAAACCCTCCAGAAAGTAGGCACAGAAGGAACTTACCTCAACATAATAAAGGTCATATATGACAAACCCACAGCCAACATCATCCTCAATGGTGAAAAACTGAAACCATTTCTACTAGGATCAGGAACAAGACAAGGCTGCCCACTCTCACCACTATTATTCAACATTGTTTTGGAAGCTTTAGCTACAGCAATCAGAGAAGAAAAAGAAATAAAAGGAATCCAAATCGGAAAAGAAGAAGTAAAGCTGTCACTGTCTGCAGATGACATGATACTATACATAGAGAATCCTAAAGATGCTACCAGAAAACTACTAGAGCTAATCAATGAATTTGGTAAAGTAGCAGGATACAAAATTAATGCACAGAAATCTCTGGCGTTCCTATACACTAATGATGAAAAATCCAAAAGTGAAATTAAGGGCACACTCTCATTTACCACTGCAACAAAAAGAATAAAATACCTAGGAAAAAACCTACCTAAGGAGGCAAAAGACCTGTATGCAGAAAACTATAAGCCACTGATGAAAGAAAGTAAAGATGATACAAATAAATGGAGAGATATACCATGTTCTTGGATTGGAAGAATCAACATTGTGAAAATGACTATACTACCCAAAGCAATCTACAGATTAAATGCAATCCCTATCAAACTACCAATGGCATTTTTCACAGAACTAGAACAAAAAATTGCACAATTTGTATGGAAACACAAAAGACACCGAATAGCCAAAGCAATATTGAGAAAGAAAAACAGAGCTGGAGGAATCAGGCTCCCTGACTTCAGACTATTCGACAAAGCTACTGTAATCAAGACAGTATGGTACTGGCACAAAAACAGAAATATGGATCAAAGGAACAGGATAGAAAGCCCAGAGATAAACCCACGCACATACAGTCACCTTATTTTTGATAAAGGAGGCAAGAATATACAATGGAGAAAAGCCTCTTCAATAAGTGGTGCTGGGAAAACTGGGCAACTACATGTAAAAGAATAAAATTAGAACACTTGCTAACACCCTACACAAAAATAAACTCAAAATGGATTAAAGACCTAAATGTAAGGCCAGACACTATCAAAGTCTTAGAGGAAAACATAGGCAGAACACTCTATGACATCAATCACAGCAAGATCCTTTCTGACCCACCTCCTAGAGAAATGGAAATAAAAACAAAAATAAATAAATGGGACCTAATGAAACTTAAAAGCTTTTGCACAGCAAAGGAAACCATAAACAAGACCAAAAGAGAACCCTCAGAATGGGAGAAAATATTTGCAAATGAAGCAACTGACAAAGGATTAATCTCCAAAACTTACAAGCAGCTCATGCAGCTCAGTATCAAAAAAACAAAGAACCCAATCCAAAAATGGGCAGAAGACCTAAATAGACATTTCTCCAAAGAAGATATACAGATTGCCAACAAACACATGAAAGAATGCTCAACATCATTAATCATTAGAGAAATGCAAATCAAAACTACAATGAGGTATCACCTCACACCAGTCAGAATGGCCATCATCAAAAATTCTACAAACAATAAATGCTGGAGAGGGTGTGGAGAAAAGGGAACCCTCTTGCACTGTTGGTGGGAATGGAAACTGATACAGCCACTATGGAAAACAGTATGGAGGTTCCTTAAAAAACTAAAAATAGAACTACCATATGACCCAGCAATCCCACTACTGGGCATATACCCTGAGAAAACCATAATTCAAAAAGAGTCATGTACCACAATGTTCATTGCAGCAGTATTTACAATAGCCAGGACATGGAAGCAACCTAAGTGTCCATCGACAAATGAACGGATAAATAAAATGTGGCACATATATACAATGGAATATTACTCAGCCATAAAAAAGAAACAAAATTGAGTTATTTGTAGTGAGGTGGATGGACTTAGAGTCTGTCATACAGAGTGAAGTAAGTCAGAACGAGAAAAACAAATACCATATGCTAACAAATATATATAGAATCTAAAAAACAAAAATGGTCCTGAAGAACCTAGGGGCAGGACGGGAATAAAGACGCAGACCTACTAGAGAATGGACTTGAGGACATGGGGAGGGGGAAGGGTAAGCTGAGACAAAGTGAAAGAGTGGCATGGACATATATACACTACCAAATGTAAAACAGCTAGCTAGTGGGAAGCAGCCGCATAGCACAGGGAGATCAGCTCAGTGCTTGTGACCACTTAGAGAGGTGGGATAGGGAGGGTGGGAGGGAGGGAGATGCAAGAGATATGGGGATATATGTATATGTATAGCTGATTCACTTTGTTATAAAGCAGAAACTAACATACCATTGTTACCAATTATACTCCAATAAAGATGTTAAAAAAAAAGAATGTTAAAAAACAGACCTGTATACACCTGAAACTATCACAACATTGTAAATCAATTTAAAAAATCAAATGTATTTCTGTATGTTAGCAACAAAATATAACTGAATTTTAAAATGATTTACAATTGCATCAAAAGCATGAAATTTTCTCTTCCTCAAAAAACACTGAAAATGAAAAGGCAGGCCACAGACTGGGAGAAAATATCCACAACACATATACATAGCTAGCAAAGGACTTGTATCCAGAATATATAAGAGAATTCTTTAAATTTAATAATAAAATACATGGGAATGATAAAGTCTGGAAAGTGGTTTCTCCTGAGGACAGAAGAAAAATACAGAAAATCTTGATTAAAACTATGCTTATTTTGTTTAAAAATTGCTGGGTAGTGGGCATCTAGGCCTTTATTACAATTGTATTTATTCGTTGCTCCGTGCTTAAAATATTTCTAATTAAAAAAGAAAAGGTTAACACTGTACTCAAAGAGAAAGTTTAATTCATAGTAAATTATCATAGTCACTAGACATTTAATGAAGGATTTTTTCCCATGTCTTATTCACCTATGTTTATTTGATGTTAAGCACAGGACACAGATAAATATATGTAAAATTGGAGAAAAGAAAAAGATTCAGTCATATCTCTAGTTTCTTACTAGCCATTTCTACTTAATTGCTTAAATGCTTCCCTCATCACTTCAAACAACTTATTAAAAACTGCAGTTCACTGATCTTTCTCCACACCATGGAATCAAAGCTTTTTTATTTTCTTTGCTGATTCCATCATATTTAAGTCACAGGGACAGCATGCTGCTTAGGAGCACAAGCTTTATAACCAAACTGCCTGGGTTCCAATCTTAAATTTACCACTCAAAAATTGCCTGGCTTTGGGCAAGTTACTTAATGTCTCTGTGCCTCCGGACAAATGCTGAATACATACATACAAGGTGCTCAGAGCTAAACCTGGCAAATAGTCCTGCTCAATAAATGTTAACCATTCTTTTTAATCTTCTTCTTATTGCTATTATTACAACTACCTCCTGACTCCTCTTTGTCTCTTCCTTTGTTCCCCCTATGTCAAGGAAGGTACTAAGTACTGTTGATTGTTCCCAGAACAATCTGACCTTCTCCCTATTTCTGGTTACCAGTAGTGGAGGTCTAGACTACTATAGCCTTCTTCCTACAAGCTTTGCTTTTCTTCAATTCCTCTCTATTCCAATGTATTACATACTACTGTCAGATTAATCCTTATCCCCTTCCATAAAACCCTCTTTCCTATAGCATAAGTAGTTCTATGAGGCTCTATAGAAAAAAAAAAAGTATTTCACAGTGAGTTCCCAATTAACCACTACTATTAAAAAGTATGGTGGTAGAAAGTCTCAAGGTTGAATTTTAATCCTACAAATATCAAAGCAAGCTAAATTTATTACTATAAGAGGAGCAACAATATATTATAAATTGCCTTTGAGTAGCATTAGTAGTTCCCTATTAGGTCAGCAATCACTCCTAACATAGTTTGAGATATGATTTAGTATAAAAATCACCAGTCTGGGGCTTCCCTGGTGGCGCAGTGGTTGAGAGTCCACCTGCCGATGCAGGGGACACGGGTTCGTGCCCCGGTCTGGGAAGATCCCACATGCCACAGAGCGGCTAGGCCCGTGAGCCATGGCCACTGAGCCTGCGCGTCCGGAGCCTGTGCTCCGCAACGGGAGAGGCCACAACAGTGAAAGGCCCGCATACAGCAAAAAAAAAAAAAAAAAAAAAAAAAAAAATCACCAGTCTTTTTTCAGTAATCACTTACCTCTCTGGGCCCTAGTCTCTTGCTATTAAAAAAAAATTACAGATGTGTCATCCATCTCTATGCTCCCAGACCCTAGAAGGTAACACTAATTGAGCACAACATTCTTTCCTGATGAATCCAGAGTAAGCATAGTTATCCAGGAAATTAATACCAATGGAGGACTGGCAGAAGTGAACCTATATGTCATTTTGAACTACACAGTCTCTGGAGTTTCTCCTAATTTTAAACTTTAAAGGTCTGTGATTCTATTCTAAAGCTCTATGAATCTACATAAAATTCCTCTCATTTAAAATTTATAATTCATTTAAGACTACTTCCAGAAATCTAGAAAGCACCCTGAAATCTTTCATACAAATTATTTTTGTATAGCTTCAAAGTAATTTGGTTTAAATTTTAAAACTCTATTTTGAAACAAATATCATTGTGATATTTCAGTACTAACTCATACGTAGGTGAGAATGCATTTTGGAACACTATTAAAATGGGCCCAGAAATTTGATATGGGCACACAAAAGTTATACAACTACTCTTTAAAATGTAGTTCCTGAAAATTTGAACAACATGAAACTCAACTTTTTTTTTTTTTTTTTAGCATTTACCTTTTTTCTTCTTTTGCTCTCAGCTGTTCTTCCTGTCTCAAAACTTGAACCATTACAGATTCAAAAACTCCACTTGTCAAGCCTGCCAAACTTCGTGGTGTTGACCGGCGCCTTGTTGAAGTACATGCAGTTCCCTTCTCATCCTCCAATCCATAATAGCCTCTAGATGTAACTGCTATCGTTGTCTTTTCTCTCAAGTGCCTTGGAGAAGAATAAGTCAATTCACAGGTCAAATCTTCTGGGTAAGCAATAAACCCCCTTAACCAGCATCTTAAGATGAATCCTTTTTGCTAACTACATAAAAATTTAGTTAAACCTTGCTTAGCTATGTTTCAGATTTTTATCCTCCCTACATAATTTCTAATTTTCCTTACTCATGTCATAAAGTCAGTCTGAGTGATAGTCTCTTCCCTACATTAAAAAAATATAAAATTGAAGCACTAAAATTAAGAATTAAAGATCTCTTCAATGAAAAAATTTTATTGTTTGCAAAATTAAATGTAGCTTATCTTTACATCTCTTCATATATTTCATACTACTATATCATTACTATGGAAAAATATACAATCACACAAAAACATTTTGGGAGAGAAAATTTATGATATACAAATACTTTGCAGTAATTATAAACAAATGAAGCACTACAATATATAATTTTAAGTTGTAAGCATTACAATATATAATTGTAAATTTAGAAACCTTCTGACTAAACTATAAAAAGAACCTAGGAATCTAGATTTCCTCTTCAACCTCACCATAAATGTCTCCCTACCCTATGATATTTATTATTACACTAAGATACTAGTCTAATGCTTAAAGATAAGGATGAAAAATTTTCTTAGCAGTTTGCTTAATTATCCATAAATTGTCTTAACGAATTTGGATTAAAACTATTTACACTGAAGAAAGAAACATTAATCTTATAAAATTTTAAGTCTAGAATAAAAACTGAATCCTGAATTTATGAGTTAATTGTAAATCTATATGAGTTAATCGTAAAAAGCACCAGGGAAAATATCTGCTGTTCTACCTCTGCAAAACATCCCAGAGCCTCTGAAGGCTTTGTACATGTTGTTTCTACAATGGTAAAATCAAGTCAATCTTAAAGTAAGCATTCAATATGCTGGATAAGAATCTATGTAAATTAAAATTTGAACCTGTAGTCATATTTTCCTGCTTTCCTATAGGCACAGGTTTTCTGTAATATAAAATAAGCTAAAGGTTCACCGAAACATAAACCTTTATGACATGAAATATAATCAAACTCCTGTCCATCTTGGACTATATTTACAGTGGTTTATTACTCTAAGTTAGAGTAACTTTATAACATTCTTACTCTCAGGCCATCTAGGTCCCGTGAATAGTATGACTGCAAGGTTCTACTGAACTGTGGCACTATTATGTGTTTTCTTTATTATGAGATAACATTTTAACTAATTCAGCTTTAGGCAGGGCATAAACTTTTAAACTGGTTTTCTAGTAATGCTAAAGAACTTGAGCTAATCTATCCATACTGTTTCAGGCTGTGATCTTTTAAGCACAACAGCATACATCTATATAGTGGCTAACTGGCTGGGAGTAAGGAACGTGGGCCCAAGGAAAATAAACTGGCAATAACAGATACTGAATGGGTATACCTGGGTTCATTTTAGCATAGTGTTCACACTGGCGAACTAACTAGTTCTGTAATTTTAATTATTTCCTCATCGATACTAATGGAAAAGAACATTAATGGACAATATTACACTGAAATGTGATGACATGTCAGAGGTTACACGGTATGTAGAGCACTGGGGATAAGGAGAGTTGAGGGAAATATTAAGTCATATGGCTTATAAACTGTCATGTAAACAAGTCAGAAACTAAATTTTACCCTTTAACTTCAGTCTTATAAGTAGAGATGGTGAAGTTATAAACTACTTTTTTAAACAGTATTTTCTCATAACAAAGAGGAATTAATATCCTTTATTACTCATCAGAAATAAGAATTTATAAGCTTTGATATTTATCATTCATAATCCAAATACAAAGAAAACGATGATGCTTCTCTTGTATCAATACATAAAGATGAAAGGGTCTAAGGAAAAAAAATTCTCATGCAACATTAGCGGGTATGTAAAATTGGCACAGCCTTCTTGGAAGTCAATTTGGTAATAATCATTAAGATTTAATGTGCACATATCCTTTGACCCATCATGCTTCTAGGAATTTACCCTATAGACATATATCCACAACTGTGAGCAATAACACACACACACACACACACACACACACAAAGTATTGTTTGTCATTCAAAAAGAACAACCTGGAAACAAATGTCCTTCAATAGGAGACAGGTTAAATAAAGTCATGTACATCACAACATGCAATATCATCATCCATTAAAAGCAACAGGTAAATCTGTATGTACTCACTATAAAAGATGTCCACATTACACTGCTGAATGTAAAGAAGTTGTTTTGGGGTAAAATATATTTTTTACCCCAAAAGGAATTATATACAAGTATATGTAAACATACATATGGCATCCAGTAGTGTGTGCTTGTGTACATGTTCAAACTCTCACCTAGCTTACTTCAATCTCTTTGTGACACGTCCCCTGACTTCTACTCTGATCTCCCTCCAGTCTATCCTTCAAGCTGCAACCCAGGTAATCCTTTTAAAAAGCCAATCAGATTATGTCATTGCCCTGCTCTGTCTCTTCCAAAGCCTTCCAGTTATACTTAAAATACCATGCAAAGTTTTGATGGCTCACAAGAGTTAGTATGATATGGCCCTCATCTACCTCTTCAGACCCTATTTCCTATTACTCTGACCTTAGCTTTTTGTGTTCTGGCCACAAAAGTCTCCTTGTTATTCTCAGTCACACCAACATCTGCTTTGCACTTGATCTCTCTCCTGTAAGGCACTTTCCCCCCAGATATTTGTATGGCTAGGCACTATCACTTCATTCAAATCTGTATTCAAGTATCACCATATTTGAGAGGACTTCCCTGATCACCATAACCTGTAAAGGATTCCCTGTCATTCTCTATTGTTTTACTCTTGTTTCTTTTTCTTCATGTTACTTATCATACATTAATTATCTATTTATTTGGTAATTATCCATATCCTCACCAGAATGAAAGCTCCAGGAGGATAAGCACTTTGTTTTGTTCCTTCAGAGCCTCAAACTGTGGTATATAGATATAGTATTTGGAAGGATACAAGCCAAACCATTTATTTTTCATTTTAAATTTACACACATAAAGTTGAAAAATTCTACTCATCTATTTTGTCCACAGTAAAAGAACACTGATTAAACATTTGTTACTAACTAGTACTTGAGTTTTCATACATCAGAGAATAAAAGGCAATAAAATAAGATGAAAATAAGTCTCACCTCCAGATAAGAATTGTCAGATAATCAGCAATCAAATAATACACTAAAATAACTCCCCCTTCCCAAAATTCAAGTTTTCCTTCCTATTAGGAAAATTATTCCATGAAATCAGTCTGACAGTAGTTTGAAAATAACAGATTGCTAACTGTAAGCAAAAGCTAAGCAATAATTATGGTTGATTCATTGAGTTTTATAGTTACCCTTTTTCTTTTTTTTTCCCTCACAAAGAAAGCATGAAAAGGTCTTTTCTGTGGTGTTGATGCATTCCAAGTTTCAGAATTCAGAGGTGCAATTTTGTTTAAAATTATTAAAATAAGTATTAAGGTGGAAGTAAACTGATATTAAGTTTTACTTAAGGTTAATATTTGGACTGATCCTCTACTATAAAAAGATGATTGGAAAGGTTTCCGCTATTACATGATTTTACATTACCAAAACAATGTAGAAGTGTCACCTATAAAAAGTTTATCTGTCCACTTAAAAGTTGGAAACAGAATCATCTAATGTGCTTTAAAATGTTCCAAATGAAGAGTTTCAGTCACTTTTTAAACCCATTTACTTAAAAAAAATATTAAAATGCAATATAGCCCTCAGGGTCCTGACAAGAAAGAGATAATATTCAAAAGGAGGTGATGTTTAATGAAGACACCATTTACAAATGTGCAGGTAAGGTTAAGGGAAACTAGGAAGGGATGGTGAAGCACTCGTGGACTAGCTAGAGAGCATTATTATCACTCTAGGCTCAAAAGGGAAAGGGGAGGGAATAGTTACTAGAACCAAGAAGCTGTCATTGTAGAAGAGGGCCACACGATGATGATGCAGTTACTGAAGCCCAGCAAAGAAGAAGCTGTTAGAATAAATATCCCTACCTCTCTGTCAGTGCCTCCAACTGACTGAACCCAATCAGAAGCCAGAAAACAAGGCAGACCAGTTGATAACAGTCCTTAGAGATCAGCTTCCTGGGGCACAGAGCATAGTGCACAAGGGTGGAGAATAGATTTGAAGGTGCAAATGAAGATTATCCAGCACAACAGGAACCTAGTACTAGTTTTCAAGAGCAACTAACTGAAATTAGGAAAGGCAGAACTTTTTTTGGTGGATTTCAACAAAAACTTTTGCATGTTTGATAGATAAGCATCATTATGTAGTCAGCCCAGCCTGTCATGCACTTTTTCCATCTGGATTTGTGTATGTTTATGAGCTCTGAACTACAACAGTCTTTAAAACCAAGTACCAAAATAAACTCAACTTAAAACAAGCCTTTTAGATAACGCTACAGCCAATTATTAAACCAAGATTTTCAAAACTAATGAAGTATCAAAATGCCCTCACCAAAAATAACATTAGTATTATTTTTTAAAATTTAAAATATGCTTAATCTCTCATTTCCAGGATCTAGTTTAATGTATTGTGATGTAATATTTTATAATATATAAAGCATAATAGTACAGAAGAACCTATATATGATTTATAAATAAATATGCATACAATAGGGGTACATATTCAAAACCTTTTCTGCTTGAGAAGCCAGATCATAAATGTTTGGAGACCACTCCTCTCATCTCCAGCTTATATATGATACCTCTAACAGTTCTGGAACAAAGAAGTCTTCATCCACACCAAAGGAAAAAAAAAAAAAAGCATTTATCACAGATTTTTAAACTTATTTCCTACTTGATCTCCTTTACTTTCTATTCTCCCAATTGTTACTCTTATTCCCCTTGCATTTTAAACTCATCTTCATCCAGACCTCCAGTCCCTTGTTTGGTTCCTTTATTTGCTCTCACATAATTCAGCCTCTTTCAGCTATTCATATAGATAACTAAGTTGGGAACCATCATATACGACTAACCTCTTCTATCTCATCTCCCTTGACCAGTTTATCTTTCTGTCTCAGGCACCCTATCTCTCTCTTGCATCTCAGCTAAAAGGTCCTTCACACCTATACCTCCACTACTAAGCACTGTAGAAGAAAAAAATCACCACCTTGTAGTTTATGGTCTAACTGTAACCTAAACTGGGCTCGCCTAAGATTATTTCTTTGAAGGAAGTCAACTCCCTCTTCGGTTCTCCATAACAGCAACTTCAAGTGCCATCATTATTCAAAAACTTCACCTCACTATCCATCATCATATAGCAGTTGACTTTGCTTATTACTTATTTCACAGAGAAAATGGTAGTTTTAAAGAAAGAGCTCGATTAACTTCCTGATTCTCAAAAAACAAAATTATCTGAAGCTAAACAAAATGTATCTGCACTTTAAATTGCAGTGAAAAAAGTGTCTCTTATCAAAAACTAATCCTGCAGTAGGTTTTCAGAATTTTTACTTCATTAACTATCTCCTGGATCTTCAGCCTCTACCTGCTAGTTGCCTTTAGCATATAAACATGTCCAAGTTTTTATTAAAAACAAACCATTCCCCTTGAGAAGAGCCACATCTAAATCTTGGTCCATTTCACCTTTCATTCACATCTCAAACTGTCATTTGCCTGTACCTACTCTATTGAAATCCCTCTTCCCAAATGACCTCCTAGTTATGAAATTCAAGTGATATTTTTCATTTCTTATTCACTCAACCTCTGTATACCATCTGATTACTCTTTTATCAAGACCTTAAACTGGACTTTGCAGAAAGAGCAGTTTTAGATAGGTAGGAAAGAGTGGAAAAGAAATACTAATTAAGAAGAAAAATATTCATTCATATTATTCAAATTCATTCATTCAAAATATTTACTGAGCAACAGGGATTCAGCAGTGAACATGCTGACAGTCTGCATATATTCGGGTTGAAACAACGGTGACACCACTGAAAAAAATGTTATAGTTGAAAAGAAAAATATGAAAATTGGGAAGGAGACCTGGGTTAGAAATACACTTAGTTTTTAACATTTTGATATAACACTTGCACAACCAGCTGGGAAAGTTCTATGGACAGAAATATGAAGCTAAAACAAAAGGAAAGGCTCAAGATATCGATTTGAGAGTCTTAGAAAGTCATAAAAAAGAGTCTCTCCACAGAGGAATAAATATAGGGAGATATGACCTAAAGGCATAACTTTAGGGATCATCCATAATTATAAAGAAAAACATAGCAAAAGAAGAGGAACACTCAAAAGACAATAGTTTAAGTTAAGAAACAGCACTATAAGGGAATTCCCTGATGGTCCAGTGGTTAGGACTCAGCGCTTTCACTGCAGGGGCCCAGGTTCGATCCCTGGTCAGGGAACTAAGATCCCACAAGCCACATGGCGTGGCCAAAAAAAAAAAAAAGAAGAAACATCACAATAACAACCAAAGGAGAAAAGTTTTAAGTACCAAGTGATCTAAACTATTTAGTTCTCCAGATAGATGGAAAAAGTACTAAGTAAAAACCAAGGATTAAGCAAGAAGGCATTCATTAATATGGAAAACTAATAAGGGAATAATTACAAAGAATTATAAGTTAAAAAATCTTTCAGTTAAAAAATCTTTCAAAGTCTTTGTTCATACCTGAAGTGGCACCAAATAAGTGACATAATTCCTCTAAATAACAACCAAAGACCACCATAACTAATTTTTTGAAAACCAAACATTCTGCTTAGAATAAATTTCCATTTCTTGATTTTGCCTTTCTAATTTAAGGAAGGGACAAAGGTAAATGTAAAGTTTTTATTTACATAGGAAGGATACTTGAGAAGTGCCTTACCAACCTCAACAACTCTGATAAGCATTTTTAGTAAGTTAGTGCTGTTCTGTTGAACATTTTACTACCACTACAGCTAATCCTTACCATATAGAAGCAGTCATGAGTTTTCAGTACAGGCAGAACAGAGGGCTCCCTAGGTCCTTATCTTTCATATAGTCTGGTTATGTTCATGTTCCCTAGAAGATACTAAAGCTGTGACAAGTCTGCAAAGTGGGCAGGTAGATAGCTTGGCTTCCTTTTCTTGGCTAACTCCTCTAAATATCTGCCAAGTACTGACGAGGATTTAAAGTAGGACACTGTAAATTCAAGATACTTTCAGATGTGACACAGACACAAAGAGGAAAGATGGGAAAGCTGGGGCGAGTCTTGCCTCTACCTACTTGAAATAAGAGGTCATAAAAAAGAGATGTAGGCACCTAACAAGAGCTGAAGACTTAACTGAAATTAGGAGGATGTGACAAGTGGACATTATGGTGTTCACAGAAAATAAGCAATGCTACCAACCTCTTTCTTTATTGTGCATTTCAAGAATGGGAAGAATGTCATTCTTATTCCACACAAACTAGTAATTCCTGCTGTTCTCTCATGTTTTTAATTTTAAAATGAATATTTTATTTTCCCCTCCTTTATTGAGATATAATTGACATAAACCATTGTGTAAGTTTAATGTGTACAATGTGTTGATTTGGTACACATATATTTTGCAACATTATTACCACCACAGGGTTAGCTAACACCTCCACTGGGTCACATAACTGAAAACAAATATTTTAAGAAGTCATTTCTGAATTATATCTTTCTTCTGATTAAATTATCACCTTGCCCTCTGGGTTTTGCAAGGTCCAGCATGGGTTACAGGACTCTCTATCTGGCCCCGTTGCTGTCATTCCATCACTCACTCACTCCACAAACATTTACTGAGCACCTCTGGGTGCCAGGCTCTGCTTTGGGTACTGGGGATTCAGAAGACAGTGGTCTTTGTCTTCCAGGTACTTGATGCTCTCTTGCATTTTCCAGCCATGCTGGAATGATGGAGATGATTTCCTTATCCAGATGTGCTGCTTGGTATTGCACCTCTGCATCGGTCTCTCTGTTCTTTCTTCCCCTTATCATCTGGTGAGCTCCCTTCCTTTCTTCAAAATCCAAGTCAGATCTCTCCCTCCGTGGAGACATCTCTATCTTTGACAATAATCATTCAACTCCATCTCATTGTGGTTCCTTCTTTATGTCTTTAGCAGTAGAAGATCTTTTCTGGTAGGTTCCAGTCTTTTTCACTGATGGTTGTTCTGCGAATAGTTACGATTTTGGGGTGCTCATGAGAGGAGGTGAGCTTAGGGTCTTTCTACTCTGCCATCTTGGCTGATCTCTCCATCTCCCAAATATTTCTTATGGCCAAGTGACCAAAACATGGGTGGTGCAAATGTTGAGTCCACAATACTATTTTATACTATTAAAAAGTATTAAAAGTACCTTATGTAAAAATAAAAACATGAAAATTTCATTTCTGGAAAATTCAGAAAAAATCATTTGACAGAGAACTCATCCTACCAGATATTAAAGTGGATTTTAAAGTCACAGTAATAAATTTAATACCAGAAGTTGAATAGTTAGACATACTAACAGTAGTGGAGACAGTTCAAAAGTAGACCCAAATACACCAGGACTTTAATATATTACAAAAATGGTATACCAAAGCAATGGAAAAAAGTGATGCTGTGACAAGCAGCTAGATGTGAGAGAAAAATAAAGTTGGATTTCAACCTCACTCCTTGACCAATACAAATTCCAGACAGATCCATTTATTTGTTAATTCATTCATTTATTCCTTTATTCAATATTAAATACACATAGATACTGAGACAGGTATTGGCATCAACACTTACAGGCAAGATTCCTCCTTGCTGAGCTTACACGCTAGTAAGAAGACACACAAAAAAAGAGTAAAGAAATACATACACATAAGTCTTAACTATAATATACTATAAGTTCTGTGAAGGACAGTCAAGAATAATTTCTCTGAGGAAAATGAGAGGAGGAGCCAGCCATGACCAAAACAAACAAACAAAAATAAGCAAACAGAAACCCAAAGAAAACCCTGGGAATAAGAGTGTTCTAGATAAAACAAAAAGGAAGTATAAAGGTCCTGAGGTGAGAAATGGCTTGGTAGGTATATAAAGAACAGTAAGCCAAACTCCTTACTATAGCCTAAGTGCCAATGAAGTGCTTGATGCAGGGTTCTGACTTCTCAATGTACATTTTTTTTAAAGTTCACCATGGCTGCCAGGTAGAAAATGGACTCAAGGAGGAAAAAGCAGAAGCAGGAAAAACAAGTCAGGAAACTATAGCAGTATTTCAGGCAAGAGATGATAATAGTTTGTACTTAAGTGGTGACAGTGAAAAGAAATGGGCAAAATTTAAAATATACTTTAGAGGAAGAAAGCTCAGAAATGGTTGATATGCTTAACAAGAGAAATGAGTGAAAAGGAAGAATCAATTAAAAAATCATGTTTTTTTGGCCACAGCAACTTCCCAGACAGTGGAGTCATTTGCTCAGAAGGTAAGAACAGGCTTAGAAAAGGAAAACAAAACAACAAACCTAAAGTTCAGTTTTGAACATGTTAAAATTTGAATTGGCTAACTTTTATTCAACATAGTATTGGAAATCCTTGTCACAGTAACCAAAAAATAAAAAGAAATAAAAGGAATCCAAATTGGAAAAAAATAAGTAAAACTGTCACTGGTGGCAGATGACATGATACTACTATACACAGAAAATCCCAAAGACACCAACAAAAACTACTAAAGTTCATCAATGAATTAAGTAAAGATGCAGAATACAAAATTAATATACAGAAATCTGTTGAGCTTCTATACACTAACAATGAGCTATTGGAAAGAGAAATAAACAATCCCATTTTGCATCACATCAAAAAGAATAAAACACCTAGGAATAAATCTAAGGAGGTAAAAGACCTGTACTTGGAAAACTTTAAGACACTAATGAAAAAAACTGAAAATGACACAAAAAGATGGAAAGATATTTCATGTTCAGGGACTGGAAGAATTAATATTGTTAAAATGACCATACTACCCAAAGCAATCTACAGATTCAATGCAATCCCTATCAAAATACCAATGGCATTTTTCACAGAACTAGAACAAATAATTTGACAAATTGTATGGAAACGCAAAGACACTGGAAAGCCAAAGCAATCTTGAGAGAGAAGAACAGAGCTGGAGGTATCAGGCTCCCTGACTTCAGACTATATTACAAAGCTACAGTAATCAAAACAGTATGGTACTAGCACAAAAACAGACACGTAGATCAATGGAACAGAATAGAGAGCCCAGAAATAAACCCACACACTTATGGTTAATTAATCTACGACAAAGGAGGTAAGAATATGTAATGGGGAAAAGACAGTCTCTTCAATAAGTGGTCCTGGAAGAAAATGGACAGCTTACATGTAAAATAATTAAATTAGAATATTTTCTTATACCATATACAAAAATAAACTCAAAATGTATTAAAGAACTAAATGTAGGACCTCCCTAGTGGTCCAGTGGCTAAGACTCTGCTCTCCCAAAGCAGGGGGCCTGGGTTTGATCCCTGGTCAGGGAACTAAATCCCACATGCCGCAACTAAGGGTTCACTTGCTGCAACTAAAGATCCCATGTGCCACAACTAAAAAAAAAAAGATCCCGCATGCTGCAACTAAAGATCCCACGTGGCACAACAAAGATCCTGCACATGGCAACAAAGATTCCACATGCTGCAACTAAGACCCAATGCAGCCAAATAATAAATAAATAAATAAATAAATAAATAAAAGAACTAAATGTAAGGTGGAAAACCATAAAACTACCAGAAGAAAACAGGGGCAGAACACTCTTTGACATAATTCATAGCAATAATTTTTTAATATTTCCTTTCCTATAGCAATAGTTCCTTTCCAATATTTCCTTTCCTAAAGCAAAGGAAACAAATGCAAAACATAAAAAAAGGGACCTAACTAAACTTAACAGCTTTTGCACAGCAAAGGAAACCACCAATAAAGTGAAAAGACAACCTACTAAATGGGAGGAAATATTTATAAATATTATGACTGATAAGGGGTTAATATCCAAAATATGTAAATTGCTCATACAACTCAATATCAAAAAAACAAACAACCCAATTAAAAAATGGGCAGAAGACCTGAATACACTTTTTTTCTAAATAATACATACAGATGGCCAACAGCCACACGAAAAGATGCTCAACATTGCTAATCATCAGAGAAATGGAAATCAAAATCACAGTGAGATATCATCTTACACCTGTCAGAATGGCTATTATCAAAAAGGCCACAAATAACAAATGTTGGTGAGGATGTGGAGCAAAGGGAACCCTTGTACATCATTGGTGGGAATGTAAATTGGTGCAAGTATGGAATACAGTATGGAGGCTCCTCAAAAAACTAAAAATAGAACTACCATATGATCCAGCAATTTCACTCCTAGGTATATATCCAAAGAAACTGAAAACACTAATTTGGAAAGATACATGCATCCCAATGTTCATAGCAGCATTATTTATAATCGCCAAGATATGGAAGCAACCTAAGTGTCCATCAACAGATGAGTGGATAAAAAAGATATGGTGTACATATATACACAACAGAATACTTACTCAGCCATAAAAAAGAATGAAATTTTATCATCTGCAACAACAAAGATGGGACCTGGAGAGTATTATGCTTAGTGAAATAAGTCACACAGAGAAAGACAATTACTGTATGATATCACTTATATGTGAAATCTAAAAAATAAAACAAATGAATGAATATAACAAAACAAAAACAGACCCACAGACATAGAAAACAAACTAATGTTTACCTGTGGGGACAGGGGATTAACAGGTACAAACTACTATGTATACAATAAATAAGCTACAAGGATATATTGTACAACACAGGAAATACAGCCAATATTTTATAATAGCTTTAAATGAAATATAATCTATAAAAATTTTTTATCAGTATGTTGTACACCTGAAACTAGTATTGTAAACCAACTTACACCTCAATTAAAAAATAAAGCTTCACACAAACAGAAAAAAAAAACCCAAAACAAAAAACTGAGACACCCAGTTGAATACAAGAAACTAGTGACAGTCGTAGCCTATTTTACTAGGGGACCAGAAAAATGTAGAGCAGACATTTTTATTGTAATACTTCTTGTATTGTTTAATTTTTTGCCACTAAGATGTGTACACATTATTTTGTAAATTAATAAACTACCAATAAGACAAATACTAATCACTGGATTGCTAAGCAAAGTCCATGTACATTAGTTACACTATTTCCTTCAGATTTTCACAGTTGTTATACTTTATATGCATACTTATTTTCAATAATTTATACTGCAAATACATACTGTCAATCCCACCACCACAAGTATCTAAATACTCCCTCCACCTTGAAATCTTTAATGATCCTATTCTCCCCAGCCTCTCTTTCAGGTAGAAGGCTCCTTTCTCTCAATCCCTTCAACTCTTGCTCATAAGCAACAAACACTGTGATTAAGTACCTGGGCTCTGGAGCCAAACAGTCTGGATTCAAATCCAGCTTCTGCCACTAATTAGTTTGGGCAAATTAATTTTTCTGTGTCTCATTTCTTCATTTGTAAAACAGGTTATGTAAATCATTAATTACTTCAAGAGTTGTGGGGATTAAATAAGTTAATACAGATAAAGCCTTTCAAACAGAGTAACATACAATAGCATTTAATAAGGCAGCCAAAACAGGCTATCTCTACTCCCTGCTCTAAATTGGCAACTTAATCATAAGTATTGTTGAGAAGGATAGTTATAAAGTAACGAAAACATTAGGAACTAACGTGTGTGACTGGAAACATTTTAAAATAGTTTTAAGGTATATTCTTACTATAAATCTCACAAACTCATCATGCCATGACTGATGGCTTCAACCTATTTCTTAATGAGTTAGGCAAATTTTTTGTAAAAAGTCTTGTCATTTTTTGTTGTTGTTGTTGGTAGCCAAACAAAGCACTAGATAGCTAATCCACATGGCAAAAAATAAATTTCTTACAAGAAAAAACTACAGGGTCAAACAAAAAAAAACAAAACCATCACTACAGGGTCCTACCGTTGCTTTCCCGTTCGTGTATAGTTTTACATGTAACAATATTCACACACAACAATCAAGTAACAAGTAAAATCAAATCTAGTAAGTGATAAGCAGAATATATGGCAAAATATATAAACTATAAGTGGAAAATCCGAATTTTGTATTGAATTTGTGTGTGTATATGAGAGTAAATGATACATATGTATACAGATGAGATAAAGAAGGCTAACAAGTGATATCTGATGGGAAAGGTGATTTTTATTTTTTGACACATTTCTATTTTTTTCAAATCTTCTTCAAAGAGCATGTATTGAATAGAATGCTTAGCAGAGTATTTAGCATATAGAAAGAAATGAATAAATGTTAACTCTTAGTAAAAAAGGACTTAAACTGCTAATAAAAAATTAAAATAGATCTCAGTTATCTTATCATTTACACACTTGCCATAAAACTTAAAAAAAAGACTTGATTTCAATTTCACTACCAACCAAATTCTCTACCATGGAATTAGTAAGTAGAGGAACTTACTAATGTACTGGCAATTGTATCATAATCAGGGATTCAGATAAACTGGAGAATATAAATGGTTCTGTGGATCACCATGAAATAATGTCATATTTAATACATTAAAATGTTTCTACCATCTTTTATTTAGCATGTTATGATGTTTATTTTAAGATGATATTCTTATAAGTAACTATCTGTTAAAAATACAGGTTTGGGTCTATAAAAACCAAGCTGTCAAATTAAACACAACCAGCTGATATTATCAATATGTATTTGCAATTTATTAATTATATTTGTCCTATTCATTTTTTTGGTTACTGGTAAACAAAGTTGTAGAAAATAACTTGGAAGATATAGTAACTTAAATTGGTAAAATTCTGTATTTAACGTAATTTTTTTCCTCTGAGAACTGTGAGAAGACTGAAATTATCCAATTAAAGAAACAAAACGAAGTCCAACTTAAATTATTTATTTACATATTTAAATCTAGTGTATTATCTAAATTATTTGGCAAAAGAAAATACTGTCTGTCTCTTCTTTCTAGCTTTTCAAGATCAATAAAACTAAAAGCTGGTTCTTTGAGAAGATAAACAAAATTGATAAACCATTAGCCAGACTCATCAAGAAAAAGAGGGAGAGGACTCAAATCAATAAAATTAGAAATGAAAAAGGAGAAGTTACAAAGACACTGCAAATACAAAGCATCCTAAGAGACCACTACAAGCAACTCTATGCCAATAAAATGGACAACCTTGAAGAAATGGACAAATTCTTAGAAAGGTATAACCTTCCAAGACTGAACCAGGAAGAAATAGAAAATATGAACAGACCAATCACAAGTAATGAAATTGAAACTGTGATTAAAAAATCTTCCAAAAAACAGAAGTCCAGGACCAGATGGCTTCACAGGTGAATTCTATCAAACATTTAGAGAAGAGCTAACAACCATCTTTCTCAAACTCTTCCAAAAATTGCAGAGGAAGGAACACTCGCAAACTCATTCTATGAGGCTACCATCACCCTGATACCAAAACCAGACAAAGATACTACAAAAAAAGAAAATTACAGACCAATATCACTGATGAATATAGATGCAAAAGTCCTCAACAAAATACTAGCAAACAGAATCCAGCAACACATTAAAAGGATCATACACCAAGATCAAGTGGGATTTATTCCAGGAATGCAAGGATTCTTCAATATACACAAAACAATTAATGTGATAAACCATATTAACAAATTGAAGAAAAAAACATACGATCATCTCAACAGATGCAGACAAAGCTTTTGGCAAAATTCAACACCGATTTATGATAAAAACTCTACAGAAAGTGGGCATAGAGGGAACCAACCTCAACATAATAAAGGTCATATACGACAAACCCACAGCAAACATCATTCTCAGTGTTGAAAAACTGAAAGCATTTCCTCTAAGATCAGGAAGAAGACAAGGATGTCCACTCTCGCCACTATTATTCAACATAGCTTTGGAAGTCCTAGCCACGGCAATCAGAGAAGAAAAAGAAATAAAAGGAATACAAATTGGAAAAGAAGAAGTAGAACTGTCACTGTTTGCAGATGACATGATACTATACACAGAGAATCCTAAAGATGCCACCAGAAAACTACTAGGGCTAATCAATGAATGTGGTAAAGCTGCAGGATACAAAATTAATGCACAGAAATCGCTTGCATTCCTATATACTAATGATGAAAAATATAAAAGAGAAATTAAGGAAACACTGCCATTTACCATTGCAACAAAAAGAATAAAATACCTAGGAATAAACCTACCTAGGGAGACAAATGACCTGTATGCAGAACACTATAAGACACAGATGAAAGAAATTAAAGATGATACCAACAGATGGAGAGATATACCATGTTCTTGGATTGGAAGAATCAATATTGTGAAAATGACTACACTACCCAAAGCAATCTACAGATTCATGGTAATCCCTACCAAATTACCAATGGCATTTTTCACAGAACTAGAACAAAAAATCTTAAAATTTGTATGGAGACACAAAAGACCCCGAATAGCCAAAGCAGTCTTGAGGGAAAAAAGCGGAGCTGGAGGAATCAGACTCCCTGACTTGAGACTATACTACAAAGCTATAGTAATCAAGACAATATGGTACTGGCACAAAAACAGAAATATAGATCAGTGGAACAGGATAGAAAGCCCAGAGATAAACCCACGTGCCAATGGTCAACTAATCTATGACAAAGGAGGCAAGGATATACAATGGAGAAAAGACAGTCTCTTCAATAAGTGGTGATGGGAAAACTGGACCGCTACATGTAAAAGAATGAAATTAGAACACTCCCTAACACCATACACAAAAATAAACTCAAAATGGATTAGAGACCTAAATGTAAGACCGGACACTATAAAACTCTTAGAGGAAAACATAGGAAGAGCACTCTTTGACATAAACCACAGCAAGATCTTTTTTAATCCACCTCCTAGAGTAACGGAAATAAAAACAAAAATAAACGGGACCTAATGAAACTTAAAAGCTTTTGCACAGCAAAGGAAACCATAAACAAGACAAAAAGACACCCATCAGAATGGGAGAAAATATTTGCAAACGAATCAACGGACAAAGGATTAATCTCCAAAATATATAAACAGCTCATGCAGCTCAATATTAAAAAAATAAACAAACCGATCCAAAAATGGGCAGAAGATCTAAATAGACAGTTCTCCAAAGAAGACATACAGATGGCCAAGAAGCACATGAAAAGCTGCTCAACATCACTAATTATTAGAGAAATGCAAATCAAAACTACAGTGAGGTATCACCTCACACCAGTTAGAATGGGCATCATCAGAAAATCTACAAACAACAAATAATGGAGAGGGTGTGGAGAAAAGGGAACCCTCCCGCACTGTTGGTGGGAATGTAAGTTGATACAGCCACTATGGAAAACAGTATGGAGGTTCCTTAAAAAACCAGAAATAGAATTACCATATGCCCCAGCAATCCCACTACTGGGCATATACCCAGAGAAAACCAAAATTCAAAAAGACACATGCACCCCAGTGTTCATTGCAGCACTATTTACAATAGCCAGGTCACAGAAGCAACCTAAATGCCCTTCGACAGACGAATGGATAAAGAAGATGTGGTACATATATACAATGGAATATTACTCAGCCATAAAAAGGAATGCAATTGGGTCATTTGTAGGGATGTGGATGGACCCAGAGACTGTCATACAGAGTGAAGTAAGTCAGAAAGCGAAAACTAAATATCATATATTAACGCATATATGTGGAACCTAGAAAAATGGTACAGATGAACCGGTTTGCAGGGCAGAAATTGAGACACAGAAGTAGAGAACAAACGTATTGACACCAAGGGGGGAAAGTGGCAGGGGGTGGGGGTGTGTTGAATTGGGAGATTGGGATTGACAGGTATACACTGATGTGTATAAAATGGATGACAAATTAAAAAAAAACATATATTTTCAGATACATTTCTACATAATCTGCTAAGAGAAGCAAAATAAAAAATTAAAATTAAGAAAGGTGAAAATTAAGGGATGGGAAAAATCAAACTGACGTTAGTTTTCTCTTCTAATTCATCTCATCTATGTGTCCCTTGTAACTCTCTAGCTTGAAAGCTTGAAATTTAATAAGTCACTAAAATGGAATATCATATTCTTTATTAGCACAGCATATTAGGCCCTCTATGACCTGGCTCCATAAGCTGGTCCTTCCAGTCACAGCTGTCATTACTTTTCTATATATAACTAGCACTCTAGCCAAACTAAACTACTGACCATTCCCTAGCTATATACAGTGACTTTTTTGCCTTTGCACTTTTGAAAATGCTATTCTTGTTGCCTGGAATGACCTCTACATCAACTTCGTTTATCAACTCTTGTCTTTCCGTTTTCATCTCGAATACCTCTACACTGCCTATCAAGTAATAAGCACTGTAAATATGTTTAATATAAGGAACAGTACCTGTCTTACTACATTAACCATACACTACCTGCTATTATGCTTTTAAATACTGTACCCATCCCTTAAGAGAGGATATGGTATCTGAACTCAACCCAATTAATACATACTGAGGTTCTCTGCACTTGAAGAGCTTATTTCTAGAAACAAAGAAATGCGTAAGAAAATCTTAAACTTTGGTGAGGCAAACAGATAACTTCAATATCATGGTATTCAAAAACTTCAATACAAATCATACGAATACAAAAAGTGGGTTAAGAACAGAAGAATATAACCAAGCTGAAAAGAAGAGGGGGGAAGAAATATGCAAAGTTTTCCTGAGGAGATGACTGCCGAGTCTTTTAAAAACAAGCAGCAATTCTGACTTGATATAACTGAATATTTATTTGATTTTTATTAGCTCATTTATTTCATTAGTTCAAGAATTACCAAACAACTACCATCATAATATAGATAGACAGACACATCACTACCATAAATTTTTTAAGTGCTATAACCAAATGCAAAACAAAGAATCATGGAATACAGTGAAAAAAGCAATTAATTCTGTATCAGGCTTCAAAGAGGAAGTAAAATCTAAGCTGAGCCTCAGAAAATAATTAGGATTTCACTAGACATAGAAAAAAGAAACAGACAAGTAGACAAGAAGGCACTCCAGATGTTTTGAAATTGCTCTGAATTTGATGAAGTTAACAGCCAATGACTGTAAATGAAATTCTAGAGAAAGCCAATGTCTAGTTCAACACAAGTGTCACTGGCAAAACCAGAATTAAACTCACTTTACTCACAAAGTTAAGACATCTTCAGTACAGTAAGCCATATATTAATTCTTTCAGAGTTCTAGAATACCAAGGGGGCTATTTCCAGGACATTTTTCCTCTTAATTTAATGCAGAGCAAAACTATTACTTAATAAAGTCTCTTTGAACACCTAATAGAATAAACATAGGCATAACATAAGAATATTTATCTTCAGGTACTATTCAAATTCTGTTATTTCTGTTAAAGGCCTAATTTTTCCTTCAATTAACTGGAATTTTCTCTAACCAAACATCATCATAATTTATTGGATGTTTGTTAATTCTGTGGTTTAAAACTATGGTTCTTAAGCTTTTTTTGGCTCTGTACTCCTCTGCTGACCTAATAAACTTCTGCACCCTCTCCCTAGAAGAACTAAAATGTAGGCACCTGCGCATACTCCCACACACACTTTGGCATACTGTATGGAGTAGGGGATGTTTTAGAACTCTAATTAAAAACTTTAAACTTTATAAAGGCTTGAACTCATACTGAACTATAAAAGAGAAACACAAAATTTAAAAATCAACCAAAAGACTATGAGGTCAATTAGTACATTACTCTGCCTGATATAGTGCAGAGCAATGCTATGAGAGCTAACCTTGGATCTCCTTTCATTGCTCCCCAAAATCAAATGAGAAACACAAAGAATAGCATTATTATCCACAGCTGATATATGATGTAAGATCATACAAATAGGTTTAAATGAATAAAAGCGACGGGAATAGAGTCTTAGGTCTTTAACTTAAGGCTTTTTAAAATTTTGGTACTATTTAACACATTAGCCCTATGTAACAGGGATTACTCATAGAATACTTCAACATAATTCTAAATTAAAATAGAGATTGCTCCATGTAATAGTCTATGACAAACACATGACTTCCAAGGTCTTTCCATTCTTTAGTAGCATGCCTCCTCACCCCTCCCCCAACACTTCCCTCACTTGTTACCACTTACTTCTTCAAGCTGTATTCCACACGAAGACATGAATATATGAATCTGCTTCTTAATTCTCTCCTACCTTCCCTTCATTCTATAACCCAAAATACAATGCTAATAAAGGTTGACAAGTATAAAAGCAGTGATAAAAAAAAATACTCCAATGAGAGAAAAAATTTTAATTCTGATGGGAAATCAATCATGAAACAGTGTTACTATATCCTGAAGTATCACTCCTAGAACTTTATTGTACATAAAAATCATCTATGGAGTTTATTAAAACTGTAGCTTCCTAATCCCCACTCTGAGATTCTGAGTTTACAGATTTAAATATGCTATTCTGGGACCAAGGAATCTGCCTTTAACACAATTCTTACGCTGGTGATCTGGGAAACACCTTTTGAGAGACAAGCCCCAAACACTTTTGAAAATGACCTGTAGACCTTATAACCACTTAATTCTAAATCAACATTTATAGAAGTCAAACAACAAACCAAGCAGAAAAAGTCCCTGCCCTCATAGATTTTATATTCTAGTGAAAGAGAAGAAAAAGATATATAATTAAATCATATTGTATGTGAGGTTGAAATAAATGCTATGAAAGAAAACAAAGAAGGTTAAGACAGAGGGAAAGCCTTGCAGATAAGGCAGCAACAACAGAAGAAAGGAGGGAACCAGGAAACTAGTTTATCTGTGAGAAAAGAGCCAAATTTAAACCTGCTTTTCCTCAAGCACAAGTATTCAAGAGAGATATAAAATGTTTTCAGGGGCTTCCCGGTGGCACAGTGGTTAAGAATCTGCCTGCCAATGCAGGGGACACGGGTTCAAGCCCTGGCCCGGGAAGATCCCACATGCCGCAGAGAAACTAAGCCCGTGCACCACAACTACTGAGTCTGCGCTCTAGAGCCTGCAAGCCACAACTACTGAGCCCGTGTGCCACAACTACTGAAGCCCGCATGCCCCACAACAAAGGGTAGCCCCCACTCGCCCCTACCAGAGAAAGCCTGCGCACAGCAACGAAGACCCAACGCAGCCAAAAAAAAAATAAATTAAAAAGAAAAAAATGTTTTCAATTTTGTTTACTGTTTATATTCTAATATTTTTATCTTCCAATTTTAGTAATTCGTATGTTAAAAATTGGGCTTGTGGGCTAACATGGAAACAATCTATAACTATTTCTAAGGGAAAATGTTTCTATGTAATAAGTTTTTGAGATGATTTTTCTTCTCAGCACAAAATGAAATGGATTTGTTCTTATTTTTAGAACAAACATGAGAATAGACCCTGAATTCACCAGGAATTGTATATTTAGCAATTATATCCTTTACTATATCCTTTACTGTATTTGTTAGGCAATCTACTATCGAAATTGAAAAGCAGTTTAAAAACATAAAGCATGAAATGCCACAGGGAAAATCCAGTATTCTACCTGCATGCACATTTTGTAAGAGAGATTTTCTTTCTGATCTCAACTTCAAAAAGCTGAGAATGCACACCATTATCATAAAAGTCAATGTACTAGGCTAGTATAGATTGTAAAACTGGAACAAAACTGTTTACCTTTAAAGCTTTTGCAAACCCAAACTGTAGTTATTATAAACTGGGATGTTACCATTTGAAGAAATGGTATCTAGCAGATGAGATGTATCTGAAAGAGAAATGGGGCTATCTTTTGGAAATAGAAGATCCACAAAACACTTTGTCTGCTAAATAGCAACTCAAACACTTTCTGCATTACATCTTGGCAATGTTTTTTCACTGATTCTAATTTAGAAGGCTTAAACTCCCACAAAAGAGCAATATTAGTAAAGTAGTACTTACAAATTATAGCAAGAGGTAAATAGTTTTACCTTAAACTGGTTTATCTCAATCTGTATTCTCATCTTTTTTTTTTTATCTTTTAGAGGGATGCCTAGACAGAAATGAAAAGGTCTAAATCCCCAGATGTACTAACATTTGAAGAGATATAAAAGAAACTATCAGAGAGTTATTTTTGTCTGAAGGTACATTCAGATGGCTCTACTCAAAAGCTTTAAATATGAAAGTTTGGGGTGAGTTCTTAGCACTAGCTATTCCAACCCTTTAAAACTGCACTTACAGAATCTGTAGATTTTAAGTTTTGAATGGTATTATAAAAAATAACAACAGTAACACATGGTCATTGTAGAAAAAGAGTAGAAAGTGGAAGGGAAAATTAATCATCCACAGCTGTACCACCCAGTTACAACATTTAACATGACTGTACTGCCTTAAAACTTTGATGATACATATTTTTAACCCAATTCTTATTCAAAATTATAAATACTAATTGCCTTTAAATAAAATCTTTTATTAACTATAAAAGTAATATGCTTATTATAGAAAATCTAGGACATACAGAAAATTAAAAGAAGAAAATGAAAAATACCCAGGATCTTTCTACTTAGCAATAACCACTATTAATACTTCATTGGTCTTCCTAAGTCTTTTTGCAAAGTGTATATGCTTAATATCCTGACTTTTTTTTTGCGGTACTCGGGCGTCTCACTGTTGTGGCCTCTCCCGTTGCGGAGCGCAGGCTCCGAACGCGCAGGCTCAGCGGCCATGGCTCACGGGCCCAGCCGCTCCGCGGCATGTGGGATCTTCCCGGACCGGGGCACGAACCCATGTCCCCTGCATCGGCAGGCGGACTCTCAACCACTGCGCCACCAGGGAAGCCCGTATCCTGACTTTTAAGCACGATTAATTTTGGAACACTCACGGGTCCTGGGTGGAAGATGATATAACAAAGGGCTTGGTTATATATAATACTACCACTGGGGTTTATTAGTGTTTCCCATTAAAAAAAAAAAAAAAAGAACAACGACTTCAAGTAATTTAATATATATTTTAAAGATTCATATTATTATGGAAGTTCCTTGGAAATGAAAACAGCTATTATTTGTTCTCTAATCCTGTGGAGAGAGCCTAGAGAGGATTTGAAAACTAAAACACAAATATGAAAAGGACCTAATCTTCTCTCCAAAAACATGATTTCTTTTCCCTGCTCTAATTTTTTTCTTAGAAATAAAAATAAATACAAGGGCACAAATACAATGAGAAACGAACTTTAAGGCAAAACACACTACAATCTATTAGGGCATTTTTACTGTATTAGATCTAAATCATTTCCAAATTATTATTTTCAAATGGAACAAAATCTCCTAAAATGCTAAAGTCTGTAAGTTTACTATATTCCAACTAACACCTTTTATTTATTCCAGAATAAACTCTTTTCAGCTTCCTTAACTGCCTCTTCTCAATTAAGTATTTCAGTTTTTAATACACATTATACACACTTCAATCATATTTTTCTAATCTTTCCAAATTTAAGATAAGTCAATCCTTACACAAAGTTGTCGTGGCCTCCCCCGTTGCGGAGCACAGGCTCCGGACGCGCAGAACCAGCGGCCATGGCTCATGGGCCCAGCCACTCCACGGCATGTGGGATCTTCCCGGACCGGAGCACGAACCCGCATCCCCTGCATCGGCAGGCAGACTCTCAACCACTGCGCCACCAGGGAAGCCCGGTCCCCTTGTTTTTTTTTTACTAGACTCTGTCCTGGGCAATCTCATTCCCTCCCATTTCTTCAACCATCATCCTTCTGCAGGTTAATTCCTCATTAAACACCTCTAATCTAGCTCTAGTCACTCTGCTGAGCTCCATATTCCGCCTTCTAATAATTCTGAGCTGCACATCTTCAAATGCATGCTCCTCTCACATTCCCTCGGTATCACCATCACCTGGGCTCAAATTTTGGCCCTCATCCTCTCCATCAGACCCACATCCAATAGCTTGCCATTATACCACTTCTACTTGCTGAATTTACTTCAGCATATAATAAGTATCCTTATTTATTATTTGTTTCTACTGCTTATTATCTCTTATTATCTCTTGATGGTATTAACTCCAGAGCCTTTTAATTGGTTTCCTTTCTCCATTCTCTCTCCTTCCATTTCAGTCTTCAAACCTCAAAATACTAGTAATACTAGTAAAATCATGTCACTCCCTTAGCTAAAACCCGTGATGAATCTACACTGTCTACATTCTAAATTCCTTAGCAAGCAAACAAGGTCCTCCATAATTAGTCCCAGCTTACCTTTCCAGACTTATCTGCCATGACAGTACCTCATCATCCTACACTCTAACCAACCACTGGGTATAAACTATTCCTCTGGAATACACTGTACTCTCCTGCTTCCATACATGTAATTGTTTACCTACCACCTTGAAGTAAGGGATAAAGTCATGTCTATCATTGTAACTACAGGGCTTTACATACTACTTACCATAGCATAGGTCAAATAATTGTTTAATGAACTCCTCAACGTCACCTATCAATAGTCTACTCACCTTCCAAAATTATGACCTCTAGAATAAAATCTAATGAAATATTTTTCAATGCCAACTTCCCCACCTCCCCAGAGTAGTTGATCCCTCCTCTGCACTCTCCTAACACTCTATAATAAAGCTTATCACAGTAGTCCTCAGAGTATGCACACTTAGAATATACAGCTGATCCTTGAACAACAGGAGTTTTAACTGCGTGAGTCCACTTATACGCGGATCTTTTTCAATAGTAAATACTATAGCACTACAGGATCCTCAGCTGGTTGAATCCGCGGATGCAGAACCCCAGATAGGGAGGAACCAAGTATACAGACAGCCTACGGAGGGCCAAGTTAGACACAGATTTTTGACTGCATCGAAACCAAGATATACCATCAAAAATCCAAAAGTGATTATGTTCTCCCTGTTCGTAGGGAGAAAAACCTTAGGTACTAGATAGAATCTCGTCAATTAAGGGTTTCCTTCCATAATTTGTTTTAAGCCTTTTGTATCCCCTAGCAAAAAATCATACAACTAAATATATCAATATTTCAGGATATTCTGCAAGCAGTCCCATGACTTCCAGGTGTTCTGACAATGGAACAAGTTTGAAAATCAGTTTTAACACATTTTACATTTTACCATAACTGTGTATGTACCCTTTTTTAAACTTCTTGGGCCAGGAATTGTCCCTTAAGTCATAGAACAAAGCAGGTGCTCAATAAATGTCTTGTTAGTTGAAATCCTTCATCCTTTCATCACTGCACTTAAACATTTTCTGAACCTTCTTAAATAGCACTTTTTGCTTTTTGAAGAATGGCAACTATAATAAATAGAACTACGTGGAGTATCAAGCTCTAACATTCTACAGTTCTGCACAAGCAAATCCAGATTCTATTACCAAAGGGCCCCAATTTTTAGATTTACATTAAAAAGACAGAATTACAGAATCCAGGGGGGATGGGGGAGTTGGACTACTAGGGAGTAAGAAGCACCTTGTTAAAATTCCCAATTACTTTCTGGATTTTGATCTTAATTGAGAATAAACACGTCAACAAATTTCAAATTTAACTGAAGAGGAGATTAAAATCAGTGTACAAAATCCATTTATATTTCAATTACTGCTTGTACTTGGAAACCTCTATTTTTAAATTTTTGAGGCTTCATGATGATGCTTTTGTATGCTCATGCCCAACTAAAAAGCAATTACAAAACTAAATAATCTTTAGCTGTATTTTAAGAAAGACTTTTTTTTAACAGCTCATTACATGTACCACTTTTTAACAACTTAATTCAGAAATCAACTATAATTTTAACAAGGATATATAATATTCAAGCTTATTTTCACCAAAATATTATTTTAAATGGCCAAAATTAAAATTTCAAGTTCAGCACTGCTGGGGTCACTGGCACATTGATGCCTCTTCTATAACTACAAGCTTTTAAAACTACATAGCAATATTCTTAAAGCTTTCAAAAATATTTTAAAATTTAAAAGCTTTCAAAAATATAATTTAAAATTCAGAAGAGGCAAAAATTCTTATTAGACATAACTTCCCAACTATTAAGTATTTTCTATTCATTTCCACTTAGTAGCTGATTTTCTCCCTATTTCTAATGCTAATTGTTATTTCTCTCAGTTGCCCCAAATACATGAATGAGATCCCTTCTAAAATACAACTCTGAGACGAAGTATGCTAAGTCTTAGTCCTAGTTCTATCACAAATATTATATATAAAACATATTGCTATATATTACTTATATTAAATATGATAAAATTATAAATCTTTTATAGATCATACACATGTAGTCCTATTATAACACCACAAAAAGCAGACCAAAAAATTTAGAAATTTTAACAGGATAAAACAAAAATAGAATATACTAAAGCTGTGATATTTTCTTCCCTCTCCCCAGCTGGTCATCCTGCATACCTCCTAGAGAGCAGACACTACCCTGGAGAGACCATACTGTAGCCAGACGAAGTACCTGTAGTACCCAGAAACACTATGCTGTTCCATGCCTTGCATTCACTGTAGTTCAGCATTCTGGAATGCCCCTCTCAAACCCTCCAAAAAAAATCCAGAAGCGATCTTCAACTTCTTTAAGAATCAGTTCAAGTATAAACGTCTCTATACCTTTTAACTCCATTATAGAATCATCATCTTTTGAAAAGCATCTGTTTCCCTACTCAACTATACACCACTGAAGAGTAGGGAACTTCTCTTTTGATATCAGGGCTCTGAATGTCTAGCTCTGGCAGATACATATTTGTACAATCAACACTCTCATAGCACAGATGAAGAAACTGAGATTTAAGTTATACAAGGTGCTCAAGGTACTAATGTCATTGGGTTGCTCTGTAATGATAATGTGGCACCCTCTATATCTAATGTATGTGATTTCTTGCTCACTAAAAGGCTCAGTAGTGTATGGAGCAGCTGTAAAATTCTTACAGTAAATTTCAAAATAAGGGTTAATTCAATATCTTACAAACATATACTAGAAGACAAAAGAGAACAAATGATAATATCTAAGTGACTGTTTTTCATTACTAAAATACCATATACCACTTATTTATAAATAAGGTATCTGAGTCACCTATTTGCTGAAAATCATACTCATGTGCCCAGTCTATAGAATATTGTTCTGGAGCATCTATATTTACTAATTGCATACAAAACAGTTATAACCTATGGGTTTCTGAAAGTTGTGCCCACTCAAAGCATTTATTTAGTAATGACTCAGACTGTAGGCTAGTACAGAAAAAGAAATGATTTTCTAGCATCTACAAGTGTGGTTTGTCAAATCTATTATTTACAAAATGTTTGTATACATCAAATACCAAAAAATTGAGGAAGTCAAATTTTTAATTATCTCTTTGAGACCATCACATTACTTTTTGCTACTAAACTGCAAGAATTTTCTCTCTCTTGGACTAAGAACATCAGAAATACATTATTATGTTTATAAACAAAAGAATGTTTTAAGTTCTAAGTATGGATTCTATTAGATCATATGGGAATACAGTATTCTGAACATTAGTCACTAGGAATGATTCAAAGCATTCAGAAATTTACCTTTATGTGAAGAGAAACAGTCTCCCTGCTCTTTTGCAGGGCTTAAGAAACACTATATACAAAATGTTTCTGAAAACACCTGTAATTTATTCAAACCTATAAGCAACTTCTTAGCACTTTGATGCAGCCATTCTCCAGCCTCATTCTAAACACCCGTTTCCAGTCTGTAAAACTAGATGCTTGGACTAGAACTCTATGGTTTCTTCCAGGTCCAAAATCTTGTGACATCAATTTGGAAGATATTTTACTACTTAAAAATAATGACGTGTGAAAGGACTGTTTCTTATGTGAGTCATAACTATAAAACACTGTGGAGACAAGGGTAACGAACACACTACATAAATATAATGTCGCTAAATAAAATATTAAAAGTAATATACAAGACAAACTTGGGAATTATTCTATTACCAAATAATCCTACATTATGAATGGATTCAAGAAGAGGCTCCTTAGTTTAAATACAGCTGCCCTAATGAGTCAAGCGCTATGTTAACCATTGTTTTCAGTGAAAGAAGTCACTGATAGTCTCGAAAACAGCATATGGGAAGCCAGTGACAGATTAGATTATTTTAAAATTACAGTTATAATCAAGGACCAAAAAATTAACACAACTTTTCAGGAGCTATTAGATAAAAGCACTAGTACACTTCCCAGTTTCAGATATGAAAATATTCATCTTATTCAGCTACCACTACTAGTATTATAATGATTAAAACTTATCTTGGGCTAACTATATGGGACTGGCACTTTCGACTTTACATTTATTAATGCATTTAATCCTACAGCAACCTATTAATTAGGTACTGTCATTATGCCCATTTTACAGATGAAGAAACTGAGGCCAAAAAGGTAAAGTGACTTGTTCAAGTTCACTTCCACTAGTAAAGAGTCAAACAACTGGTTCACTTCAACCACGATTTCCAACAACATTCAATTATTTTTCTATTCCTGAAGAATTTCCGATAGAGAAATTAATTTGGCTCATTATCAATTACAGAATTATAAATTAATACGTGTATTTTAGTAGCCTCCTGTGCTATATTATTTCCTCTTAAGAAAGAAAAATAATTGACTCTGGATATATGGGTGGAGTATACCAAGAGCATCGTGCCATCTGAACTGCCTGTGACTTCTGGTAGAATAGATACCAATACCGAAATGTATTAAAAATTTTGTGTTGATGCAAAAATTCAGTCTGCTCAGATGAAGCTGAGAAAAAAGACCAGGAGTACGCCACAGTAATTGTTAACCATTTAATTACACGCTATGAAATCTCCGATGGCCGACTTGAGCAGTAAAGTTATTATTTTAACAGTCTGAAATCACCCTTTTACACGAGCCAGAATTAATTTTCTAACGGTATTTCATTCCAAAAACGTTTAAAATTTTCTTGCCAAAACTGTCTAAAAGTTGCAGGTCCAACTTCCATCCCACTTAAACTTTTCCTCTCCCTACTCCTGTAATTCTTCCATTTCACTTTACTTCTAAAAACTTTACCTGCTCTTCGACACTCGGGACTCGGCTTCCGTCTCAGATTCTTCACGTCTGGGCGTAGGGTTCTCTCAGCCCACACCCACCACACCCCTGCGGGCCCCCGCCCAGCGCTGCTCCTCCTCCCGGGGTTCTCCAGCACCGACTCAGCACCTATCAGCGACGCCCCCCGGCCCCTGGCCCAACCCATCCTCGGACACGTGCGAGGGTGTGTTTGTGTCAGCCCGTCAGTCCCGCCAGGGACGGGGCTCACTCACCGAGACAGAAGCGCCAACTTCTGCTCCAGCATCATCTCCAGCTTCTGGCCCTGTTTGGAGATCCAGTGGTCCACTCCATGCAGGCGGTAGCACGTCTCCAGCATCAACCTGAAGTCCGCCACGAACTCGGTGATGCCCCCGTATTGGCCGCTGGCGAACTTCTCCTCCATCTTCAGCAGACACATGCCCTTCCCGGGCTGCTGCCGGAGGGCGCGACTGCCCCGGCCCCCGCTGCGCGGCCCCTCGGCCGCCTCCTCCTCCCCAGTGGCAACGCCCCCCAAGGGCTGCAGGAAGGGGGAGGTGAGGCCTCGGTGCTTCTCCTGCAGAAACTCGCCCAGGATGCGGTAACCCTGCTGCAGCTCGTAGGTCAGCTCCTGCTCCTTGCAGACACCGCCCCCGACCACCATCGCCTCCTCCTCCTCCTGGTCGTCCGCGTCCTCCCTCGAAGAGGCACTCCTTCCTCGGGCCGGCCCTGAGGCCGGGGCCGCCGCTGCCACGAACTCGTCGTCGTCGTCCTCTTCCTCGGCCGCCGGTGGCGGCCGCTCCTCCTCCCCGGCCGGCTCCATCTCCCCCGGCGTCCCGGGCACGCTCATGCCCCCGGCAGGCCCAGCTTGGGCGCTGTGGAGCGGACGCTCGAGGCGCCGGGGCAAGCGTGAGTGCGGGCCGCTTCCTCAGGGCTCGGCTGCGCCGCGCAGCCCCAGCCACATCGGGCCTCGCTCTCCTCTGCCGCCGGCTCGGCTCGGTGCGCGCGGGGGTCTCGAGCTCGCCGCCAGCGGGGCGGGGTTACATGGCGCGCGGAGGAGGGGGGAGAGAAGAGGAGAGCCTAGGTGCCCTCCTCTCCCCTCCCCCCGGCGGCGGCGCGCGCGCGGCCCTTGCCTGCCTCACCCCTCCGCGCCCCGCCCGGCTACTCTTCACCCGCCAGGCCCGGCTTGGCCTCCGCGGCCTCGGCGCCCCACCCCCTCCCGGGCCGGCTTGAGGGCTGGGAGGGGGCGAGGGGGAAGGGGGGGTTTCCTCTAGCCTCCCCGGAGGGGGCCGAAGCACAGGGCAGCCGCGGCTCGGGCTCCTCCTCCTCTCCCTCACATCCCCTCCCGCCCCTCTCTACCTGCGGGGCACCCGGGCAGGAGGAGGTGGCGCGCGGACGGGGCCCGGCGACAACTGTCAGTTAGAAGCCCTGCTGGGCGGGGGGAAGAGAAGGGGGAGGGCACTCAGGCCCCCCCCCTCCAGGTTGGGGCGAGCTGTGGAAAGACGCAAAGAAAGAGGCACCGTCGCCGTCCACGGTGAGCATGCGTAGTACAACACCACCAGCCCGACTTCACGTCCCGCCCCGCTAAGCGATAGCAAGGACTTAGTCTCAGCTTCAGGCCCTGAGGCCTGGTAGGTTGCACAGACCAATGATGTCATCAGCTTGTAGACGACTGTAAGGGGCGGAGTGAAGAGGGAAGCAAGGCGCCTGCGCAGCTTTGCTTGCCACCTCCTGAGAGGGAGGCCGAAAGGGTTTTTAAATCAGGTGCTGCAAGAGGATATTTCTTTTGTGAGACCCCTATTAGCGCTAAAAGCTAAAATTAATCCTGAAGGAGCTTGCTAGATAACCTTCGTCGATGGAAAGTGAATTGTAAGAAGGCATAAAATGTAAATCCTATCCTTTTGTAAAAAACTTCTCTTTGCACACTCCCTCCCGCTGTGACTGCCGGTTTTTCAATATAAAACTAGAATTTTGAGAAGTCTAGAAAGGAGGTTGAAGGACTCGACCAACTGAAACATGTTCACATGGAAAAGGAAAGGAGATGATTTGTGGAACTTGAATTTCTCAAACTCCTGTTCCCAGGTCTTAACATCAATTCCTGTTTTGGAAATTAATCCCATGTTTTCCGTTAGTGAAAAACATTTCCACCCTCTCGATTTTTGACATCTGCTAAGAGTAAAGGAAGGGAATGGGACCTCATTTTTAAAAATCCTTGGGACTGAAAACAGTCTTCAGATATTTCAAATCTAAGCTGTGCAGCATGACCTTACAATCTCACTACACATTTTAAAATTACTGTTTAGGGAATGTCTAAAAAGTGAACTTATCATTCCATTAGTTGTCATATTGCTTAAAGTGAGGAGAAAGGAACTAATGGGTCCTTAAAGCAGTTATTACTATCTTCTCACGTTCTATTTTAAAGGTGCACATATTACTTTTTCTCCTTACACAGAACTCTCTTGCTTTAAACCTGGAATTACTTGAATACAAAAATCAAAATTTTAGAAAGCAAGTGGGGACTTCCCTGGCGGTCCAGTGGTTAAGACTCCGCACTTCCGCTGCAGTGGGGGTGGGTGGTGGCGTGGGTTCATCCCCGGTCGAGAAACTGAGATTCCCACATGCCACGCGGCGAAGGCCAAAAAAAAAGGGAAAGCTGTATAATGAAATGATTGGGATATACTGACTATTATGATTGTTTACTTCCCATTAATATGGACTTTTAAAGCACTGATAAAATTCAAACTTAAAAGCTTTTTTTGGTCCAGTTAAGTTAGACAGCAGCCTTAGGTAAAACAGTTAAGTGGGAACACTTTTGAGGTTTTAGGGTATTGACACTACCACCGCCAACAAGCACACCCATCATCTAGTTTTCACGGTCTCCTCTCACCTCATCAGACATTTGTGGTGTATTAGGCATTTACAGCATTCTCTCTCCATAGAGCCCACAGATGTACCTCAGCTCAGGAACAAAGGCAGAGACCAGTCTGACTTCAGGGACTGACAGCCAAAACTGTCTGACTGAACGTCCCTCATTTCCTTTGACAAAGCCCAAGAATCTGCACCCATCTCACCCCAGCAAATATCACCTCTTTCTCTTTAGCCACCAACCCTATTTCACGACTCTCGGATAATATTAGCTTGCATTTATCAAACACTGTGCCACTAAGCACTCTATATTCGTTACCTCCTTTAATTCTCACAATCCTATGAGCTACGTATTATGGCCATTTCACAGATGGAGAATTGTTTAGGTTAAAAAAGTAGTTTGCCAAAATTCAAATCTAGGTCTGTCATACTTCAAAATTCTCCAGGTGCCTAATTCCAAGTCATATGGTAGATTTTCCAGTTCCTCATGTACGAGAGTGTAGGGAATTGCTAGAAATGTTTACCAAGGGCTTCTTAATTAAGGGATACTAATTAAGATAAAGAGGTGCAGGTGAGTAGAAGAAACCTCAGCTATAGGTCATGGAGAGGCCAAATTGACTGAGATCTTAGCTAGTATGAAAATAGAATCAGGTGCTTGAACTTTTAGGATATAGATAAGTAAGAAGAAAAACTGCCTTTCCATCCCACCATCCAGAGAAAACCTCTATTACAGTAATATCAATACTTTGTAGTGGGGTTTTTCTATTTATTCATCTATACTTTAAAATTTTATCTTAAATAAACTTAAAATTGTGACTATACTGTACCTAATGTCCTTTTCTTTTTTCTCTCATTAACAATAAATAATTGTAGGGAATGTACAAGAATTGCATATCTAAAATCTCAACTTCATATCTGTCCACAATGGCCTAGATGGCCTGCTCATGAACTTGTAGGAGGTGAAACAGAGATTCTAATGTAAAAGGAATTCCAAAGCATAAAAAAGAACACAGCAGAAGTAAAAACACCAACAGCAATAACAGCTACAATTTATTAAGCACTTACTAAGTCTTAAATATTTACTAAATACGTTACATAGACAGTACTCATAATAGCCCCAGGAAATCCTGACAGATGTATTTGTTCTTAAATTTTGGATTAATATCTTGCTGAGTAGAAAGGTTTTTTTCTACCCTACAAAAAGCCTGACATTAAAGACCAACATTGCAATTAATATAATTAACCCTAGATTTACAGAACTGTTTTCTTACAATGTATACCTACTGCTAAATAACTTCTCAAAGCTGTTTTCTTTTTCTCGTTTAAAGATTAAATTAATTTTGCTTCCCTTTCATGATCACAATAGAATTCTCTTTAATGCTACTATATAATCTATTAAGAACTTCTCCAAAATAGAAATCTATTTAAGCCCCACTTTGAATCAGGGCTTCTCTTCTTGTTGAACTGCTTTGCAGGAAAAAATGGCATACATACACAATGCAATATTCTGCTCAAATACATAACACTGATTGACTCCCACAAATATTATTTACTATTTGTCAAACACTGTGTTACAGTATGTTACATGCTACCAATGTTAGATGTACCAGGATGCGCTTTTCAGTAACCATGGTCCTTAGAGTCCTGGATAACTTGAAAAAAAAGAGACTGGTCTAAGACTTCACAGTTTTAACTCTCAGCTGGACACTTTGGGAACTAGAATATGGATATATCTCAGTCTCAGGAGGACATTATTAAAACGTTCATATGTATTATGGAGAAAACTTCCCACATCCATTGTAATATCTCAAATCTCTGTTCCAATTTCAGCATCCTCCCATTACTATGATAACTAGGAGTATTATCAAGGAGGAATAAGCCTGCCACTATATTCTTCACCCACAATTCCAAAGATGTTTGTCCTGGAAGTTCTCCTATCCCATCTTTGTGAGCTCTTAGCATCTTGTGGTAGGCAGCATGACATCTTGACACCAAGTATACTGCTTGCCCAGCATCAATAATTCAGACAAATAGCAACAATTTATATACTTTACATCAACTACAGGAAAGGTGACAAACATTTTAAGACAACAGAAGCACAGGTTATCACCAAGGTCTGTGTTTAAGAGATAAAACATGCAAGGTAAACAGAGGCTATAACACTGACTAATCCTGGAGAAACATGGGGAAGGCATATAAACTGCTTAGCAGGAAGAGAACAGTTCTCTCAATCATAATGGAATCCACGCACAAAACTTGTTCAGAGTTACTTTTATGGTGGATGATATTCAAGTAATATTAAGGTGCTTCAGGCAAAATTTAGCAACTCCTGTAAGGCTTCCTGCTGCTCATCATCAAGCTGGGAAATGCATTCCAACCATAATTCTTCAGAAGTCTGTACCTGACGCACGACATTAGCTAGGCGTTTGGCACAAGGATCTTCATAGTTAATAGTCTCATTCATTTTTCCTTCTGCAATTACACTGATTATTTTTGGAAGATTGGAATTATTTGGACCAAGTACAACTGGGTGGTTACTTTCAATTAAGTCACAGAGAAAACTCAAAGTCTGAATAGCTTCCTCTTTATCCTCATGCAATGGAAGCCATGACAACCAGTGTGGAAGAACTTCATCTACATTTACACAGTTAGGCTTAAACCTCAAAATCTTGCCTACTGCTGAGATACAGTTCTCTGTAGCAATGACATTTTTTTTGGTTTTGGAATTTGCACACTTAATAACTTTTACCAGCAGCGGAACAGCTTCTGAACATAAAGAACGATAATCATCTCCACCAAACTGTGCCATAACACCCAGGCCATAAGCAGCCGCTTGCCTGACTTCAGGGTTGTTGTCTCGCATATTTAGTAGCATTGGCCACCGAAAATATTCTACATATTTAAATGAGGTTGGACTACAGTGTTCTATGATATCATCAAATATGCACAATCCCCACTGTCTGTCTGGCCATGGCCTATTAGAACAAATTAGATTTACAATTAATGGAAGCAGCTGTTCAAACCACGGTAAAATCTTTTCCTTGTAAGTACTAAATAATGAATGCAAAATATCTGATACTTTGGTCAGAATATAAACATCACATTCATCCTCATCTTGCAGAGACATTTCAACCTGTTGGTCATAGTTTTCTTCCTGTCTTTTAACCTGTCTCAGTTCTTGGTTTTTAAAGTGCCCTTCAAGTTTTGCTTTCAGTATTTCTCCCAGTTCTTCCAACTGTTCATCATTGAGGCACCCATCTCCCATTACTTCAATGGACTTTGCAAAAGAATTCATTATTTCTGAGAGTACATCTGTATCAGGTTCGGTCCCAATAGCCTTGATTAAAGGATCACATATGAAATGCCACATCTGTGCAAGATACTCTGGGCCATGAATTCTTGCACATTCCAGGAGAAAAGGCATGGACTCTGCTGCTGCCACTCGAACATTGTCATGGAAATAAAATTTCAGTAAAGGAACCATCAGTTTTACAACTTGTTCTGTGTATTCCACGAATCCTTCCCTTAACTCCTTAGCATAATAAACCAACATCTGGCAAGCAGTTGCTTTTGCTTCAAGCCCTGAAGTCTTAATTCCAAAACTCTGCTGGTCTCCAAGATTTACAAATTGCCATCCATCATCATCACTCATATTCTCCACATCTTGTGTGTCTAAGAGAGCAACGTCAGGTTTAGCTGAAGCAGTCTTAATAAGAGGCTCAATAACCAGTGGAAGGTACTGTTGAAAATCATTTCCAAGAATTTTACACATTCTGGCCCACGCTGAAATGATGTAAGAGGTCTGAGGGTCATCATCTTCCATATTATTTAAGTCTGATTGTGTTTTTAACAACAGTTGCATCACATTTGATGCATCTTGCATAAATTTTTCCTTCCCAACAGCAAGACCAACATGGCTAATGCATTCAATAGTTTTTCCTTTCAGAAGTTTGAGTTCCTTTTGAACAGCAAGCTCAACAATCTGCTTTAGTGAGGGCATAAATATATCATAGTATGGAACAAATTTTTCTTCTATTGTATCTGCAACTGAGGCAATGGCTGTCACAAGCTGTTCCAAGGCCAACTTAGTTCCATTGCGAATCAACTCTTGAAGTTTAATCACCAAGATGGAATGTAGATTTCTCACCATACTATCCAAATATAGAACTAGCAATGATTTGGGGCAGTCTTCAATAAAAATAATAAGCGCAGAAGCTGCATGTGACTGCACACGCTGATTACCTTGATTTTCCATGGTACGCAACAGAGCTGCAATCACCGTTTCATGGAATTTCTTTTGGAAGTTAGGTGCAAAATCTGTAGCCATCTGTCCAAGTGTAGTACAGGCTGCAGCCCTCACCCTTGGATGAGGATCCTGAAGAAAAAGCAAAACAGAGTTAACTGTTTCGTCTAGAATTGATTCCATTTGCTGATGGCATCCTTCTCCAATAGCAGATAAGGCCATTAATCCAGCATGTCGATATTTCCAGTCAGGGCTCTGAAGCATCTGCATGATATGCTCCTTAGTCATTGGTAAAACAAGTTTTCCACCGAGCCCACAAGCCAGTCTGTCTAGTGCACTCTCAGCAGCAACTGCATTGCTGTCAAAATCATCTTCTTCCATTTCATCAGCATTTACCCAGTCCTCATCATCTTGTAGATCGACCATCATTGCCAATATATGAGGAACTGCCTGTGCAATAATATTTGTATGTTTTTTCAACATTGGGGTTGCAGTTTCAGACAAGGTCACTATTACTTCAAGAGCCAGCTGGCGTTGCAGATTACTAAGTCTAGAGTCTCCACATAACTTTAGACTCAATTGCAGAGTATCTTCTAAATAAGGACCCAAATATTTAGGTACAGTATCTGCAATCTCAACAAGGGATTCTAGCACTGAATCATCATCCTGGTAGCATGAATCATTCACAGCCTGTAAGATTCCAGGAAGCAAGTCTGCAAAGTCTTTGAAAAGAGCAATATTATTCTCATTAGCAAGTACAAATGCAGCTGCAGCTCTAGCAGATAATGTCCTGATTGCTGGATGTTCTTGATCTTGAATACACTGGTCCAACAACCGTTTGATGATATCCAAATCGTGCCGATCTTGGGTCCCAAAAATCCCAGGAAAGTGCCAGAAAACGTGAAGTGCAACTTCCCACAGAACCACATTTTTAGAGTAGATTGAATCAACAAGGAACTTCAGACCTTCGGGCCAGTGGTTAGTGCCATCCTCATCTATCAAATTCCTGGCCAGCACTGCAAAAATATCACAAAGTTTTTTCCTCATACTAGCATGGGTTTCTAACTTAACAGCCAGTATCAGTTCAATCTTGACGTCCCTCTGAACATCAGAAGGCAGATTTGGATAGACTTCCTCAAACCCAGAGGACAAAAGCCGTCGTAGCAGGGCGGCAGCCATTTGTCTCACCTCATAACCTGCTCTTCTATTTCTGACGGCATCTAAGAGGAATGTAGTCTTACACAGACCTGGGATATTTTCATAGATTTCCTCTGCTTGTCTCCGCACCATACAGCTTGGATTGATGAGGTTCTTCAGAAGCTGGTAAAACTCTTGCTTTCCCGACACGGTCGCCGGTACTCCGGCAGACCCGCACGCCGCCATCGCGTTCTGTCAAAGCGACCGCGACGGAGCAGGAGGGCGGGGGTCTGCGGCTCGAAGCAGTGACGTCAACGAGGCGCCGGCGGGGATGGGCGGGAGCGCTCCTTCCTCCCCTGCCTGGGCCTCGGTCTGGGCTCTGGGAAGGTGGGAGCGAGGGTCGCTCTCCAACAGTTTTCCAATCAGATGAAAATGTACCTACCGAGGAGAAAGAAAATGAAAGAAAAGTATGATATTGATTGTATTAGAATGGGATTATGGATGATTTTTTTTCGCCTTTTCTTTATTTCTAAACTATCTCTATTGTTACACTGATAATTTTAAAACAGAGAGTACTCCTTGAAAAGCCGCTAAGTGAAAGAAAACGATCACAAAAGGCCACATGTATGATTCCCTTTATATGAAAGGGCTTAAATAGGAAAATCCATACAGAAAATAGATTAGTGTTTGGCAATGGCTAAGGGGAAGGGAGATAGAGAATGACGGCTGTCAGGGGGGTTCTTTCTGGGTGATGAAAATATTGTAGAATTGATTGTGGTGATAGTTGCACAACTCTGTGATTATACTCAAAACTATTGAATTGTACAATTTAGATTGGTGAATTCTATGGCATGTGAATAATACCTCAATAAAGCTGTTCATCAAATAAGTACAATAAAAGATAAAGACAATGATTACTACCCCACTATTAGGTGTGCAGACTCAGGTGTGTGTCGGAATCACTTGGCCTGTGGATTATAATAAAGAATGAGAAAGACAACTGAGTAAAGTATGATGAAAAGTGACCTGGGCTAGTAATCAGGAGACTAGAATTCTGGTCTTGTCTCTAAACTGATTTTGTATCCCTGGTCACGTCACTCAAGATTTTCTTTGCAAACTGTAAAATGCCTTTACAGTTTTTCTTTTAGTAGGAAGCTGCTGAGATTATTCTAAGAAATAAATGCCCCTGAGGCTAAATATTGTTTCTTTAATTCAAGCAAGTGTGTCAATCAAAAACAATGATCATTCCTCTAACAATGATTAGATCTTACTTTTGTATTGGCACCTTGCCATTCTGTCATTTTGACCAGTATACAGGTTTGCAAGGTTGGTAAGATAGGTATAATACTAATTTTAGATGAGAAATGGAAACTCAGGGCTGACTTTTGATGGATGGATTTTTATTAACTATTTGAAGAAATAGAAGAAGTTTCTAAGTAAAGGGAAGAGCTGTGTTCAAATGCAGAAAGGTCTGAGAGCCTAGTGTGATGAGTTCTGTCAGTACTTTTTGCTGGAGCATTGGGTATGGGACTTAAGGGTCTTGGGGATGACATAGGAGGCAGTAAAGAAGAAGACAAGAGTTATATAGAGGCCAGATCATGAAGAGTCTTATATTCCATGTTAAGAGATTTGGCTTTTTTTTCCCCCAAAGGTAAAGAGGAGCCTTTTAAGGATTTTACTCAAGGCTGTGAAATAATCCATTTTAAGAAAGAGTACTTTGATGGCAATGCAAAAACTGAAGTGTGAAGACTGGAGGCATTTAGGAGGACAATAACCTAGTTCAATTACACTGAAAGTCTAAATCACAGCAGTGGTGGAGGGAAAGAAAAGAGGGGAAGGATTGCAGGTCTTAAGAAGTCATATCAATAGCAACATAGAGGGGAAGGAGAAGCCTAGGAAATCTCCCCAATGGCCTGGGCATCTTGTTGGAGGTGCTGCAATTTACCTATTTCTTTACCTACACATGTATAAAGAACAGAATTAATGCAGACCAAAAGACTGCTAACTCTTTCTGGAGGAAAAAGAGGCTTCCCTAAGAAGGTGAGTCCCCAAATCCTTTTTGCTCTCTAGTTGCTCCCACTCTATGGTGATGGTCATTGTTACAACAGTAAGAGTTAAACTCTATCCATTTTAGGAAAAATATTTATGTTCTTTTATTTTAGAAAAACATACACAGATTTAAAATCTTAAGGTACTTCCTCTCTAGCTTGCATTTAACTTTTGCATTGTTATTTCCCTTCCCCCCCCCCCCACCAAGAAGCACACATAATAACCAAGATTTCAAGACTGGACTTGAAGACTTGGTTAGAGTTGAACAACTTTATGAAAATTTGTAATTAAAATTGGCTTTTAAAATACTTTGCACTGTTGAGAGGCCATTTAAGAATGTTTCCATAAGGTGACTCAACAGCAGACAATTCGAGTGTTTATTAGCAGCTTACTAAGTGAAGAAAGTGCAAAATAAGTTGCAAATTTCTTCCAAGATCTGAGAGATTTAGAGTCAAATGAGGGGGGTAGAATTAAATTGGACATAGGGGGTAGAATTAAATTGGACATACTTGACATTTTTTCAAGAATAATCCAGAATAAATAAAAATACAGAAAACAAAAAATACTACTATGAAGGCTCCTACCGATCTAATATGGAACAATATGAATATCAAAAAGAATAACGCCTTCGATGGATTAAAAAAACTTTAAATATATCAACAAAAGTTCTGAGTTTCTAATACTAACAAAAGCCACCAATGCATTGATCATCTTTGGAGGATGCTAAGTCACCAACTGAAAATTGATAAAGAGGAATAATCAAGATTTTTCCTGCCTTTTCTGTACAAACTGTATTTCAGGATAACCAAATAGTTATCCACTTCTTCTTGATAGAATTCCAGATAAAAGGAGCACAAAAATGCTAAAATCAGAAAATTGCTGTGTTGTAACCCCAAATGAAATAATGAATGTAGGTAACAGTAACCAATGGATGCTAAAACCATTAAATGAAACATTGATTGGGAACTTACTAATAGAGGGATAAGGATGAAACCACCTAAAGTTCCTGATTAATCTTAATATTCTTAAAAGTGGGATAAACCAGAAGTGTCATTTACATGTTGTCTTTCGGCTTCACATTCATACTTTCTCTAATTTGTTCTCTGATTCTGAGGTTAGGCTCTGGAAACAAAATTTCTCCTTTTTCAGCTGGGTCCCTGATAATTTCCACCAATAGGAGCTGCTAGATATTGGAGGATAGAAAAGGGACAGAAAAGAGATTGATCCTTCTTGTTTTTCCTTTTCTTGTCTGGATTGCCCTAGCAGTGGCCCTTCCTCCTGGTGACATCAATTTCCTCCCTCTTGCAGCCCAATCTCTTCTCTCTGCAGATATACCCACAGTAGCCTGGGGGCACTCCTTCCTCAGAGGTTTCAGCCATAGCTCTGAACTCAAAGATACCAGTTCTGTTTTTTTTTTTTTTTTTTTAACATCTTTATTGGAGTATAATTGCTTTACAATGGTATGTTAGTTTCAGCTTCACAACAAAATGATTCAGTTATATATATACATATATTCCCATATCTCTTCCCGCTTGCGTCTCCCTCCCTCCCACCCTCCCTATCCCACCCCTCCAGGCGGTCACAAAGCACCGAGCTGATCTCCCTGTGCTATGCGGCTGCTTCCCACTAGCTAACTACCTTACTTTTGGTAGTGTATATATGTCCATGCCTCTTTATCGCTTTGTCGCCGTTTACCCTTCCCCCTCCCCATAGCCTCAAGTCCATTCTCTAGTACGTCTGTGTCTTTATTCCTGTTTCACCCCTAGGTTTTTCATGACATTTTTTTTTTTTAAATTCCATATATATGTGTTAGCATACGGTATTTGTCTCTCTCTTTCTGACTTACTTCACTCTGTATGACAGACTCTAGGTCTATCCACCTCATTACAAATAGCTCAATTTCATCTCTTTTTATGGCTGAGTAATATTCCATTGTATATATGTGCCACATCTTCTTTATCCATTCATCCGATGATGGACACTTAGGTTGTTTCCATCTCTGGGCTATTGTAAATAGAGCTGCAATGAACATTTTGGTACATGACTCTTTTTGAATTATGGTTTTCTCAGGGTATATGACCAGTTCTGTTTTGTTCCTTCAGCTTTAGGGATGGTAGCAGTTCCTTCAGTTACCATCTTTTGATTACCTCAGTGCTATTTATTCACTCCTTCAGGTGTCTCACACCTGTGTGACCAATCTCTTAAATCTCCTCTTGAAGTACTTAGTGTGGTTTCTATTTTCCCACCTGGAACTTGACTCATTCATATACCAGGCATTATGTGATGCAAAAACTGCCAAGTATTTTTATCTTAAATCAGGTTTATTAAGGTATAACTCATGTGCAATAAAATTCACCAATTATAAGTGTTTAATTAGGTAAGTTTTGACAGTCAAGTAACCATGACCACAATCATATATAGAATATTTTCATTACCCCAAAAAGTTCCTTTGGGTCCCTCAGTAGACAATCTCCTTTCCGCACCCCTGGCTCTAAGCAACTACTAATCCGATTTCTGTTGCTATAGCTTTGTCTCTTCTAGAATTTCATATAAATGGAATTATTCAGTATGAAGCTTTTTGTGTCTGGCTGCTTTTACTTTGTACAATGCTTCTGACATTTGTCCACTCTGTTGCATGTTTGTTCCTTTTTATTCCATCATATGAATACACCACAATTTGCTTATGCATTCACCAATCGACAGACATTTGGGTTGTTCCCAGTTTTAGGCTATTATGAATAAAGCTCTTATGAATATATGAGTACAAGTTTTTGTGGGAAAATATGTTTTCATGTCTCTCGACAAATACTAGGAGTGAAATGACTTGGTCAAATAGTAAGTGTACGTTTATAAGAAACTGTCAAATGCTTTCCAAAGTGGATGTACTATTTTGCATTCTGACTGAAATATATGAAAGTGCCATTAGCTCCACATCCTTGTCAGCATGTGGGATTATCAGTCTTTTAAGTTTTAGTCATTCCAGTGAGCATGTCTTGGTATCTGATTGTGATTTTAGTTTGCATTTCTCTAAATACTAACAGTGTGGATTATCTTTTCATGTGTTTATTTGCCATTTGTGTATCTTCTTTGGTGAGGTCTTTGTTCAAATCTTTTGCCCATTTTTCAAAAAATCTAATTTTTTTGTCCTCTTGCTATTGAGTTTCAAAAGTTCTTTAAATATTCTGGATACTAGTCCCTTATCAGATGTATGCTTTCAAATATTTTCTCCTTTTCTTTTTCTTAACCATGCTTTTTAAAAATCAAAAGTTATTAATTTTGTTGAAGTTCAATTTATCATTTAAAAATTTTTAAGGTTTCTGCTTTTTATGTCCTATTTAAGAAATCTTTACCCAACTCAGGTTCACAGAGATTTCCTCTAATGTTTTCTTGTAGAAGTTTTATAGTTTTAAGCTTAAAGATTTTACATTTAGATCTAGGATCTATTTCAAGTTGATTTTTGTATATGGTATGAGGCATGGGCAGAAGTTCATTTCTTTTTGCATATGAGTTTATAGTTGTTCCACTTTTATCCCACTGATTTGCCATCTTTGTTGAATATTAATTGACCATATACATGTAGTCTTATTTCTGAACCTTCTATTCTGTTCTATTAATCTATATGTGTATCCTTATTCCAATGCCGCACTGACTGTATTGATTACTATAGCTTTACAATAAATCTTGAACCCAAGTAGTTATAGTCAGTGATTCTAAAGATCACTGAACACTGTAATTTTTAGAAAGTACTCTCTAGACTTTAGTAAGTTTAAGATATTTTTAACCTAATTAAAGTCCATACATATTTGTGAATTTGAGTATAATTGGGAACTTTTTGCAATCTATACACATTGTGCATTTAAAAATTAAATAATGGACCAGAAAAAATGAGAAACAAATTTCTTCTTTATTTGTTTTCAATGTAAACTTATTGATTTAGAATAATACCTCAACTTTTTCACACAGATCATCTCCCTCCCCTCCAAAAAATAGCTGAGGAGAAAGGAATTTCTGACACTTTGGGCTATAATCTGAAGCAGCTTATGTTTTAACTTAAAATTTGAATGTAAATATGATGTTCCAGTTGCTAATATTTTCAAGCTTTTTCATATGAAATTGTTTTCTCTATAAGCTTTCCATTTCCTTCATTTATTCAACAAATATTTAATGAGTACCTACTATGTTCCAGGCACTGTGCTGGGACACTGGGGATACAATAGTGAATAAAACAGAATGCCTACCTTCGTGAAGTTTACAATCTACTTTGGAACTCCTTAGCTTATGCCAGGAGGACCAGCCATGTTTAACCTGTGGTTTTATGGATTTCTCAGCATATTACCCCTTACATCCAAGTATATGAGAAGCACAGTAGTAAAACACTGTTATCGTCTTTAAGAATTGCATGGCAATAATTCAGAATATTAAAAGTTGAATAAAAACATCATGAATTGGAGAGAACAGAAAACTCACTATGTGAGTACTGAACTCGCTTCTTTACCAGATGGTTGAAAATATGTACATTAGTACTTGCAGGTATTAACTGATTTAATTTCATAACAAATAAATGAGGATACAGATAGATTAAAACATTTTTTTAAATACAGATTAAATAACTGAGAGGAAAGTTATAATAATGATGGAGGATATCAACCATCCAGACATTTCATGTCATTTTGTTCTCCTAAAATTAGAATGTTTGGCTCCAACTCCCAGGGTTAGACAGAACCCAGCAGAAACAATGCCCAGGGCAGAAGTGGTGAAGAATGAGAAAAGAACCAAAGTAGGAATCAGCCTGGGCCCCACTACTCCAAACAATTAATTATAAACTATATTAGCTGTAATTTTAATAAAAAAGACAAAGCAGACATATTAAACTAAACATATTATCTTACAAAGATAAAACACTCAGAAGAGTGTCTCTTTTATACTGCTACTACTACTACTATTACGGTTATAAGAATGAAAATATATCTGATTAATTAGAGACAATATTTTGTACAGTTTCTTGTATAATAGGCAAAATATAAATTATAAAAAGGACCTGTCCCACTGGGTAGTATACTTGGGAAGATCATCTTGAAAGATGACAAAACATTATTATCTGCATTTTCAGTTGGTGTGAGAGGTAATCCTGACTTTTTAAGTAAGTTTCAGAAGTTGTACAGTCAGGAAGAAGTAATAATAATAATGAAATAATAAAGAATAAATTATTTTTCCATTGAATTAGAATTCTTGTTAGTGTAAAACTGTTATTAGTGTACTGATCTGTTTTGTAGCCATTATAACATTTTGCCTAATTTATCACTGTGTGTCTACTTTTAAAAGATTTATGAAAATCTGATATATTAGAATTATGAAGAGTCTAATTGGTTAAACTTGTGCTAGGGTGACCAATCATCCTGGTCTGCCTAAGACTGGGGTTTCTTGGAATGAGGAGTTTCAGTTCCAGGACAGTCCCAGGCAAAGTGGAACAGTTTGCCTAACTTTCAATCACTTTTTAAGTATTGGAAAAATATCATTTGTAAAAAGTCATTAACTATAAAGGTTAAATTAGATTCAAGTTAAGCACTTTTGACAATAATCCTTTATAAGTGATGCTATGTACTTCATATGCATTTCATTAAGTATACATAATGTTTGGTTGTCCTACAGTTATTGTTACTAAGCTTTAAGTAGTGACTGCCTGATCTCTCCATTTTGTTTTTCCCGTTGAGACAAATAAGTTATCTTTGGGGTAATACTTTGACAACCTTCAAACTCTCCTTGCCTAAATCAGATATTTCATCAGGAGTGGGGAAAAGGTAAACTATTCTAATTCCATCATTTCTTCTATGTTTGTAAGCTGGCATTTTTCTGTAATAAAGAGCTCTCCCTCATGACCTGAGGCTATTTGGCAACTGTGAAGGAGTGCTTAATTCTTTCTCATTAATTATCAATTTTCAGAGTAGGGAGGTGAGTAATAGCCACCTCCAATCATGACAAATACAGTTGGTTTGTTATGTTTTGTTTGGCTTCTCTTTTTTGAATTGTCAAGAGCTGTGAAGAATCTGAGATTTTACGCTACTTCAAAGCTAACAAGTTAGCCTGCCATAGTTTCATGGATGATAGTAAAAGATATGAGACTCTGCATCAGAGACAAAAAATAATTTGTTACTCATGGCAACAGCAGCAGTCAGAGTATCAGCATTTTTCACTGGTTCCCAACTCGCAATTCCTACAGCATGATGCAAAGAGGGATAGATGCCAGCTATACACATCAAGGACTGTGTTACAGGACGGAAACGCTGAGCTTAGATTACAAATCTTTTATAACGGACAGTAAAGCTGACTGCTTTTTTTCCAGGGGGGGACATTATCTTTTTATTCTGGATAGTAATCATGCTTGCCCTTTGCTCCAGAGGGAGACATTATATCTGTCTTCCAAGGCTATTCACTACACAAGCATACTTAATAATATAGTCCAGAATGTCTTTGCTCACAAGATGTGCAGAAACATGAGATACCATGGGTATAGTTATGTGCTGGTTGTTCTCCATTGCTCCCCTCCCTCCTTACATTCTCTGCCCTTTTCTGTAGCCCAGGAGGCTGACATCTACAGACTGCATCACTCAGGCTCCCTTGCTCTCTGTCTTCTGGTTGAATTGGCTTATGAGAGGCATTAGCAAGAGACTGGGAAGAGGTGGCATCGGGTATTTAGTTCCCATCTCTCTGCCCTGTTCTCGCCCCACCTTGAGGCAGTCCTGGTACAGGCTGCATTCTACTGATACAATTCTTATAAGGAGGCCCTTTTTTCCAGGCTGCAAACTCTCTGTAGGTTCATTCTCTCCCATATCCACTTTAGGCCTAAATATGGTAAAAGTGTATAAACGTTCCTAGACCCTGTGTTTTGTTATGTTCTCTTAACCTTGCCCACATTTTTGTAAACAATCCTTTCAGCACACTCTCTTCAGTAACACTTTCTAAATATGTTTTCTGTTTCCTGCCAAGATCTTGATAAGAACTCATAGATTCAATTAATTTTAAAAGAGAAAAAAGCTAAAATTAATAAAACCAAAGATTAGAAAGGTAGTTTAACAAAAAAAGAGACTTTTAAATTTAATTTAATTTTATTTTATTTTGGCTGTGCCATGCAGCTTGTGGGATCTTAGTTGCCCGATCAGGGATTGAACCTAGGCCTTGGTAGTGAAAGTGTGGCGTCCTAACCACTGGACTACCAGGGAATTCCCAAAAAGAGATTTTAAAACATGAAAATATTATTATCCTCAACATGCTAATTCATGCAAATATATTTATACAAAAATATAAGATCAAAACCAATAAAATCCTTTTAGAATAATTTATAGAATGTGAAATTATTTGAAAAATAAAAGAATAAAAAATACAAAAGATGGGCTTCCCTGGTGGCGCAGTGGTTGAGAGTCCGCCTGCCGATGCAGGGGACACGGATTCGTGCCCCGGTCCGGGAAGATCCCACATGCCGCGGAGCGGCTGGGCCCGTGAGCCATGGCCGCTGAGCCTGCGCGTCCGGAGCCTGTGCTCCGCAACGGGAGAGGCCACAACAGTGAGAGGCCCACGTACTGCAAAACAAAAAACAAAAGATTTATATCCTACTTGATAAATGGCCAGAGCAGATGATTTATCAACAAAGAAATATAGACTATAAATCTTGACGAGAAAAAATATTCAATTTGGGTAGTAATTAAAACAAAGCAAACTAAAGGCACAACCACATCTCCACATAACTAAGATAAATTACAGGAACAACACAGCACTGGTGGATTGTTGGAAAATAAATCTATTGCTGGTGGCCCCTGATTATTAGCTGAGAATCTAGAATGGTGGTTAAAAAGTCTTTGATGCAGAAATTCCACTTTGAACAATAGATCCTAAGTGGATGATACAAAAGAAGACAAAAATGAGGTGCATATTTTTCACAATAGATGTATGTTAAGAGTATTAAAAAAATGAAAATAACCCAACAATGGGTAGAATAATTGTTAAATAAGCCATGATATTTTAAGATGTGTTGAAATGTTTCAGTGAGAAAAAGAGGATATATTATATGTACACACTACATATACTGTGTATTAAAATATGGCTCTATGTGCCTGGAGTGAGGGAGACTCTGGGAGAGACTTCCTTCCCAGAGGGCATCTCAGTGGGCCTCCAGACATGTGCCAGAGGTTCTTCCCCTCATGCCAGGCTCCAGGACAAGCAGGTAGGCCTCTGTCACAGAGGGACAGTGGTGTATCTGTCCACTCTTTCTGTTCTGTGCCCTCGGGGTGGTGGCCAGCCAAATACTGTCTCTCCGTTTGTTGCAGTCCCAGGAGACCCAAAAGTACAGGCTCTGCTGGCCATGAGCCAAGCAATCTCGAGGTGTCCCCTGGGTGGCAGCCACAAAAATCTTATGCCAGACGTGTGTGCAGTTTCCCCTCCATTATCCAAAAGAAGACACAAATGAGGTGCATGTTTTTCACAGTAGATGTACCTTGAGTTGCAAAATCTGGGGTCCTGTACTCTGGAGCATGGCAGAGGGAGAGCAGGAAGATAGCACCTGCCCTCTGGGGTCTCTGGAGAGGATTACAGTCAGCCCTTAGATGTGTAGATGTGTGTTTAACTACAGGCCTGCCCCTCAGGCTGCAGCTATGAAAATATGGCATCTGAAGCCTGACGGGTTTGTGTCTTGGCCAAGGTCACACAGCTGGGACATGATGGCAGCAGCACACACCCTGGACAGGGGTGAGGGAACTGCTCCCAGATTTTACTCTACATTAGTTAAGGTGTGGTTCCAGGACATCCAGACTCATGCATCACAACTTCCTACCCGAATCTATGGAGAGATGTGGCATGAAAGAAAGCACCTTGAACCTAAAGGCAAATAGCGATAACATCGGTTGTCAGAAAAGTGGTGAAACAGCATGGTGAAAGGAATGCTATGCACAAAAGCAGGTGGCAAGTTTTGCATGAGATCCCATGGCAGGTGAATCTCTGGATAACTCATTCATTAAACAGTGGACTCTACTATCAATGACACCAGCACCTTGGATGAGAATTCTTAAGAGTGCTGATGAAGCTACCACAACTCACAGATAGCAGAAACCTACCACACAATCTCCTAGAGATTAGCCAACACAACAAGCCTAAATATAAGAGAAGGGTTAAAAAAAAAAGTTCATTTTCCCAGAGACTTCTCAAGAAAAAGTATCTTCCTTTGAAAAAGGAGCACCCAAGACAACAGCTTTCCTCAGTGAATTTAAATCCTATTTTAAGAACAGAATCATCTAGACAGAATTGCATGTGGAGTTTTCTTCCTACCATGATAAGTGTAGCAATAATGTTGGAAAGACCGACTCTATGCTTTGGACTAGGTGAGCCCTCTTAAGGGTCCTTTTCAAATTCCTAAGCTATAGTTTTGGGAGTCATTTAACAGAAAGCTTTTACAGAAATTGTAGTCAATCACATTATAGTAGGTTTCCTATTATTCATCCTGGTCATTGTTTTATTTATTTATTTTTTTGCGGTACGCGGGCCTCTCACTTTTGTGGCCTCTCCCGCTGCGGAGCACAGGCTCCGGACGCGCAGGCTCAGCGGCCATGGCGCACGGGCCCAGCCGCTCCGTGGCATGTGGGATCCTCCCAGACCGGGGCACGAACCCGTGTCCCCTGCACTGACAGGCGGACTCTCAACCCCTGCACCACCAGGGAAGCCCTGGTTATTGTTTTAATAACAATAAAGTGACAGACTGATAAGAAAATGTGGCTCTATGTTCTTTGGGTTCTTTTTGTTTTCCTGTAAAGTTTCTTAGATTTCTAACTTATTTTGAAGATGTTGATTTACATAGAGATTTAGTGCAACATTCTATGTTTGTGGCATTTACTTGGTCTTTACCTATGCATTTTTTTAATGAAGAAAATGTATCAATAAAATTAATGAAAATGTTATATGAATAGATAGAATAATGGCTGGAACAATGAGTATTCTTAGAGGACAATAAAAAAACCCTTTAGATTAGTGTCATTATAAATCATTCATTGACAATGGGAACAGAACCTTTCCTAGGCCCAGAGAACTTAGGTAACTTGTCTGAGGTCACACAGCTAGAAAGGGCAGAACAAGACTGGAAGTTAGTCTTTTTGGCTTTCAAAATGCCCCTGGTGTGGGAATATACACCATTCAGAGTACAAGTAGAGGGGATAGATCTTAAGGAAAAGAATGGACACTTCTATTGCAAAGGAGGAGAGCCTGAAAGAGAATGCATGTGAGGTAAGCTTGCAGTTGAGGTGGTAGATAGGCAGTAACTGAACGACTTTTTTAAAAGACGATGATCTCTATTTTCTTGGCGAGACTATTGGCCTTAAGTAAGGCAGTGAGTGTTTGAGGAAAAAGTCAAAGGTTTTGGAGAAGCCACGGGAGTGAGGAGTGCAGGATAAAGGAGTTGAACAAAGATAACTTTAAGAATTGAAAAGGAAAAAAAAAAAGAATTGAAAACTTTTCTCCAGTTGAAATTAGAAACCAGGAATCCACAGTGGCAACAATCCATCAATTATACTGTCAAGTGAAAAAGGCAGGGTTCAATGTCATTGGTTCAATTCCATTTTGTAAAACACCTATATGTGTGTATAAAACATGTGCAGGAAAATGTATAGTATATACACCAATTTGTTACAGTGGTTACTTCTAGGAGGTGAATGCCTTTGAGGTTGGGGGAAAGGACTTTTACTTTTTACTCCATATATTTCTGTATGGTTTGAACTTTTGTAGCAATATATTCTTGCATTACTTGTATAAAAAATGGGGAATGTGATGGTCTGGTAAAGGCTTTAAGTTCCTGAGCATGTCTATGTTTCCATATAGATCATCTAGAGCCAATTATATAGTGACCTGAAGCTTCAGAGCCAGGAAAAGTCCTATCTGGCTCCTCACAGCACAGCTCACAGCTGCTGCAAAACCCACAAGGCTTAAAACAGAGCCAGCACTCTAGAATTAGTGGTATCTGGTCCCACTGCTGCTGTGGTGGAGGATTCCAACTAACCATACTGCTTGCATCTGTCCATTAAAAGTCATTCAGACTAAGAGAAGATCTGGAAGGCTCATAAAATTATACTTTCCAGCTGCTGAAAACTGTGCTTATAGGGAATCTCCCTCCGGCTTGTGGGGGAGGTTTCCAGGTTCTGTTTTGGCATCTGTGATGAGTGACAGTTGCAGAAATTTCATGGCTGGCCCCGAATGTAAGTGCTTTCCTGTTTATATTTGTATCTCAAGATAAATCTAAAGCAACACCAGTTAATTTCTTGAAATATTTCTAGTCAATGCAGTTTTCCTGTGAAGATTAATTCTACAGAACAAGACAGATGGGAGATACCAATGACAAATGAACATTCAATAAGCAAGACTCTTCTTGATAAAGGAAACAGAAATTGAGGATTGAAGGCCAAGAATCAAAATTAAACTGTCCATCCTGATTACATAGCATTAATACTGGAAAGGACCTGGAAGGTAGAGAGATTCAAATTTGAGTTTCACCACTTAGGAGGTGTGAGACTTTGGGGAGAATTACTGAACTTCTTCAATCCACAGTTTGCTCATTTTCAATGGGGAATAATAAGACTTAGTTCACTGGGTCATTGTGACATCCAAATGAGACAAAATATAAATGGAGAGGTTTTTTTGCAATATTAATTCATGTGGGATTTTTTTTCTCTATATTTTCCCCATCTTCATTTTCCAAGAAGGTCCTTTGTGTATCTCTTCCTTGGGAGTTATTATAAGGAAGAAAGCTGTTGTTTGAAGACAAAGTTGTTTTTCCTATGTTTCGTGAAAGCTTAAACTCATCAAGGAGATTGTTTTAAGTATGAGTGGGGTGGGAGGGGAGTGGGTATCCTTACAAGGAATGAAATGGAACAGAGAGGAAGTGGACATTTCCCCCCAATTTAGGGAAAGGATGAAGAATGTTCCATGAGGATGGGGGAACTACTGTTCTTCTGGAAGTTGGATCTCCACAGGTGTGTGGAGTACATGTGAAACTATATGCTAATACCTGGCTCCCAGACTTGTAAATATTACTGTGCCCCAAAGGAGCACACTCCCATACTTGCATACTTCCAAGGGACTATTTGGGCTTGAGTAATGAGCATCTTAGTTGGTGGTCCAAAGTGTGGACCAAAGCCCGGAGTGGTTTCTCCATTTATTTTTTTCTTATAAGACCCATTGAACCTTTTGTATAACTCAGTTGGATGGCAGCGTGTCTTTGCCTGTAGTCCTTTGAGATCACAGCTTGAGACAAAGGCTGGGGTGTAGGTAATTTATTTGAGAAGTAATCTCATGGAACAGGAGTTCAGCACAGGAAATGAGGGGAAGTCAATAAAAGGTTGCATTATTGAATTGGTTACTGGCATGGTTTCAAATCAGAATTGTCCCCCCAGAGAGGACTAGGAACAAGAGGGAGAACTGTTTATTCTTCTGCTCCTGCCTCCCATCAGTTGGGACACTAACCTCTCTGGTTTGCATGTATGTGAGAGCTGAGCAGGCACCTACGAGCACTCACAAAAAGGAATCAGAGAAGCCCTGAGGCAGGAAGTGAGGGAAACTAGGCACAGGCTTGAGGGGAGGCACTTTCAGTGCAAAGAGGGAGGAAGCCTGCAGGAACCTGTTTACCACAGCCATGGCTGGAATCGGAGTTGAGGGTTAGAGGATGTGAAGTGGGGTTCCAGGTGTCTGATACAGAGAGAGGCTCAATAATGACTGAGCAATATGGGGCATAGAGATTTTAAAAATTTATTTTCCTCCTGATTAAAAAGATATATATATATATATATTTGGAGTAGAAACTAACAATTTGATTAAATACAACTGTAATCTTTCTGACATACCCTTATTTGGGGTCTAAAATTTAATCCTGCTGTAGTAGCACAATGCCTAACATAACAGGTACTAAAAAAATACTCAATGAAACGAACAAAAAAATGTTAGTTTCCTTTCTCTAATCACACATGAATATACATAATAAGCACACACACATGTATACACACAGTCTTTTCTAAAAATAAGAGGAAAGATATTAGTAAGTGCTGTGATTCCATTATGAGTTTGTACCTGTGTGATGTTAGCATTTGGCTCTGAACCTCCTAGAAACTGACCAACAGTCACCCCTCACCTGGCTGGCAACAGAGTCCTCACAGTGCCGTCTAATGGTACATAGAGCTACTCCATTAGCCCTCTGAGGAAGAAATTAGTTCTGAGCCCTCCAGAGCGGAATGACCCAGCAGAGCTGTATCAGAGCATTAACTGTCCAGTTTGCCCCACTTTGTAGGTCCCATAAAGGCACACAGGGTAAGCCCTTATGCTCCAAGACCACACTTTCAGAAGCACCCTGTGAAATCCATCCTTTCTTCTTGGCAAGAGTATCTAAATTTCAGGTATTTAGAGGACCTGGATACAAAACCCAACATTTTTTCACTGTTCAGACTCTAATCCTGTCCCTTCTTATAGAGCATATAAATATTCATAGAAATGAAGGAAAAATCATTATGCGAGTCCTGAAGGCCTACCTGCAAACACAACTAGAATTACAATCCTTAATTACAAGAATAATAGAGAAGAGCTGCTTCTGAAGGAAACGTAACATAAACATATTATGGCTTATTGACTGGAGTCTGGGGATACCTGGCTGTAACAGTATTTTTATATAAGTGGTCCCCTTTGTAATTCTATGTACTGTATTTTATGGATTTACAACTATTAATCTGAGAAGGAATCCAAAGCTTCACCAGAGTGCTAAAGAGTTACTTAGCACGTTAAGAACAGCTGTAAAAATTTGTATGTGCTAGTGTGAGGAAACCTTTTAATCTTACCACACGGTGGTGCTATTGCTTTGAGCGTAGGGAGACTAAGGCAGGGTTCTTGAACAGGCATACAAATTACCTCAGAGAAGCTTGAGGAACAAGGGGTGACGTGGCTGCAGAAAGTTACAATAGTCTTAAGAGAAAGTTTCAAATTCCTAGCAGATAAAATGCAAATCCATTAACTAAGACATTGATGATCTAATACATTTACGTGATTTAATATATAAAATGTGGTTGGGTTTTACTGTTTTAAAATAGTATGTAACACAAAAATGCAAGGTTTTAAGGACCTACTGGCTAACCAATTCCCTAAACATTTATTTTACACAATATTATAGGTTCTCTTCAACACACAGATGGCTCACTATGTGGTACTATTGTTCTTGCTGTGTTGTCCGAGTTTTATTTTTCCCATTAGCTCCATTCTGGATTTTTGTATGTAGATATTGTACTTGGCATGCATTGAATTCCAGCTAGATTCAATCATTCATTACATGCAGATGGAAAGTTCAAAGTAGAAGATACAACTCCTGCAGAAGAACTAAAAACTGTCTGATGGAAATTGCATGAAGAACCCAAGGAAGAAACATAACAGAGCTGGTTACGTCGGCAAAAGCAAAATATACTTACAGATGAAACAATTTGCTTTAAAAGAATATGAGGGAGAAGGTGGTGGTGGGAAGTAGGTGGTTGTATAGGTGAAATGGGATGAGCATGTGATAACTGTTAAAGCAGGGTGATAGGTAAATGGGTGTTCCTTATGCAATTTATTTTTGAATATTTTTGAAATTTTTCGTAAAAAATAAAATTAGCATATACATAAAATAACATAATGCTAAAGGGCTGGGTAAGTGAATTTTTGGTAATCGGATTCAGGAGTGTGAGAACACACATCAAGCCACAAAATTAATGGAAATGAAGGAAGAATACTAATGCAGAAAATGTTTTAAGGCAAAGGAAGTGAATAAACTGGAGTCAAGTGTGATACTGAGTTTATATTATTCAATCATCATTTAGATTAAACTCTGTTGGCAAGAAAAATACTTCACAACATTTTTCTAGCAAATCTAAAATCAGTTTTTGAGACTTTAACTATCCTGGCCTTTTTTTCTTTTAGTGGGGGTAAGGGGATTGGCAAAAGAGTCAGCAAAGAACTGTTAGGAAACACGAGGGACTCTTCTTTTCAGCAAAAGGGGCTGGAAGAAGGCTGGTCCTTCCAATTAGCCTTGTAAATTCTTCATGGCTTTAAAAAGAGAAGACTTAACTAGTTTATTTTTATTATCAATGATCCACTCAAAGATATTTCTTTTGAGAAATCTGTTTTATCTCCACTGACAAAAGAGGATCTTCTCAGGTTGTTACAAATGTATGTCTACGGGATTTAATATTTTTGAAAAGGTTACATGAAAATGTGTTTGTATCCATGAATATCTCCTTTTCATTTTTTAATTACAGTATAGTTGATATACAATATCATATTAGTTTTAGGTGAACAACATAGTAATTCAGTATTTCTATAGATTATCCTCCATTTAAAGTTACTACAAAATAATGGCTATATTTTTCTGTGCTGTACAATATATTCTTGTTGCTTTTTTATTTTGTACATAGTAGTCTGTAGCTGTTAATCCCATACCCCTATCTTGCCACTCCCCCTTTCTCTCCCCAATGAACAACTAGTTTGTTCTCTATATCTGTGAATCTATTTGTTCTGTTATATATATTTGTTTGTTTTATTTTTTAGATTACACATATAAGTGATAACATATAGTACTTGTCTTTTTCTGTCTGACTTCCTACACTAAGTACTATATTCTCTGGGTCCACGCATGTTGTTGTAAATGGCAACATTTCATTCTGTTTTTTACAACTGAGTAATATTCCATTGTGTGTGTGTGTGTGTGTGTGTGTGTGTGTGTGTGTGTATACACACACACACATATAAAACACGTCTTCTTTTTTAATTTAATTTTTATTTTATATTAGAGTATAGTTGATTTACAATGTTGTGTTAGTTTCTTTCTTTTTTTTTGCAGTATGTGGGCCTCTCACTGTTGTGGCCTCTCCCATTGCGGAGCACAGGCTCCAGACGCACAGGCTCAGCGGCCATGGCTCACGGGCCCAGATGCTCCACAGCATGTGGGATCTTCCCAGACCGGGGCACGAACCCGTGTCCCCTGCATCAGCAGGCGGACTCTCAACCACTGCGCCACCAGGGAAGCCCAGTTTCTTTTCCTTTTTTTTTTTTTTAATTTTTGAATTTCATTTATTTTTTTATACAGCAGGTACTTATTAGTTATCCATTTTATACATATTAGTGTATACATGTCAATCCCAATCTCCAAATTCATCCCACCACGCCCCCCCAACCCCTCCGCCGCTTTCCTCCCTTGGTGTCCATATGTGTGTTCTCTACATCGGTGTCTAAATTTCTGCTCTGCAAACTGGTTCATCTGTACCATTTTACTAGGTTGCACATATATACGTTAACATACGATATTTGTTTTCCTCTTTCTGGCTTACTTCACTCTGTATGACAGTCCTAGATTCATCCACGTCTCTACAAATGGTCCAGTTTGGTTCCTTTTTATGGCTGAGTAAGATTCCATTGTATATACGTACCACGTCTTCTTTATCCATTCATCTGTTGATGGGCATTTAGGTGGCTTCCATGACCTGGCTATTGTACATAGTGCTGCAATAAACATTGGAGTGCTTGTGTCTTTCTGAATTATGGTTTTCTCTAGGTATATGCCCAGTAGTGGGATTGCTGGGTCATATGGTAATTCTACTTTTAGTTTTTTAAGGAAACTCCACACTGTTCTCCATAGTGGCTGTATCAATTTACATTCCCACCAACAGTGCAAGAGGGTTCCCTTTTCTCCACACCCTGTCCAGCATTTGTTATTTGTAGATTTTCTGATGATGCCCATTCTAACTGGTGTGAGTTGATACCTCATTGTGGTTTTGATTTGTATTTCTCTAACGATTAGTGATGTTGAACATCCTTTCATGTGTTTGTTGGCCATCTGTATATCTTCCTTGGAGAAATGTCTATTTAGATCTTCTGCCCGTTATTTTTTATTTTTATTTTTTTTGCGTATGCAGCCTCTCACCACTGTGGCCCCTCCCGCTGCAGAGCACAGGCTCCGGACGCGCAGGCCCAGCGGCCATGGCCCATGGGCCCAGCTGTGCCACAGCATGCGGGATTCTCCCGGACCGGGGCACAAACCCGTGTCCCCTGCATCGGCAGGTGGACTCTCAACCACTGCGCCACCAGGGAAGCCCCTATGCCCGTTTTTGGACTGGGTTGTTTGTTTTCTTGATATTGATCTGCATGAGCTGCTTGTATATTTTGGAGATTAACCCTTTGTCAGTTGCTTTGTTTCCAAATATTTTCTCCCATTCTGAGGGTTGTCTTTTCATCTGGTTTAGGGTTTCCTTTGTTGTGCAAAAGCTTTTAAGTTTCATTAGGTCCCATTTGTTTATTGTTGTTTTTATTTCCATTTCTCTAGGATGTGGGTCAAAAAGGATCTTGCTGTGATTTATGTCAAACAGCGTACTTCTTATGTTTTCCTCTAAGTGTTTTATAGTGTCTGGCCTTACATATATGTCTTTAATCCATTTTGAGTTTATTTTTGTGTATGGTGTTAGGAAGTGTTCTAATTTTATTCTTTTACATGTAGCTGTCCAGTTTTCCCAGCACCACTTATTGAAGAGGCTGTCTTTTTTCTCCATTGTATATTCTTGTCCCCTTTATCAAAGATAAGATGACCATATGTGTGTGGGTTTACCTCTAGGCTTTCTATCCTGTTCCATTGATCTATATTTCTGTCTTTGTGCCAGTACCATACTGTCTTGATCACTGTAGCTTTGTAGTATAGTCTGAAGTCAGGGATCCTGATTCCTCAAGCTCCGTTTTTCTTTCTCAAGATTGCTTTGGCTATTCAGGGTCTTTTGTGTTTCCACACAAATTGTGAAATTTTTTGTTCTAGTTCTGTGAAAAATGCCATTGGTAGTTTGATAGGGATTACATTGAATCTGTAGATTGCTTTGGGTAGTATGCTCATTTTCACAATGTTGATTCTTCCAATCCAAGAACATGGTATATCTCTCCATCTGTTTGTATCACCTTTAATTTCTTTCATCAGTGTCTTATAGTTTTCTGCCTACAGGTCTTTTGTCTCCTCAGGTAGGTTTATTCCTAGGTATTTTATTCTTTTTGTTGCAATGGTAAATGGGATTGTTTCCTTAATTTCTCTTTCAGATTTTTCATCATTGGTGTATAGGAATGCAAGAGATTTCTGTGCATTAATTTTGTATCCTGCTACTTTACCAAATTCATTGATTAGCTCTAGTAGTTTTCTGGTAGCATCTTTAGGATTCTCTATGTATAGTATCATGGCATCTGCAAACAGTGACAGCTTTACTTCTTCTTTTCTGACTTGGATTCCTTTTATTTCTTTTCCTTCTCTGATTGACTGTGGCTAAAACTTCCAAAATTATGTTGAATAATAGTGGTGAGAGTGGGCAACCTTGTCTTCTTCCTTATTTTAGAGGAAATGGTTTCAGTTTTTCACCATTGAGAATGATATTGGCTGTGGGTTTGTCATATATGGCCTTTATTATGTTGAGGTAAGTTCCCTCTATGCCTACTTTCTGGAGAGTTTTTATCATAAATGGGTGTTGAATTTTGTTGAAAGCTTTTTCTGCATCTATTGAGATTATCATATGGTTTTTATCCTTTAGTTTATTAATATGGTGTATCATATTTATTGATTTGTGTATACTGAAGAATCCTTGCATTCCTGGGATAAACCCCACTTGATCATGGTGCATGATTCTTTTAATGTGCTGTTGCATTCTGTTTGCTAGTATTTTGTTGAGGATTTTTGCATCTGTGTTCATCAGTGATATTGGTCTCTAGTTTGCTTTTTTCGTGACATTTTTGTCTGGTTTTGGTATCAGGGTGATGTGGCCTTGTAGAATGAGTTTGGGAGTGTTCTTCCCTCTGCTATATTTTGGAAGAGTTTGAGAAGCATAGGTGTTAGCTCTTCTCTAAATGTTTGATAGAATTCATCTGTGAAGCCATCTGGTCCTGGGCTTTTGTTTGTTGGAAGATTTTAAATCACAGTTTCAATTTCATTGCTTGTGATTGGTCTGTTCATGTTTTCTATTTCTTCCTGGTTCAGTCTCCGAAGGTTGTGCTTTTTTAAGAATATGTCCAGAGACAAATTGGGAGACAGGCACTCTAGTATGGAATGGTTTCATGTAGTTGTCGGGACTCCTCAGTTCACTACCATGACATCAATAGAGCGTGTTGTGAGGTCTTCATCCTTAGTTCAAGATAGTTGCTAAGACTCCAGTTACCACATCTGTGTTTGATTCAGGAGGTTGCAGAAAGGGATAGTGATGTACCTCCTATCCTATTTCAGCAGACTTCATGGAAATCTCATACTCATTCAACAAAGATGTTTGGAGCACCACTGTGTGTCACTCATGGCTTTGGGCACTGACCATACAAAAATATAACTTAATTCTGATTGATGAGAATTTAGCCACATCGTTGCATTTAGCTTCTACAGAAGCTTAATGATATGCCCAGCTAAAAACAGAGATTTTCTTACTAAGGATGAAAGGTTAACTATAAAGGAAGGTAACTGGCAGTCTTTGCCACACTGTTATTGAAAAATAGAAAAATATTTACATTTAACATCTCAGCCTAAATCCTTAACAAAGTCTTCAAAACTCTACAAGATATAGCTTCTACCTACTCTGTATTTTCATCCTTATTTTTGTACTCCCATTACACTGGCCTTTTAAAAAAATTGCTCTAGTAAGTCATATTCCTTCCTGCTTTAGACCCTCTGCCCACATTGTTCTTTCATTCTTTATGTAGCTAACTTCTGCTTATCCTTTAAATATTTTTTACAACAGTAATTCACATACTATGTAATACATTTAAATTATGCAATTCATAGGTTTTTAGTTTACTACCAGAATTGTGCAACCATCACCACAATCAATTCTGAACATTTTCATCACCCTAATAAGAAATGACATTCCCTAGAAGTCACCCCGCATGTACCCCTAAAGCCCTCATTCCTGGGAAACCATTCATATGCTTTCTGTCTCCAGAGATTTGCCTATTCTGGACATTTCATATAAATAGAATAAAATAATATGTGACTGGCTTTTTTCATTTAGTGTGATCTTTTCAAGGTTCATCTATGTTGTAGCATGTATCAGAACTTAACTATTTTTCTTACATTATCATATTACATTGTTTGGATAAACCACATTTTATTTCTCCATTCCTTAGTTGGTGGACATTGCAGTGTTCCCATTCATTGATTATTATCAATATTGCTATGAACATCCATGTACAAGTTTTTGTGTGGACATATATTTTCATTTCTCTTGGCTATATACCTAGAAGCAGAATTGCTGGGTCATATAGAAACTCTATGTTTAATTTTTCAAGAACAGTCAGACTGTTTTGCAAAGTGGCTGCACCATATTACACTTCCACCAGCGTGTATGAAGGTTCCAATTTCTCCACATCCTTGCCAACACTTGTTCTTTTTCTGTTTTTTTAAAAAAATATAGCCATTCTAATGCATGTGAAGTGGTATCTTAGCGTGGCTTTGATTTTCATTTTCCTGATGGCTAGGGATGTTGAGTATCTTTTCATATACTTATTGGACATATGTATATCTCCTTTGGAGAAATGTACAGTAAGTCCCCTACATATGAATGAGTTCTGTTCTGAGAACGCATTCATAAGTCTAATTTGTTTATAAGTCCAACAAAGTTAGCTTAGGTACCCAAGTGACACAGTTGGCTATATAGTACTGTACTTTAATACGTTTATAATACTTTTCACACAAATAATATATAGAAAAAACAAAAAATAAACATTTTTAACCTTACAGTACAGTACCTTGAAAAGTACAGTAGTACAGTACCACAGCTAGCATACGGGGACTGGTATCGAGTGAAGAGGAAAGAAGAGTTACTGACTGGAGAAGGGAGAGGAGGTGGGAGATGGTAGAGCTGAAGGATTGTCAGCAATAGGAGATGGAGGGCAAGCTGCAATTTCACTCACGCCTGATGTTGATGGAATGCACATTCACATCTTTGAAGGTTCGCAACTTGAAGGTTTGTATGTAGAGGACTTACTGTATATTTAAATGTTTGGCCCATTTTAAAAATTGTGTTGTTGGTCTTTTTATTGTTTAGTGTTAAGAGTTCTTTATGTATTCTGGATATTAGTCCCTTATCAGATAAATGATTTGTAAAAGTATCTCCCATTCCACACATTGTCTTTTTACTTTTTTGATGGTGTGAAGCATAAAAGTGTTAAATTTTGATGAAGTCCAAGTTATTTACTTTTTCTTTGTCGTTTGTGCGTTTGGCGTCATACCTAAGAAACCATTGCCTGGTCCAATATCAGAAAGATTTACCCTTATGTTTTGTTGTAACAGTTTTATGTTTTAGTTTTCATCTAGGTCTTTGATCCTTTTTTTTAAAGAAGATGTTGGGGGTAGGAGTTTATTAATCTATTAATTTATTTTTGCTGTGTTGCGTCTTCGTTTCTGTGTGAGGGCTTTCTCTAGTTGTGGCAAGTGGGGGCCACTCTTCATCGCGGTGCGCGGGCCTCTCACTATCGTGGCCTCTCTTGTTGCAGAGCACAGGCTCCAGATGCGCAGGCTCAGTAGCTGTGGCTCATGGGCCCAGCTGCTCCGCGGCATGTGGGATCCTCCCAGACCAGGGCTCGAACCCATGTCCCCTGCATTAGCAGGCAGATTCTCAACCACTGCGCCACCAGGGAAGCCCCTAGGTCTTTGATCCATTTTTAGTTAAATTTTGCATATGGTGTGAGGGGCTAATTTCATTTTTTTTACATGTGGATATCCAGGTGCCCCACACCATCTGTTGAAAAAACTGTTCTTCCCCATTGAATTATCTTGGCATTCTTGTAGAAAATCAGTTGACTATAGACACATGGGTTTATTTGTGGACTCTCAAATCTATTTCATTTTTCTATATGTATATCCTTATGCAAGTACCATACTATCTTGATTTCTACAACTTTGCTGTAAGTTTTGAGATTGGAATTAGTGGTCCTCCAACCATGTTCTTCTTTTTCAAGATTGTTTTAGTATCTTTCAAATCATATTATTTTTTACTTATATATAATTGACTTACAATATTATACTAGCTTCAGATGTACAACATAGTGACTCAATATTTTTATACATTATGAAATGATCACCACAATAAGTCTAGTTACCATCTGTCACCATACAAAGATATTATGATATCCCTGACTATATTTCCCATGCTGTACATTTTATCCCTTTGACTCATCTCTTTTATAACTAGAAGTTTGTATTTCCTAATCTCTCTTACCTATTTTACTCATATCCCCACCCTCCTTCCATCTGGCAATCACATGTTTGTTCTCTGTATCTATGAGTCTGTTTCTGCTTTGTTATGTTTATTCATTTGGGGTTTTTTTAGATTCCACATGTAAGTGAAATTATATTTGTCTTCCTCTGTTTGATTTATTTTGCTAAGCATAATAATACCCTATAGGTCCATTAATGTTTTTGCAAATGGCAAGATTTTATTCATTTTTAATGGCTGAATAATATTCTGTTGTGTATATATACCACATCTCCTTTAACCAGTCATCTATTGATGGACACTTAGGTTGCTTCCAAATCTTGACTTGTGAAAATAATGCAATGAACATAGGGGTTCATGTAGCTTTTTGAATTAGTGCTTTTGTTTTCTTTGGTATTTACCCAGAAGTGGAATTGATGGATCATATGGTACTTCTATTTTTAATTTTTTGAGAAATCTCTATACTGTTTTCCATAAAGTATGCCCCAGTTTACATTCCTACTACAGTACACAAGGGTTCTTCCTTTTTCTCCACATCCTCACCAACACCTATTATTTGTTGTCTTTTTGATAACAGCTATACTGACAGGAGTGAGGTTATATCTCATTGTGGTTTTGATTTGCATTTCCCTGATAATTAGTGACGCTGATCATCTTTTTATGTGTTTTTTGGCCACCTGTTTTTCTTCTTTGGAAAAATGCCTATTCAGAATCTCTGCCCGTTTTAAAATCAGATTTTTTTTTTGATGTTGAGTTGTATGAGTCCTTTGTATATTTTGGATATGAATGCCTTATCACATATATCATTTGCAAATATCTTCTCCTGTTCAGTAAGTGGCCTTTTCATTTTGTTGATAGTTTCCTTTGCTGTGCAAAAGCTTTTCAGTTTGATGGCAGCCCATTTGCTTATTTTGGCTTTTGTTTCCCTTGCCTGAGGAAACAGATCCAAAAAAATTATTATTAAGACTGATGTCAAAGAGCATACTGCCTCGGTTTTCTTCTAGGAGTTTTATGGATTCAGGTCTTATATTTAAGTCTTAATCTATTTTGAGTTTATTTTTGTATATCTGTGAGAAAGTAGCCCAGTTTGATTATTTTGAATGTAGCTTTCCACTTTTCTCAACACCATTTATTGATGAGTGAGGCTGTCTTTTCCCCATTGTATACTCTTACCTTCTCTGTCATAGATTAATTGCCCATATGAGAGTGGGTCCATTTCTGAACTCTCTATTCTGTTCCTTGATCCATGTGTCTGTTTTTGTGCCAGTACCATACTGTTTTGATTACTGTAGCATTGTAGTATAAAGTCAGGGAGCATGATACCTCAAGCTTTATTTTTCTTTCTCAAGATTGTTTGGGATCTTTTGTGTTTCTATACAAATTTTAGAATTTTTTGCTCTAGTTCTGTGAAAAATGTCCTTGTTATTTTGATAAGGATTGCATTGACTCTGCAGATTGCCTCAGGTAGTATGGTCATTTTAACAGTATTAATCCTTCCAATCCATGAGCATCCTATATCTTTCCATTTGTTTGTGTCATCTTTTTTTAAAAAATACACTTATTTATTTATCTATCCATCTATCTATTTATTTTTGGCTGTGTTGGGTCCTCGTTGCTGTGCGCGGGCTTTCTTTTAGTTGCAGCAAGCAGGGGCTACTCTTCGTTGTGGTGCATGGGCTTCTCATTGCGGTGGCCTCTCTTGTTGCGGAGCATGGGCTCTAGGTGCACAGGCTTCAGTAGTTGTGGGACACAGGCTCAGTAGTTGTGGCACGCAGGCTCTAGAGTGCAGGCTCACTAGTTGTGGTGCATGGGCTTAGTTGCTCCGTGGCATGTGGGATCTTCCCGGATCACGGCTCAAACCCATGTCCCCTGCATTGGCAGGCGGATTCTTAACCACTGTACCACCAGGGAAGCCCCTGTTTGTGTCATCTTTGATTTCTTTCATCCGTGTCTTATAATTTTGCAAGTACAGGTCTTTTACCTTTTTAATTAGATTTATTCCTAGCTATTCTTTTAGATGCAATTGTAAACAGGATTGTTCTCTTAATTTCTCTTTCTGATAGTTTGTTGTCAGTGTATAGAAATGAAACAGATTTCTGTACATTTATTGTGTATACTGCAATTTACTGAATTCATTTATTAGTTCTAATTTTTTTTTTTTGGCGGCATCTTTAGGATTTTCTATATATAGTATCATTCACCTGCAATCACAGTTTTACTTCTTCCTTTCTGGTTTGGATGCCTTTATTTCTTTTTCTTGTCTGATTGCTGTTGCTAGGACTTCCAATACTATGAATAAAAGGGGTGAGTGTGGGCATCCCTGTCTTGTTTCTGATCTTAGAGGAAATACTTTCAGTTTTTCACAATTGAATATGATGTTGGCTGTAGGTTTGTCATATATGACCTTTATTATGTTGAGGTATGTTCCCTGTATATCCACTTCATTGAGAGTTTTTATCATAAATTGATGCTTGATTTTTTCCAAAGACTTTTCTGTGTTTATTGAAATGATAATATGACTTTTATCCTTCAGTTTGTCAAAGTGGTATATGATGTTGATTGATTTGTGGATATTGAACCATCCTTGCATCCTTGTGATAAATCTCACTTGATCATGGTGTATGATCCTTTTAATGTATTGTTGTATTTGGCTTGCTAATATTTTATGTCTTCAGTGACACATTTGTTCTTTATTAGCACATTTTTTAGCCTCCATAGATTTGTGGTTTTTTGCAGTTTTTTTCCTTGTAGTTGATTTCTAGTCTCATGCCATTGTGGTCAGAAAAGATGCTTGACATGATTTCAATCTTAAATTTATTGAGACTTGTTTTGTGGCCTAGCTTGTGATCTATCGTGGAGAAAGTTCCATATGCACTTGAAAAGAATGTGTTTTCTGCTGCTTTTGAATGGAATGTTCAATATATATCTATTAAGTTCACCCATTATAAGGTGTTGTTTAAGACCATTGTTTCCTTATTGATTTTCTGTCTTCTGGATGATCCATCCATTGATGTAAGTGGGGTATAAAAGTCCCCTACTATTATTGTGTTACTGTCAATTTCTCTCTTTGTGTTTGTTAGTATGCTGTATGCTTTTAGGTGTTCCTATGTTGGGTGCATATATATTTACAATTGTTATATCTCCTTCTTGGATTGATCCCTTTATTGTCATATTATGCCTTTCTTTGTCTCTTGTTACAGTCTTTGTTTTAGAGTCTATTTTGTCTGATACAAGTATTGCTACCTCAGCTTTTTGTTTCCATTTTCATAGAATATCTTTTCCATTCCCTCACTTTCAGTCTGTGTCTGTCTTTAGCTCTTAAGTGAGTCTCTTGTGGCAGCATATAGGTGGGTCTTGTTTTATTAGGCATTCAGCCACTCCATGTCTTTTGATTGGAGTATAGTCAATTTACATTTAAAGTAATTATTGATAGGTATGTACTTACTGCATTTTAAAAATTGTTTTCTAGTTCTTTTTTGTTCCTTTCTTCTTCTTTTGCTCTCTTCTTTTCTGATTTGATGACTATTTTTAGTGTTATGTTTGGATTCAGTTCTCGCTTTTTTGTGTGTTGTTTCAATTTCTTTCATAGATATTCATATTATCTATTTCTCCTTGTGTTTTCCTTGTTTGTGTCTTTAAAGGAACTGGTCTATTTCAGATAAGTTGTCAAATTTGTCAGTATTGAGTTGTTCATAGTGTTCCTTTATTAATCTTATAATGTGTTGACATTAGTACTAATGACCCCTTTTTCTTTTCTGATATTGATAATTTGTGCCTTCTCTCACTTTTTCTTGGTTAGACTGATGAGAGCTTCATCAATTTAATTGATGTTTTCAGAGAACAAGCTTTTGGCTTCATTGATTTTCTCCATTGTTTTTCTTTTAACAATTTCATTCACATCTGATCTAATTTTTATTATATATTTTCTTCTGTTTGCTTTAGGCTTCAATTGTTCTTCTTTCTTCAGTTTCCTAAGATGGAAGCTAAATAACTGATATTAAATCTTTATCCTTTGATCAATAATATATGAATCTAATGATTTAAATTCCCCTCTAATCCCTGCTGTTGCTGCATCTCACAAATTTTGAAAAGTTGTATTTTCATTTAGTTCAAAGTATTTTTTATTTTCTCTTAAGACCTGTTATTTGACCCATGGATTATTTAGAAATGCGTTATTTAATTTCCATATATTTGTGAATTTTCCAGCTATCTTTCTATTACTTATTTCTATCACTTATCACTATTTCATTGTGGTATGAGAACATTCTTTTTATTTTTTATTTTTTTGCGGTACACAGGCCTCTCACTGTTGTGGCCTCTCCCGTTGCGGAGCACAGGCTCCGGATGCACAGGCTCAGCAGCCATGGCTCATGGGCCCAGCTGCTCCGTGGCATGTGGGATCCTCCCAGACCGGGGCACGAACCCGTGTCTCCTGCATCGGCAGGCAGACTCTCAACCACTGTGCCACCAGGGAAGCCTGAGAACATTCTTTGTATGATTTCTATTTTTTTACATCTGTTAAAGTTTGTTTTACAGCCCAGAATGTTGTCTATCATGGTGAGTGTTCATGGTTGAGAAGACTGTGTATTCTGCTGTCATTGGGAGGAGTGTTCTATAAATATCAATTAGATGTAGTTGATAGCACTGTTCTCCTATATCCTTACTGCTTTTCTGCTTGCTTGATCTATTTATTACTAATGGAAGGGTATTGAAGTCCCTGTTCTAATAAAATGGGTTTGTCTTCAAGTTCTATCAGTTTTTGTCATATATTTTGACACTTTCTTGTTAGGTGTATACATATCTAATATTGTTATGTTTTCTCAGAGAATTCATCATTATGTACTGCCTTTATCATTGTGCAATGCCCTTCTTTAACTTTGATAATCTTTCTTGTTCCAAAGTCTTTTTTGTCTGGTATTAGTATAGATACTCCAGGTTTCTTTTGTGCTGCTGTCCCTTTACTATTAAGTTAATAAAGTCTTCACCTTTATAGTGGGGTTTTTTTCTTCAGGGAATGATATTTTAAGGCTTGATTTTTTTTTTTTTTTTGTCATGATTCTCTACTGATTCCTCCATGATGGTGTAATCTTCTTCAACAGTGACCAGGACCTTCTTGCTCACCAGACTAAAGATGTCTTCAGGCAGATAGCCTTTGCGCTCATCTGTCTTTATAGTGACCATGTCCAGTGTTAGAGGATGCTTTCTGGAATTTTCTAAAGTTGGTTTCTTGTAAACAACAAAAAGTTAGGTCTTTTTTTCACTCTGATAATCTGTCTTTTAATTGGCATATTTAGAACATTCACATTTAAAGTGATTATTTATATAGTTGTATTAATATCTACCATGTTTTTAACTGTATTCTATTCATTGCATTTGTTTTTTTTCTTCTTTTCTCCTATCTTTTTTGCCTTCTCTTGTTTTAATTGAATATTTTATATGACTCCATTTTATCTCCTCTATTAACCAATCAATTATTCTGTTTAAAAACTGTAGTGAAATTTAAAACGTACATTTTTAACTAGTCTAAGACACTTTCAGATAACACTATGTCACTTCACGTGGGCAGATACCTTAAAACAGAGTACTTCTGGGCTTCCCTGGTGGCGCAGTGGTGGTTGAGAGTCCGCTTGCCGATGCAGGGCAAATGGGTTCGTGCCCCGATCCGGGAAGATCCCACATGTCGTGGAGCGGCTGGGCCCGTGAGCCATGGCCGCTGAGCCTGCGCATCTGGAGCCTGTGCTCTGCAACAGGAGAGGCCACAACAGTGAGAGGCCCGTGTACCGCAAAAAAATAAAAACAAACAAACAAAAAAACAGAGTACTTCTAATTCCTCCCTCTTATCCTTTGTGATATTACTGTCATTCATTTCATTTATATACATGCTATAATGACCCACTACCTTGTTACTATTATTGCTTTAAAAAGTTATATCTTAAATTTACTTAATTAAGATTAAGAAAAATAAAAGTTTTATTTCACTTTTATTTATTCCCTGATTCTATTCCTTATTTTTATGTGGCAGGTTTCTGAGCTGTATTATTTTTCTTCCGCCTACAGAACTTCTTTTTTTTTTTGAGTCAAAATAATTTTATTATAATATTGCTTACATATGTACAAACTTAACACTATATAGAAATTTCTTAATCTCATTACATTTTTACCATTATAAAATCTAAACCAATTTCAAAATCAAAACACAGTATAAAAATAGAATTAAAAAATTAACAATATTAATTCAATATGCTAGATTTTATTTCACTAAAATCACCATTAGTAAGAATGTGAAGTACTGATTGCTTGTGGTATGGGCTCCTTTGAGATTGGCATGTCTACAGTTTATTTTATTTCATTTTTTTAGACTTTATTATGGAAAATTTCAAACACAAAAGTGGAAGGAGTAGTGTAATAAATCCTCATGAATCCATCAATTAGCTTTAAGAATTATCAACACATGGCCAGTCTCATCTCATCTATATCATTCTCTTGTCCCCTCTTCATTTTTTTTATACAGTAGGTCATTGTTGCTTATTTATTTAATTATATTTTAAATTTTATTTATTTATTTTTCTGGCTGCATTGGGTCTTTGTTGCTGTGCACAAGCTTTCTCTAGTTGCGGCGAGTGGGGGCTACTCTTTGTTGTGGTGTGTGGGCTTCTAATTGTGGTGGTTTCTCTTTGTTGTGGAGCACAGGCTCTAGGCACATGGGTTGCAGTAGTTGTGGTACACGGGCTCAGTAGTTGTGGCTCATGGGCTCAGTTGCTCCATGGCATGTGGGATCCTCCCAGACCAGGGCTTGAACACATATCCCATGTCTCGGCAGGTGGATTCTTAACCACTGTGCCACCAGGGACGTCTGGTTATTTATTTTAAATACAGCAGTGTGTACATGTCAATCCCAAACTCCCTAACTATCCATCGACAGAGGAATGGATAAAGAAGTTGTGGTTCATATATACAATGGAATATTACTCAGCCATTAAAAAGAATGAAATAATGCCATTTGTAGCAACATGGTTGGACCTAGAGATCATCATACTGAGTGAAGTAAGTCAGAGAAAGAGAAATATCATATGATATTGCTTATATGTGGAATCTAAAACAAATGATACAAATGAACTTATTTACAAAACAGAAACAGACTCACAGACTTAAGAGAACGAACTTATGGTTACCAAGGGGGAAGGGGGAAGGGGAGGGATAGTTACACAACTCCTTTTAATATTTATTCTGGTGATTAATTCTCTGTTGTTGTGGGTTTTTTGTTTTGTTTTGATTTTATCTGAGAAAATCTTTTTTTAATCCCTTACTTTTGGAGAGTAATTTCACTGGATATAGAATTCCAGGTCGGTGTTTTTTTTTTTTGTTTTTTCCCAACACTTTAAATATTTCACTCCACTTTCTTCTTGCTTGCATGGTTTCTGACAAGAAGTCTACTCTAAGTCTTATCCTTGTTGCTCTAGAGATAATGTATTCTTTTTTGCAAAGATTATTTTCAGATTATCTTTTTTGTTTTTGGTTTTTGTAGTTTTAAAAAAATTTTATTTATTTATTTTTGGCTGCCTTGGGACTTTGTTGCTGCACGTGGGCTTTCTTTACTTGTGGTGCATGGGCTTCTCATTGCTGTGGCTTCTCCGTGGCAGAGCATGGGCTCTAGGCACATGGGCTTCAGTAGTTGTGCCACGTGAGCTCAGTAGCTGTGGCTCACTGGCTCTAGAGCATAGGCTCAGTATTTGTGGCACACAGGCTTATTTGCTCCACGGCATGTGGGATCTTCCCAGATAAGGGCTCAAACTTGTGTCCCCTGCATTAGCAGGCAGATTCTTAACCACTGCACCACCAGGGAAGCCCAGTTTTTATAGTTTTAATATGATGCACAATTATATATGTGGGGGTTTGAGGTTGTTGTTTAGTTTCATTTATCCTTCTTGGTGTTCTCTGAGCTCCTTGGATCTGTGGCTTGTCTGGCATTAATTTTGGAAAGTCTTGATCATTAGTATTTTACATATTCTTCTGTTTCTTCTCACTTTCTTCTCCTACTCGTACTCTAATTATATGCCTAGTACCCCTTTTGATATTGTCCCACATTTCTTGGATATTATGTTCTGGTTTTCTTGTCTTTCTTTTTTTCTCTCTTTGCATTTCAGGTTGGGAAGTTTCTACTGACATATATTGAGGCTCACTGATCTTTTTTCAGTCATGTTGTGACTACTGATGAGTCCATCAAAGACATTCTTCATTTCTGTTACTATGTTTCTTATTTCTACAACTTCCTTTTGATTCTTTATTAGAGTTTCTACCTCTCTGCTTATATTCTCCATCTGTTCTTGCATGTAGTCTATCTTTTCCATTATAGCACTTAACAATAATCATAGTTATTTAAATTCCCTGTCTGATAATTCCAATATCTATGTCACATCTGAATCTGGTTCTGCTGATTGCATCTCTTTAGACTGTGTCTTTTCTTGTCTTTAGAGGATTAATACTAAACTGGTTAGAAATTCAACTGTTTTAAATATTTCCTGTAGATATTGGTGCCAGAGACTTCAAATTCCTGCAGTGTCTTTGTCTCACCTGTTGACTTTGGGCTTCTCTCAGTACTCCTCCTCAGAAAATCTGTATCTTGCATCTGTTTCAGCTGTGGTCCATAGTTGTTATTGTGCAGCCCCATCTGTGTGGCATAGGGGAGGGGGAACATTCTACCATCTTCTGATTACATCTCAGTCTTTTAGTGGGTCTATGTCTTCAGGCTGTGACCTTTACAAGTGTTGCTTCAGTGATATAGCTTTTCCATCCTACCTTCTACTTCCTTCCCTTGTTTCAGCTTTACAAATCTATTTTATTGAAGACCTTATGCCTGTTGAGTATGCTTTTTTCCCCCATATTAGGTGAGACAGAAAAGCTAAAGGAGAATAAAATAGAAGGAATGCTTTTCCAAGCTGTGATAAGGCTCTGACAATGTACTTTCACCTAGAGAGTGGTTCTTTGTCATGGAGAAGATCCTGGGCATATTTTATAACGGTCATTCCTCATCTTTCCCTGCCAGAACCACAAAGAATCTTTCTTGGGTCTTTACTATGAGAACCTGGTGGGGTTCCTGGAAGCAAAAGCCACAAAAGTGTAGTGGCCTCCAAAGTTTCTCACTTACACACCAGTCCAATAGTCCACATAGCCTCCAGAAATTCATCAAAATTACCAGTTAAGTGTTTTACCAGTTTATGGCTCCAGCAACTTCTGCTTCAGGTAAGCATATATCATCTTTTTCTCTCTGGATATACTTGTCTCTCCAGATTTCAGAGTTGTGGTTTGTCCTGTGACCTCAGTTTTTTGATGTGTCCATGAAAAGTTGTTGATTTTCAGTTTATCTGGGCTTTTCTTTTTGTAGGGACAGGAATGATAACTTCTAAGCTCTATACATGATAGAGCTGAAACTTGAAAGTCATTTTTCCTCTGTTTTCTTTCATAAACTGAATCTTATAACTCTTTTATTGAATTTTTAAAATTTTGGCTTTCCTATTTTACATTTTCAAGAGTTCTTTCTGGTTTTCTAAGGTTTTTAAACCACATCCTGTTCTTATTTTTTGAGTGCCACATCTGCTTTTATCTTTCTAAGGACACTAATTTTTCATTGGAATTCTAAAGACTTTGTACAAAAAAATTTCTTTGGGTTTCAAATTTCACTTTCACAATTTAGAATTAAATTTTTTTCTCACTCTTTTTGGGAGTAGTTTTGCTTCATTAAAAGCATTATTATACTGGAAACCACTTTTCAGGTTTTGTGTTTTTAAATATCTAGTTATGTCTTAACAGATATCATATCTATCAGAGACCAAAAACCTTAGTTAAATTTAAAAACTTTTCTGGTATGGACTAAGAAGTGGACTAATTGTTCACAACATGTTGACAGCTCTCTTTAAATCTTTGTAGGTTCCAACAGATGTACAATATTCAAAACATCTGGCCAAGGAGAAATTATTAGGCTGCCCCTGAGTGGAAGAAATTAGCATTGCTTTCAGAGAAACAATTCTTTTTAGTTCTTACAGGTGAGGATTGCAGTCCTTAAGTTGTTTTGCTCTATTTTTCAAATAACATTATAAAATGCCAATGAATCCCCAGCTAGAGATAATGCTACTATTTCTTTAAAACAATTTTTTTGTATTATGAACTTCTAGTAAAAATCTTAAAACATCTTTTAAATAATTCATTATTATAGACTCTTCCATGGCAGTGTCCAGCTAGACATCTGGCTGTTCTACAGTCTAAAACACAGGATTGTTTATCTCTACATACAAAAGCTTCTGTCAATATTAATACTCTTAGTTCAAAACTAGAAAAAAAAACTGCTGTTACTACCATCTGCCATTTGTTGAGTCCTATTAAAGGCCAGATACTAGTCTAATCTTCAAAGATAACTGGTATTATACTCAAATCACAGAAAAAGGGAACTGAAGCATAGAGAGGTTAATGACTTCCTCAAAGTCATAGAACCAGATAAGTGGGAAGCCAGAATTCTCACCCATGTCTCTCTGGTCTATATCCACTCCCCATACCTTCTTTGTTTCCAGATTTGTGTCCATTTTTAGGGGTCTGTTAACATTGTGAATGATCTTGTGTAATTCTTTCTTCATGATCATTTTCCCATTCAGCCGAGAAATTTCTATTTCAAGATCTCTCTATCTAAAGTCTTCAGAATTAGTATTTTTGATACCTGTATAAAATATTTTTGATGTCTGTGTAAAGTCTTGCTCTATTTAAGTAGTCTTGTTATGTATAAGACTTCACTGGAGAAGACTTCCATGGAGGTAAAGAAGTCAATCGCAAGTGCAAGGACCAGGAAAGCATCACCTATGAGATCCTCCATTAGTCTTCTCTACTTACCAAGGCTTCTGTGACACTGGACTGACCTTGAAGTGGAGGAAGGGGAGTCACATGATACCTGAGTTTGGGAACTACCATAACAGGTCAATCACTGTGACCACTGGGAGCATGAGTCAGAACTACTAAAAATGGCTGAAGCTTATCCAAACAATGACCTGAAATTAAGCACTAAAATCTATCATCTCCTAAGAAATAGTCACTAGCTTCCTGACAGTGTAGTCACCAGATCCCTATGAAATTAGAGGAAGGCAGTGAGTAAAGAAGCCTCCTTGGAGATAAGAAAACACCAGTGGTCATAGTTGACTGTGATTATCAAAATAATCTGATAATTAATCTAGTAACACTGAAACTTGCATGTATCCTGGAAAGACAGAAGTGCATCCAAAATGTATCCAAAAAGGCCATGCTTTCTCTGAAAAAAAGGATGGCGAAATGGCAATTCCATGAGACCCTAAAACTCCAAAGAACTGCTGAAACACTTTCTCAACCATAAAATCTAAATAAATTTATGTATTTTACTAGACCCAAGAAATATTGGGTTGGCAAAAAAATTCCTTGGTTTTTAAAGTAATAATAAAGGACACATTTTTCATTTTTACCAAGAACTTTATTGAACAGCTTATTCACCCTTTTTTTTCTTCTTCCACCACGGAGCACAGGCCCCGGACGCACAGGCCCAGCGGCCATGGCCCACGGGCCCAGCCCCCCCGCGGCATGTGGGACCCTCCCGGACCGGGGCACGAACCCATGTCCCCCGCACCGGCAGGCGGACTCCCAACCACTGCGCCACCAGAGAAGCCCCGTATTCACCCTTTTGTTCCACTACCTTCTGCCATTTTCCAGGCAACTTCATAATTCCATCTTCCTCAAACGTTTTATCTTTTTGAGCAAAGAACTGTTCCAGGTGCCTTTTACAGTCTTCCAGGGAATTGAAAATTTTTCCATTAAGAGAATTTTGTAAAGACTGAAATAAATGGAAATCCAAAGGTGCAATGTCTAGTGAATATGGCGGATGAATCAGAACTTCCCAGACAAGCTGTAACAGTTTTTGCCTGGTCATCAAAGAAACATGCGGTCTTGCGTTGTCCTGAGGGAAGATTATGCATTTTCTGTTGACTAATTCCGGACGGTTTTCGTCCAGTGCTGCTTTCAGTTGGTCTAATTGGGAGCAGTATTTGGAATTAATCATTTGGTTTTCCGGAAGGAGCTCATAATAGAGGACTCCCTTCCAATCCCACCATATAAACATCACCTTCTTTGGATGAAGACCAGCCTTCGGTGTGGTTGGTGGTGGTTCATTTCCCTTGCCCCATGATCTCTTCCATTCCTCCTTATTATACGGTATCCAATTTTCACCTCCTGTTACAATTTGTTTTAAAAATGGAATGTATTCGTTGCCTTTACGTAGAGACTTGCATGTGGAAATATGGTCAAGAAGGTTTTTAATCACTTAACTTGTGTGGGAGCCAAACACCAAAGCGACTAACATAAACAAGCTGGTGTAAGTGATTTTCAGTGCTTGATTTGGATATTTTGAGCATGTCCGCTATCTCCCGTGTGGTATAAAGTTGATTGTTCTCAATTAATGTCTCGATTTGATTGCTGTCAACTTCAATTGGTCTATCTGACCCTGGAGCATTGTCCAGTGAGAAATCTCCAGCACGAAACTGCACAAACCACTTTTGACACGTTTGATCAGTCACAGCATCTTCATGCACCAGACAAATCTTTTTTTGTGTTTCAGTTGCGTTTTTACCTTTCTTGAAATAATAAAGTTTAAATATGCCGAAAATGTTGCTTTTTTCCCTTCCATCTTCAATATTAAAATGGCTACAGAAAAATTTACCAATTTTGATTTTTTTTTAAATGCATGTTGAGGGCTTCCCTGGTGGCGCAGTGGTTGAGAGTCCGCCTGCCGATGCACGCGACACGGGTTCGTGCCCCAGTCCGGGAGGATCCAACATGCCGCTGAGCGGCTGGGCCCGTGAGCCATGGCCGCTGAGCCTGCGCGTCCGGAGCCTGTGCTCCGCAACGAGAGAGGCCACAACGGTGAGAAGCCCGCGTATCGCAAAAAAACAACATTAATAATAAAAATGCATGTTGATATGACAGATGTCACAATATAATCTAACAAAATTGTTTTTAATGAAGTTAAAGACAACTAAGCACTACTAGAGCCATCTTACGGAAAAACCCAACGAAGTTTCTAGCCAACCTAATATTTAATTTTGTGTGTGGTATGAGTTATAATAATATTTTTTATGTCAGTATCGCTTCTTAAATTTGAACTAATTTATTGGTATCTCATCATTTCAGCTCCAGAGAAATGTAGTGCTGTGCCCACCTAATTGAGACAAGCTGGTTCTCTATAGGGAGATGCAAATTAGCTTAGAAGTCATGGATTATCCATTAATAGTGACATGGTGGGGTGGGGATGTCTTGTAGAGAGAAGGTTTGGGCATTGGGAAGATGATACTTGTCTAACTTTTAATAATCAATAGAGTACTTTTGAAGATGCTGCCTCAATTTAAAAGGGAGTTTTTATCCAAACTTGGCACCCAAATAATCATTTCTCGCTCTCTTGTTTTAAATAACAGCTTTATTGAGGTATAATGCGTATATCCTAAAACTTACCTTTTAAAGTATACAATTCAGTGGGGTTTTTGGGTGTATGTGTATTCACAGTTATGCAACCTTCACTATCTTATTCCAGAACATTTTCATCGTGCTAAAAAGAAACCCCATACTCATTTGCAGTCATTCCCCATTAAATCATTTCTCTTTGGCATTCATCTTCTGGGCAGTTTTACAGGGTGTTCCTGCCTTGTCCTGGACTCTGTGTGCTCTCTATACATGTATAAACTTCTATAACATGTGCTTAAATTATTCCTGTCAACTCTGAGTCTTCCTAGCACCTAGCCACTGGCTGTTTTTCTGGCTATGTCCAGCTAGGGCCCAGCTCTACCTACCTGACTCTACAGAGAAAAATCCCCCTCCAAGAGTGCTCCAAAACTCCATGGGAATGTGTCAATCTGCTACTTCCCGTGGTTTTCCAAGAAATACAATAGATATGTAAAAATGTTTTTGGAATTATAATTGCCAATGAAAGCTCTTTGAGATTTCATTAGCTTGGAGCTCTTTTCCAAACAACGTTTGTAGTTTGATCAATATAACACAGTAATATACATATCTTTGCTTTGCTAAATGGTTAAAACACTTCACACAGTTTATTAAAAATATCAGAAAACTGATAAAGTTAAAAAGTAAATAAAATAAATATTAAAATAAGTTGGAAATCATCTATTCTATTGCTTCATAGTTAACCATTCCCTCCTTCATAAATAAGGATGACTCTTTTATGTTCCACTTTTTGTATTATCGTTTTCTTCACCTACATCAAGTATTATTTAAGGATCATGCTTTCTCTCTTTTACTCCAACACACTAGTTTTTATTTTGTTTCTATTTTTCAATTATGATGATATTAAAGCAATTTTTAAAGGAAAAATATCCATCCATAATCCCACACACACCTAGTAAAATTGCTGCTATTTTTCTCTTCATTTTTACTTCTTTCCCAGAAAACATATTTTTTTGATTAATTTTCCTGAAATAACTCTATAATACATTTCCCTCTGTATTTCTGCAGGAAAATTTTAAGAAACCCCCATCAAGTTTCTTTCAGGTTGCTTGTAGGCTTTCTATAGGTTTACGCTTACAAACTCAGGAATCTGATAAATTCTACTTCACATGATTACTATAACAAAAACTCCTTTCCACATGGGCCTTTCTATAGAGCTTGTCACAGCATACCAGCTGGCTTTATCAGAGGTGGAAGCAAGAGGGTAAGAAAGACTGCCAGCAAAAGAACATGCTCCCTTTTTCCTTTTCTACAGATACATTTTCTCATAGCTATAACTCAGGTTGCATATATTTTTGTGTCCTTACTTTTCCACTTAACCCAGTTACTTTAACTTATCCCATGTATAATACCATTAATTTCAAAGCCTCATAACAGATTGTTCTATATTTTATATATATTTTACTTACACATTTTTTATTTTGGGGCTAATATGATAGCTCCAAATTTTTCAAAAGTATAATTTGGATAAGGAAAATGTTGAAACTACCTGGTAGAAGAAATGAAGCAGACTTTGAGCATGGTCAGGCCCCATACACTGAGTTTAAGACTCTCCATCAAATAAGGGGAGACTAAGACTGCTCTGGGTTTAGGGTCTAGAAGTAGTAGGGAAGGAGATATGGGGAAAGGGCAGGGCCTCTATCTAATGTCAGATGGAATTGAAATATTTGGGTCCCTTCTCAGATCCTGGGGCCACATCAGAGGAGAGTGCTTACAAGGTCATCTCTCTTCTGCTATCCACTTTCTTCCTGGTGATTCCTCCCTAGGAGTAGCCCCAAACTTCGATTGACTGGGTGGTTGCTTGATGGCTAAACCACGTAGAGGTCATTCTTCCCAAGGGCTGGTAGAAGAACTGGCTCATCTGCAGTGAGCTAGCTCCTTCTTTTTTTTTTTTTTTTTGCAGTACGCGGGCCTCTCACTGTTGTGGCCTCTCCCGTTGCGGAGCACAGGCTCCGGATGCGCAGGCTCAGCGGCCCTGGCTCACGGGCCCAGCCGCTCCATGGCATGTGGGATCTTCCCAGACTGGGGCACGAACCCGTGTCCCCTGCATCGGCAGGCGGACTCTCAACCACTGCGCCACCAGGGAAGCTGTAGCTCCTTCTTTAGGGAGGAAGCACCATGGTTCTCAGAAAACTTGGATTCAACAGCACTGGCAGAGAAAGGGCAGGAACAGAGTCAGAAACAGTTACTTCTTGTTTCTTCAGAACTTATCATCTCTTCTCCAACTCTGCCTGACTCCAACTCTTCCTCCTGGGTTCCCTAATTTTGGGCAGGCTCCACCATCCATCCTGTTACCCAAATCACACACCTGGATGTCCACATGACACTGTCCTCTTCTGACCAAGTATTTTCTGATCACATACGAATATTACAATAAATAAAGAATCTAATCCATGACTACATATTGTCAAGTGGTTGAAGGAATTATTGAATAAGTGGACTGATAGTATTAAAGGTTTTTCTGTGTGCAGAAGGTCAATAGGCACATGAAAAGATGCTTATCACTGCTAATTACTAGAGAAAAGCAAATCAAAACTACAATGAGGTATCATCTCACACCAGTCAGAATGGCCATCATCAAAAAATCTACAAACAATAAGTGCTGGAGAGGGTGTGGAGAAAAGGGAACCCTTATGCATTGTTAGCGAGAATGTAAATTGATACAGCCACTATGGAAAACAGTATGGAGGTTCCTTAAAAAACTAAAAATAGAACTACCATATGACCCAGCAATCCCACTACTGGGCATATACCCTGAGAAAACCATAATTCAAAAAGAGTCATGTACCACAATGTTCATTGCAGCAGTATTTACAATAGCCAGGACATGGAAGCAACCTAAGTGTCCATTAACAGATGACTGGATAAAGAAGATGTGGCACATATATACAATGGAATATTACTCAGCCATAAAAAGAAACTAAATCGAGTTATTTGTAGTGAGGTGGATGGATGTAGAGTCTGTCATACAGAGTGAAGTAAGTCAGAAAGAGAAAAACAAATACTGTATGCTAACACATATATATGGAATCTAAGAAAAAGAAAAGAAAAAAAAAGTCATGAAGAACCTGGAGTAAAACGGGAATAAAGACACAGACCTACTAGAGAATGGACTTGAGGCTATGGGGAGGGGGAAGGGTAAGCTGTGACAAAGTGAGAGAGTGGCATGGACATATATACACTACCAAATGTAAAATAGATAGCTAGTGGGAAGCAGCCGCATAGCACAGGGAGATCAGTTCGGTGGTTTGTGACCACCTAGAGGGGTGGGATAGGGAGGGTGGGAGGGAGGGAGACCCAAGAGGGAAGAGACATGGGAACATGTGTATATGTATAACTGATTCACTTTGTTATAAAGCAGAAACTAACACACAATTGTAAAGCAATTATACTCCAATAAGGATGTTAAAAAAAAAAAAACAAACACATGCACTCCAATGTTCATAGCAGCACTATTTACAATAGCCAGGACATGGAAGTAACCTAAATGTCCATCAACAGAGAAATGGATAAAGAAGGTGTGGTACACATATACAATGGAATATTACTCAGCCATAAAAAGGAACAAAATTGGGTCATTTGTAGAGTTGTGGATGGACCTACAGAGTGTCATAGAGTGAATAAGTCAAAAAGAGAAAAACAAATATCGTCTATTAATGCATATATGTGGAATCTAGAAAACTGGTATAGATGATCTTATTTGCAAAGCAGAAAAGAGACACAGACGTAGAGAACAAATGTATGGATACCAAGGGGGAAAGGGTGGTGGTGGGAGGAATTGGGATATGGGGATTGACACATATACACTATTGATACTATGTATAATATAAATAACTAATGAGAACATACTGCATAGCACAGGGATCTCTACTGAATGCACTCTGATGACCTAAATGGGAAGGAAATCTAAAAAAGAGGGGATATATGTATATTTATAGATGATTCATTTTGCTGTACAGTAGATACCAACAAAACATTGTAAAGCAACTATACTCTAATAAAAATTAATTTTAAAAAGTCTACAAATAGTAATGCTGGAGGGAGTTGTGGAGAAAAGGGAACCCTCTTACACTGTTGGTGGGAATGTAAATTGGTGCATCCACTATGGAAAACAGTATGGAAGTTCCTCAAAAAACTAAAAATAGAGTTTCCATATGATCTAGCAATCCCACTCCTGGGCATATATACAGACAAAACTATTATTTGAAAAGGCACATGCACCCCTATGTTCATAGCTGCACTATTTACAATAGCCAAGACATGGAAACAATCTAATGCCCATTGACAGATGAATGAATAAAGAAGATGTGGTACACACACACACACACACACACACACACACACACACACACACACACTGGAATATTACTCAGCCATTAAAAAGAATGAAATAATGCCATTTGCAGCAACATGAGATTATCATACTAAGTGAAGTAAGTCAGAAAGAGAAAGACAAATACCATATTATATCACTTACATGTGGAGTCTAAAATATGACACAAATGAACATACCTATGAAACAGAAACAGACCCACAGACATAGAGAACAGACTTCTGGTTGCCAAGGGGAAGGGGGGTTGGGGGAGGGAAGGATTAAGAGCTTGGGATTAGCAGATGCAAACTATATATTATATATAGGCTAAATAAACAACAAAGTCCTACTGTACAGCACAGGGAACTATATTCAATATCCTGTGATAAACCATAATGGAAAAAGAATATATATATATAAAACTGTCACTTTGCTGTACAGCAGAAACTAACACAACATTGTAAATCAACTACACTTCAATAAATTTTTTTTACATAAAGAATTTTTTTAACTTTTTACTTTATATTGGAGTATAGTTGATTAACAATGTTGTGGTAGTTTCAGGTGTACAGCAAAGTGATTCAGTTATACATGTATATGTATCTATTCTTTTCCAAATTCTTTTCCCATTTAGGTTATTACATAATATAGAACAGAGTTCCCTGTGCTATACAGTAGGTCCTTGTTGGTTTTTAAAGTCCATTTAAAAAAAGATTTTTCTATATGTAGAATGTAAAAAAACTGTAGATATTTAAGAACACATTTATTACTAGATGCTTCCATGTATATCTTCAATTAAAATAATTCTGACCAAACACGGTTTACTTCAGATTGCTTGTGTCTGGCATACGAGAAGCGTTTAATCAAACTGGTATGGTTTTCACATGATGTCCACAACCACTAGCAACTTTTGATTCATTTCTGACTGAAGACAATGATTCAAATAGGCAGAATGTTCTTTTGCTGTGTTGAAAACTTTAAAATTTTAAAAATTTTCTAGGGACTTCCCTAGTGGCACAGTGGTTAAGAATACACCTGCCACTGCAGGGGACACAGGTTTGAGCCCTGGTCTGGGAAGATCCTACATGCCACAGAACAACTAAGCCTGTGTGCCACAACTACGGAGCCTGAGCTCTAGAGCCTGCAAGCCACAACTACTGAGCCCGCATGCCACAACTACTGAAGCCAGTGTGCCTAGAGCCCATACTCTGCAACAAGAGACGCCACTGCGATGAGAAGCCCGTGCACCACAACAAAGAGTAGTCCCCACTAGGCACAAGTAGAGAAAGCTTGCACGCAGCAACGAAGAACCAATGCAGCCAAAAATTAATTAATTAATTAAAAAAATAAGTAACAAAATATTCTAATCTGGTTGCTTTAACAAACAAATAGCAAGGGAAAAAAGAGGAGAAGGTGAACTGCAGAAAACCAGAGAGACTTAAGAGATATAATGAGAAATGTTTGGATCCTGATGTGAACAAACTAAAGGTTAAAAAATTCTGAGACAGACCAGGACATCTGAACTATGACTGGATATTTTATAATATTAAAGAATTAATATTTTTTAGATGTGAATTGTGCTTTTATGTTTTAGAAAAGAGTCCTTCAGAGAAAGACAAATACCATATGATATCACATATACGTGGACTCTAAAAAAGTTGAACTCATAGAAACAGGGTAGAATGGTGGTTGCCAAGGGCTGGGGGGCAGGGGGGAATGTGGAGATATTGGTCCAAGGGTATAAACTTCCAGTTACAAGATGAATAAGTTCTGGGGATCTAAGGTAGAGCACGGTGACTATAGTTAACAATGTTTTATTATATTCTTTAAAGTTGCCAAGAGAGTAGACCTTAAATGCTCTCACCACTACCACGACCACCAAGAAAAAAAAAAAAAGGTAATTATATGAGGTGATGGATGTGTTAACGAACTTTATGGTGGTGATCTTTTCACAATATATATGTATCAAATAATCCAATGTACATCTTAAACTTACACAATATTATATGTCAGTTATACTCAATAAACCTGGGGAGGAAAAAAGAGTCCTCACCTTTTATAGAAGCATAATGAAGTATTGACAGATGAATTGAGATAATGTCTGAGATTTGCTTTAAACAATACAGTAGGGTGGTGGGGCTGGCTGGGTGAAAAGGAGATGAAACAAGACAGGTTCACTGGCAAGCTGTTTGGCTGGCCATGACTCCTCATGTTACTACTTCACCTCAAGACCCTGACTCTCACCACTTCATGGCTACCCTCCTTTTGACTTTACCTTCTGCTGGTAACTATCTCAGTTACTAATTCAGAGGTAGCAGGAACTTGGAGGCAGATGCCTCATCTCTTCTATAGTTGGATCCAACATTTCAGATTACTTCTCAGCAGGACAGAAATTTTACTCTCCATGCATTTGACAGGCTTAATTTAGCTTAGCAGCTTTCAAACTTCTTTCATGGCAGAAACATTTTCTCAAACAAAATCTTAAACAAACTTAGATATATAAACATATAAAAGTGGAGCCACTCCAATTGACCAATCATCTAGGAAAACACTCTATGCTGGCTCATATTAAAGAAAGTGCATGTTCTAAGATAAGCCAAGGGGGAAGACAGATGCAAAGCTACATCAAAGTAGGGCTCTTCCTAGAAATGTTGCTGGACTGAGCATGGTGAGAAATGAGGGGAGAGAAGATACAAGAGTCTGGAGTCAGGCTTTGGGCACAGCTTCTGCAATAGCCAGTGGTCCCTTTCTTCCAGATATCCTGTTGTTGGGTAAGTTGCTTTGCACAACTTTATCCTCACCATGGGATCCACTCTACTCTTGCCCATTATGATTGTTTGCTCATTCTATGCACCCATGCAGAGGCATGTCTCACTCAGGCTGTCCCCACTCATGACCACATGAGATTTTTCCTAGTACAGAAAGTTTTATTCACTGGTGATTAAAACCTGATTCATGAGTGAGTCTTACACCAACGTAGGTCATGATTTACAAAAAGCCTGCAAATTTCCTTATTTCCAAGAACTGGATAGTTAGTTTTTTCTTGGCCAGGTTTAGAACAGCTTACCATGTATGGAAAGGGAGTCCTTTCTTTGGGAACTTCTATTGTAGTAGGTGCTAAGCTATCTGGTGGGATCCATGGTTTCCTTCTTTTAGAAGCATCCCTGGAGTGTGCCACTCAGGGCTCAAGATTCTTTGCCAGAAAATGGCTGGAGAGGAATTCTATAGGTATGAATCACAAAGGCTTAGCTTTCTTAATATTTATTAGTGTTTTATGTTAATACATATCTGCAACTTTTCTCATTCCTAATTTTAACATATATTCATCAGCTGACGAATTTGGCTATAGTAAGTACCTGGTGAGCTCAACTAAGTGGGACTCAATATTATTAGTTGTGGTGTAGTTGTTGTTGTTAAAAAACGTTATTTTTAAAAGTTTTAGATTTACAGAAAAGTGTTACTGTTATTATATGAAGGTCAACTACATATAATCCTCATGTTAAGGGTACAGGAGACAATAGTTATCCTCTTAGAGTCAACCACTCAATCTTGCCCCTTTCACCAATTTCCCAATCTGTAACACTGGCCAATCACTTTGGATCTTTTAACTAGCAAATCTCACTAACCAGGGGTCCAGTACCCCAAAACTAGACCCAGGGAGGAGGGAGTGGGGGGAAGGCAAGGTACCAGACATGGTCCATTGGACATAACTTTAGCATCATTAACAGAAAGTTCTTGAGACCAGCCAAAGGGGCCAGTTACTATGTAAAAGAAAGATGGGTAAAACCAGAAACCATAAAACTCCTAGAAAAAAATATAAGTGGAACCCTCTTTAACATAAATTGTAGCAATACTCTTTTGGCTCCATCTCCTAAGCAAAGGAAATAAAAGCAAAAATAACAAATGGGACCTAATTAAATTTAAAAGCTTTTGCCCAGCAAAGGAAACCATTGCCAAAATAAAAATACAAACTACTGAATGGGAGAAAATATTTTCAAATGATATGACCAATAAGGGGTTAATATCCAAAATATATGAACAGCTTATACAACTCAACATCAAAAAAACAAACAACCTGATTAAAAAATGGGCAGAAGACCTGAATAGACATTTTTCCAAAGAAGACATACAGATGGCCAACAGGCACGTGAAAATATGCTAATGATTATTAATCATCAGAGAAAAGCAAAGTAAAACCACAAAGAGATATCACATCACACCTGTCAGCATCAAAAACCCCCACAAATAACCAACATTGGTGAGGATGTGGAGAAAAGGGAATCCTCATACACTGTTGGTGGAAATGTAAATTGGTGCAGCCACTGTGGAAAACAGTATGGAGCTTTCTCAAAAAACTAAAAGTAGAACTACCATATGACCCAGAAATTTCACTCTTGGGTATCTATCCGAAAAAATAATGAAAACAGTAATTCGAAAAGATACATGCCCCAATGTTCATAGCACATTATCTACAATTGCCAACATATGGAAGCAACCTAAATGCCCATCAACAGATGTATGGGTAAAGAAGATGCGGTATACACACACACACACACACACACACACACACACACACAGTAGAATATTACTCAGCCATAAAAAAAAATGAAATTTTGCCATTTGCAACAACATGGGTGGACTTGGAGAATATTATGCTAAGTGAAATAAGTCAGACAGACAAAGACAAATACTGTATGATAACACTTATATGTGGAATCTAAAAAATACAACAAACTAGTGAATATAACAAAAAAGAAACAGGGAGGAATCAAGATGGTGGAATAGAAGGACGTGGAACTCATCTCCTCCCACAAATACTTCAAAAATACATGTGGAAAAATTTTCACAGAATACCCTACTGAATGCTGGTAAAAGATATCAGATATGCAGAAGTGCAAGAAAGATCACATAACCAGGTAGGATGAAAGAAAAAAAGAAATTGGGACAGGACCTGTACCCTGGGAGGGAGCTGTGAAAGAGGAAATGTTCCCGTACCCTGGGAGCCCCCTTCAGAGGTGGGGAGATCAGCCTGGACAGGAAGGGAGCTTCAGAGGCTCAGAGGAGAGTGCAGCAGCTGGTTGGCAGCAAGCAGAACAGAGAGAGACTGGCACATAGGACCTGCACTACCTCGCTGCAATCCCCTGTCCAAGATGCACGCCTGCTGGTATATGTGGGGGCTGGGTGCTGAAACTCCAGTTTCAGAGGACAGACCAGGGAGAGGACTGGGGTCGGCTGCATGGAGACAGCCAGAAGGGGCTGGAGAGTGGTGCAGGCCACAACTGGGGGGTTTACGTGGAAGAAGCCCAGGCCTGCCATAGAAGCAAAGCACCATTGCTAAGGGATATGCGAAGGGAGGTATGGGGCCTGCCATAGCGGGCGCTTTCTCCGCTCCAATTTTATGAGCTCTGGGAGTAGGACAATGGGTGCTAACATGGCTGGGATGGGTCCAGCCTTAGCAGCTGTGGGCTTTGTGGGCATGTGCATGCAGAGGTAGGTCCGGGATCTGGGCTGCTTCCATAGCTCCCACAGTGGGTCCAGGTGTATGACTACTATAGTCCTGGTACCTGACTTCAGTAGACTGGCGCCTAAGGATCTGTGCTGGTGGTTTTGTGAACACAGTGACTAAGGGTCACTAGAGCTAATTGCCTGCATTCCCACAGTGGAGGCGAGGTTGAGGGAAGTGCCAACAACAGTGTATTTTGTGAGCCCAAACAGATGACACCACAGAGCACACTCCCTGGTGGACAGCTCTGATGAAGGAATACTCAGTGGCTCCTCTCCCAGCTGGGGTGCTCCAGTCCTGCCTACCTCACACTACAGTGCAGAAACAGATCTGGGGGCTTCTATTCCAACAACCAGGGCACAGACCTTGCCCCTGACAGGGCAGTGACAAACACAGAGCAAAGAAGAGGCCCCACTCAATATCCAGTGCAGGCTCTAGTCACCAGAACACCAGTCATGCCCCCTATCAAGGGGATAACAGCCAGCACACAGTGAGGAAAGAGCCAGCAGGCATCCCACTAAAAACAGCCCTTGCACAAAAAATATTAAACCCATGCAGGCTATGCAGGGACACTCCCACATAAAAATAGCCCTCCAAGACCACAGTAGAAAACTGTTTCTCCTAAACTCATAGAATAAGAGAAATATAAGTAAAGTGAAGAAGCAGAGCTTTGAGATGGAAAAGCAATAAGGCAACAGAGATCCTAAATGATACAATAGAACCGTTAGACTTAATTGATAATTTCAAGACATTACATCCCCCAAAACAGAATACACATTCTTTTCAAGTGCACATGGAACATTCTCTAGGATAGACCCCATACTAGGGCACAAAACAAGGCTTGACAGATTTAAGAGTATAGAAATAATTTCAAGCCTCTTTTCTGACTACAACATCATAAAACTAGAAAGCAAACACAGTAAAAGAAATAAGAAAAAAATGATTACATGCCGGCCAAACAACACGCTACTAAAAAACCAATTGGGTCAATGATGGAATCAGAGAAGAAATTTAAAAATACCTTGAGGCAAATGAAAGTGAAAAGACAACCATAAAAAGTCTGTGGGATGCAGCAAAAGCAGTTCTTAGAGGGAAGCTCATAGTCATAGAGGGCTTCTTCAGAAAACAAGAAAAATCTCAAATAAACAACCTAACCCACTACCTAAAAGAATCAGGAAAAGAAAAACAAAAAAACCCCTAAAGTCAGCAGAAGGAAGGAAATAATAAAAACCAGAGAGGAAATAAATAAGAGGTTAAAAACAATAGACAAAAGTCAATAAAATCAAGAGTTGGTTCTTTGAAAGGGTAAACCAAATTGACAAACCTCTGGCCAGGCTCACTAAGAAGAAAAGAGAGAAGACCCAAATAAACAAAATAAGAAATGAAAGAGGAGAAATCACAGCTGATACAGCAGAAATACAAAAAACTGTATGAGAATACTATGAACAATTATATGTCAACATATCCAACAACCTATTTAGAAGAAATGGACAATTTTCTAGAAACATATAGCCCACCAAAACTGAATGAAGAAGAAATAGATAACTTGAGCAGACCAATCCCTAGAAGTGAAATAGAATCTGTAAAAAAAAAAAAAAAAAAAAAATTCCTACAAACAAAAGACCAGGACCAAATGGCTTCACAGGCAAATTCTACCAAACATACAAAGAAGAACTTATACTGATCCTTCTCAAACTCTTCTAAAAGACTGAAGAAGAAGGAACACTTCCAAAGACATTCTATGAAGCCACCATCACCCTGATACCAAAACCAAAGACACTATCAGAAAAAAAAATATATAGATCAATATCTTTGATAAATATTGCAAAAATTCTGAACAAAATATTAGCAAACCGAATCCAATAATATATAAAAAAGGTCATACACAATGACCAAGTTAGATTCATCCCATGGTCAGTCAGAAGGATGGTTCAACATATGCAAATCAAGCAATGTGATACACCACATTTACAAAAAAAAAGACAAAAGCCACATGATCATATCAATAGATGCAGAAAAAGCATTTGATAAAATTCAACATCCATTTGTGGTAAAAATCCTTATGAAAGTGGATAAAAAAAGAACATATCTCAACATAATAAAAGCTGTTTATGACAAACCTACAGCCAATATAATACTCAATGGTGAAACGCTGAAAGCCTTCCCACTAAAATTGGAACAAGACAAGTACGCCCACTCTCATCACTTCTATTCAACATACTTTGGAAGTCCTAGACACAGCAATCAGACAAGAAAAAGAAATAAAACGTATTCAGATTGGTAGGGAAGAGGTAAAATTGTCATTATATGTAGATGACATGATACAGTGTATAGAAAACCCTAAAGATTTCACACAAAAACTACTAGAACTGATAAATGAATTCAGCAAGGTAGCAGGATACAAGATTAACATAAAGAAATCGATTGCATTTCTTTACAGCAACAATGAAATACCAGAAAAGGAATGTAAACAAACAAGTCCTTTTAAAATTGAATAAAAAAACAATAAAATACTTAGTAATAAACCTCATCAAGGAGGTGAAAGACATTTATGCTAAGAACTACAAAGCTTTAATAAAGGAAATTGAAGATGATTCAAAGAAATGGAAAGATATCTCATGCTCTTGGATTGGAAGAATGAATATTGTTAAAATGGCCATACTACCCAAAGCAATCTACAGATGTATTGTGACCCCTATCAAATTACCTATGCCATTTTTTCACAGAACTAGAATAATCCTAAAATTTATATGGAACCATAAAAGATCCAGAATTGCCAAACCAATTCTGAGGAGGCATAACCCTCTCAGACTTCAGACAATACTACAAAGCTATAGTCATCAAAACAGCGTAGTATTGGCACAAAAAGACATGTGGATCAATGGAAAAGAATAGAGAGCCTAGAAATAAACCCAGACACCTATGGTCAATTAATCTTTGACAAATGAGGCAAGAATATACAATGGGGAAAAGACAGTCTCTTCAGCAAGAGGCATTGGGAAAGTTGGACAGCAACATGCAAATCAGTGAAGTTAGAACATACCCTCACACCATACACAAAAATAAACTCAAAATGACTTAAAGACTTAAATATAAGACAAGACACCATAAAACTCCTAGAAGAGAAGGTAACATTCTCTGACAATAAATTGTACCAATGTTTTTGTAGGTTAGTCTCCCAAGGCAATAGAAATATAAGCAAAAATAAACAAAGAGGACCTAATCAAGCTTATAAGCTTTTGCACTGCAAAAGAAACCATAAACAAAATGAAAAGATAACATATGGACTGGGAGAAAATATTTCCAAATGGTGTGACTGACAAGGGCTTAATTTCCAAAATATACAAACAGCTCATACAATTCAATAACAAAAAAAGAAACAACCCACTCGAAAAATGGGCAGAAGACCTAAATAGACATTTCTCCAAAGAAGACATACAGATGGCCAATAGGCATGTGAAAAGATGCTCATCATCGCTAATTATTAGAGAAATGCAAATCAAAACTATGAGGTACCACCTCACACTGGTCAGAATGGCCAATATTAAAAAGTCTACAAGTAATAAATGTTGGTAAGGGTGTGGAGAAAAGGGAACCCTCTTACACTATTGGTAGGAATGTAAATTTGTGCAGCCACTATGGAAAACACTATGGAGCTTCCTCAAAAAACTAAAAATAAAGTTGTCATATGATCCAGCAATCCCTCTCCTAGGCATATATCTGGAGAAAACTTTAATTTGAAAAGATACATGCACCCAATGTTCATAGCAGCACTATTTACAATAGCCAAGACATGGAAACAACCTAAATGTCTATCAACAGATAAATGGTTAAGGAAGATATGGTGGGACTTCCCTGGTGGCGCGATGTTTAAGAATCTGCCTGCCAATGAAGGGGACATGGGTTTGAGCCCTGATCCAGGAAGATCCCACATGCCATGGAACAACTAAGCCTGTAAGTCACAACTACTAAGCTTGTGCTCTAGAGCCCAAAAGCCACAACTACTGAGCCTGCGTGCCACAACTACTGAAGCCCACAGGCCTACAGCCCATGCTCTGCAACAAAGAGAAGCCACCACAATGAGAAGCCTGCATACTGCAAGGAAGAGTAGCCCCCACTCGCCGCAACTAGAGAAAGCCCATGTGCAGCAACAAAAACCCAACACAGCCAAAAATAAATAATAAATAAATAAATTTATTAAAAAAAGATGTGGTGTATATATATGTGTGTGTGTATATATATATTATATTATTATTATACACACACACACACACACACACACACACACACACAATGGAATATTACTCAGCCATAAAAAAGAATGAAATAATGTCATTTGCAGCAACATGGATGAACTAGAGATTATCATACTAAGTGACATAAGTTATAAAGAGAAAAACAAATATCATATATATCACTTATATGTGTAGCCTAAAATATGACACAAATGAACATCTCTATGAAACAGAAACAGACTCACAGATATAGAGAACAGACTTGTGGTTGTCAAGGGGAGAGGGGTAGGGGAGAGAAGTATTGGGAGTTTGGGATTAGCAGATGCAAACTATTGTATGCCAGATGGATAAAAAATAAGGTCCTACTGTATAGCACAGGGAAATTATATTCAATATCCAATAAACTAATGAAAAAGAATATATATATGTATAGCTGAATCACTTTGCTGTACAGCAGAAATCAACATGACATTTTAAAACAGCTATACTCCAATAAAATTTTTTTAAAAAAGAAACAGACTCACAGATATAGAGAACAAAATAGTGGTTACCAGTGGGGAGAGGAAAGTGGGGAGGGGCAAGGTAGAGGTAGGGAATTAAGAGGTACAAACTATTATGTATAAAATAAATAAGCTACAACACAGGGAATATAGCCAATTGTATACTGTACAGCACAGTGAATATAGCCAATATTTTGACTATAAATGGAGTATTACCTTTAAAAACTGTGAATCACTGTGGTGTACACCTGAAAATTATACAATATTATACATCAACTATACCTCAAATAAGAAAAAAAAACCAGACTCTGGTTAAATGAAAAAAAAAAAAAAAGAAAGATGGGTAGGAAGGAGGAGAGCAACTGTGAACTAAGGGAGGGAGTGAAGGTAAATCCAGTAGCTTAGGTTGTCAGACTAACATGGGCTGGGGCAGCAGATATCAAGAGAACTGCAGGAAGGAGTCTCTATAGAGCAAACAGGGCTGGCATGAGACTCTAGCCTGATGTGCTTCAGAGATGCCAGGTCCCAATCACCACATGCCCTTCACACATGGTTTGAGGGCTCTGAAGTGGTTGAGGGCTCTGATGTTCCACAGAGAGACTACTTTGCACACTAGCGCCTTCACCTCTTTCATCCCTACATCTCCCAGGAAACTACCTGCCAGTCATTCTCCAGAAAACTAGGCTGAACATTGGACCCACCTAGATGCTTCTGAACTTTACCAATGTCCAGACCCCATGGTTGTGAACTACTGCTCTCAAAGGCCAAGCTTTTTCTTATGCTCCTGGAGTGGAGCCAGAGAGAAGGGAAAAACAGGCTCCACAGGCTGCAGTGTGGCTGCTGGCCAGATGGACTTCTTCTGGCTTGGGATTTAATTTCTGCTGTCCCAGGGCACCTACACCTCTCCTGTGCCCTGATCTACCTGCTGAGGACAGCTCCATCAGTGCAGGTTTTTAAAAATTAATTAATTAATTAATTAATTAACTTTATTTTTGGCTGTGCACGGGCTTTCTCTAGTTGTGGCGAGCGGGGGCTACTCTTTGCTGCAGTGCATGAGCTTCTTATTGCAGTGGCTTCTCTTGTTGTGGAGCATGGGCTCTAGGCACACGGGCTTCAGTAGTTGTGGCACACGGGCTCAGTAGTTGTGGCTCACGGGCTCTAGAGCACAGGCTCAGGAGTTGTGGTGCACAGGCTTAGTTGTTCCATGGCATGTGGGATCTTCCTGGACCAGGGATTGAACCCATGTCTTCTGCGTTGGCACCACTGCACCACCAGGGAAGTCCCATCAGTACAGTTTTTAATTATTGTAACAAAGCTCTGTCAGAGAGGTCCTAGCAGGAAAACAATGGCACTCCAAACAGGGAACCCAAGCAGGGCTAATGAAAGAATCAGTTACAAAAGTTACAAGCACAGTATGACGGGGAACCGAGCATGGTGCTGCTTTTTGTGCTAGAAGGGTCATGAAGGAGGAGAGGGCTGGGCCCAGAAAGTGTAGTTCTAGGAACGGACTGTCAGGTGGCAGCTGAGGGTTCAGCACAGGGAAACCATCAACATGCAGAGACTTGGTAAGGAGGGAGCTCAGGAACTACAAGCCCTGACCTCGCTCTCCTGTATGTCCCAAGAGTGACTGATCCTTCGGCTAAGGACCCTGGATTTTAAGACAGACATGTGGCACAGACCTGTAGTGTCCCCACACCCACAGCTGAGCCACAGAGACAGAGATGTGCCAACAACTCTCAGCCCTCGTGTCACGTGAGACAGAAATAGATATTTGTTATACTAATCTGGGCAAAGTTGCTGAGCGGGGCAGCCCATAAAGTCAGCCTCTGTAATCACCAGCAGATTGTGGGGGATGGAGAGTGGGCCTAGAGAGGCACACAGAAGGTATCCAGCTCAAAGGCCAGAGATCCCCATCTCTATCTAGGCATCTTCCCTGGGCAGATATCTCTGTCTGAGGGCCAGGGGTCTAGCCTGAGGCAGAGCTGGAAGTATGCTCCTTGGGTCACTGGGTATCTTCCCAGACTGACACCCTCTCCTAGATGAAATTCCTAATGGTGCCTCATTCTTCTTTGTATCCTCTGTGCCCAATACCCGCTCATGGAGACATAATAAAGATGAAGGTGCTGAGTGTACACAAAGCCATTTATCTCTGCCACACTAGTTTCAGAAGATCATATTACTCAAGACAGTCTGGATAATCTCTTAAAAATTAACCTGAAAGGTTTTCCCCCTTTGTCAAAATGTTTGTTGAGCAAGGATTTCCCTGGTGGCTCAGTGGTTAAGAATCTGCCTGCCAATGCAGGGGACATGGGTTTGAGCCCTGGTCCGAGAAGATCCCACATGCCATGGAGCCACTAAGCCCGTGCACCACAACTACTGAGCCTGCACTCTAGAGCCCACGAGCCACAACTATTGAGCCCAAGTGCCACAACTACTGAAGCCCGCGCACCTAGAGCCCGTGCTCCGCAATAAGAGAAGCACCGCAATGAGAAGCCCGCACACCACAACGAAGAGTAGCTCCTGCTCTCTGCAACTAGAGAAAGCCCGTGCAGCAACGAAGACCCAATGCAGCCATAAATAAATAAATAAATAAATAAATAAATAAATAAATAAATAAATGTTGCGCAGAATGTGGTATGACTTAAACAATGTACTTACTCAAATAGTTACCGTAAGTGCTTCATCATAAGGCTGTAGCCCTTATTCTTCTTCAATTACACACACACCAGGATTATTGAAAGGTTGGTCTTCTAATTGTATTTAAGCAATAGAACCCAAAAGTCTTGAGGTAAGTCAGGATAGAGAGATCTAAAGTTTAACCTGGAAACTCTGAATCGGGTATCACTAATTCTCCTGTCCAGTTTTCTCTTGACTTGAAAGCTCTTGTTGGGTAATCTGACTTTGCATAAATGCTGAAAGATGAAGTTGTGGGAGTGGCAAAATGCAGAGACTCACAAGTGTGTCCTCCTTAAAAGACATTTTAATAAATAAGAGTTGCGGCTGGAGTTTCCTGCAGTCATTGTGGTTGGGCATTTCTAGCCAACAACAAAGCATTTTGTACTTCAAAAAAGTACAATGGTCTCAGTTTTATCCAAGTGGCTTCCCCAAGGAACTTTAACCATAACCCGTTCAAATTTGAACTTGTATTCAAAGTACAAATATTTATTTAAATTAGTATTTTTGTAGTACATAAATGAATGTGTATATTTTCTGAATTCTTTTAATAAGACTTTTTGCTTCCATGCCCTGTTGCTTACTTTGAGCTATGTGCCATACTAAACACCTTACATGTACTATCTCCTTTAATCCCATAATAACTCTACAAGGTATATACTATTTATCCTCATTTTACTGATTTACAACTAATATTCAGCGATGTTAAGCGACTGGCCCAAGTCAGCCTTCATAATATCCAGAATTCAAACATTTGTCACCACTTCCATTGCTCTTATCTGGTCTAAGTCAACATCACCTGTCACTAGGATTACTGCTATAGTCTCTTCTCAGGTATGCCTGCTTTGATCCTAGTCCCCCTACAGTCTATTCAGATAATGCCACTCCTCTGCTAAATGCCTGTAGAGGCTCCCCATTTCTCTTTGAATAAAAGTAAAGTCCTTTCTTTGAGATTTAAGGCCCTATCTAACATGCCATAGTTACCTCTTTATACCCACAACATCTTCCCCTACACTCTTCCTTGCTCAGAATGGAATTCTTGCTATTTCTAAAGGCCAAATGTGTCACTCTAGCCTTGAGGCTTTGTCCCAGCTGTTTCCTCATACTGGAACAATCTTCCCCCAGATACTTGCATGACTAACTCTTCATCTCCTTTAAGAATTTGCTTAAATGACACCTTCTCAATGAGGCCTACCCACTCTTACCTTCCTATGTTAAATTGAAACCCATCTGCTTTATCTCTCTGCATTCCTTTCTTTGGGAGCCAAAACCCCCCAGGTCAGTCTGGATTTGAGATGCCTTTTTTGCTTACTCCAGGTGGCTGTGCAAATGTTATCATTTTCTATGTGTGCTAGGTAAAAAAGTTTGACAAGCCCTGCTTTAAGCAATCATGCAGATAATTTAATTTCTCAGGTTTCTTACTGTTAAGCAAGACAGATACACAAGACAGAAGTTACAAATGAAAAAGATGGTTTTAAAGTTTTAGAGAGATAGATATTCTTAGATATGAAATGGAATGAATATTTAATTACATATATTGCAAAAAACCAACAAAGCTATAATAATTAAAACAATGTGATATTGTCACAAAAATAACAAAAAGTTCAGACTGTTTCTTTCTCTCTTTTTAAAAAACAAATTTCAAGTTTACAATACATTATTTTAACTACAGTAACCATGCCACATTAGCTTTCCAGGACTTACTCATTTTATAACTGAAAGTTTGTACCTTTGAGCAACATCTCCCCATTTTCCCCATCCTTCAGCTCCTGATAACCACCATTCTACTCTCTGTTTCTGTAAGTTCAAATTTTTTAGATTCCACATATAAGCAAGATCTTGCAGTACTTGTATTTCTGTGTTTGGTTTATTTCAGTTAGCATAATGTCCTTTAGGTTCATCTTCGTTGCCGCAAGTGACAGCATTTCTTCTTTTTAATGACTGCATAATATTTCTCTCTGTTAGTGCCGGTCACACAGTGAGGCCAAACAAACTGAAATGTTGGAGTTTGGAGCAGAGAAAGGTTTATTGCAAGGCCATGAAAGGAGGTGGGAGGCTCATGCCCCTCAAAACCCTGAACTCTTGTGTGTGTGTGTGTGTGTGTGTGTGTGTGTGTGTGTGTGTGTGGGTGGGTGCATGCACGCATGTGTGTACACACACCACATTTTCTACATCCATTCATCCACTGACAGACACTTAGGTTGTTCCATGTCTTGTCTATTGTGAATAATGCTGCAACAGACATGCCAGTATAAATATCTTTTGAAGATAGTGATTTCATTTTCTTTGAATATATACCCAGAAGTTGGACTGCTGGATTATATGGTAGTCTATTTTTAATTCTGGGGGAAGTTGATATATTGTTTCCCATAAGGCTGGACTAATTTACAATCCCACCAACAGTGTACAAGGGTTTCCTTCTCTCCAAATCCTCACCAATATTTGTTATTTTTTAATTTTTAAAATAATAGCCATCCTAACAGGTGTGAGGTTAGGTTACTATAATTTTGATTTGTATTTTCCTGTATATTAATGATGATGTTGAGCACCTTTTCAAAATGTGTTGTCTTCTTCAGAAAAATGTCCATTCGGGTCATTTGCCCATTTTTAAATTGGGTTTTTTGGTTGTTTTGTTTATGCTTCTAAGAGTATTGTGGTTTCAGGTCTTATGCTTAAGTCTTCAATGCATTTTGAGTTGATTTTTATGCATGGTGTAAGATATAGGTCCAATTTCATTATTTTGCATGTGGCTGTCCAGTTTTCCCAATACCATTTACAAAAGAGACTATTCTTTTTCCGTTGTGTGTTCTTGGTGCCCTTGTCGAAAATTGGTTGACCGTATATGTTTAGGTTTATTTCTGCACTCTCTATTCTGTTCCAATGGTCTAGGGATCTGTTTTTATGCCAGGTCAGACTGTTCCTGATTGCAGTAGAAAAGAATACATTCACAAAATTGTTGGTTGCATACCATTTACTGAAGGCCTTATCCATACACTCTAGTAATGATACCATGCCTGGCATAGCAGCTGCTACTAGGCTACTACTTGGTTGAGCTTGCAGTAGCTACAGTCATCCTCCAGAATCTAGCCAGTTTCTGCAGGGGACAGGCTGATAAATTAAATGGAGATATGATAAGGACCATTACTGCTATGTCCTTTAAGCCTTTAAAGTGGCACTAATTTCTACCAGCACTGCCCTCCCACCTCCACCATAAGGATGTGATACTGCGTTTGACTTCATATCTTGTCCAGGTTACTTGGCTTTTCCTACTATTATAGCTCTTTCCTCCTATGTCAAAGGAACTGGGCACTCCTTTTTCTCCAGTGTACAGTCACCCGAGTAAATGGTCATAAGGAAGAACTGAAAAAATCATTATAGCATATACTTGCTATCATGTTTCAAGGTCCTTCCTCCTAGGGACCCAGCCAATAGGTTCTGGATCTAAAATTGGCTCATATGTAGGAACTGAGCAAGGTGCCATAATGCTATTGGGGCGTCTGCCCTCAGCTTCTTTGTCCTCCATGCTTGCCCCTCTCCCTTTTTTTGTTTGTTTTGGTTGTACAATACCTGCCAAAATTGCTGCCTGTATATTTTGCCTATGGGGTACCAAACTCCATAATTATTTCAATAACTCCCTGAAGATCAAGCTTTCTTGGCAGCCTACCTGATTTTGCTGGTCATTATGAAAATTGTGACACTTTGGCTTTGAGTAGTCAAGTACTACCACCAGGAATTTACTACTTCATGGGTCCCATCATCCCCATGATATTAGTGAACCCGGCTCTGTGACTGCATCTCCTACCAACAGTCTGGGTAAGCAGAAAAGAGCCGCCACTGAACTTCTTAATGATCCTGCATATCCTTTCGACCAGTGCGTTCCTAATAGCTTGAAAAAATGACATGTACTCTGGGCCCTTCTTTGGCACATAATCATCTGAGAGTCTTTGGTTTCACATAATATAATCAATTCAGCATGGCTACTTCCTTCAGCCTCTTTATTCCCTACTCTGCTATCTTCTGGGAAACTCAGCAGTAGCCATCGTTCTTTCCAACCTTCTAAGAGTCACCTTAGAAGGTGACTTAGAGTCACACAGTTTGTCCTATACACTGGGGTCCTTGCCAAGGTGTTATATCTCATATTCCAAGAAAGTGCTTCTAAGTCAAAGAATTCTGCTTATCTCCTCTTACATTTGAGGCCCCTTGATCCAGCATCCTCGACATCAAACTTTGAGGGTATTACCCTGACAACTGCTCACACATGCTAGCTGATTCTTGCAATTTATTTGGTATATGGTCTCTTTCCTCCCTTACAGGCCCAGTCAACCCAACTGAATTATACTGAGATTTAACCCTATGACCAACCTAGTGACTAAGAGAGGAGAAGACGCAACTCCTCAGGGGAAAATATTATCTTAATGAATGAAAGGATAGGACTCTAGGCTGAGAAAGTGAAATTATTAAAAATAAATGAAGATGCTACAACTAAAATGTACAATAATGTTTTTAAAAAAATCACTGGATGTGCTAACAAGACAACTGGAGATGGCAGAAGAAAGAGTCAGTGAACTTGAAGACAGATTGATAGAAATTCAATCTGAAGAACAGGAAGAAATATGATAAAGGAAAAATAAATAATCTCTTGGACCTGTGGGACAATATCAAATGATCTAACGTGTGTAGTTAGAGTCTTAGAAGGAAAAGAGAGAAGGGGCGGACAAAATATTTTAAGAAATAATGGCCAAATATCTTAAATTTGGAATTCAACAAAAACATCAACATCGAAATCTGAGAAGTTCAGCAAACTCCAAGCAGGATAAAATACACATAAGGGTGCATATGTGTGCGTGTGCATGCACGTGTGCGCACGCACACACACATACACACACTCCTATGTATACCATAGTCAAACCGCTAAAAAAGAAAAGTTAAAAAACAAGTAACCAGAGAAAAGAGATACATTAACATACATAAGAACAACAATATAAAAAACAGTGTTGTCCAAACACAATGAAATGAAATCTTCAAGATACTGAAAGAAAAAAAAACAAAAGTTGCTCAGCCCTAATTCTATATTCAGCACAAATATCCATCATAAAAGATGGTTTTGGACCTTTCCCTTACACCATATATAAAAATTAACTGAAAATGGATCAAATACATAAATGTAAGAGCAAAACTATAAAACTCTTACTTCTTAGAACATTTTTCGGAGGTTGGAGACAAGATGGCAGAGTAGAAGGACTTGAGCTCAACTCCTCTCACAAAAACACCAGAATCACAACTAACTCTGAAGAACCATTGACAAAAAAGACTGGAACCCACAAAAACTGATATTCTACATCCAAAGACAAAGAAGAAGCCACAACAAGATGGTAGGACGGGTGTATACGTGATAAAAAGACAAATCCCATACCTGCTGGATGGGCGACCCACAAACTGGAAAATAAATGTATTGCAGAGTTTCTCCCACAGGAGTGAGAGTTCTGAGCCCCATGTCCAGCTCCTCAGCTGGGATATCTGACATTGAAAGGAGGAGCCCTCAGAGCATATGGCTTTGAAGGCCAGTGGGGCTTGATCACAGGAACTCCACAAGACTGGGGGAAACACAAATGCCACTCTTGGAGGGCGCACACAAGGTCTCGTGTGCACTGGGTCCCAGGGAAAAAGCAGTGACTTCATAGAAGCCTGGGCCAAACATACCTGCTGGTCTTGGAGGGTCTGCTGGGTAGGTGGGGAGCAGCTGTGGCTCACTGTAGGGACAAGGACACTGGTGGTGGAGGTACCGGGGAGTACTCATTGGTGTGAGCTCTCCTGGAGGCCACCTTTTCAGCACCAAGACCTGGCCCCAACCAACAGCCTGTAGGCTCTAGTGCTGGGACACCTTAGGCCAAACAACCAATAGGGCAGGAAAACAGCCTCATCCAGCATCAGACAGGCTGCCTAAACCTTCTTGAGCTCACAGCCACGTCTAAACACCCTGCCCTGAAATGGCCCTGCCCAGCAGAGGAACAACACCCAGTTCTACCCACCAGTGTGCAGGCATCAGTTCCTTCCACCAGGAAGCTTGCAGAAGCCTCTTAGACAAGCTTCACCAACCAGAGGGCAGACACCAGAAGCAAGAGGAACTACAACCCTGCAGCCTCGGAACAAAAACCGCAATCACAGAAAGTTAGACAAAATGAGATGACAAAGGAATATGTTTCAGATAAATGAACAAGTTGTTCCAAAAGAACAACTAAGTGAAGAGGAGAGAGGCAATCTACCCAAAAGAGAATTCAGAGTAATGATAGTAAAGATGATCCAAGATCTCAGAAAAAGAATGGAGGCACAGATTAAGAAGTTACAGGAAATATTTAACAAAGACCTAGAAGAACTAAAGAACAAACAAACAGAGATGAACAATACAATAACTGAAATGAAAAAAACATTAGACGGAATACATAGCAGAATAAATGAGGCAGAAGAATGGATAAGTGAGCTGGAAGACAGAATGGTGGAAATCACTGCTGCAGAACATAAAGCAAAAATGAAAATAAATGAGGACAGTTTAAGAGACCTCTGGGACAACATTAAATACATCAACATTCACATTATAGGGGTCCCAGAAGAAGAAGGGAGAAAGGGCCTGAGAAAATATTTGAAAAGATAATAGCTAAAAACTTCCCTAACATGGGAAAAGAAACAGTCACCAAAGTCCAGGAAGCACAGAGAGTCCCAGACAGGATAAACCCAAGGAGGATCATACCAAGACACATATTAATCAAACTGACAAAAATTAAATACAAAGAGAAAATATTAAAAGCAACAAGGGAAAGCCAACAAATAACATACTAGGGAATCCCCATAAGGTTATCAGCTGATTTTTCAGCAGAAATTCTGCAGGCCAGAAGGGAGTGGCATGATATATTTAAAGTGATGAAAGGGAAAAACCTACAACCAAGAATACTCTACCCAGCAAGAGTCTTGTTCAGATTTGATGGAGAAATCAAAAGCTTTATAGACAAACAAAAGCAAAGAGAATTCAGCACCAACACACCAGTTTTACAACAAATGCTAAAGAATTTCTCTAGGTGGAAAAGAAAAGCCCACAACTAGAAACAAGAAAATTATGAATGGGAAAGCCCATTAGTAAAGGCAAACATACAGTAAACGTAGGAAATTATCCACACACAAATATGATACCAAAACCAGCAACTGAGAAGACAGTAGAAATGCAGGATATTGGAAATGCATTTGAAATTAAAAGACCAGCAACTTAAAATCTTGTTCATATATAGACTGCTATATCAAAACCTCATGGTAACTGCAAGCTGAAAATCCACAATAGATATACATACAAAAAGAAAAAGGAATCCAAACATAGCATTAAATTTAGTCATCAAATAACAAGAGAACAAAAGAAGGGAGGGGAAAAAAGACCTTCAAAAACAAAGGCAAAACAATTAACAAAATTGCAATAAGAACACATAAAATGAGTGTGCTAATAACAGTACCTGCACCTTTATTGAGCTGTTGTGAAAATTAATGGAGTTAATACATGTACTACAGGGTTGGTGCTCGCTCAAGAACTAAGCAGCTGGACCTTGGGTGAGTCAGAAACTCCAGGGCTCAATTTATCTCTCGATAGGATAAAGGACACAAACTAAATCATTGCTATCAATGAAATCAATTTTTAAAAAATGGAGTGTAGTGATTCTGGCTGAGATAGAGGGGACCCAGGCTCTGTCTGCTAGCCTTGCCCTGTTCCCTCTCTATCTGGACACCGCAAGGAAGCCCATGGAGTTTGAAAGGGAATGAAACCCCATTATAAGATATAGACTGGCTCAATGAATACAGAAACAAGACCCATATATATGCTGTCTACAAGAACCCACTTTAGATCTAGGGACATATACAAACTGAAAGTGAGGGGATGGAAAAACGTATTCCATGCAAATAGAGATCAAAATAAAGCTGGAATAGCAATACTCGTATGAGACGAGATAGACGGTAAAATAAAGGCTGTTACAAGAGACACAGAATGACAATACACAATGATCAAGGAATCAATCCAAGAAGAAAATATAACAATTGTAAACATATATTCACCCAACATAGGAGCACCTCAATATATAAGGTGAATGCTAACAGCCATAAAAGGAGAAATTGACGGTAACACAATAATAGTGGGGGACTTTGAAACCCAACTTACATCAATGGACAGATCATCCAGAAAGAAAATCAGTAAGGAAACACAGGCCTTAAATGACACATTAGCCCAGATGGACTTAATTGATATTTATAGAGCATTCCATCCAAAAGCAGCAGAATACACATTCTTCTCAAGTGTGTATGGAATATTCTCCAGGATAGATCAGATGCTGGGCCACAAAGCAAGCCTCAGTAACTTTAAGAAAACTGAAATCATATCAAGAAACTTTTCCAACCACAATGCTATGAGATTAGAAATAAACTACAAGAGCAAAACTGCAAAAAACACAAACACATGGAAGTTAAACAATATGCTACTAAACAACGAATGACACACCGAAGAAATCAAAGAGGAAATCAAAAAATACCTAGAGACAAATGAAAATGCAAATACAATAATTCAAATCCTATGGGATGCAGCAAAAGCAGTTCGAAGAGGGGAATTATAGCAATACAAGCATACCTCAGGAAACAAGAAAAATCTCAAATAAACAACCTAAACCTACCCCTAAAGCAGCTAGAGAAAGAAGAACAAATGAAAGCCAAAGTTAGTAGAAGGAAAGAAATCATAAAGATCAGTGCAGAAATAAATGAAATAGAAACAAAGAAAACAATAGCAAAGATCAATAAAACTAAAAGATGGTTCTTTGAGAAGATAAACAAAACTGACAAACCTTTAGCCAGACTCAACAAGAAAAAGAGGGAGAGGACTCAAATCAATAAAATTAGAAATGAAAAAGAAGTTACAACTGACACCACAGAAATACAAAGGATCATAAGACACTACTACAAAAAAACTGTGTGACAATAAAATGGACAAATTCTTAGAAAGGTACAATCTCCCAAGACTGAACCAGAAAGAAATACAAAATCTGAATAGATGAATCACAAGTACTGAAATTGAAACTGTGATTTAAAAAATCCCAACTAACGAAAGTCCAGGACCAGTGGCTTCACAGGTGAATTCTATCAAACATTTAGAGAAGAGTTAACACCTATCCTCCTGAAACTATTCCAAAATATTTCAGAGGAAGGAACACTCCCAAACTCATTCTATGAGGCCAACATCACACTGATACCAAAACCAGACAAAGATACCACAAAGAAGGAAAATTACAAGCCAATATCACTGATGAATATAGACATAAGAATACTAAATGAAATACTAGCAAACCAAATCCAGTAATACATTAAAAGGATTATACACCATGATCAAGTGGGATTTATCCCAGGGATGCAAGGATTTTTCAACATCTGTGAATCAATCAGTGTGATACACCACAATAACAAATTGAAGAATAAAAACCATATCATCATCTTAATAGATGCAGAAAAAGCTTTTTTTTTTTTTTTTGCGGTACACGGGCCTCTCACTGTTGTGGCCTCTCCCATTGCAGAGCACAGGCTCCAGATGTGCAGGCTCAGTGGCCATGGCTCATGGGCCCAGCTGCTCCGCAGCATGTAGGATCCTCCCGGACCGGGGCATAAACCCATGTCCCCTGCAACAGCAGGTGGACTCTCAACCACCAGAAAAAGCTTTTGACAAAATTCAACATCCATTTATGATTAAAAACTCCAGAAAGTAGGCATAGAGGGAGCATAACTCAACATAATAAAGTCAACATATGACAATCCCACAGCTAATATCATTCTCCACAGTAAGAAGCTGAAAGCATTTTGTTTAAGATCAGGAACAAGACAAGGATGTCCACTCTCACCACTTTTTTTTTTCTTTTTTTAATGTGGTACACGGGCCTCTCACTGTTGTGGCCTCTCCCATTGCGGAGCACAGGCTCCGGACACGCAGGCTCAGCAGCCATGGCTCATGGGCCCAGCTGCTCCATGGCATGTGGGTTCTTCCTGGACCAGGACACGAACCCATGTCCCCTGCATCGGCAGGTGGACTCTCAACCACCAAGCCACCAGGGAAGCCCTCTCTCTCACCACTTTTATTCAACATAGTTTTGGAAATCCTAGCCATGGTTCATCAGAGGAAAAATAAATAAATAAATAAAAGGGATCCGAATTGGAAAAGAAGAAGTAAAACTGTCACTGTTTGCAGATGACATATTATACATAGAAGATCCTAAAGATGCTACTCAAAAACTATTAGAGCTCATTAATGAATTCAGTACCAATGGTATTTTTCACAGAACTAGAACAAAAAAATTTTTAATTTGTATGGAAAAACAAAAGACCTCAAATAGCCAAGGCAATCTGGGTAAAGAAAAACGGAGCTGGAGGAATCAGGCTCCCTGACTTCAGACTATACTACAAAGCTACAGTAACCAAAACAGTATGGTATGGGAATAAAAACAGGAATAAAGATCATTGGAACAGGATAGAAAGCCCAGAAATAAACCGACACACCTATGGTCAATTAATCTACAACAAAGGAGGCAAGAATATACAATGGAGAAAAGATAGTCTCTTCAATAAGCGATGCTGAGAAAACTGGACACCTACATGTAAAAGAATGAAATTAGAACATTTTTTAACACCATATGCAAAAATAAACTCAAAATGGATTAAAGACCTAAATGTAAGACCAGATACTATAAAATTCTTAGAGGAAAATATAGGCAAAACACTCTTTGACATAAATTGCTGAAATATCTTTTTGGATTCACCTCTTAGGGTAATTAAAATAAAAAGAAAAATAAACAAATGGGACCTAATTAAACTTAAAAGCTTTTGCACAGCAAAGGAAACCATAAGTAAAATGAAAAGACAACCCACAGAATGGGAGAAAATGTTTGCAAATGAGACCAACAAGGGGTTAATCACCAAAATATAGAAACAGTTCATGCAGCTCAATATACCAAAAAAAAAAAAACAACTCAATTAAAATATGGGCAGAAGATCTAAATAGACATTTCTCTGAAGAAGTCATACAGATGGCCAAAAAGCACATGAAAAAATGCTCAACATCTCTAATTATTAGAGAAATGCAAGTCAAAACTACAATAAGGTATCACCTTACACCAGTCAGAATGGCCATCATCAAAAAGTCTACAAACAATAAATGCTGGAGAGGGTGTGGAGAAAAGGGAACCCTCCTCCACTGTTGGTGGGAATATAAATTGGTACAGCCACTACTGAGAACAATATAGAGATTCCTTAAAAAACTAAAAATAGAGCTACCATATGATCCAGCAATCTCACACCTGGGCATATATCTGGAGAAAACCATAATTCAAAAAGATACATGCACCTCAATATTCAGAGTGGCACTATTTACGATAGGCAAGACATGGAAGCAGCCTAAATGCCCACTGATAAAGGAATGGATAAAGAAGATATGGTACATATACACAATGGAATTGTACTCAGCCATAAAAAGAATGAAATAATGCCATTTGCAGCAACATGGATGGACCTAGAGATTATCATACTAAGTGAAGTAAGTCAAACAGAGAAAGACAAATATCATATTATATCACTTATATGTGGAATCTAAAAAAATGATAAAAATGAACTTAATTACAAAACAGAAACAGACTCACAGACTTAGAAAACAAACTTATGGTTACCAAAGGGGAAAGGGGAGGGGGAGGGATAAATTAGGAGGTTGGGATTAACATATACACATTACTATAAAATAGATTATCAATAAGGACCTATTATATAGCACAGGGAACTCTACTCAGCATTCTGTAATAACCTGAATGGGAAAAGAATCTGAAAAAGAATATATATACAGGAAGTTGGCGGAAGAGTAAGACGCGGAGATCACCTTCCTCTCCACAGATACACCAGAAATACATCTACACGTGGAACAACTCCTACGGAGCACCTACTGAACGCTGGCAGAAGACCTCAGACCTCCCAAAAGGCAAGGAACCCCCCACGTACCTGGTTAGGGCAAAAGAAAAAACTGAACAGAGACAAAAGGATACGGACGGGTCCTGCACCAGCGGGAGAGAGCTGTGAAGGAGGAAAAGTGTCCACACACTAGGAAGCCCCTTCGCGGGTGGAGACTTCGGGAGGCGGAGTGGGGGAGCTTGGGAGCCGCGGAGGAGAGCACAGCAACAGGGGTGCGGAGGGCAAAGCGGACAGATTCCAGCGCAGAGGATCGGGCCGACCGGCACTCACCAGCCGAGAGGCTTGTCTGCTCGCCCGCCGGGGCGGGCGGGACTGGGAGCTGAGGCTCCGGCTTTTATCGGAGCGCCGGGAGAGGACTGAGGTTGGCAGCGTGAACACAGCCTGCAGGGCGTTGGTGCGCCGCGGCTGGCCGGGAGAGAGTCCGGGGAGGGGTCTGGACCTGCCAAAGAGGCAAGAGACTTTTACGTCCCTCTTTGTTTCCTGGTGCACGAGGAGAGGGGATTAAGAACGCTGCTTGAGAGAGCTCCAGGGACGGGCGCGAGCCGCGGCTAAGAGTGCGGAGCCCAGAGACGGACATGAGACGCTAGGGCCGCTGCTGCCGCCACCAAGAAGCCTGTGTGCGAACACAGGTCACTAGCCACACGCCCTTCCGGGGAGCCTGTGCAGCCCGCCATTGCCAGGGTCCCGGGATCCAGGGACGGCTCCCCCGGGAGAGCGCACGGCGCGCCTCAGGCTGCAGCGTCACGCCGGCCTCTGCCGCTGCAGGCCCGCCCCGCACTCCGTGACCCTCCCTAGCCCCCGGCCTGGGTGAGCCAGAGCCTCCGAATCAGCGGCTCCTTTAACCCCGTCCTGTCTGAGCAAAGAACAGACGCCCTCCGGCGACCTACACGCACAGGCGGGGCCAAATCCAAAGCTGAGCCCCTGGGAACTGTGAGAACAAAGAAGAGAAAGGGAAATCTCTCCCAGCAGCCTCAGAAGCAGCGGATTAAAGCTCCACAATCAACTTGATATACCCTGCATCTGTGGAATACCTGAATAGACAACGAATCATCCCAAATTAAGGAGCCCTGTGGACGAAAGGCTCTTGGTGCTGCAGCCAGGAGTCAGTGCTGTGCCTCTGAGGTGGGAGAGCCAACTTCAGGACACTGGTCCACAAGAGGCCTCCCAGCTGCACATAATATCAAACAGCAAAAATCTCCGAGAGATCTCCATCTCAATGCCAGCACCCAGCTTCACTCAACGACCAGCAAGCTACAGTGCTGCACACCCTATGCCAAACAACTAGCAAGACAGGAACACAACCCTACCCATTAGCAGAGAGGCTGCCCAAAATCATAATAAGTCTACAGACACCTCAAAACACACCACCAGACGTGGACCTGCCCACCAGAAAGACAAGATCCAGCCTCATCCACCAGAACACAGGCACTAGTAGCCTCCACCAGGAAGCCTACACAACCCACTGAACCAACCTTAGCCACTGGGGACAGACACAAAAAACAACAGGAACTACGAACCTTCAGCCTGCAAAAAAGGAGACCCCAAACACAGTAAGATAAGCAAAATGAAAAGACAGAAAAACACACAGCAGATGAAGGAGCAAGATAAAAACCCACCAGACCTAACAAATGAAGAGGAAATAGGCAGTCTACCTGAAAAAGAATTCAGAATAATGATAGTAAGGTTGATCCGAAATCTTGGAGATAGAATGGACAATAGAACGGACAAATTGCAAGAATCAGTTAACAAGGACCTAGAAGAACTAAAGATGAAACAAGCAACGATGAACAACACAATAAATGAAATTAAAAGTACTCTAGATGGGATCAATAGCAGAATAACTGAGGCAGAAGAACGGATAAGTGACCTGGAAGATAAAATAGTGGAAATAACTACTGCAGAGCAGAATAAAGAAAAAAGAATGAAAAGAACTGAGGACAGTCTCAGAGACCTCTGGGACAACATTAAACGCACCAACATTCGAATTATAGGGGTTCCAGAAGAAGAAGAGAAAAAGAAAGGGACTGAGAAAATATTTGAAGAGATTATAGTTGAAAACTTCCCTAATATGGGAAAGGAAATAGTTAATCAAGTCCAGGAAGCACAGAGAGTCCCATACAGGATAAATCCAAGGAGAAATACGCCAAGACACATATTAATCAAACTGTCAAAAATTAAATACAAAGAAAACATATTAAAAGCAGCAAGGGAAAAACAACAAATAACACACAAGGGAATCCCCATAAGGTTAACAGCTGATCTTTCAGCAGAAACTCTGCAAGCCAGAAGGGAGTGGCAGGACATATTGAAAGTGTTGAAGGAGAAAAACCTGCAACCAAGATTACTCTACCCAGCAAGGATCTCATTCAGATTTGATGGAGAAATTAAAACCTTTACAGACAAGCAAAAGCTGAGAGAGTTCAGCACCACCAAACCAGCTCTACAACAACTGCTAAAGGAACTTCTCTAGGCAAGAAACACAAAAGAAGGAAAGGACCTACAATACCGAACCCAAAACAATTAAGAAAATGGGAATAGGAACACACATATCGATAATTACCTTAAATGTAAACGGACTAAATGCTCCCACCAAAAGACACAGATTGACTGAATGGATACAAAAACAAGACCCATATATTTGCTGTCTACAAGAGACCCACTTCAGACCTAGAGACACATACAGACTGAAAGTAAGGGGATGGAAAAAGGTATTTCATGCAAATGGAAACCAAAAGAAAGCTGGAGTAGCAATTCTCATATCAGACAAAATAGACTTTAAAACAAAGACTATTAGAAGAGACAAAGAAGGACACTACATAATGATCAAGGGATCAATCCAAGAGGAAGATATAACAATTGTAAATATTTATGCACCCAACATAGGTGCACCTCAATACATAAGGCAAATACTGACAACCATAAAAGGGGAAATCGACAGTAACACATTCATAGTACGGGACTTTAACACCCCACTTTCACCAATGGACAGATCATCCAAAATGAAAATAAATAAGGAAACACAAGCTTTAAATGATACATTAAACAGGATGGAGTTAATTGATAATTATAGGACATTCCATCCAAAAACAACAGAATACACGTTTTTCTCAAGTGCTCATGGAACATTCTCCAGGATAGATCATATCTTGGGTCACAAATCAAGCCTTGGTAAATTTAAGAAAATTGAAATTGTATCAAGTATCTTTTCTGACCACAACGCCAGGAGACTAGATATCAATTACAGGAAAAGATCTGTAAAAAATACAAACACATGGAGGCTAAACAATACACTACTTAATAATGAAGTGATCACTGAAGAAATGAAAGAGGAAATCAAAAAATACCTAGAAACAAATGACAATGGAGACACAACGACCCAAAACCTGTGGGATGCAGCAAAAGCAGTTCTAAGGGGGAAGTTTATAGCAATACAAGCCCACCTTAAGAAGCAGGAAACATCTCGAATAAACAACCTAACCTTGCACCTCAAGCAATTAGAGAAAGAAGAACAAAAAAACCCCAAAGCTAGCAGAAGGAAAGAAATCATAAAAATCAGATCAGAAATAAATGAAAAAGAAATGAAGGAAACAATAGCAAAGATCAATAAAACTAAAAGCTGGTTCTTTGAGAAGATAAACAAAATAGATAAACCACTAGCCAGACTCATCAAGAAAAAAAGGGAGAAGACTCAAATCAATAGAATTAGAAATGAAAAAGGAGAGGTAACAACTGACACTGCAGAAATAAAAGAGATCATGAGAGATTACTACAAGCAACTCTATGCCAATAAAATGGACAATCTGGAAGAAATGGACAAATTCTTAGAAATGCACAACCTGCCAAGACTGAATCAGGAAGAAATAGAAAATATGAACAGACCAATCACAAGCACTGAAATTGAAACTGTGATTAAAAATCTTCCAACAAACAAAAGCCCAGGACCAGATGGCTTCACAGGCGAATTCTATCAAACATTTAGAGAAGAGCTAACACCTATCCTTCTCAAACTCTTCCAAAATATAGCAGAGGGAGGAACACTCCCAAACTCCTTCTACGAGGCCACCATCACCTTGATACCAAAACCAGACAAGGATGTCACAAAGAAAGAAAACTACAGGCCAATATCACTGATGAACATAGATGCAAAAATCCTCAACAAAATACTAGCAAACAGAATCCAACAGCACATGAAAAGGATCATACACCATGATCAAGTGGGGTTTATTCCAGGAATGCAAGGATTCTTCAATATACGCAGATCTATCAATGTGATAAACCATATTAACAAACTGAAGGAGAAAAACCATATGATCATCTCAATAGATGCAGAGAAAGCTTTTGACAAAATTCAACACCCATTTATGATAAAAACCCTGCAGAAAGTAGGCATAGAGGGAACTTTCCTCAACATAATAAAGGCCATATATGACAAGCCCACAGCAAACATCATCCTCAATGGTGAAAAACTGAAAGCATTTCCACTAAGATCAGGAACAAGACAAGGTTGCCCACTCTCACCACTCTTATTCAACATAGTTTTGGAAGTTTTAGCCACAGCAATCAGAGAAGAAAAGGAAATAAAAGGAATCCAAATCGGAAAAGAAGAAGTAAAGCTGTCACTGTTTGCAGATGACATGATCCTATACATAGAGAATCCTAAAGATGCTACCAGAAAACTACTAGAGCTAATCAATGAATTTTGTAAAGTGGCAGGATACAAAATTAATGCACAGAAATCTCTGGCATTCCTATATACTAATGATGAAAAATCTGAAAGTGAAATCAAGAAAACACTCCCATTTACCATTGCAACAAAAAGAATAAAATATCTAGGAATAAACCTACCTAAGGAGACAAAAGATCTGTATGCAGAAAATTATAAGACACTGATGAAAGAAATTAAAGATGATACAAATAGATGGAGAGATATACCATGTTCTTGGATTGGAAGAATCAACATTGTGAAAATGACTCTACTACCCAAAGCAATCTATAGATTCAATGCAATCCCTCTCAAACTACCACTGGCATTTTTCACAGAACTAGAACAAAAAATTTTGCAATTTGTATGGAAACACAAAAGACCCCGAATAGCCAAAGCAATCTTGAGAACGAAAGAAGGAACTGGAGGAATCAGGCTCCCAGACTTCAGACTATACTACAAAGCTACAGTTATCAAGACGGTATGGTACTGGCACAAAAACAGAAAGATCAATGGAACAGGATAGAAAGCCCAGAGATAAACCCACGCACATATGGTCACCTTATCTTTGACAAAGGAGGCAGAAATGTACAGTGGAGAAAGGACAGCCTATTCAATAAGTGGTGCTGGGAAAACTGGACAGCTACATGTAAAAGTATGAGATTAGATCACTCCCTAACACCATACACAAAAATAAGCTCAAAATGGATTAAAGACCTAAATGTAAGGCCAGAAACTATCAAACTCTTAGAGGAAAACATAGGCAGAACACTCTATGACATAAAATCACAGCAAGGTCCTTTTTGACCCACCTCCTAGAGAAATGGAAATAAAAACAAAAGTAAACAAATGGGACCTAATGAAACTTAAAAGCTTTTGCGCAGCAAAGGAAACCATAAAGAAGACCAAAAGACAACCCTCAGAATGGGAGAAAATATTTGCAAATGAAGCAACGGACAAAGGATTAATCTCCAAAATTTATAAGCAGCTCATGCAGCTCAATAACAAAAAAACAAACAACCCAATCCAAAAATGGGCAGAAGACCTAAATAGACATTTCTCCAAAGAAGATATACAGAGTGCCAACAAACACATGAAAGAATGCTCAACATCACTAATCATTAGAGAAATGCAAATCAAAACTACAATGAGATATCATCTCACACCAGTCAGAATGGCCATCATCAAAAAATCTAGAAACAATAAATGCTGGAGAGGGTGTGGAGAAAAGGGAACCCTCTTGCACTGTTGGTGGGAATGTAAATTGATACAGCCACTGTGGAGAACAGTATGGAGGTTCCTTAAAAAGCTACAAATAGAACTACCATATGACCCAGCAATCCCACTACTGGGCATATACCCTGAGAAAACCATAATTCAAAAAGAGTCATGTACCAAAATGTTCATTGCAGCTCTATTTACAATAGCCCAGAGATGGAAACAACCTAAGTGTCCATCATCGGATGACTGGATAAAGAAGATGTGGCACATATATACAATGGAATATTACTCAGCCATAAAAAGAGACGAAATTGAGCTATTTGTAATGAGGTGGATAGACCTAGAGTCTGTCATACAGAGTGAAGTAAGTCAGAAAGAGAGAGACAAATACCGTATGCTAACACATATATATGGAATTTAAAAAAAAATGTCATGAGAAACCTAGGGGTGAAACAGGAATAAAGACACAGACTTACTAGAGAATGGACTTGAGGCTATGGGGAGGGGGAAGGGTAAACGGTGACAAAGCGATAAAGAGGCATGGACATATATACACTACCAAAAGTAAGGTAGTTAGCTAGTGGGAAGCAGCCGCATAGCACAGGGAGATCAGCTCGGTGCTTTGTGACCGCCTGGAGGGGTGGGATAGGGAGGGTGGGAGGGAGGGAGACGCAAGCGGGAAGAGATATGGGAATATATGTATATATATAACTGATTCATTTTGTTGTGAAGCTGAAACTAACATACCATTGTAAAACAATTATACTCCAATAAAGATGTTAAAAAAAAAAGAATATATATGTATAACTGAATCACTTTGCTGTACACCTGAAACTAATACAACATTGTAAATCCCAATATAAAATTAAAAATTTTATAAACACTTAGAAGAAAACACAGAGAAAAGTTTTCATCAGACTGGATTTGGTGATAACTTGAATATGACACCAAAACAAAGGCAACTAAAGAAAAAAAATAGATAAGTTGAACTTCATAAGCTGAAATTCTCAACTTTTGTGCATGAAAGAACACTATCAAGAGAGTGAAAAGACAGCCCACGGAATGAGAGAAAATATTTGCAAGTCATATCTGATAAGGGATAATTTCCAGAATATATAAAGGACTCCTACACTCAACAACAAAAAAACCCAATTCAAAAATGTGCAAGGAACTTGAATAGGCATTTCTTCAGAAAAGATATGCAAATGACTAATAAGCTCTTGAAAAAATGCTCAACATCACTAGTCATTAGGAAAATGCAAAACAAAACCACAGTGAGAGACCACTTCACACCCATTGAGATGGCTATTATGCAAAAAAAAAAAAAAAAAAAAAAGGAAATAACAAGGGCTGACAAAGATGCAAAGATGTTAAGAAATTGGAACCTTGGTACATTGCTGTTGGAAATGTAAAATGGTACAGCTGTTCTGGAAAACAATGTAGTCGTTCCTCAAAAAGTTCAACATGGAAAACAATGTAGTCGTTCCTCAAAAAGTTCAACATAGAATTACCATATGATCCAGCAATTCACTCCTTAGTATATATCCCCCAAAACTGAAAGTAGAGACTCAAACACATACTTGCACACCAATGTTCATAGCAGTGTTATTCACCATAGCCAAAAGTGGAAACAATCCAAATATCCATCAGTAGATGAAGTGTTAAAAAAAATGTGGTATATACATACAATTAAATATTTTTAGCCTTAAATGAAATTCTGACACGTGTGACAACATGGATGAACCTTGAAAACATGCTAAATGAAATGAGACAAATATTGCATGATTTCACTTATATGAGGTACATAGAACAGGCAAATTCATGGAGACAGAGAGTGTAATAGAAGTTATCAGGGGCTGGAGGGAGGGGAAAATAGCAGTTATTGTTTAATGGGTACAAAACTTCTGTTTGGGATGATGAAAAAGTTCTGTAAATGGACAGTGGTGATGGATGCACAACTTTGTGAATGTACTTGTTGCTACCGAATTGTACACTTAAAAGTGGTTAAAATTATGTATATTTTACCACAGTAAAAAATGTTTTAAAAAAGGTAAAAAATTAAAAAGAGTTGGGCTTCCCTGGTGGCACAGTGGTTGAGAGTCCGCCTGCCAATGCAGGGGACACGGGTTCGTGCCCCGGTCCGGGAAGATCCCACACGCCGCGGAGCGGCTGGGCCCGTGAGCCATGGCCGCTGAGCCTGCGCATCCGGAGCCTGTGCTCCACAACGGGAGAGGCCACAACAGCAAGAGGCCCGCGTACTGCAAAAAAAAAAAAAAATTAAAAAAAAAAAAATTAAAAAGAGTAAAATAAACATCTTCAAACAAATGAAAACTTCAAGAATTCATCATGCACTGTACTTGAAGCTTTATCTGTACTGTTTTCTTTACATACTAATTCTATAAAGAAGATAAAAATTTCTATTGTACAGATGAGGAGACAAAGCCTTAAAAGATTGACTTGCCTGAGATCAAAGAGCTAGTAAGTAGGCAAATAGTGATTTAAACCCATGTTTGCATGTTTCTAAACACATGAACTTTCCACTACATTATTTTTTTTAATTAGGCTGCAAATTCCTAAAGGGATTCCATGATACCTTTACTTTCTCTGATTTTACAATAACCCTCCCTTGACTTCTAATCACCTCCAGTAGCCCATAGTGTTCTTGATTGAAAATGTTAATACAATTTATTATTCTTAACAGAAATTTCAAATACTCAGAAGATTCCAGGTAATATGTACATTATAGACAAAGAATTCACCATTTTATATCAAAAGTTTATTTCTCATTTTAAAGCTTTTTTTCAAAATGTAAATCTATTTTTACCGTAAATAAAATCCATGCTGATTGTTAAAAATGATTTTAAACGTGCAGACAAGTGAATAAAAGTGTGTGCCCTTATAATCTTACTCCCTAGAGATAAGTCCCGAAAGCATCATTTTGAAAATTTGATTATTTCAATTTTGTTTCAACTTTATTTAGTTTTGTGAATTTTTCATAATAATTGAATAATTAATTTTTTTTTGTTTCAGTCCCTCTGATTCGAGTTAGCAAATAATGACTGAAACAAAAATGTTAAAGTTATAACTCAAAGTGTACAAAACTAAGTAATTATAAAAACACTAAGTTTTGTCAGGTTTTAGCCTTTATACTTCTGAGGTTATCGAAGCTTAAAAACTTCACAAAGTCAATATTACAACTTTAACTGATTTTTTTTTATTCTTTTATACTTTGGCCTTGCCACACAGCACATGGGATCTTAGCTCCCCAGCCAGGTATCAAACCCATGTTCCCTGCATTGGAAGTGCAGAGTCTTAACCACTGGACTTATTTATCTAACTTATCTTCTTAACCACAGCATAGTGTCTTTTGAATGAACATGCCACAATCCAAGGTCTCAGGGGGGTTCACTTTTTCTATCTTTATGAGCCCCCAAATTGCTCCCTTTATTTCTCCTTTAACTGGGGAAAGGGGTTTGGCTAAGCTGGGACATGCGTTTTGGAGATGCGAGGATCTTGGTTGGGCTGGAAAAATAATGAACTACAAGAAGTTCTCCCAAGACATGAGACCCACACACGTTCCTGCTCATGTGAGCATGATGAGAGAATTTCATTCTTCCTTTACCTCTGAATTGGAGGAATTTGCCACAGGAATCTGCCTAGCTCATATACTGCCTATGCTGGAGGGAGGTTGACAGGAGCATGAATGACACTTGTGAGTGGATTCATGGAATCACCCTCCTGGCTGCCCCCACTTTAAAAAGAGGTACAGCAGTCCAGAATGCTTTTGCTAAACTAGGAGTCCACACTCTCTCAGCAGATTCTAAAAGCACAAAAAATTGTTTTAAGAATCTCTCACACCAGACTTAGCTAAGTGAATCCTGCAGTCCACAGGCCCTGATATAACTCAGGAACCACTTGAGTTTTACTTGATCAACAGTTCAGAACTAAATCTGACAAATTGAGCATCAGTAAGGATAATAACTGCAGTGTACTGAAACATATTGAATGTGTTTAGAACTGTGAATTCATAATCATGCAAAAACTAGTTTTAATTGTTCACCTTTGAAAGATGGTAAAGAACTTTATTTTGAAAATTGGCAAATAAAGAGAAAAATCGAGCATTTATCCTGCCTTTACAATACAGACTATGTGATTGGATAACTAAAGAGCAGATGAGGAAAAGTTTCTCTTGACACGATATTCCAACAAATAAATGAAGAAGGAATGACAGAACTGGAAAACAACATGTTGCATATCTAATGAATTAAGGATGTAAGCATTCAGCATCAATGGCTATTAACAACTCAAAGTAACCATTATGTGCCTCTTGTTGCACAAAGCCATCTGTGAAGCAGTCTCCACTCCAAAAAAAAAATCAAACTTGATTTAGATTGTCCTTTAGATCCAAGTACCAATTATAGGAAATATAGAGGACAGAGATGCACACTTGGATGATAAAGCTAGAAATAAAAGTAAGAAAGCAATTACCAAAAAGGTTAGTTAGGAAAGTGGTTGTTTTTAGTGGGGACTTAATAGGCTCTCATGGAGAGCTTCTGGGTTGGCTGGCAAGGTTGTATTTCCTTTCATGGGTAGTGGTTAAAGGGTTGTTTGATTCATTAAATGGTACATTTGTTTTTCCTGCGGATGTGTTAAGTGAAAACGTTCCAAACATTTAAAAATCATTAAGTTTGAAGAAGGTTATGGCAGATCAAGCTTTACATTGATATGTACAATAAGGGAGCAGAGCCAAGAATCATTTCCAGGTGGGCAGGGTGGAGAGAGTGGGAACAGGGTAGACAGAAGCACCATATTCCAAGCCTTCTTCTACAAAGCAAACAGCAATTTCAGCACTTACTGGGAAACAGCCAAGATCTCCAGCTGTCAACCTAATAAGGCTGTGGCTTCCATCAAGAATCACATTCCTGCTGTGGAAACAGCTTAGCAGTTTCTCAAAAAATTAAACATAGAATTATCATATGATTTAGCAATTCTAGTGCTAAAGAATTGAAAACAGTTTCTTAAACAAATATATGTATACACTGTTCATAGCACCACTATTCAGTGTAGCTGAAAGGTGGAAACAACCCAAATGTCCATCAATGGATGAATGGATAAACAAATTGTGGTACTGACACACAGTGGAATGTTATTCAGCTATATAAAGGAATGAAGTACTGATACATGTTACAATGCAGGTGTACCTTGAAAGCATTATGCTAAGGGAAAGCAGCCAGACATAAAGGGTCATATACTGTATGATTCCATTTATACGAAATATCCAGAACAGGAAAATCCATAGAGACAGAAAGAAGACTGATGGTGACAGAGGCTGAGGGAACAGGGAATGGGAAGTAGCTCCTTAATGGATATGGGGTTTCCATTTGGAATGATGAAAATGTTTGGGCACTAGATACAGGTGGTGGTTGCACAACAGCACAGATTTACTTAAATGCCACTGAACTATACACTTAAAAATGGTCATGGTGGTAAATTTCAGTTATGTGTATTTTGCCAAAATTTAAAAAAAATTTTAATTTTACTATTTAGTTTTATGTTACATGAACTTCAGTAATAAAAAACAAATAACCACATTGCTTCATTTACTTGATGTCCGCTGCATACTCCTCCTGTGCCAGACACTATGCACATGAAAGAGAAATAACCCCAGGATGCAAGGTGCTCACAGTCTAGTCTGAGGTCAGACAGATGGAGTGCATATGAATCCCAGTGCATAAAAGTGGTTGTGTAAGAAGTAAAACTTGTTTTATTTTTCTCTCATTCAACCTAGTTTTTATTTGAGTCTTTTATTTCACTGAGGTGGCAGAAACACAATTTTATCAGATTTGGAGTTTTCACCTCCTTTTTCCAGAGCTGTATCTAAATTCCTGGCACTTACATAATGCAAAGCTATGGAGGATGGAGTGGGCACAGTCGGGTCTCCAGTCTCTTCCTCCCTGATAGCTGCAGAGGTATCTAGAAACCAAACAGTCTGCTGGACCAGAAACACTGGTGCTGACATAATATGGTGATAACAACAGCTTATCTTTACATAGTGCTTATTATGTGCCAGGAGTTATCCAAACACTATGCAAACACTGTTTAATTTAAACAGCAACCCTTCAAGGTAGTACTCTCTTTATCCCTGTTTTATAGATGAGAAAGTCAAAGGACATAGAAGCTACATGATTTGCATAAGGTCACACAGGCTGGTAAATGGCAGAGCTGATATTGGAACCCAGGCTGCAGAGTCTACATGTTTAACAAGTACTTATTACTATCCCTTGCGCCAGTCAGTGTGGCTCCCTCTAGGAGGTCAGCTTGCCCTGCTGCTTCCCTGACATACTTGGAGCCTCAAGAATCTTTCTGTTACCTCTATTTGGCCTCTTGTTCTAGGTGTGCTGTTTGCTGTCCAGATACTCTGCCCTTCAACTCTCATCCACTTCCTTCTCTTTTTCTCCTTCTGTCCCTGAGGAATCCTTTTCTAAGGTCTAGGAGAAAGTCCCTCACTCTATCAATTTTGCTGTTTTCCCTAAACATTTTGTTTCATTTTCATACTTTGAGTTTTTAGAAACCAAATCAAGAAATAGACTCAAATTTTATGTATGGGGGGGTGGGGGGAGGACAGAGTGGGGGTTAGGATGGCAGGAAGAGAAGGGAAGAAGAAAAGCAGAAATATCAAATGGAAAAAGAAGCTACATAAAAATTTTAAAACATTCTTTCAGTGTCTTTTGGTGAAGTTAGTGGATTGACCATCATGTTTATTGTCTTTCCTTCTTAGCACTCCTAATTTTTTTAGGGTGCCCTCAAGGATATTTTGCATGTTCTCAACCAAGCGGTAACAATGCTTTGCTCTCCTCTCTGGGGTCACTGGATCTATACATTGTAGTATGTCTGACTGCCACCTCATCGCTGATGTTAGTGTAGTTTCACTCAAGCTTCCTTTCTGTCATAGCAATGAAAGGAAGCTTGAGCACCATTTTCTAAAGATCTGGGAGGCTGCTATGGTAAACTGGTTACAAAACAGCCTCAGTTTTCCTTCTCTGTACTTAAACTCTTTGCAATTTGACTTTGCAGTCACTCTCATCAAGAAGTGGAATCTATTTCTTTTTACTCCTTAAATCTGGGCTGGCCTGTGACTTATCTGAGCATCAGAAGTGTCTGTACTGGTTCTAAGCCTAGGCCTCAAAGGCCTTACACACTTCTGCTCTCTCTCTTGCTCCTCTGCTTTCACCATGGGCACATGCTGGAGCTAGCCTGTTGCAGGATGAAACATGTGGAGCAGAGCCATTCTTCCCAGCCAAGGTTATCTTAGACCAGCCAAAGACCAGTCAACCACCCAACAGCTGAGTCCCAGCTGTGACAGAAGCACTGCCAAGATCAGCAGAACCACTCTGCCGACCCACAGACTTGAAATAAATGGTTGTTATGAGCCAAGAGTGGATGCTCGAATCACTGACCCTAGTTTGAAGATCACTTTATAATAATCTAGTGTTGTCTTTGTTTCCCCACTAGATTGGTACTCTTCAAGAGCCAAGACCATTCATCTGTGTCCCCAGCACCCAGAACAATATCTGAATGTTAAAAGGATTAATGAATCAATGAATTGGGAATGTCAAGATGTTCAAATCTAAGAAAAGGTGTTTATAGGGGAGGGTGTGGATATCAGAGATGGTAGATGTTGGAATTGGCTCACAGAAAAAGAAACTGGGCTTTCTAGGAGGAAGGATGAAACTGGATGTGGTCAGGAATAATCAGCAGGCCTGGCTAGTGAAGTTAGACATAGAATCTATGAAAGACACAGAACTGGTTATTGCTGGTATGACCCAGGTTCCTCTGAGGTTAGGGATAAAAGCTAGAATTTTTTCTCCTGGAAAACTAATTGCTTTTTTTAAAAAATTTGAAAATGGAATTGGCTTTATTCAACAATTCATGAATCAGGCAGCATCCCATGGGCTCTCTGAGGGGTTGTACAAAATGGAACATTTTATAGGAAGAAGGGTGGGGCAAGGGAGCTATTAGCAAAAGAAAATAATTATATTTAGGCCAGGATTTCTTTTAGGGCGGAAGGAAAAGGCAAGGGTTTTACCATGCCAGAAAACTAGTTGCTTTGAAGAGGACTATGAATAGGTTCCTTTGACTTTTCTTTCCTTAGAGTTCTATCTAAGGATGAAGTCCTCCTTATCTTCAAGGAGTCCTGATCTTAAGGCAGGTGAGACCACAGTGCATATTCTCTTCCACAACACAGGAAGAAATCTTGAGGCCCATTGGCACTCTCCCTGGATGTCAGAATAATAAATACGTACTGGTAGTGGCCCCTTGAATAAATGTATTTGTCATATTCCTGGATTTCACAGGACTGTAACTTTTATCATTGTGAAAAAGGTTTGAAGGACTGACAAAGAGTTGCAAATATTTCTTTTACCAATCAAGTAGGCATGGAATAATATCATAATAAAGGTCAGGGTTACCCAAAAGGGTATAGTTGGCCACCTTATACTCATATATGTCTTACATTGCCTGCATTACTCTCATTTTGTCCCAGACCAGTGAGAGCACTATCTTGAATCTGTATCATTCCATGGGTTGGCAACTGCTGGTATAAAAAATGGACAATTGTAACTAGGGAGCAATAACAAATCTTAAGGCTATAGTGGACTATAACAACGAACCATGAAAGAAATATGGCCTGTCTGGAATTACCCTCCTCTAAAACTACATTGCTTCCATAGTAAGGACAGTGACTTCTTTGTTGAAGTACAGCTGTCAGGATGTACCTTTAGTACTTTGATAAAGAGCTCTTTGTCAAATCCGAGTTTCCCCAAAATTAACCCTCAGGATGATGAGAGGATTTGAAACCATATTATACAATAAACTAGGACTTCTGTGCTGAGAGAAGACTTGGGCGTATTTGCAGGGTAGAGGGAATAGTGGTTAAAGGGTATAACTTCTGAACTACCTGTCCAGTGAAGAAGCCAATGACTTTCCCAGCAAATTGTGATCTTGCTTCCCTAGCCATGGTAGACCAAAGCTAAACCAATTGATTCACTCCTACAGTTTGGGATTGGGACTGACAAACGCCTAGTAGGTTTTTGGCAGAGTGCCAAGAACTCCTAACTGAAAGAGCTCTTCAAAATCAAGAAGGCTTCTCAGAGAGGAAGCATGTGTGCCTTACCTGAATCAATTCTCTTTTCTCCCCCTTCCACCTCCTAAATAGAGAAACCAAGCAGCCATTTGCCAGGGCTCTTAGAGTAAGAATTAATACATCAGAAAGTTATTTAGATCAGAAAAAACCCTTAAAGAACCTACAAACTCTAAGAAGCTGTAGTACATTGAGATGATTTTAGGTGATTCCACTGATGAATGTTTTTATTTTAATAGTTATGCTAATTCATTTATCTTCATAAATTTCAGTATTTAAAAAAAAATCTTCTAGGACATCAAACTCATGGTTTGATGAATATTGTTTAGGCCTCATCTATTTACGTAAAAAAAAAGATGGGTTTAAAGAACAATATTACATATATAATATAGATAGTCAGAAAATAAGGAAAAGATCATTATAGTGAGTCACAAAGGAGGCTCAGCCACTTTCAAAGTTTTCAACAAAAGCTGCTGAAATGTTAAAGCTCTTTGATCTCATTAGTAATGCAAATTTGTGGTACAATGACTTGTGATATGTATAATAAACCCAACAGTGAAACCCACTGAGGCATCAATCTTTAAGAAACTGGCTTGGATGATTCAGAGAAGGAATAACTACTTGCTGAGTGGTTGGGGCCTGTCAGACATCTTTTTTTCTTTTTTTTCGGTACGCGGGCCTCTCACTGTTGTGGCCTCTCCCGTTGCGGAGCACAGGCTCTGGACGCGCAGGCTTAGCGGCCATGGCTCACGGGCCTAGCCGCTCTGCGGCATGTGGGATCTTCCCGGTCCGGGTCACGAACACGTGTCCTCTGCATCGGCAGGCGGACTCTCAACCACTGCGCCACCAGGGAAGCCCCAGACATCATTTTAAATGTTTTACAAGCATTAACTCATGTGATTCCTGCAACAACCTTATGAGGTAGGTAATTATTTTTATGCCCATTTTCCAGATAGGTCAACTGAGGCATGGAAAGATTAGTAAGTTGGCTAATTATCTACCACTAGTAAATCACAGAGAACCTACTTTTTCTTGAACAAGTGTCACACCCCCAGTCTGCTTATTTTGAATTTAAACTAGATTTTGGTTCCTGGGTCCTATAGCTTATTCAATTTTAACCCCCAGTGTTAGCACAATGCCTGGTACTTGGTTAAAAAAAAAAAAAGAAAAAAAGAAAAAAAGAAAAGAAAAGAAAAAGAATAAATAAAGGGATAGGTCCAATTATCGTAGTAGTTTGAATGACCCTAAAATTTCTTCCATATTTGCTTATTTTCCATTTAAAACCACAGGCTCTAGGCAACTCAGTCAAAGTACTGAATGAAGTCCCTAATCAAAGGCCTCTTTCCTCTCATAAACTGGGCTGTGGTCAGGGTTAGAACCTGGCAAACTTTCAACTCAGCTGCTTAAGAAACACAATGTAGTCCAAGGGTTTGAGTTGCCTCTGATGACTTCAAAAGTTCATTTTACCCACTGTTACTCTGTGGTTCTTTCAATTTCACTACCCCATTGCTGCCATAGTTCTCTTGCCCCATCACCCTCCCCCCTTCATTAAGAATGCTCCCAAGAGCCCCAAAACTTCTTACAAATAGTCAGTTCTTCCACCAAGTGGAAGTGTCTTAGTTACTGTAGTGCTGCCTGGTACAGTTGAGAAAGGACGTAGAAAGGGGAATAGGAAAAGTGATACTTGAGGCCTGTCTTGTGCATGCCAGGTATAGCCTCCATGACTTCAGGGATCAAGGATCTCAGGTTGGGGCTCTGTTCTATAAAGGGAGTGGGGTATTTTCTGTTTTCTAAGTTGTCTACTATCCTTGGCAGTTAGCCCATTAGCACATGGGCTTTTAATCCTTAATATGAACTTTTAATCCTTTCAACAAGTGAGTTTGTTTAATCCTTTTGCACTATGGCATATTTTTTAGGGCAGGAGAAAGCCTTCTTTCCACAATCTCCACCACTCATTCCTCTACCCTGCCTAAACTGTGCATAAATTGTGACCCTTTAGCAGGCAGGTCGTTTCCTGATTTCATAATTTGTGGCTACACTTGCCAATTATTAAATCAGTATATCATTCAGGAACAAATATGAACTTTCATCTCTTTGATAGATAAAGACAAGTCTTTTCATAATGCGCTCAAGAATGCTGGTCATGTTAAGGCTGTGTTAATCTACAGAAGAAAATAGATTTTCATAATTCATCGTATTGTTTCCCACCTCCCACCCTTAGCCGGTAATTACTCACTCATGGGCAGGAATAGAGAGAAAACAGATACATGCCCAGAATCTTCTTATGACTTTACTGACCTCTCTAAATTCTTTTTTTCACTCATTTATTCATTCAACAGATAGTAATGACTTTCTATGCTGTCTATTTAGCTGGGCCTAGCTGGACCTTGCTGGGCCTAATTCTGAGCTGTAGGTTGGTTCTGTGGGGTTCCAGCCCGTTTTTTCTCATGACAATGGCAGAAGTGCAAAGAAGCAAGCCCAGTTGCACAAATACATTTCTAGTCTCTGCCTGTGTCAAGTCTGCTAACATCTCATTGGCCAAAGCAAGTCATAGAGCCAAGTTCAAAGTCAAAGTACAGGTAAGTATACTCTATCTCTCTAACAGGAAAAGTTGCCTGGCAAAACATTTAGATATATGAAAGAATAAATATTTGGGAACAACTATACAATCAATCACATTGACAAAAGAAATCATGACACAGTTTCAAAAAGCCCCATGATTTCCAAGCAGTATAAAATACCTAAAAAATCAAACCTAGGCAGGTCATATAAAAACTGTGGAATACTAAAACCCAAATGTTTTATTATTATTCAGGTATGGTGAGGCCAACATATCAGGAGACAACTGTCATTGAAAAGATAGTTTGTTACTCACAGCTCCAAAGACGAGGGGCAGGACAAACATGTAGTCACACAGGGAAGCATCAGGGTCAATCAGGAGGCAGAAGGAGTGAGCGGAAAACATGGGCAAGAATCTTTATTGTGGTTTCTGTGGGAAGGAATGGGCAGGTTAGGACTGGTTAGTTTGAATAATTTCAGTGGGCTCTGGGGTGTAGGGACTGTTTCTACTTGTCTAGTACATGGCCCTGGGGGTAGTGGCTTGGTATTGTGAGAGCCCAATAAAGGAGGTGGTTGGAGTATGGGCTCTAGATTGGTTGGTTCACATATGAAACAAATTCCCAGGCAAATAACTTACTGTCTCCAAGTTCTGGTTAGCCCTTGGAGGTGCAGCCAGCCTCTCCAGGGTCAGCAAGGACCCAGATGTCAGAGCATCAGAAATATAGAAAAATAAAAAGGCATGATGAATACCACAAGAGAATATCTTAAAAGCAGGCAGTGAAGAAAACAAAAGGCATATTTCTTCCAAAGAAGAAATAAACTGACAGATGACATCTCAGCAAAAAAGAAGTCAGAACACAATGGAAAGATATCTTTAGTGTACTGAAAGAGAAAAATTGCCAGTCTAAACATTCTATGTCTAGAGAAAATATTCTGCAAAAAGGAAGTCCAACAAAGATATTTTCAGACAAACAAAAACGATGAGAATTTGTCACTGCTAAAGAAAATATTAAAGAGAGTTCTTCAGGCAAAAGAAAAATGAACCCACATAGAGACAGGCACAGAGATGCAGAAAGAATAAAAAATAAAACAACACATAAAATTTGTGGTATATGCACACAGTATAAATGTAAATATAAAATTTCATTAAAGCTTTGGAAATAAACCTCGCCAAGGAGGTGAAAGACTTAAATGCTGAGAACTACAAAATTTTAATAAAGGAAACTGAAGATGATTCAAAGAAATGGAAAGATATCCCATGCTCTTGTATTGGTAGAATTAATAGTGTTAAAATGGCCATACTACCCAAAGTAATCTACAGATTTAATGTGATCCTTATCAAATTACGCATGACATTTTTTACAGAACTAGAACAAATAATCCCAAAATTTATATGGAACCATAAAAGATCCAGAATTGCCAAACCAATCCTGAGGAAAAAGAATAAAGCAGGAGGCATAACCCTACCAGACTTCAGACAATACTACAAAGCTACAGTCATCAAAACAGTGTGGTATTGGCACAAAAACAGACATACAGATCAATGGAACAGAATAGAGAGCCCAGAAATAAACCCACACACCCATGGACAATTAATCTTCAACAAAGGAGGCAATAATATACCATGGGGAAAAGACAGTCTCCTCAGCAAGTGGTGTTGGGAAAGTTGGACAGCCGCATGCAAATCAATGAAGCTAGAACACACCCTCACACCATATACAAAAAATAAACTCAAAATGCCTTAAAGACTTAAATATAAGACAAGACACCATAAAACTCCTAGAAAGACTTAAATATAAGACAAGACACCATAAAACTCTTAGAAGAGAAGGTAACATTCTCTGACAATAAATCATACCAATGTTTTCTTAGGTTAGTCTCTCAAGGCAATAGAAATAAAAGCAAAAATAAACAAATGGGACCTAATCAAGCTTATAAGCTTTTGCACTGCAAAAGAAACCATAAACAAAATGAAAAGACAACGTATGGACTGGGAGAAAATATTTCCAAATGGTGTGAATGGCAAGGGCTTAATTTCCAAAATATACAAACAGCTCATACAATTCAATAACAAAAAGCAAACAACCCACTTGAAAAATGGGCAGAAGACCTAGATAGACGTTTCTCCAAAGAAGACATACAGATGGCCGATGGGCATGTGAAAAGAGGCTCATCATCACTAATTATTAGAGAAATGCAAATCAAAACTACAATGAGGTACGACCTCACACTGGTCAGAATGGACATTAAAAAGTCTACAAGTAATAAATGTTGGTAAGGGTGTGGAGAAGAAGGAACCCTCTGATACTGTTGGTAGGAATGTAACTTGGTGCAGCCACTATGGAAAACACTATGGAGCATCCTCAAAACACCAAAAATGGAGTTGCCATATAATCCAGCAGTCCCACTCCTGGGCATATATCTGGAGATAATTTTAATTTGAAAAGATACATGCACCCCAATGTTCATAGCAGCACTATTTACAATAGCCAAGACATGGAAGCAACCTAAATGTCGACAGATAAATGGATAAAGAAGGTGTGGTGTATGTGTGTATGTATATATATATATATATATATAAAATGGAATATTAGCCATAAAAAAGAATGAAATAATGCCATTTGCAGCAACATGGATAGACCTAGAGATTATCATACTAAGTAAGTCAGAAAGAGAAAGACAAATATCATATGATTTCACATACATGTGGAGTCTAAAATATGACACAAATGAACATATCTACAAAACAGAAATGACTCACAGACATAGATTTGTGGTTGCCAAGGGGGAGGGGGGATGGGGGAGAGAAGTATTGGGAGTATGGGATTAGCGGATGCAAACTATTATATGTAGGATGGATAAACAACAAGGTCCTACTGTATAGCACAGGGACCTATATTCAATATCCTGTGTTAAACCATAATGGAAAAGAATATGAAAAAGAAGTTACATATGTATAACTGAATCACTCTGCTGAACAGCAGAAATTAACACAACATTGTAAATCAACTATACTTCAATAAAATTTAAAAAATAAATATAAATGTAAATATATAATTTAACATATTGTTAAAAGACATGTAATCATTGGCATAAAAGGCAAAAAGCCGGGAGAGAGTGATGTCAGCATCACGGTGAAGTGAGGTGCTCTCTTTGTCTCTCCCTTTCGATCTACAACCAGTAAAACATCTACAACTCAACAAAGGTGACTCTGCCTAACACACCATGATGTCAGAAAGGTCCATACACATCTGAAGGTGGGTGAGCTGGAACACATAGAGGAACAGTGGAGGCAGTGCCTGCAGTCCTGCTCATCACCCCCGCCCCCACCCACCCCCCGTACAGCCCCAGAGAACTTGGCAGCAGCAGGAAAGGTGGCAGACATGCCTTCGGCCTCCTAGTCACAGCAGTGCCCATGGCCACAGATAACTGGGCAGCAGTGGCAGCAGAGCCTGTGACCTTGTCCCTCCAGCAGCAGAGGCACCCACAATTCTGGCCCCCACAATCCCATGCCCACAGTGGCAGAGGGCACAAACCTGACAAGACTAGACAGGGCATTGGCTTCTGTGACCCTGGCTCCTCCTGCACCCCCCACCCCAATAATGGAAGAAACTGCAATTCAGGAGGTCCAGATTTGGTGGAAGCATCCACCGCCCTGGTGCTCCAGGCAGCAGTGCCAGTGACACTAGCAGCAGCAAGGTGCCAACAACCCCAGAGGCACAAGTAGCCGTAATGAGGGCACTGGGAGAAACCTCTGACAGAGGCACTTGCAGGTAGAAAGTGCCAGCTTACAAATATAACCAGAAGCAGCTTAAGAAAAACCAAAAACTTGTGCTATAGCACCACCTACTAGCAAACAAAAAAGCCTCTAATTTCTAACCTATTGAATCCTCAGAATCAAGTTTTTAAAAAAGTTTTACCTAAAAAAGAAGAAAGGTGTTCGCTATTTCAAACGTGCCAGCAGAGGATCAACTCATCAAGCACCATGAAGAACCACAGTAACACTATCACCAAAAAAAAATGACAATTCTCCCGGAACAAACTTAAGTCACAGAATATTGTCTCAAACTGACAGAGAATACAAAGTCAGTTCAGTAGGCTTAATAATAAAATTAATGAACAGAAGGAATACTTTACCAAAGAGATTGAAACTCTAAAAGAACCAAACAGAAATTTTGAAGCTGAATAACTCAATAAATGAGATGAAGAATGCATTAGAAAGAATTGGAAATAGAGCAGGCCATATGGAAGAGAGAATTAACAAGCTTGAAGATATAAATCTAGAAATGATACAGATAGAAGAGGAAAGAGAATTAAGATCCAAAAAATGAGAAAATTCTATAAGAGCTATCAAATCTTTTAGGAAAGGCAACATTAGGGTAATGGGTATCTCAGAAGAGAAGAGAGGCAGAGGGGAGCAGAGAGTTTATTTAAAGAAATAATAGCTGAGAACTTCCCAAACCTGTAGAAGGAGCTGGATATATAAGTACATGAATCTAAGAGAACAATTAATTACCTCAACACAAAAAGATCTTCTCTAAGACACAGTATATTAAAACTATCAAAAGGCAATGACAAAGAAAGAATTTTACAGGCACCCTGGGAAAAAAGGGATGGTAACCTACAAAGTAACCCCATTAGCCTATCAGCAGATTACTAAGCAGAAACTTTACAGGCCAAGAGCGGGTGGAATGACATTCTCAAAATATTGAAAGATAAAAACGGTCAGCCAAGATATCCAGCAAACTTATCATTCAGATAATACAAAAGATTATAAGAGAATATTATGAACAGCTACATGCCAACAAATTAGGCAACATAAAAGAAATGGAAAAATTCTTAGAATCATACAACCTTCCAAGACTGAATCATGAAGAAACAGAAAATCTGAATAGGCCAATCAATAATAAAGATATTGAAACAGTAATCAAAAACCTCCCAAAAAACAAAAGTCCAGGACCAGATGGCTTCACAGGTGAATTCTACTAAACATTCAAAGATTTAATACCTATTCTCCTCAAAAATCTTCCAAACAATTGAAGAGGAGGAAACAAACACTTCCTAATTCATTCTACAAGGCCAGAATTACCCTGATACCAAAAACCTGAGAAAGACAACATACACAGAAAAAAATCACAGGCCAATACCTCTGATGAACATAGATGCAAAAATCCTCAGCAAAGTACTAGTCCACTGAATACAATACATTAAAAGAATCATATACCATGATCAAGTGGGATTTATTCCAGGGATGCAAAGATGGTTCAATATCCACAAACCAATTGAAATGATACATCACATTAACAAAATGAAGGATAAAAATCACATGATCATTTCAATAGATGTAGAAAAAGCATATTACAAGATTCAACACCAAATAAAAACAAACCTCTCAGTAAGATAAGTATAGAAGGAACATACCTCAACATAATAAAGGCCATATATGACAAACTCACAGCTAACATCACACTTAATGGTGAAAAACTGAAAGCTATTTGTCTAAGATCAGGAACAAGACAAGGATGCCCATGCTCACCACTTTCATTCAACATAGTACTGGAAGTCCTAGGCAGAGCATTAGACAAGAAAAATAAATAAAAGGCATCCAAATTGAAAAGGAAGAAGTAAAATTATCACTATTTATGGATGGCATAATTTTATATGTAGAAAATCCTAAAGATTTTACCAAAAAGTATTAGAAAAAATAAACAAATGCAGTAAAGTTGCAGCACACAAAATCAATGTACAAAAAGCATTTCTATATATAATAACAAACTAGAAGAAAGAGAAATTAATTTAAAAATCCCATTTACAGTCCCAACTTAAAGAATAAAATATGTAGAAATAAATTTAATCAAGGAGGTGAAAGAACTGAACTCTAAAAACTATAATTGTTGCAAGACACTGAAGAAACACAAATAAATGGAGAGATATTCTATGCTTATATATTGGAAGAATTAACACTGTTGAAATGTCCATGTTATCTAAAGCAATCTACAGATTCCCTATCAATATCCAAAGGTCATTTTTCACAGAAATAGAACTCTAAATTTTAAAATTTATCTGAAACAACAAAAGACCCTAAATAGGTAAAGCAATCCTCAGAAAAAATAACAAAGCTGGAGGTATCACAATCCCTGCTTTCAAACTATATTACAAGCTATAGTAATCAAAACAGCATGTATTGGCAGTGAAACAGATACATAGATCAATGTAACAGAACTGAGAGCCCAGAAACAAACCCACACATACATGGACCCTTCATTTATGACAAAGGAGCAAAGAATATACAACAGAGAAAGGATAGTTTCCTCAATAAATGATGTTGGGGAAACTGGACAGCCACATGCAAAAGAATGAACCTAGACCACTAACTCATACCAAACACAAAAATTAACTCAAAATGGATTAAAGACTTGAATGTAAATCTGAAACCATAAAACTCCTAGAATAAATCACAGGCAGTATGCTCTTCAACATCACTCTTAGCAATATCTTTCTGGATATGTCTCCACAGGCAAGGGAAACAAACAAAGAATGAACAAACTATATCAAAAAATCTTCTCCACAGCAAAGGAAACCATCAATAAAATGAAAAGACAATCTACTGAATGGGAAAAGATATTTGAAAACCATATATCCAATATGGGGTTAATATCAAAATATATAAACAACTCAAAAGTTAAAAAAAAAAAACCTAAATAATTTGTCAGAGGAGCTGAATAGACATTTTTTCCAAAGGAGACATACAGATGGCCACAAACACATGAAAAGATGCTCAACATCACTAATCAACAGAGCAATGCAAATCAAAACCACAATGAGATAACACCTCATGTCTGCTAGAGTGACTATTATCCAAAAGGCAAAAAATAATAAGTGTTGGCAAGGATGTGGAGAAAGGGAACCTTCAGAAACTGTTGGTGGGAATGTAAATTGGTGTAGCCACTATGGAAAACAATATAAAGATTCCTCAAAGAATTAAGAATAGAACTACCACATGATCTGGGTATTTACTTAAAGAATATGAAAACAACAACCTATGGAATGGGAGAAAATATTTGCAAATTGTATATCTGAAAAGTGACTTGAATCCAGAATATAAAAAGAATTCCTATGACTCAATAATAAAAGGCAAATAATTATAAAATGGGCAAGGGATTTCAATAGACATTCTTCCAGAATGAGCAAATATTGTGTAGTTCTACTTATATGAAATATCTAGAGCAGGCAAATTCATAGATTTTGGGGTCAGGGAAAATGGGGAGTTATTGCTTAAGGGTTACAAAATTTCTGTTTGGAATGATGAAAATGTTTTGGAATAGACAGTGGTAATGATTGGACAACAGTGTGAATGTAATTAATGCTACTTAATTGTACATTTTAAAATGGTTAAAGTGGGGGGACCTTCAAGATGGCAGAGGAGTAAGACGTGGAGATCACCTCCCTCCCCACAAATACATCAAAAATACTTCTACAAGTGGAACAACTCCTACAGAACACCTACTGAACGCTGGCAGAAGACCTCAGACTTCCCCAAAGGCAAGAAAATCCCCATGTACCTGGGTAGGGCAAAAGAAAAAACAGAGACAAGAGAATAGGGACAGGACCTGCACCTCTGGGAAGGAGCTGTGAAGGAGGAAGTTTCCACACACTAGGGCCCCTTCACTGGTGGAGACGGCGGGTGGGCAGTGTGTGTTGGGGGGAAGCTTTGGAGCCGTGGAGGAGAGCGCAGCAACAGGGGTGCAGAGGGCAAAGCAAAGAGATTCCCGCACAGAGGATAGGTGCCGACCAGCACTCACCAGCCCGAGAGGCTTGTGTGCTCACCCGCTGGGGCGGGTGGGGGCTGGGAGCTGAGGTTCGGGCTTTGGAGGTCAGACCCCAGGGAGAAGACTGGGGTTGGCTGCATGAACACAGCCTGAAGGGGGCTAGTGCACCACAGCTAGCTGGGAGGGAGTCCAGGAAAAAGTCTGGACGTGCCAAAGAGGCAAGAGGCCATTGTTTCGGGGTGCACGAGGAGAGGGGATTCCTTTCCCATGTGCCCACAGTAGGCAGAGCACCACCTAAGGGAGCTCCAGAGATGGGTGCGAACCACAGCTATCAGCTTGGACCCCAGAGACAGGCATGAAACTCTAAGGCAGCTGCCGCTACCACCAAAAATCCTGTGTGCAAGCACAGGTCACTATCCATACACCCCCCCACCACCAGGAGCCTGTGCAGCCCGCCACTGCCAGGGTCCTGTGATCCAGGGACAACTTCCCTGGGAGAACACATGGTGCACCTCAGGCTGTTGCAATGTCACACTGGCCTCTGCTGCCACAGGCTCACCCCATATTCCAATTATGACTATTGTACCCCTCCCTCCTCCCAGACTGAGTGAGCCAGATCCCCCTAATCAGCCACAGCTTTAACCCCCTCCTGTATGGGCGGGGAACAGATGCCTGACCTACATGCAGAGGTGGGGCCAAAACCAAAGCTGAACCCCAGGAGCTGTGCGAACAAAGAAGAGAAAGGGAAATTTCTCCCAGCAGCCTCAGGAACAGTGGATTAAACCCCCACAATCAACTTGATGCACCCTGCATCTGCGGAATACCTGAAGAGAAAATGAATCATCCCAAAACTGAGGCAGTGGACTTTAGGAGCCACTGTAGACTTAGGGTTTTCTGTCTGCAACTGATTTGTTTCTGATATTTATGTTTATCTTAGTTTAGTTTGTAGTGCTTGTTACCATTTGTGGATTTGTTTCCGGGTTTGGTTGCTCTCTTCTTTTATTTTAAATTATTACTATTTTTTTATGTTACTAATTTTAAAAGATTTTTAAAATTTATTATCTTTTTATTTTTATTTATTTTCTTTTTTTCTTCTCCCTTTTCTTCTGAGTTGTCTGGCTGACAGGGTCTTGGTACTCTGGCCTGTTGTCAGGTCTGAGCCTCTGAGGTGGGAGAACCAAGTTCAAGACATGGGACCACAGAGACCTCCAAATCCATGCAATATCAATAGGTGAGCGCTCTCCCAAGGATCTCCATATCAATGCTAAGACCCAGCTCCACCCAACGGCCAGCAAGCTCTAATGCTAGACGCCCCATGCCAAACAACTAGTAAGACAGGCACACAACACACCCATTAGCAGAGAGGCTGCCTAAAATCATACTAAGTTCACAGACACCTCAAAACACACCACTGGACGTGGCCCTGCCCACCAGAAAGCCAAGATCCAGCCCCACCCACCAGAACACAGGCACAAGGCCCTTACACCAGAAAGCCTACAACAGCCACTGAAGCAACCTCACCCACTGGGGGCAGACACCAAAAACAACGGAAACTATGAACCTGCAGCCTGCGAAAAGGAGACCCCAAACACAGTAAGTTAAACAAAATGAGAAGACAGAGAAATATGCAGCAGGTGAAGGAGCAAGGTAAAAATCCACCAGACCAAACAAATGAAGAGGAAAGAGGCAGTCTACCTGAAAAAGAATTCAGAGAAATGCTAGTAAAGATGATCCAAAATCTTGGAAATAGAATGGAGAAAATACAAGAAATGTTTAACAATGACCTAGAAGAACTAAAGAGCAAACAAACGATGATGAAGAACACAATAAATGAAATTAAAGATTCTCTACAAGGAGTCAATAGCAGAATAACTGAGGCAGAAGAACGGATAAGTGACCTGGAAGATAAAATAGTGGAAATAACTACTGCAGAGCAGAATACAGAAAAAGAATAAAAAGAATTGAGGACAGTCTCAGAGACCTTTGGAACAACATTAAATGCACCAACATTTGAATTATAGGGGTCCCAGAAGAAGAAGAGAAGAAGAAAGGGTCTGAGAAAATATTTGAAGAGATTATAGTTGAAAACTCCCCTAACATGGAAAAGGAAATAGTCAGTCAAGTCCAGGAAGCACAGAGAGTCCCATACAAGATAAATCCAAGGAGAAACAAGCCAAGACACATATTAATCAAACTACCAAAAATTAATACAAGGAAAAAATATTAAAAGCAGCAGAGGAAAAGCAACAAATAACATACAAGGGAATCCTCATAAGGTTAACAGCTGATGCTTCAGCAGAAACTCTGCAAGCCAGAAGGGAGTGGCAGGACATATTTAAAGTGATGAAAGGGAAGAACCTAGAACCAAGATTACTCTACCCAGGAAGCATATCATTCAGATTCAACAGAGAAATTAAAACCTTTACAGACAAGCAAAAGCTGAGAAGTCCAGCACCACAAAAGCAGCTGTACAACAAATGCTAAAGGAACTTCTCTAGGCAGGAAACACAAGGGAAGGAAAAGACCTACAAAATCAAACCCAAAACAATTCAGAAAATGGTGATAGGAACATACATACCAATAACTACCGTACATGTAACTGGATTAAATGCTCCAACAAAAAGACATAGACTGGCTGAATGGATACAAAAACAAGACCTGCATATATGCTATCTACAAAGACCCCCTTCAGACCTAGGGAAACATACAGACTGAAAGTGAGGATATGGAAAAAGATATTCCATGCAAATGGAAATCAAAAGAAAGCTGGAGTAGGAAGTCTTATATCAGACAAAATAGACTTTAAAATAAAGACTATTACAAGAGACAAAGAAGGACACTACATAATGATCAAGGGATCAATCCAAGAAGAAGATATAACAATTGTAAATATTTATGCACCCAACATAGGAGCACCTCAATACATAAGGCAAATGCTAACAGCCATAAAAGGGGAAATCAACAGTAACACAATCATAGTAGGAGATTTTAACACCCCACTTTCACCAATGGACAGATCATCCAAAATGAAAATATATAAGGACACACAAGCTTTAAATGACACATTACACCAGATGGATTTAACTAATATTTATAGGACATTCCATCCAAAAACAATAGAATAAACTTTCTTCTCAATTGCTCATGGAACATTCTCCAGGATAGATCATATCTTGGGTCACAAATGAAGCCTCGGTAAATTTAGGAAAATTGAAATCGCATCAAGTACCTTTTCCGACCACAACTCTGTGAGACTAGATATCAATTACAGGAAAAAAAAACTGTAAAAAATACAAACACATGGAGGCTAAACAATACGCTACTAAATAACCAAGAGATCACTGAAGAAATCAAAGAGGAAATCAGAAAATACCTAGAAACAAATGACAATGAAAACACGATGGCCAAAAACCTATGGGATGCACCAACAGCAGTTCTAAGAGGGAAGTTTATACCAATACAATCCTACCTCAAGAAACAAGAAAAATCTCAAATAAACAACCTAACCTTACCCCTAAGGCAATTAGAGAAAGAAGAACAAAAAAACCCCCCAAAGTTAGCAGAAGGAAAGAAATCATAAAGATCAGACCAGAAATAAATGAAAAAGAAATGAAGGAAATGATAGCAAAGATCAATAAAACTAAAGCTGGTTCTTTGAGAAGATAAAAAAACTTGATAAACCATTAGCGAGACTCATCAAGAAAAAAAGGAAAAAGACTCAGATCAATAGAATTAGAAATGAAAAAGGAGAAGTAACAACTGACCCTGCAGAAATACAAAGGATCTTGAGAGATTACTACAAGCAACTATATGCCAGTAAAATGGGCAACCTGGAAGAAATGGACAAATTCTTAGAAAAGCACGACCTTTTGAGACTAGACCAGGAAGAAATAGAAAATATGAACAGACAAATCACAAGCACTGAAATTGAAACTGTGATTAAAAATCTTCCAACAAACAAAAGCCCAGGACCGGATGGCTTCACAGGTTTATTCTATCAAACATTTAGAGAAGAGCTAACACTTATCCTTCTCAAACTCTTCCAAAATATAGCAGAGGAAGAAACACTCCCAAACTCATTCTACGAGGCCACCATCACCCTGATACCAAAACCAGACAAAGATGTCACAAAGAAAGAAAACTACAGGCCCATATCACTGATGAATATACATGCAAATATCCTCAACAAAATACTCACAAACAGAATCCAACAGCACATTAAAAGTGTCATACATCATGATCAAGTGGGGTTTACCCAGGAATGCAAGGATTCTTCAATATACGCAAATCAATCAATGTGCTACACCATATTAACAAATTGAAGAATAAAAACCGTATGATAATCTCAATAGATGCAGAAAAAGCTTTTGACAAAATTCAATACCCATTTATTATAAAAACTCTCCAGAAAGTAGGCATAGAGGGAAGCTGCCTCAACAAAATAAGGGCCATATATGACAAACCCACAGCCAACATCGTTCTCAATGGTGAAAAACTGAAACCACTTCCTCTAAGATCAGGAACAAAACAAGGTTGCCCACTCTCACTACTATTATTCAACAGAATTTTGGAAGTTTTAGCCACAGCAATCACAAAAGAAAAAGAAATAAATGGATTCCAAATCGGAAAAGAAAAAAGTAAAACTGTCACTGTTTGCAGATGACATGATACTATACATAGAGAATCCTAAAGATGCTACCAGAAAACTACTAGAGCTAATTAATGAATTTGGTAAAGTAGCAGAATACAAAATTAATGCACAGAAAACTCTTGCATTCCTGTACACTAATGATGAAAAATCTGAAAGAGAAATTAAGGAAACACTCCCATTTATCACTGCAACAAAAAGAACAAAATACCTAGGAATAAACCTACCTAAGGAGACAAAAGACCTGTATGCAGAAAATTATAAGACACTGATGAAAGAAATTAAAGGCCATACAAACAGATGGAGAGATATACCATGTTCTTGGACTGGAAGAATCAACATTGTGAAAATGAGCATACTACCCAAAGCAATCTACAGATTCAATGCAATCCCTATAAACTACCAGTGGCATTTTTCACAGAACTAGAACAAAACATTTTTACCATCTGTATGGAAACACAAAAGACCCTAAATAGCCAAAGCAATCTTGAGAAAGAAAAATGGCGCTTGAGGAATCAGGATCCCTGACTTCAGACTATTATACAAAGCTACAGTAATCAAGACAGTATGGTACTGGCACAAAAACAGGAATATAGATCAATGAAACAGAATAGAAGGCCCAGAGATAAACCCACGCTCATATATACAATGGAATATTACTCAGCAGTGAAAAGGAGTGAAATTGAGTTATCTGTAATGTGGTGGATGGACCTAGAGTCTGTCATACAGAGTGAAATAAGTCAGAAAGAGAAAAACAAATATCATATGTTAATGCACATATGTGGAATCTAAAAAAACGGTACTGATGAACCTAGGGGCAGGACAGGAATAAAGATGCAGATGTAGAGAATGGACTTGAGGACACGGGGAGGGGGGGAAGGGTAGGCTGGGAAGAAGTGAGAGAGTAACACTGACATATATACGCTATCAAATGTAAAATACGTAGCTATTGGGAAGCAGCTGCATAGCACAGGGAGATCAGCTTGGTGCTTTGTGACTACCTAGAGGGATTGGATAGGGAGTGTGGGAGGGAGGCGCAAGAGGGAGGGGATATGGGAATATATGTATACATATAGCTGATTTACTTTGTTATACAGCAGAAACTAACACAACATTGTATAGCAATTATACTTCAATAAGGATGTTAAAACTTGTAAAAAAAATTAATTTAAATTAAAAAATAAAGTAAAAAGAAAACCAAAATTGCACCAGATTAGAAATGAATAAGGATATCAATCAAAGAAATAAAAAGATTAAAAATTATGAAAATATTTTATGCAAATCTACAGCAACAAATTTTAAGACTCGATGGAAATTGATGATTTCCTTCCACAATAGAAATGGCTAGAACTGACCTAAGGAGTATAAAACATAAAAAGCCCAATTTTCATAGAAAAGATTTGAAAGGTAATGTGGTAGCCTGAATAATGATTCCCCCAAAGAGGTCTGTGCACTAATACCTGAATCTGTTAATGAGTTGCTTTATAGGGTCAAGGGACTTTACAGATTATGTTTAGGAGATAAAGAAATTATCCAGCATTATCTGGTTCCTTCAAATGATGTAATCTCAAGGGTCCATATATAATAGGAATGTTAGTAGGATAAATAATGACCCCAAATATATTCAGGTTCTAATCCCTGGAATTTGTGAACATTACCCTATGTGGCAAAGAGATTTTTGCAGATGTAAGTTCAGGATTTCGAGGAGTGATTATTCTGTATTATCTGGTTGGCCCTAAAAATAATTAAAAGTGTCTTTATAAGACGGAGTTAGAGGGTGATTTGACCACAGAAGAAGGTAATGTGACCAGGAAAGCAGAAATTTGAAGATGCTACACTGCTAGCTTTGAAAATGGAGGAAAAGACCAGGAGCCAAGAAATGCAGGTGGCCTCTAGAAGCTAAAAAAGACAAGGAAATGGATTCTTCTCTAGACCCCTCAGAGGAAGTGCAGCCCTGATGACACCCTGACTTTAGCCCAGTAAAGCTGATTTTGCACTTCTGACCTCCAGAACTATACGAGAATCAATTTGTGTTGTTTTACTAAATTTGTGGTAATTCGTTACAGTAGTAATAGGAACCTAATACAGGTGATTATTAAAACCATTAAAATAAGGATCAGATGTTTCATAACTGTGCTCTAATGCTTAAATAACAGGTAATTCTGATGCAGTTTAAGCTCCTTTATTTATTTTATAAAGCAAGCATAATCCTATTATTGAAACCAGATAAAGAGCAGGAAAAAGTAAAACTTTCAGGCCACTTTCACTAATGAACCTAGATATAAAAATTCTAAATAAATTATCAGCAAACAAAATTTAACATCTAATAAAATTAATTTTATGTATTATTACTAAATGCTGTAAAGTTTAGGAATGCAAATGTATGGTCTAAAAATCAATTATTCATTACAACAACAAATTAAAGAAGAAAAACCATATGAACACTTGCTGAAAGGGCATTGATAAAATCCAGCAGACTCTCCTAATAAATGCTTTACATAAAATAGAAATAAAAAGAAATCAATGAGAAATGGGAAAGGCAATGAATGAAAAGTATATGAAATCTAATAAGTGCTCATTCATTCAATAAGTAGTTACCACTACCAGGTACACTGAGGATACAATAGTGAACATGATAGATACAATCTGTGCTCCCTAAAGCTTTCAGTACAGTGGGAGTGACAGGCAGTTCACTGAAGGCTTTGATGTGGAAGTAGGATATGGGAACCCATGAGAAAGCACTAAACCCAGTTAGGGCTACCTAATAATAGAATTCTTGCAGGGACTAACATTTAAATTGAGATTGGAAAAGTGAGTTCAATGTATCTAGATTAAATGAGAGTGATTCATTGTAATGTACAACGTGATAAATATAATTAATACAGCTGTATGTTATATATGAAAGTTAAGAGAGTAAATCCTGAGTTCTAATTACAAAGAAATTTTCCTTTAATTTTGCATCTCTATGAGATGATGGATGTTCACTAAACTTATTGTGATAATCATTTCCTGATGTATGTAAGTCAAATCATTATGCTGTATACCTTAAACTTATACAGTGTTGTTTGTCAATTATATTTCAATAAAACTAGAAGAAAAAAAATAAAGGTAGAATGTTTGGAGAAAATATTTCTGGGAGAGACAATAGTCCTTACAAAGGCCTAAATATGAAAGATCCAAAGTTGATGTGACTGAAGTACAGAGCAGGAGGAGAGTGAAGTATGTGATAAAACTGGTGGGGAAGGCCCAGTCTAGACCAGGAAGGATCTTGAACCATATCAAAGATCTTGGACTTTATCCTATATGCAATGTGAAGACACTGGTGAGATTTAAGCAGGGGAATTGTGTTGGTTCTTCTCTATTTCCCTGACCTGCAAATCCATTCTTTGCCTTGATCCTGCCCTGGCAAGCTGATCCCCACAGGGTCCATCACCCAGTTTCTTTTGCCTACCGGCTTCTGGCTTGGTTCAGCCAATGAGTTGTCTATGCCCTGTGCCCTCCTGCTTCAGTGCTACATCTCTGACAGTGAGTATATCTCTCCTGGACCACAGATCCTACCAGGTAGCGTCTTTGTGGCTCCAGCTCTCACTGAGTAACTATTTCTTGCCCCTTCAGGCTTTAAAGATGGATACGACTTCTCCTGTTTCTAGTCTCCTTAATCCTGCTCACACCTCTGTAAGTAGGCCTTTTATCAAAACTTTTCATTTGAACCATCTCAATTAAAGTCTATTTCCTTTTGAGAGCCTGACTGACATGGGAATGATTAGATCACATTTCTATTTTACAAAGATCCCTTTCGCAGCTTTATGGAAAACAGATTGGAGGATGGCAAGACTGGCTTCAAGAAGACCAGTGAGGAGGCTATTCTGGAGGTAAGAGAGGACAGTGGCTTGGGCTAAGGTTGCAGAACTAGGGATAGGGAGTGAGGAGTCCAGCTCCTTGCCAAAATCCTATTTGTGACTTTTCAGGTCCTACATACAATAGGCAATTACAAAGACTTTCCCAGGCAGGCCTCATAGGGAAAAGCTTGCCTCCCACACTAGACTTGGTGCAGAGCCAATGCACTTCAGTCTCTAAAGGGGGTTGCAGCCATACTCTTACATACATCTGCATTCCTAGTCCAGGCATCTCCATTTGGAGGTCTCCTTATCAGGGAATCTAGTAGACGCTTTTCCCACTCTGACACAGTACTCAGTATTTTTCCACTCCTCGCCCTTCTCCCTCTTCCTCTCCTTTGGCCCCACAGTTCATAAAATTGTAGGAGCCTTTTGTCTGAGGCTCCCTCAACAGTGAGTCAACCCCACCCATTCACCATTTCATGGCAGAAAATGAAATGGGAGGAGTCGGCACTTAGCTTGCTTTTATCCTCTTCCTTATACTATTGCAGTTAAGTGATTAAAGGCTTGACTGTTACTTTCATTTTGGCTCATTATTAATCAGCTACTCCAGCACCTGACAGCTCAGTTTCTCTAGCTCAGTTGAGCTCCTGACAGAGAGAAGCATGTGGATTCCAGAGATATTTGGAAGATAGAGTTGATAGGTTTGGCTATTGATTAGACTTGGGGTGGGGTGGATGAAGAGCAGTGAGGGAAAATGCAAAGCCAAGGAAGCTGCCTAGTTTTCTTATTTGGGCAACTGAGTGGATAGTGCTGCCATTCACTGGAATGTGAAACAAGGAACAGCAGGGAGATATTTCTGTTTGAGGTCTGTGGGTCATCCAAGTCAGATGAGCAGAAGAGAGTTGGATATGTGAAAAGGAATTTAGGGGAGAGGTCTGGATTGAGACATAGATTTGAGAGTCATTGATTTATAAAAGTTAACTGTAGCTATGGACATGGATAAAATGGCCCTGGGAGAATACAGAGAGTGAGAAGAAAAGTTGGTCTGAGACTAAGGCCCACAATGGTCTATTCTTAAAGTTGACCTCTTGGGATTCTCTAGATAATTCTCTAATGATATATTTTTCTATGACTCTATCAAAGCCCTTCTTAAACTTACTGAATAAAATAGAGATAGCAGATTATAATGGAGAGCCGAAATTTAGAGTCAGCCCCATCATTCCTACTCTCCTCTGGCCTCCACATTGACCTCCCTGCCCCTATACCTCTAAACTATGCCCTGGCTCCCTCCTCTCAGGGAGCTGGAGGATGATGGACTCAATCAAGCCATCTCTTCTGTTCCCTTTCCATGAAATCACAAAATCTTGACCTCCCTGTATTTTGAGCCTGTCCAAAGAGCAAAGGAATAGCCAGAATTTAGAGTTTAAATCTTTGAGTTTTTCTTTACCTGAAAACAGGGATAATACTAGCACTTAGTTCATAACATTCTGTATCAAATGATATAATGAGATAAATTAAAGCACTTATGACAGAGCTTGGAACGCTGTAGATACTCCATAAAAGTGAACACCCTTTCTCCGAACTCCATGTCCCTCAGAACTGATAGGAATCCAGAATGCTGATTAAAGCACATGGCTAATGGCAAAGTTGTTCCTCAATGAAAGCAGCTGTCTTCACAACTGCAGGTAATATATTTCTTGGAATAATGTGTTCTGTACATTTACAGCAGTTGTGTAAATGATTATTTCTTTTGGTTCACAAATTATTTCTCCTAATCCGCAAAGGGAACTACCTCTAAACCAAACCTGACTAAGCCCCTTTCTCAAGGAGAAGGCATCATGCCTCTGAGTAAAACTGCAGAGTAATTTCTTGAAACCTTTTAATTTTCTCTTTCCATTTTCTATTGGCAAGCTGAACCAAGCAGAAGGCTAAATTCCTAAGTAACCAGAAATTTAGAGGTCACTGTGTGCACTTCATCCTGAAAGGTCGAAATTAAATCAATCTGACAAAGATGGGGATTTCCTGATTTTTGTTCTGTTTGTATTGAAATATGCTTTTGTTTTGCCTAAAATATTGTTTCAAAACAAAGACCTGGCAAGATGCCTGAGCAGACTTTCTGCTGTCTCTTCCATCTCCTGTGTCCCTATATGAGAGGCAGCATAACCCCACAGTTCTATGAAAAGAACGCAAGTTTTGGAGTTAGGCTGTCTTGGGCTCAAATATGAGCTTCACTGCTAAGCAGATATGTGACTTTGGATCAGCCACTTAAGCTCTCTGAGCCTTAATTTTTCTATCTGTGTAATGAGAATTTCATTTGGGTTCCAGTGTCAATTAAATGAAAAAAGTATGTATAAAGCCTCTGGTACACAGTAGGTACCCAATAAATGGCAGTCATGATAATATTTATTATGGTGGGTTAAACCAGACAGAAGAATGGAGTGGGTCCAGAAAACATTCCTTGAGAGGAAGAAAGGAAAGAAGGAGTAGATAGAGCGGGAAGAGAAAGTCATGACTTTTTATTCATTTCTCAGGGAAATTGGAAGGGACAATAAGGATGGGAGGGTCACTTGGGAAGCTGTCCTGGATGAAAAGGATATGCAGAAAGATTCATCAGGTCAAAAAAGGGAGGTAAAAGTTCATTAAGACTTCTATTTGCATTCAGACAAAAATTCCGAAGGAAAAAATTCCATTTAGAGATGGGACTACAATTCTCAGGGAGGTGAAATGGATACCATTACCCCAGAGGACTCTACAGTGGACTCAGGATGGAGGGAGAACACTAGAGAAAATACCTGGTAATCAGAACTGCAAGGGTAGCTAGTGTTATTTGTCTCTGTGTTTGTTTGGTTTATTTTCTACCCAAGAACCATTTCTATATCCTTGAGTGAGAGCTCCCTGTTTAACTTGGGAAAATTACCTTCCCCAATGAAGTTGCCATCCTTTCTAAGACTGACCAACTTAATTATCTTTCCTTGAACTTTGAATCTTCAATAGAGATTTAAAAATGAGAAATGGGTAGAGTGAATTCCTCTAAGCAGGATTGCCTTGCAGAGCCCTGACCCTCACCCTACCCCCATCAGTTTCTGTTTCCCAGATCCATTTTTTTCTAAACTGGATTCTCCAGGCGGATTCAATTCTGTTAGTTACCCAATATCCTTCCAACAAATCCCATTTCTGCTTAAGTACGTAAGAGATGGATGTCTAATTGCTCAGTTATGGAACTGAATCAAAACACAATTTACGAGAAAAGAGGCCTCTAAAACCAAGGGGATGATCACATCAATGCTATGATATCACTCCTTGGGAAAGCTGATTTTTAGGTTCATTCCTACCCTTCAACATTCTCTATACTGAAGGGTGCTGGACATCTGCAAACTAGATTTTCTAGGTTTCCTTGCCAGGTAGTTTCCAGTGAGATTCCACCAAAGGCAGGTCCTAGAGAAAGACTAGGAAAGAGAGAGAAGACATCTTTTTCATTTTTTGCATTTGGATCTATCAGTGGCAACAGGCAACCATAAGCTCCAGAAGTTCTGGCAATGAGTCCAGTAGCATCAGTGGAACTGTGGGCTTCCAAGTTCTTTCAGTCTCAGTAAGAGTGCAAATTCTCAGCTCCTAGAAGCTGAGCAGTTGTTTCAACAGTATCAGCAACCACAGAAGGGCCCCAACAGCATAGCCTCAGTAATACAGCCCTTGTGAGCTCTGGGTACCATCATTTGCCCATTTTGGCCTCTGGATTTTATTCCCTCTATTTGAAATGCCTGGAGCAATTCTGCTTTTCTAACTTGGCACTAACTGATAACTGGGTGACTTAATATTAAACTTTTGGTGGGGATGTTAACATGTGACTAGAATCAGCAAGGTGTAGTGCAGTCAGACAGACCTGTGTTTAAATCTGGGTCTACTACCCAGTAGCAGTGTTATCTTCGGCAAGTAACTTAACTTAAAGATGTCTCAGTTTCCTTATCTGTAAAATGGAGATGACAGGATTCCTCATAGGGACATATGTAGATTAAATGATACAATGTATGTACCTGGCACTTAGTAGGCACTCAACAAATTTTAGTTTCCTGTCTATCCCTTTCTTAGCACTTGCCTATGCATGGTTTGGGTACAGGAGCATAAATACATTCCAGAAACTTTTACTTCAGACAAGTTTATCTCACCAACCAAAATACAACAGAAGTGGACTATAAGAGGAAGTCAGATATGGAGGGGAAACATTTCCTGTCAGTTGTTGACAGGAAATATTAAGCGGGATTTCCAAAAAGGATGCTTTCCAGAAAGAAATATGATGCAAAACAAAATTTAAACTCTTACTTCAAAACAACCTAGTTCAAATCATAAATATAGGCCTGTACTCAGAAAAATGATGTTCTTATGTACGCATGGGAATTAGATGTTAATCTTGCAGAGAAAAACTGGCTGCTACTCCTACTGTGGGTATTTTCGTAATGTCACTTGGAAAACGGAATGAATTATTTTTGACCTATCTGGATAGAAATTTCACATTTCGTGTCATTTAGTATGAGTTGTCATGGATGTTAACAGAGAAAATATGCCTTTTCACATAAGGCCCCTTTAGCCCTTTGGAGCACTGGCTCTCTAGTATTTGAAGTAAATCCAAAAGTATTTGAAGTAAATCCAAAAAGATAAATAAAAATTACTAAAAGATCATTGCAGGGACCTCATGAAGAAATATTAAGGATTAAAGATGTTTAGGCTTGAATAGAATTATAGGATACTAGTATTGGATGAGGAGATCCTCACTTTCAATCTTATTTTTGGATGCGGAAACCTAAGGTCAGAGGAGAAGGGACCTGCTCCTACGTCATATATTTGAAGGCAGAAATGTGACAAGGTTTCCTATATCTGGGAGGGAGGCCCCAAAATGTGCTATCTTTTGCTTGTCTTCTGGAACGGCTTTGGCCAGAGTCTTTAGCTTCTAAGGTTGGGGCTGGAGGATAATCACAGTTATTTACCTTCTCAGGGCCTGCAGGCATTAGAATTTTTTTTAACTATCTATCAGAAAAGCTCAAAGAGTGTTCTTCCTATGTTTCCCTCTACATTTAGGCCTTTAATCCATTTTCACTTTATTTTTGTGTAAGGTGTTAGGGAGTGTTCTAATTTCATTCTTTTACATATAGCTGTCCAGTTTTCCCAGCATCACTTATTGAAGAGACTGTCTTTTCTCCATTGTATATCCTTGCCTCCTTTGTTGTAGATTACTTGACCATAGGTGCGTGGGTTTATCTCTGGGCTTTCTATCCTGTTCCACTGATCTATATTTCTGTTTTTGTGCTAGTACCATAAGGTCTTGATTACTGTAGCTTTGTAGTATAGTCTGAAGTCAGGGAGCCTGATTCCTCCAGCTCCATTTTTTTCCCTCAAGACTGCTTTGGCTATTCGGGGTCTTTTGTGTCTCCATACAAATTTTAAGATTTTTTTGTCCTAGTTCTGTAAAAAATGCCATTGGTAATTTGATAGGAATTGCATTGAATCTATAGATTGCTTTGGGTAGTATAGTCATTTTCACAATATTGATTCTTCCAATCCAAGAACATGGTATATCTCTCCATCTGTTTGTGTCATCTTTGATTTCTTTCATCAGTGTCTTATAGTTTTCTGAGTACAGGTCTTTTACCTCCTTAGATAGGTTTATTCCTAGGTATTTAATTCTTTTTGTTGCAGTGGTGAATGGGATTGTTTCCTTAATTTCTCTTTCTGATCTTTCATTGTTAGTGTATAGGAATGCAAGAGATTTCTGTGCATTAATTTTGTATCCTGCAACTTTACCAAATTCATTGATTAGCTCTAGGAGTTTTCTGGTGGCATCTTTAGGATTTTCTATGTATAGTATCGTGTCATTTGCAAACAGTGACAGTTTTACTTCTTCTTTTCCAATTTGTCTTTTTTGACCCACCTCCTAGAGTAATGGAAATAAAAACAAAAATAAACAAATGGGACCTAATGAAACTTAAAAGCTTTTGCACAGCAAAGGAAACTACAAAGACAAAAAGACAACTCTCAGAATGGGAGAAAATATTTGCAAATGAATCAACGGACAAAGGATTAATCTCCAAAATATATACAGCTCATGCAGCTCAATATTAAAAAAACAAACAATCCAATCAAAAAATGGGCAGAAGACCTAAATAGACATTTCTACAAAGAAGACATACAGATGGCCAAGAGGCACATGAAAAGCTGCTCAACATCACTAATTATTAGAGAAATGCAAATCAAAACTACAATAAGGTATCACCTCACACCGGTTAGAATGGGCATCATCAGAAAATCTACAAACAAATGCTGGAGAGGGTGTAGAGAAAAGGGAACACTCTTACACTCTTGGTGGGAATGTTAATTGATACAGTCACTGTGGAGAACAACATGGTGGTTCCTTAAAAAACTAAAAATAGAATTACCATATGACCCAGCAATTCTACTGTTAGGCATATACCCAGAGAAAACCATAATTCAAAAAGACACATGCATCCTAGTGTTCATTGCAGCACTATTTACAATAGGTCATGGAAGCAAACTAATGTCTATCAACAGACAAATGGATAAAGAAGATGTGGTACATATATACAATGGAAAATTACTCAACCATAAAAAGGAACGAAATTGGGTCATTTGTACAGATGTGGATGGACCTAGAGACTGTCATACAGAGTGAAGTAAGTCAGAGAAAAACAAATACCATATGCTAACGCACATATGCAGAATCTAGAAAAATGGTACAGATGAACTGGTTTGCAAGGCAGAAATAGAGACACAAATGTAGAGAACAAATGTATGGACACCAAGGGGGGAAAGCGGGGGTGGAGGTGGGGGTGGTGGGATGAACTGGGAGATTGGAATTGACATGTATACACTACTATGTATAAAATAGACAACTATTAAGAATCTGCTGTATTAAATAAATAAATAAATAAAATTCAAAAAAGAAAAGTTCAGCCTCTCTCTCAGGAGGAGCATCAGCTGGCCACTCCTTGCAGGGTCACTGTGCCTGGGTACACTGGCTCCAGGAGAAGGGCAGGCACCACAGAGTGCCATCTGGGCCAACTCTGCCCAGATCTTTGGCTTTAGGGAGCCCCAGTGGTGATCTTCTGTTTTTGGTTAGTAGGTCACACATAAAAATAGATGTTTCAATCTAGTATTGAATAGACAGACACTTGCTTTCACATGTATCCTTCAATATATTTTCATTATAATCTTCACAACTTTTATAACTACAAATGATCAAAAAGGCCTCAATTTTGAAGAATGCACATAAAATGAAGAGGGACTGCTCCTCTATGTTCTAGCAAGGAACAGAGATTGGCTTAGGAAGCATGTCCCTTGTTATCCAGTCTTATGTTCCTTCCAGTTTCTCTAAAATAACTAACAATAGCATTCAAAAGTAGTAAAATATGGTGCCCTACATGTGTTTTATGAGACTTTGTTAACCCTTGAAAAGAGACTTGTAATAGGTGGTCTAAATTTCCAGGAGGCACAACTGAAGGATTTAAAGTAAATATTTTAATATTACACTAATGGTTACTAAGGATTATCATAGAATTACTACTTCTTCTGGAGAGCCTGAAGAATGTTTGACAATTTGAGGGAAGAAAAGATAGACAGAGGGACTTCCCTGGTGATCCAGTGGTTAAGAATCTGCCTTCCAGTGCAGCGGACGTGGGTTTGATCCCTGGTCAGGGAACTAGGATCCTATACGTCACGGAGCAACTAAGCCTGTGTGCTGCAACTACTGAGCCGCACACTCTGGAACCAGCATGCCACAACTAGAGAGAAGCCTGTGTGCTGCAACGAAGAGCCCACATGCTGCAATTAAGATCCGATGCAGCCAAATAAATAATAAAAAAAAGAAAGGAAGGAAGGGAGGGAGGGAGGGAGGGAGAGAGAGAGAGAGAGAGAAAGAAAGAAAGAAAGAAAGAAAGAAAGGAGGAAAGGCAGGCAGGCAGGAAGGAAGGAGGAAAGGAAGAAAGAAAAGGTAACCAGAAATTAGTTTTAGCTCACACTGTTCTTTGAATGTGTTGACAAGTGATGCTGAGAAGTCATCCCCACAGGACCCAAACCAAGAGGAATGAAAGAGGATATACAGCATTGGCAGTTAACTTAAGAAATCAGACTTTTTGAGTGCTGCTGTTATTTTTAACCACTATGTTTTTAAAAAAAATAACAGCTTTATTGAAATATGATCCACATACATACAATTCACTCAAAAGTATACAAAATCAGTGGTTTATAATATATTCACAGAGTTGTGGGACTATCACTACACTCAATTTTAGAACATTTTCATGATCCCAAGTGAAATCCTGTACCCATTAGCAGTCACTCCCCATTCGTTCCCTCATCTCTTCTCAGACCCTGGCAACCACTAATCTACTTTTTGTCTCCATGGAGTTGCCTATTCTGGACCTTTCATATAGATGGATTCACACAAAATATCACTTATACATGGTCTTTTGTGTTGTTTCTTTCACTTAACATAATGTTTTTAAGGTTCATCCATGTTATACTATGTACCAGTACTTCATTCCTTTATATTGCTAAATAATATTCCATTATACAGATATACCACATTTTGTTTATTCATTCATTAGTTGATGGACATTTAGCTTGTTTCCCTTTTTTTTTTTTGCTATTATGAATAATGTCCGTATGAATATTCAGGTACAAGTTTTTGAGTGGACATAATGCTTTCACATCTCTTGACTATATACCCAGGAGCAGATTTCCTAGGTCATATGGTAACTCTATGATTAACCTTGTGAGAAATTTCCAGACTGTTTTCCAAAGTGGTTGCACCATTTTATAATCCTACCAGAAGGATCTGAGGGTTCCAACTCTCCACATCCCTTCCAAAATTTGTCATTATGTCTCTTTTTTATTTTAGCTATCCTAGTGTGTAAGAAGTGGTACCTGATGGCTTTGATTTGCATTTCCTAATGGATAATAATGTTGAGTCTTTTCATGTGTTTATTGGACACTTGTTTATTTTCTTTGAAAAACTGTCCGCTTTTGATAGTTTTGCTGTACATACATCCTTTTTTAAAAAATTAATTTTTATTGGAGTATAGTTGCTTTACAATGCTGTGTTAACTTCTACTGTACAGCAAAATGAATGAGCCATAATATACATATAACCCCTCCCTTTTGGATTTCCCTCCCATTTAGGACACCACAGTGCATTAAGTAGAGTTCCCTGTGCTATACAGTACGTTCCCATTAGTTATTTTATACATAGTATCAATAGTGTATATGTGTCAATCCCTATCTCCCAATTCCTCCTTGGTATCCATACATTAGTTCTCTACGTCTGTGTCTCTATTTGTGCTTGGGAAATAAGGTCATCTATACCATACATCCTGATAGGCAATATTTTTCTTTCAGTACTTTCAAAATGTAATCCCACTGCCTTCTAACAGTCATTGTTTCTTATGAGACTTCAGCTGTCAAACTAATCAGCATTCCGCTACATAAGGTCAATTGTTTTTCTCTTACGCTTTCAAAATTTTTACTTTTTTTTTACTTTGGCTTTCCACATTTATGATACATTGTGTATCTTTATTTATCCCAGTTAGAATTTATTGAGCTTCTTGGATGTGTAAATTAAAGCTTTTCATGAAATTTGGGAAGTTTTCAACCATTAATACTTTGATTATTTTTTTCTACTCCTTTCTCTTCTCTCTTTATGGTGCTCCCATTAGAGAGGTGTATGTGCACTTAATGGTGTCCCACATTTCTCTGAGGCTCTGTTCATTTCTCATTTTTTCTCTCTGTTCTTCAGATGGCATAATCTCTATCAATTTATCTTTGAGTTCACTGGTTCTTTTTTATGCCTGTTCAAATCTACTACTGAGTCCCTCTAGTCAATTTTTCTTTCAGTTATTGTACTCTTCACCTCCAGAACTTCCATGAATTTATCATTTCTATCTCTTTATTGATACTCTCTATTTGATGAGACACCATCATCTTACATTTTTAACCTTTTAAAGCATGGCTCCTTTTAGTTCTTTGAACATATATTTAATAGCTTTTCTGCTGAGTCCATTTGAGTACTCTCACAGAAAGTTTCTGTTGCCTGCTATTTTTCCTGTATATCACACTTTCCTGTTTCTTTGCATGTCTCAAAATTTTTTGTTGTTGAAAACTGGGAATTTTAGATAATATATTATAGCAGTTCTGTATACTGCTTCCCTCCGCTGAGCTTGTTGTTATGGTTGTTTGCTTCTTTATTTTTTAATGACTTAGCTGGACTATTTTAATGAAATCTTTGATATTGCTCCTGAGAAGGCCCAGCCTTGGGCATGTGCATATGATGATGACAGTGATTTTAGCAGGATCCTCTCTGTCTCTTTTCCTGTCTTCACTGTTAAGCTACCTGCTTTATTTGGTATTACACGCAGCTGTTAGGCTTTATTAATTGCAAGTTGATTTCTCCACTGTTTTTGGTAATGCCCTGGGGCATAAGTTGCTCTGCAGTCTGATCCAGTTAAATTCAGACCTCTTAGCAGTGGTAGTCTTTGAGTCCCTTCTATGAGGCTTGTTATAACTCTAATAAGACTATTGTTAGCTATATCTTTTCCTGGTTCTCTCTAGTAGACTACTTGACCTATAGTTTAGTTGTTGTTTTCATGGAGTTACTGTCTTTCTTTTAATGTTTACCACCAAAATGGTCATTGTTTTCAAGAGTGCCCTTAGGCTTCTTCATTCTCTCTTCCAGATAAAGTCAGTTCTCTTGAGGAGAGCTTTGGAATTCTCTTATTATGGCCTGCCTCTCCCTCTGGAAAAAATCTTTGCACCTCTGCTCTAGAGCTGGGGGGCAGGTACAATGGTCCACTTCTCTTAGAGTGACACTTCTGCTTTATGAGCAGAGTGCTAGGTAGTGGTGGCAGCTTCCGATCTTATCAGTTTGCCCTCTAAGTTTCAAACCCTCGATCCTACAAGTGAGCTGTGGTGAGGATATTCACGGCCTCAGTACTGTCAGATTGCCATGCCTTGGGTATAGATTCTGCCCTATTAGTGGGGACTAGATGGAGGAAAGGAGATCCCAACTTCTTGGCCACACTCTCCTAGAATTTAGACTCTGCAACACAAAGCTGGAAAGCATGAGGAGTGCTGTCAGCCTGCCCCTCCCAGGGAAATACCAAAGCCCAGGGAAATGGAGGGAGAAGGAGCCCTGTCTTCTTGTCCATATCTACCTGGTGTGAGCTTCCATTATGCTGAGCTGTGAGGTGGGGTGGGGAGGAGGATGGAGCAGACAGATCATGGCTCAAGTTCCACAGACTCTTGTTCTCATCAAGATCTAGATTTTCCTTGAAAAAATGTTTCTTCATTTGCACTGTGCCCTTAGGAGAATTTCCAGAGACTTTATTTTTAAAAATAGTAATTTTCTATTAGAGAAATGCAAATCAAAACTACAATGAGGTATCACCTCACACCAATCAGAATGGCCATGATTAAAAAGTCTACAAATAACAAATGCTGGAGAGGGTGTGGAGAAAAGGGAACCCTCCTACACTGTTGGTGGGAATGTAAATTGGTGCAGCCACTATGGAAAAGAGTATGGAGGTTCCTCAAAAAACTAAAAATAGAGTTGCCATATGATCCAGCTATCCCACTCCTGGGCATATATCTAGAAAAAATTATTTGAAAAGGTACATGCAGCCCTATATTCATAGCAGCACTATTTACAATAGCCAAGGACTTCCCTGGTGGTGCAGTGGTTAAGAATCCACCTGCCAATGCAGGGGACACGGGTTCAAGCCCTGGTCCGGGAAGATCTCACATGCTGCAGAGCAGCTAAGCCCGTGCACCAAAACTACTGAGCCTGCGCTCTAGAGCCCACGAGCCACAGCTACTGAGCCCACGTGCCACAACTACTGAAGCCTGTGTGCCTAGAGCCTGTGCTCCACAACAAGAGAAGCCACCACAATGGAAAGCCCGAGCATTGCAACGAAGAGTAGCCCCCACTTGCCACAACTAGAGAAAGCCCACACACAGCAATGAAAACCCAATGCAGCCAAAAATAAATAAATAAAATTTAAAATAAATAAATAAATACAATAGCCAAGACATGGAAACAACCTACATTTCCATCAACAGATGAATGGATAAAGATGTGAGAGATATATATATATATATAATGGAATATTACTCAGCCATAAAACAGAATGAAATAATGCCATTTCCAGCAACATGAGATTATAATACTAAGTGAAGTAAATCAGAAAGAGAAAGACAAATATCATATGATATCACTTATACGTGGAATCTAAAATACAACACAAATGAACATATCTACAAAACAGAAGCAGACTCACAGACATAGAGAACAGATGTGTGGTTGTGGGGGTGGGAGAGGGAAGGATTAGGAGTTTGGGGTTAGCAGATGCAAATTATTATATATATTAATATATAATACAAGGACCTATATTCAATATCCTGTGATAAACCATAATAGAAAAGAATATGAAAAAGAATATATACATATAACTGAATCACTCTGATGTATAGCAGAAATTAACACAACATTGTAAATCAACTACACTTCAATAAAATTTTTTTTAAAACTAGTAATTTTCACTAGTTATAGTTGTTCTACTGGGAGTGGAGGGGGTTTTCACAATACCATTCCAGAAGTCCTAGCAACTAAATTTTTAAAGGCATAATGGAGCTAATGGAGATCTAGAGAAACTCAACTAAAATGATAATTAAGATCATGGTTAAAAAAAGAAAGACTTTCTCATTAAGAAACAAAAAGCCTGAGAAGAGAAGCAATTGATGCTTATTAAGTACTTTGAAGCACATGTATCAGAATATTCCACCAACTGATCTTCCCATTCCTTATTTCAGTCATATATCATAATCCTGTTGATCTTTCAGTAAAGATTTGATTACCTGGCTTATAGTCTTTCTCTTCACCATTCATCTTGTCATCACTATTGATGATTCAAATATTCATTAAGATAATACAAGCAACATCCAAGTCATAGCTCCTTGACCTCTTCACCTCCAGTGAACTTGTCTTTCAATCCACTGCAGTTATTCACTCCCACAGCCATGCTTGATATCGATTATTGTACCATTAACAAAATCTCTATTTCAAGCATACTGCTTTCCGATCACCACCACCTCTCTTTCCAGCTCATCCTTAGTCCATAAGTCTTTGACTTCACAAGCACTTTCAGCTCAGTGATCTTAGCACCTTTGAACTGCTTATCAATTCAATCATGTTCTCATTTTCCTCTCACCTAGTTGACATTCCAGGATCGGTCACTTTCATCACATCTTTGCATACATCCTCAATTCCTTTGCTCCTATCTTCCCTCCATCATTCTCACCCAACATATTCCAACCCTGGTAAAATCCAATTCTCCACCCACTCAGCACTTACACCAAAGCTTCTGTACATAGCCCAAGAAAAACACATACATTCCTGATAGACCTCACTTAAAAAGTAAGATCCCCAAATGCAAGTGGTCCTCAGGATTGTTCAGCATTTCTCATATTCTATTCTATTCTGTTCTGTTCTAACATTAAACAGCTTCTCCACCTTCCTCACACTCAGTTTATGACCTTTCTTCGTTTTCCCTCGGAAGCAAGTAGATGACAACTTTCATGTCTTCCCACACCCAAATATGCCAGCCTACTTTCATCTGTGCCATATATTCTGACTACCTTTTAAAAATAAGTGATACGAGACTTCTCTGGTGGTCCAGTGGTAAAGAATCTGCCTTGCAATGCAGGGGATGTGGGTTCGATCCCTGGTCAGGGAACTAAGATCCCACGTGCCATGGGGCAACTAAGCCCACATGCCACAACTATTGAGCTTGTGTGCCTCAACTAGAGCCTGCGTGTTGCAAACTACAGAGCCCATGCGCTCTGGAACCTGCGCACTACAACTACAGAGACCACGTGCCTGGGAGCCTGAGCGCCACAGCTAGAGAAGAGAAAACCTACACGCACAACTAGAGAGAAGCCCACACACCACAACGAAGAGCCCACACACCACAAGAAAAGATCCTGCATGCCTCAGGGAAGATCCCATGTGCCACGGCTAAGACCCAACACGGCCAAAAATTAATAAATAAATCTTTAAAAAATATCATTATAAAAAATTAATAAGGGATATAAGTTTAACTCCTCCATGTGTGCATTAGATCCCATATCCTTGAGCCTGCTCAGAGACTATAACATTGTGATTACCCCTTCTCTCACCTGCATCATCATGTTCCACCCTCTACTCTCTAATTCATATCAACATACAAACTGTTGCAATATCTCCTAAAATATACTTCCTTACATCCAGATCACCATGCTCCAGATAACCTCTTCTTTCCAGCAACTCTTTAAACGAGTTATTTATTCTCATGATCTCTGCATTTATCCTGTTGTTCTCTCTTGAAGGCTTTCATCTCCACCCTTCCATTAAAGTAGCTCTTGCCAAGGTAATCATTATCTCCAAATTGCCAAAACCAACGGGGAGTGCTTAGTACTATCCCTTCTTAACTTCTTAGCAGAGTTTGACACAGTTGCAACACTTGAAACACTTTCTCCATTTAGCTTTCAAGACATCACAGTTTCCTGGATTTCTTCTTACCTCATTCATGATTCCTTCTTGTCTTAGTTGCTCAATTCTCTGACTCTTTCCACATTTAAGTTAGAATGCTTCAGGGTTTAATCTTCAGATCTTTACTCTTCTCAGTCTACATTTCCTCTGTTTATGGACTGAATTTTGTACTTCCCCAAAATTATATGCTGTAGCCCTATCCCCCAATGGGATGGTATTTGGATATGAGGCCTTTGGGATAATTAGGGTTAGATAAGGTCACAGGGCCATAGTGTGTCAGTATTAGTGCCCTTCTAAGAAGAAACACCAGAGAAATTGCATTTTCTGTCTCTCCACGCATGCACAGAGGTCATGTGAGCACACAGCAAGATGAAAGTCACAAGTCAAAAGAAGAGCCCACAGAATGAGACCTACCTTGACAGAACCTTGTTCTTGGACTTCTCAGCATCCAGAAATAAATTTCTGTTTTTTAAGCCAGAAAGCCTATGGTATTTTGCTATGGCAGCCTGAGGAGACTAAGACACCACCCTATGCAACCTCATCAAGTACTATGGCTTTCCATTTAGTAACGAAAAAACCATGTATCTGCCAAAGCTCAAACTTATATATCCAGCAGCATACTTACATCTCCACTTGAATATGTCTAGCAAATATCTTATATTTAAGTAGCCCTAGATGAACTCTTCTATCTCTCCACACCACCACCCCCAACTTGCTTTCCACTTATTCCTCTGTATCTCAGTAAATGACACCTCTTCTCCCTCTTGGGAAGCTCGAAATCTTGGAATTATCATTGATGCCCCACTTTCTCTCACATTTCACCTGAAATTTTTAGAAAATCTTGCTGCTTCTACCTTCAAAATATACCCCATATCAAAGTACTGCCACACCTTGGTCTAAGTCATCATCATCACTTGCCTGGATTATTGCAATAGTCCTCAGTTGAACTATTTTTTTTTAAACTCTTGTCAACCCTTTAAGTCTTTCCTGTATACAGCAGCAAGAATTTTTTTTGAAAAAGTGTAAGCCATACAATGTCATTTGACTACTGAATATCCTCCAATATATCCACATCATGCATAAAATAAAACTCATGGCTTACAGAGCCCTACATTACCTGGTCCCTTGTCTCCTCCCTGATCTTCTCTCTTATCCCTTTTCTCGTCATGCACTGGTCTTCAGACACACTGCATTTATTACTCTTCCTTGGGCAACCCTGCTCTTGCTTCAGGCTCTCTACATCTGCTGTGCTCTCTGCCTGGAGCTCTTCTCCAAAATATACAGGCAGGTTTTCCCCTCATTTCATTCAAATCTTTGTTCAAATGTTACTTACCTAAAGAAGCCTTTCCTGCTCACCCTTTCTAAAATAGCAGACCCTGACATACTCTGTGCTCTTATCCAGCTTTTTTTCATAGCATTTGCCACGACCTGATATTATATCATATATCTATTTATTTATTTGGCTATATTTTTCTTATCTTACTAGAATATAAGCTCCCCCGGGTAAGGGGCTTTGTTTTGTTTTGTTTTGCTTTGCTGCTGCGTTATCTGTGTATTGACTAGTGCTTGCCACTTCAGAGCTGTTAAATAAATATTTGTTGATTGAGTGAATGCATTGACTTGTAAAAAGAACAGAGGCTAATACAACTTGTCATTTTTTTCTAGAGAAGGGGCATTTTCTTTAAGAAATATACAGAGATACCAATGTTTCCAGAGTAATTTTTAGATCTTTGAATATTCAATATGGAGAATGTGAGGAGAAAAATTATGGAAATTATGCTTGTTAACTTATTCATTCAATAAATATTTATTGAATGCCTATTCTGTGCCAGGCACTGTTCTAGGTATTGAGGATAAAATAATGAACAAAACATACACAAAACTTTGCACTCATAATTAGGAGAATGAGGGAAAAAACAAGGTAAATTAGTAAATTGTACAATGCAGAAAAGAGTGATAGCCAAAGGGGGAAAAGGGGAAGAAACACTACAGGTTAAATATCCAGAATTCACCAGTAGATCAATTGTAAAGAAAATAAAGAAAGTAGGGGGAAAACAATAGATTATACTCTAAAATATGACCGAACTATGGTGTCTAAGGAGTCACACTTGGAAGATTAAACTAAAAATACAAGAGAATGATTGCTATAAAGGTCAGTGTAGTTTTTAACTGAGGGAGGAAAGACAGGGTTGTGATAGAATGGGGTACATAGAAGGGGTTTTCTGAGGTGAATGACAGGATTCTGTTTCCTGACCTGGGGGGTGGTTACAAGGGTATTCACCTTATAATGATTCATTAAACATACATTTATTTTGGATGGTTTTCTGTACCTGTGTTTTATTTTACAATAAAAGATTAACAAAAAACAACAAAGGAAAAAAAAAAGAACCACTCCTAATAAGGCCAATTACCAAGCCAATCCACTTGTAGATAACAACTATCAATGCTGAACAAAATATAAAAACAAATACCTGAACAAATAGTGAACAAAATAGGTAGATACTTGGCAGAAGAGAGCAAAGGTCAAGTTTCCATTTTGTTAGCATGGCTAAAAGCCATGTGGGGTAGATAAAGCTCTGTTAGAAAATCACAGTCTTACTGGTTTAAAAATCAGAGAACAGGGTTTGAGTTTAGGGTACCACATTCACTGGAAGGTGAGAGAGGAAATCCCCAAAAAGAGAGAGCAAGAAAGTGGAGGTCCCAAATTCTGGGTATAAAATTTGCCCAAATCTCTGCCTGACCCTTGAAAATGCATACTGAGGAGAGACTCAAAGCAGGTGTTTTGGTAAGGCCAAAAGAGCCCAGCTAAAATTTGAGCTACACCCATTGTAGAGGAAAAGTTAACTGTATGTTTCTAAAAATCAATATTCTTCAGAGGAATATTCAGATTCAAGAGCATTCACAATATTGTGGATGTGAATCAAAATTACACAACATTCAAAGAATCGGGAAAACGGTAAATTTGTAAGAAAAAATATCAATAGAAAACAATCTAGGATGACTCAGATGTTGGAATTAGCCAACAATTATTTCAAAGCTTATATTAAAACTATGCTTGGTGATATACAGGAAAATATACTCACAATTAATGAAAAGATGGGAAATTTTAAAAGAAAAGAGACTTTTTTAAAAGCCCAACTGGAAATTCTCAAACTGAAAAATGAAATAGCTGAAGTAAAAAATTCACAGGATGGGCTTAAGAATAGAATGGAATGGCAGAGTAAAGAAGGAATGGAGTTGAAAATAGATCAACAGAAATTATCCAATATGAAGAACACAGAGAAAAAAATATTTTATTTAACAGAGGCTTATAGGACAATATCAAAAGTTCTAACATGTATGTGATTGGATACCTGAAAGGAGAGGATAGAGTTAATTGAGAGGGAAAAAATGGCCCAAATTCCCCCCAATTTAGCATAAGACATACATTTACAAATTTAAGAAGTTTAATGAAGCCTATAAAGGATAAATAATTTGGAAAAAAGCCTCCTATTAATATCATAGTCAAGCTGATAAAAATGAAAGAAAAATATTTGAAAGCAATCAGAGAAAAATGACACATTGCATACAGGGAAACAACGATGTAAATGACAGCTGTTTTCTCATAAGAAATAATGCAGGCCAGAAGACAGCAAAATATCTTTAAAGTACCAGAGGGAAAATCTGTCAACTCAGAACTCTATATTCAGTTAGAATATCTTTCATGAATGAAGGTAAAATAAGATTTTCAGATAAAAGAAAGCTAGGAGGATTCATCCCCACCACATCTGCAGTACAAAAAATAATGTTGAAGTAAGTTCTTCAGTCTCAAGAGAAATAAAGCCAAATGGAAATTCAGATCTTCAGGAAGGAATGAAAGACCCTTGTAAATGGTAACTATGTATATAAATATGAGACTATTTTCCCCTTAATTTCTTTAAAACTCACATAACTGCTTGAAGCAAAAATTATAAAATGGTAGTGTAGGGCTTATAATATATGTAGATGTAATGCGCATGACAACTATAGCATGAGGGAATGGTAAATGGACCTATACACTTGCAAGATTTCCCTATTTTATGTGAAGTAGTACAATATTAACTCAAAGCAGACTGTTATAAGCTATAGATATGAATTGTAATTCCTAGAAAAGCCACTAAAAACACCAAAAAAAGCATAGCTAAAAAGCCAGTAGATAAATTTAAATGGAATTCTAAGATATATTCAAGTAGTCCAAAAGAAGGTAAGAAAGAGGGAAGACAGAAACAAAAAACACAAGTCAAAGTGAAACAAACAGTAAAATGGTAGACCTGAATCCAATCATATCAATAATTACATTAGGTGTTAATAGATTAAAGACTCAAATTAAAAGGCAGAGACAGTCAAAATGGATAAAAAAGAAAAATCCAAAATATACTGTCTAGGGCTTCCCTGGTGGCGCAGTGGTTGAGAGTCCGCCTGCCGATGCAGGGGACATGGGTTCGTGCCCCAGTCTGGGAAGACCCCACATGCCGTGGAGTGGCTGGGCCCGTGAGCCATGGCCACTGACCCTGCGCGTCTGGAGCCTGTGCTCCGCAACGGGAGAGGCCACAACAGTGAGAGGCCCGCGTACTACAAAACAAACAAACAAAAAAACAAACAAAAAAAGAAAAACAAAATATACTGTCTAGAAGAAATGTATTTTAAATATAAAGACACAGATAGTTTGAAACTAAATGGATGAAAAAGATATTATCGTACAAATAGTATGGAGGTCTATTAATATCAAATAAAGTATACTTCAAGATAAAGATATTAGGAGAGAAAAAGGAGCATTTCAAATATAATAAAAGGAAGACAAAACAATAATGAATATGTATGTACCTAATAACAGAGTCTCTAAATACCTGATGACAAATCAGAATTAAAGTAAGAAATAGACAATTTCACAAGTATCATTATAAATTTTACACTCCTTTCTCAGAAATTGATAGAACAACTAGACAAAAAATTCTGTGAAGACATAAAAGATCTGAACAACACTATAAGCCACCTTGACCTAATTTATATTTAGAGAACACTAGGTGAGAAGTGATGGTGATTTGGACCAGCAAGAACAGCAAAATGGTGACACGTGATCAAATTCTAGATATATTTTAAAGGCTGACTTGGGATAGTCACTTAACACCTCAAAACATTTGTTATAAATCAGTAAAATGAGGATTAATACTATCAACCTCATGGAGTTATTGTGGAATTAACTGAGATAGTACATATAAATGCACTATGCTATACAAATTATGAGATAGTATATATATGGTGCATAGCATAGTGCATGGCTCAGAGTAAGCAATAAGTATACTTAGCAATTAGTCTTACTATTACAATAGTAAGCCCTCCTATGTGCACCCTCCTATGTGCCAGGGCCTAAATTAGGCACAGAGAATACATATTTCAATATGAGGCTCACATCTTACAGATGAAATGGAAACCAAACATCGCACTCACTTCATTGCAGTACCAATGGGAGCAGGAATGTCCAGCAGCTATAACAATGGGACATAAAACACACAACTTTCATTTATTAAAATGTCTGTCAGGAAGACACACCTGTGATTCCCTGCATTTTACCACTCCCACAATTTCATTTTTGAGCCCCTATGCAGAGTCAGATTACCCAAGAAAAGCTTTAAGTCAGGGGAAATTTGGGGAAAAGAATAAGCAATACCTGATACAGAGTTTCACGGTTAAAGTTTAGATTTTTGTATCCTGACTGAACTCAGGGTACTTATGTGGCTTCTGTTGTTTTTCACTGAAGGAATATTGACCTTTAAACAGTCCTGGCTTCTGTGGAATTAGAGGAGAATAAGAAGTGTAAGAGCTGGAGACTCAAGATAGAGCATTTACAGTAAATATTTGAGTAGCACATTGTTCAAATCATATAACACTCTGGCCAAAAATATTTTGACAATGGGGAAAAGAGCCTTTTCAAGTTAATTCTTCAGATACATTAACCCCAGAGGGTCTTGTATGGGTTGGAATAGGAAAAGGGAAATTATGTAATATGATCCTGTGAAATGAGCGGGTCAGAAATAAGTGTTTCTACATGCATGGGGTCAACACCAACATCTTTATTATATCTACTATGGGCTGGGCTCAGAGGATACAAAGAAAAATGAGGCACCATAGAGGTTTCCTTCAGGAGGTGGTATCAGTCTGGGAGAACACCCAGTGACCTTAGGATCATGCCACCAGCCCAAATTCAGGCTATATTCCTGTCCCTCAGAAAGACATGACTACCGTGGGCAAAAGCCTAAAGAAGGGATCCCCTGGTCTTTGGGCTGGATGCCTTTTGAGTGCCTCTCCAGACCCATTCTCCCTGCTATGTGACCACAGAGGCTAACTTTATGGTCTGCCCCACTTGGCTCCATTGCCCTGAGGCTTCTGGTGAGCTTTCAGTGAGTGCTGGGGCAGAGCCAACAACTTCAGATTATTAAAACAAATATCTATTTCAGTCTCATGTTAAACAAGGACTTATCTAAAAATCTATCGCCAAATATAAGATCATGTAGATTTACCCCTTTATTTTCTACTAAGGTTTTTATGGTTTTAGTCCTTACATTTATGTCTTTGATCCATTTTTATGTATTTTGTGTATCATGTGAGGTAGCTGTCCAACTTCATTCTTTTCAATGTGGATATCCAGTGTCCCAATATACTCTGTGAAAAAGGCTATGCTTTTCCCCATTGAATGACCTTGGTACCAGTGTCAAAAATCATTTGAACATATATGCAAGGGATTATTCCTAGGCTCTCTATTCTATTCCATGGTTCTATATATCTCTCTTTATGCCTGTACCACACTATTTTGATTATTGTAGCTTTGTAGTAAGTTCTGAAATCAGGAAGTATGAGTCCTTCAAAGTTTTGTTCTTTTTCTAGATTGTTCTGACTATTCTAGGTCTCTTGCAGTTCTATACGAATTTAGAATCAGCTTGTCATTTCTACAAAGAAACTAGCTGGAATTCTGATAGGGATTGTGTAAAATCTGTAGATCAATTTGGGGAATATGGTCATCTTAACAATATTAAGCCCCTTGATTCATAAACATGGATGAATCATTTAGGTCTCTCATTCCATTCATTTAGGTCTTCTTTAACTTTTTCAATGTTTTGTCATTTTCAGTGTATAATTCTTCCACTTCTTTAGTCAAATTTATTCTTAAGTATTTTATTCTTTTTGACACTATTGTAATGAAATTGTTTTCTTGATTTTATTTTGATTCATTGCAATTGTATAGAAATACAACTGATTTTTATGTGCTGATCTTGTAATGTGCAATTTTGATAAATTCAATTATTAGTTCTAATCTTTTTTGTGGATTCTTTGGGATTTTCTATATATAACATTATGTATCTGCAAATAGAGATAACTTTACTTCTTCCTTTTACAATTTGAATGTCTTATTTATTTTTCTTGCCTAATTGCACTGGCTAGAACGTCCAGTACAATGTTGAATAGAAGTGGTGAAGCAAGCAGCCTTGTCTTGTTTCTGATCTCAAGGGGAAAGCTTTCACTCTTTAATCATTGAGAGTAATGCTAACTGTGAGTTTTTTTTATAAATGCCCTTTATCCTTTGGGGGAAGTTCCTTTTTATTCCTAGTTTGTTGAGTGTTTTTATTATTAAGTAGTAATGAATTCTGTTAAAAGTTGTTTTGGTATAGATCAAGATGATCGTGTAGTTTTTCCCCTTCATCCCATGAGTGTGATTTTCATATGTTGAACCACTCTTGCATTCCTGGTATAAATCCCACTTAGTTATGATGTAGAATATTTTTAATATGTTACTGGATTCATTTTTGCTAGTATTTTGTTGAGGATTTTTGCATCTATATGCATAAGGGATATGAGTGTAAAGTGTCCTTTTCTTGTGATATTTTTACTGGCATTTATAGCAGAGTAATTCTGGCCTCATAGAATAAAGTAGGAAGTGTTCCTGGCTCTTCTTTTTATATTTACTTATTTATTTTTTATACTATAACCATTTTATTAATGGTTATTAATGACAACAAGAATATATAAAATCAAGAATATATAAAATCAATGCAGAAAAATGGTATTACATAAATATCATTCTTATAATGGAATCAAAATCTCATGACTACAGAGTATTTTCACTTTGTGTAAGCGATAACTAAAGTCAGTTTTAGAGCTCAACATTCTGATGAAGTTTAGAAGTATTTTAAACTAGCTTTTGGAATCTTAGAATTTATTTTTTAATCTTTCTTTTTCTTTCTTCTCCCAGTAACACTGAGATATAAAATATAAAATATAATATATAGCATATTTATTTTTATTTTTTGAAGAGTTTGAGAAGTATTGCTGTGAATTCTTCTTTAAGTGAATGGTGAATTCACCAGGGAGGGTACCTTATCCTAGGCTTTTCTTGCTTGTTATAGGTCTGTTCAGATTTTCTATTTCTTCTTGAGGCAGTTTTTATAATTTGCATGTTTATAGGAACTTATCCATTTCATCTAGGTTATTTAATTTGTTAATATATAATTGTTTATGATATGCTCTTATAATTTTTTATAAGATTTACAGTGATATATTCACTTTCATTTCTGATTTTAGTAATTTGAGTCTTTTCTTTTTTTTCTTAGTCAAGCTAAAGTTTTGTCAATTTTGTTGATCCTTTCAAAGAATCAAGTTTTGGTTCCAGTGATTCTCTCTTTTGCCTTTCTATTCTCCAATTCACTTATTCAGCTCTTATTTTCATTATTTCCTTTTTTCTGCTAGCTTTGTAACTGAGCAGGACCCTATGGGGCCTTCCTGGGACAGAACCCTCCCCCATATCCTTTGCTTTAGCTCCTCTCTGAAGTACCTAGGTAATAGTATCTGATGCATATTTCCTTAGTTTTTCAGATGCTAAAACCACCACCAAATGGAAGAAATTAACTACTTGATGATGAGGAGGACACAGCCTCCAGACCTTTTGGTGCTTAAGGATTGATCACCGTCAACCAATCAGAGAATTATGCACGAGCTGATCACGTACCCTGGGACACCTCTCCCTCCCCTTGCCTTTAAAGATGCCTTGCTGAAACACTTCCGGGAGTTTGGGGTTTTTTTAAGCACAAGTCACCTGTTATCTTTGCTTGGTCCTGCAATAAACCTTTCTCTGCTCCAAACTTCAACGTTTTGTTTTGTTTGGCCTCATTGTACATTGGGCACACGAACTTGTATTCAGTATCAACTTTGGGTTTAGTTTACTCTTCTTTTTCTAGTTCTTTAAGGTTTAGAGTTAGATTACTGGTCTGGGATCTTTCTTCTGTCTTCATGTAGGTGTTTACAGCTATAAATTTTCCTTTGAGCACTGTGATGGGGCTTGGGGCAGGCTGCCCCCAAATATGCCAAGGTGGCATATAGATTATTATGTACTGAAGTTACTTGACAAACAGCCAGTACAAGAAGAATATTCTGACCCTCCTTTGTTTCTCTGAAAGCAGGAAACAGTGCTCCCATTGGAAGATACCCTCTCTATGCTGAGAGGATGGAAGGCATTCTTATTACTGGCGATAGGGAATTCAAAACTGAGAAATCTGTATAAACAAACTGTATTATTTCTTCATTAATTTGTTACCCCAAGCAAAAAACCCTCTGCTTTGTCAGGTCTTCACAAATAATTGATTCTTCGTCTAAGAAGGTATATTAACCCTGCTTTGGTCACTTCTTAGGTCCCACACCCATGGGACCTCTATACAAACAAAATTACATTTGTGTATTTTTCTCCTGTTAAGCTGCCTTATGTCAATTTGATTATTAGGCTAGCTTAAGAAACCTAGGAGGGTAGAGGAAAAATTTTCCTCCCCACAACTGTTTTCTCTGCATCTCATAAGTTTGAATATGTTTCATTTTCATTCATTTCTAATTATTTTCTAGTTTCACTTCTAATTTCTTTTTTGACCCATTAGTTGCTTGAGTGTGTTAATTTCTCCATATTTGTGAATTTTCTAGTTTTCCTTCAGTTATTAGTCTTATCTCATTGTACTCAGAGAAGAAATTTTAGATGATTTAAATATTTTAAAATTCATTAAAATTTGTTTTGTGGCCTAATATGTGTCTTTCCTGGAGAATGTTCCAAGTACACTTGAGAAAAAATGTATTCTGCTGTTGTTGTGTTCCACAGATGTGTCCCATAGATGTCTGTAAAGTCTAGTTGGTTTATAGTGTTGTTCAAGCCCTATATTTTCTTATTGACCTTCTGTCTGGCTGTTCTACACATTATTGAAAGTAGGGTATTGAAGTCTCCGACTATTACTGTTGAATTGTCTATTTCTCACCTCAATTCCATCAGTTTTTGTGGCATATATTTTGGGGTTCTGTTATTTGGAGAGTATATGTTTTAAATTGTTAATTTTCTTGATGGATTGACTCTTTAATAAATCTATAACGCCTCTGTCACCTGTAACAATTTTTGTCCTAAAGTCGATTTTGTCTGATATTAGCACAGCCACACCAACTCTCTTTTGATTACTATTTGCATGGAATATATTTTACCATGCTTTTACTTTCAACCTATTTGTGTCCCTGGATCTAAAGTGAGTGTCTTATAGATGGAATATAATTGGATCATGTTTTTTATTCATTCTGCCAATATCTGCCTTTGCATTGGAAAATTTAAGCCATTTACATAAAGTAACTACACATAAGGAAGTACATACTTCTGCCATTTTGCTATTTGTTACCTTTAAGTCTTATATATTTTTTTCCCCATTTTCTCCATTACTGCCTTCTCTTTTTATTGATTTTTTTCTAGTGTGCTATTTTGACCACCCTCATTTCTTATTCTGTGTATTTTTGTTTCTTCTTAGTGGTAACCCTGAGGATTACAATAAAATCTTAACTCTATAATAATCAAATTTGAGTTAATACTAACATTTTCAATAGCATACAAAACTCTTCTCCTTTATAGTTCCATCCTCATTTTTCCCAATGTTTCTGTCACAATTAAATGTTTCTACATTAATTATAGATCTATAATTATTATTTTATGCATTATTCTTTTAAATTATAAAGAAAAAAGAGAAGAATTACAAATAAAAAATATAACAATATCAGCTTTTATATTTATTCATGTAGCTACTTTTTAACATTGTTCTTTATTTCATATGGCTTCAAGTTACTGTCTAGTGTCCTACCATTTCAGACTAAAGGACTTACCTTAGCATTTCTTACAGGGCAGATCTACTAGTGACCAACTCTGTTTTTGTATATCTGAGAATGTCTTAATTTTCTCTTCATTTTTGAAGGATGGTTTTGTCACATATAGAATTTTTGGTTGACAGTGTTTTTCTTTTAGCACTTTAGATATGTCATCCTAATGCCTTCTGACCTCCCTGGTTTCTGAAGAGAAACTGTTAACCTTATTGAGGATACCTTATACATGATAAGAAACTTCTCTCGTGCAGCTTTCAAAATTCTCCCTTTGTCTTTAGCTTTTGACAGTTTGGCTCTAATGTGTCTCAGTGTGGATCTCTGAGTTTATCCTGCTTGAATTTAATTGAGTATTTTGAATGTATAGATGCCTGTCTTTCATCAAACTTATGTTTTTAAACATTATTTTTTCAAATATTCTGTGTTCTTTTCTCTCTTTTTTCCCTCTACGACTCCTATTATGCATATGTTGGTATGCTTGAGGTGTCCCAAAGGTCTCTTAATCTCTGTTTATTATTCTTCATTCTTTCCTCTTTCTTCTCCCCAATTGACCTAACCACTGATTCTTGTTAATAGTCACATTTGTTACTGATCTCCCCTAGTGAATTTTTCATTTTATTTTACTTTTTTTTTCAATTCCAGAATTTCTAGTTAGTTCCTTTTTATAATTTCTTTCTCTTTATTGATACTCTCTATTTGGTGAGACATCATTCTCCTGGTTTCCTTTATCTCTTTGAACATATTTAAGACAGCTGATTTAAAGTCTCTCTCTGGTAAGTCCCATGTTTGCTTTTCCTCAAGGATGGTTTCTGATGACCTCTTTTTTTCCTGTGGATGGGCCATATTTTATTGTTTCTTTCCACGCCTCATCATTTGTGTTGAAAACTGGACATATTGAAAATTATAATGTAGTAACTCTGGAAATTCAATTCTTCCCATTCCCAGGTTTGCTGCTCCTGCTTGTTGTGAGTTGTTGTTGTTGTTTGTTTAGTGAGTTTTCTAAAGTATTTTCTACAGTCTGTATTCTTTGTTACATGTGACCACTGAAGTCTGTGTTCCATTAGCTTAGTGGTCAGCTAGTGTTATGACCATAATTTCCTTAAACAACTACAGCCAAAATTAGAAGAAATAATTTCCTTAAACAACTACAGCCAAAATTAGAAGAAAAAAAGAAAAAGAAAAAATTACTCTCCCAGTTTTTTCAAGTTGGTTCTGTGTTGGGCATTCCTTCAGTGCTTAGCCAGGTGATTTATAACTCTGCCTTAGCCTTCACTTCATGCTACCATGGAGACTGAAGGTCAGCCAGAGGTGAAAATATAGGGTCTTCTAAGGCCTGTTTTGAACATGTGTCCAGACTTGGGTATGAGCATTGACTTCCTGATTCCCCAGTATACATGTGAACTTTTAAAAGACCTTATTCTCCCATGTATCTCTTTTCTTAAGTTCTTCCTTTCCAGGCTTTTTGACTTGTCTATTGCTTATTCTGTTTTATATCTTGTCCCACGATGCTGCGGCCAATTCTTTTGCCTTTAAATGTTTTTGGCAAACACTTCCCAGGAGGCCACCACAGCCCTGGAAATGCTTCAAATCAAATAAAAGAAAGGAAAGTACCTGCACCAGTCCTTTAGGGAGCCTCAAGACAGGTCAAAACACACAACCAGAATTCTTTGAGAATAAGGTCTATCTTCCTCCTTCTGGCACTAGCATCTGCACCAGGGGTGCAGGCTGTCATCTTCCTGGCTGCCATTGATCTGGGGGATGAAGGATGGCAAGTAGGCAATTAAAAATGCCACAGCACTCTCTCACTGCAATGCACCAGCTTCTTTCTTCATTAAGCTTTTTGTGGTTGTTGTAAGTTTTTACTAGATTGAAGGGTAATGTGAAACTTGATTTTAACAGCTCTTGTCAGCTTATTTGTTGCTTTTGTGAAGGCATGGAACCCTGGAATTCCATATTCTGCCATATTAAGTGACATCAATTGAAATAGTTCTGCAACTTACATTATGGACAAGAATATGTTTAATTTTGTAAATGTTCTATGCATGCTTGAAAAGAGTATGTATTCTCCACTCTTAGATAAAATGAAATTTATATATCCATTTGACCTAGCTCATTGATTGTGTCATCCAAGATTTCTAAATTCTTATGAATATTTTTTCTGCTTAATAGTTGCTTATACATATTCAATCTCTACTAGAATGATTGATATGTGTATTTCCCCCCATAATTCTATTCATTTTTGTTTTATGTACTTTAGACTGTAACAGATTTTTGTTAGTTTAGATATATTTCTTCCCAGTGTATTGAATGTTTTGTCATATTCAGTAAACTTCTTCATCTTTAGGTAAACTTTTTACCTAAAAGCATAACATGAATGAAGCAATACTAGCTTTCTATTGATTAGTATTTGCCAACATATAATTTTCTAACCTTTAATTTCAATTTATAGATTTTGTATATGTTTCTTAAAAACAGCATATAGATGAATATTTTCAAGTCCAATAATATTAGTTTTTGTTTTTGTTTTTGTTTTTGCAGTACGCAGGCCTCTCACTGTTGTGGCCTCTCCCATTGCGGAGCACAGGCTCCGGATGCGCAGGCTCAGCGGCCATGGCTCACGGGCCTAGCCGCTCCACGGCATGTGGGATCCTCCCGGACCGGGGCACAGACCCGTGTCCCCTGCATCGGCAGGTGGACTCTCAACCACTGCGCCACCAGGGGAGCCCAATATTAGTTTTTTGACTGGAGCATATAATTCATATAATGAAATTATTGATATATTTGGGTTAAATATACTCTATTTTGTCTCTTCTCTTTGTCTTGTCTTTTGCATGTTTTGTTTTCTCTCCTTTCTTGATTTGTATTGTATGAACTGTTTTGTTCTTTCTCCAGTCTTGCTTGATTTGTATTGTATAGACAACTATTTCATCTCCTTTTTTTTTTTTCTTGGGCAGCACCATGGGTCCTCTAGGATCTTAGTTCCCCAACCAAGGATTGAACCCAGGCCCTCAGCAGTGAAAGTACACTGCACTGCTAGGGAATTCCCTATTTTATCTCAGTATACTTGACCTCATTCTATTTTTCCTCCTCCAATAGTTTGGAAGTTAGTTATGTGCCTGATATCTATTATTCTGAAAATCTTCCTGAAAAATGTAACAGGCATGTTTAATGTATCTAAGCCTAAAATTCAGGAATATTTTTATCCTCTTTCTGACAAATACATGGTCTTAGAGAATTACCATTCCTATAATCACCTCTCCAGATTTATGGGCTAGTTTTGTCATGTATTTAGTTCTAGCTTTTCTTAATATTACAATAAATTATTATCATCATTTATACTCAATATTTGTTTAGTAGTACCTCCATATTTATCATATGCTTTGCTCTTCAATTCTACTTGAACCTTAGGTCTACCATTTGGGGTCAACTTCCTCTGTCTGAAGTATATCCTTTACAATTTCATTTTTAAAAGTCTGCTTGTAGCAAACCCTCAGTTTTAGCTTTTTTTTCTCTTTTAGGAACAAAGTAACATTGCCAGATCTAGTATGTGTCTGTGGGTCAGCAAAATTTCAGACAGCCTCCTTGTAGCTACCCTGAAAGGAGGCAGTTGGTACTTGAGAATGAACAGGAGAGGAGAAAGAACTATGTAAGTCATAAAACCGGGGTGACCATATCTCAGTATTCACCTATTACTCTGACTAATTATTAATAACACTTTTCTCATTCTAAAAAGTTTTACAGTTTGGATAATAAATTCTACTGTCACTTGAATAAAGCCCAAATGACCTGCAGTCCTCCTGGCTTCTGGAGCCATGTTTTCATTTGTATTGAACTCAGATAGCTAGGGACTTTCACTTCGAATAGAATGGAGTAGCTTGTGGCAGTCCAATGTTGCCATTAAGAATAACCAAAAAGAGGGCTCCCCTGGTGGCGCAGTGGTTGAGAGTCCGCCTGCTGATGCTGGGGACACGGATTTGTGCCCCGGTCCGGGAAGATCCCACATGCAGCGGAGTGGCTGGGCGTGAGCCATGGCCGCTGAGCCTGCGCATCTGGAGCCTGTGCTCTGCAACGGGAGAGGCCACAACAGTGAGAGGTCTGCGTACTACAAAAAAAAAAGAATAACCAAAAAGGGCTGATTAAACATCACAAACAAACAAATGAACAAACAAAAAAACAAGCAAACAAAAACCCATTTAAGGTAAGAGAAAGATAAGAAGCATTGAGGATGAGGAATCAAGATTCCAAGGACAGGGAAGCTGAAGCTACAGCTGCTTTTTTCCCAAGGGCATTGGTCAATTCCATGTTTGCACCAGGAGGCAGGCAATCTGGATTCTCTCTGGGCAGAAGGCCACTGCTAGGAAACAGAGAAATCAGCAAAGTCTTTGGTTGTCTTGTGGGGCTGAAGAGACAAAATTGGAGCCTTGAAGGGCCAATAACTTAGTGGAAAAAAAAGGCCGGGGAGAACTGAGCCTGACATACAAAGAGTCTTCTCCTCAAAAAATTTGCCAAATTAGGGAATTGCATGAGGCAGAGGTTTAAAATAATTAGAAAGCCATTAAAACAGAGCTGAAGTTTTGGCAGTTTTTGTTGTATTTTGCAATCTTACTCTTCTGAGGAGAGAAAAGTTATAGTGCATGACTGCTAGGGGAAATTTTCATAATTTAAAAATTTGATTAATCCAAAAGAAGCAAAGAAAGAAAGAAAATGTGGCATAAACCAGGAGGACAAAATATAGAAAAATAAAGCAAAATTGTAGACATAAATGCAAATATATCAGTAAATACAGTAAATATAAGTAGACTAAATAGTCCAGTACAAAGATAAATGATAGCCAAACTGGTTAAAAACAAAATAAAACAAAAACCAACTACATACTGCTTATAAGAGATACTTCTTAAATAAAGAGGAACATTTTATAATAAAACAGAGTTCAGAGTACATCATAAAGTCATACTGTTTATCCTTTGTAATCTTAGTATTTGCAAGAATTACCAGGGTAGAGCATAATGACAGGTCCCTTGGTTGTTGCCTGTCATCTCTCCCTCCCATTTACTGCACACAGCTCAACTCCAAATCAGCACAGATCGTCTAGCTTCTTGCCTACTTGCCTTCTTCCTTCACTGCTTTATTTCAAGAGGAGATACAGCCCTCTTCTTTCATTCCTCACAAACACAACACTTAGCTTGTAACAGATAATTGCTCAGGCTTAGGGATAATGAAAGTGTTGCATGTGACATGACTCTCATGTGAATTGGAAGTATAAAAACAGAACATAAAATCCATAATTGCTGGATTAATTTAAGATGGAAATGGGGAGAAGACAGAAAGCAGTGAATCTTAGTTGACAGGATTGTAACTATTGGCTTTTTACATGCTATTAAAACCTGCTAAAATCTCATCCATTCAGCTCTCCCTTCTACAGCAATTTGGTTCTCTGCCAAACTTTCGGTAATAAATAGAGACTGCAAGCTCTCTGAACAGAGAACTGCAGCTTTTCAGGGGAGAAATCAAAACAAGATCACAAGGTAAGAATGAAATCAATATTCTGGTAGATTTTTAGTCACGTCTTGCAAAGTGAGACCTTGAGAACCATGGAGAAATGGTTTTATTTCTATAAAATAAAGGATTAGGTCGATTTATTATTATTGCCAATAGAAGTAAAAGTTGATGATAATAGTTGCTACTAACTTCGAATTCCATTTTGCTTTCCTTTGAGTGATTTATAAAATTATTAACAGATTGCTAAAATAAATTGTTTTTATAGTACTGTTCCCCTTCCTCACCACAAAACTTCGTAAAGCAAGTTGATAATTCTATTTCCTACTCCTGAAATGCTTATCCAAGACAAACATACTCACAATTGTTTACAAGCGGTTTTCAAGAAAGAAGGACAAATATAAGAACTGAAAAGTGCCATTCCCTCAAAAAAATCTGCTCAAAAATCATTTGTGAAAAAATAAGGAATTAACATTCTAAATAAGTAAATTTAAAAGCTCATTAGTGTTGTTACTATTCTTCATTTAGAGTGAAAATAGTTTTTGTTCTCTTTAATTCTTGCTGTCTTGCACTTTCCTTTGCCTTATCTTTCCCTGCATGAATACTTGCCTCCAGACTATTTTAATTTAAAACATGACACAAGGTCCTGAGTATTGTGGCTGCACAAGAGTTGATTCTAGAAGGTCTTTGGAGACTTGAGAGTGGAGTATCTAGGACTAGGTGTGGCTGGATATTCTTGATGCTCACTCACTCCTCAGCATTGTGCTTCCTCAGCTTGAATCATCTCTTTATGTCACTGTATGCATCCCTGTATGTCATCCTATGCTGTTCCCTACATCCCTACCTACTGCTTCTCACATTTGTCTTTTGAATATTTAGTGCACTTCTTCTAATTTCGACCCTGAAAAGGCACAGCTCTGTGTTCAGAAAACTTCAGAATCCTCTGTTTCTTAAAGTTTAGGGTGGGTGCTTGAGGTGAATCACACAGCTGGGTAGTGTCCTTAAACTGTAAAAAATTCTCATAGGCATCACTGTCTGCAACTCAAATTTCACATTTTCTTCTCCATGCTTCTCTGAAAGGATCCTGGATTTCCTACAAATATTTGACTGGTGGCTGCATAATTCATTTTCTCAGCAATGTGTTGACCTAGATGTTTTTCACTTTCCCATCACTGTTTAACTTACAATATCTAAAGCAAGAATGTACCTCTTTTCCTTTCCCATTTATGGAGAGAGAAGAATCCTGAGGGGAACTTTCACTTAGGGGTTGAAATAGGTCTAAAAAGTAAGGGAAGCAATTGAGAAATGGGAGCTGCCTCTTCTGGCCAAAGTCTGTAGAGGATTAAATAAACAGCTTTCGACCAACTTCAGGGAATGTATCTGAGTTTCAGCTGTAAAAAGTTCTGCTCCATGGAGGAAGTAAATCATTACAGGGAAACACTGTGGGAGGTGAGGAGGGGGGTTGGGGTGCAGCATTGAGGGAAGAAAAAAATAAACACCAAGAATTGTTTATGCGAGTAAATCTGACAGCATGAGGTCTGTTTTGGAGATATGAGTGCAAAGTTAAATCATTACATGGAAGTACTGCAGAGGGGGCAGCACTGGGGGAAGAAAAATATATACATCACGGAATATTTATGCCAGTAAATCTGATAGCATGAGGTCTTTTTTGGAGATGTGAGTGTAACTGCGCCAAAATCAATGTATCTTTCATTCAACAAGTTGAAATTTTGCCAAACATGGTGGGAATCAAGTGATAGAATTCTCTTATATCTCAACTTGCAGCAGGAACATTTAGAAACATTAAGACCAAAAATAATCTCCTTGAACAGCAGAAAGAGATCTTAATTCCATTAAAAAAAAATGATGCTTGGTTCAAGGACTTTAGGAAATCCTGGTAGAACCTCTAATCTCTTTTCAATTTCCCTGTGGTTTCTCTGGTGCTATATCTGTATGCAAAAAGGAAACTTTAAGGGTACACAGCCTTAGAGGACAGGCAAAGTTCATTTTTGGAGGTGTTAAAGGGGGGAATAAAGAGTTTGGGGCACTTCTTCCCTGTAGCAGACTCCTGGCACACGTTCACATGCTGTCCTTATTATTGTTGGTAAATCATGCTATATCTGTGAAGGTTTTTGATTTTTTTGTTTTGTTTTTTGCTTTAAGTGAAGAGTGCAGTATAGCATAATAGTAAAAAACACAGATTTTTAGAGTAAGATAGGCCTCAACTCCATTATCTGTCATTGATTAGCTGTATGATTTTGGATCTTAACTTTCCTGAGCCTAAATTTTTTTTTTCTTGTGTAAAATGTAAAACAAAATCGAAACAATAATAAAACACTCTACCCTAGAGAGGTGATGAGATGCTTATGAAGGTAAAGCAAGTCAGAAGCCGTCATGAAAGGTAACTGTTAATGATCACTGAAATTTTACTAAATGTGAGACATTCATTCCACATTCTCCCATTTAATCTTCACAGTACCTCTGTGAAATAAATATTATCTTCTCCATTTATAAAATTAAGCAGGTGAGATTTAGAAAGATCGTACTAACCCAACATGACACAACTAGCAAATTTCAGACAGCAATTAAAACCCAGAGTTAAGTTCCATGAATAAGAAAGACCAACAGAGAAAATGGATTCCAAATGACTTAATTTAATGTGTCTCTAATCCTCTTTGTGAAGCCATTTTCTACTCAAATTTTCCATCATTTCCAAACAAAAATTTTAGTGAGATAACATTAAAACCTTTCACCTGTTTTCCTTAGGGCTACATTCATTACCATCTGAGGGAAAGGGTTCTTGTCAGCCACTGTTCTCTTATGTGACTTTCTTTTGTCATTCCCACTGGTAATGCCAGAACAAACAGTATCCATCCATAAACTTGGCTTTACTTTTAACCAGCATACCAGTCTACATCTAGTTCCCCTTCACTTTGAACAGCTCATAAATTGGATGATCATCACAATTTTCCCCAGCAGTGTTAATGAATCTGAGACCTTTTGCAATTGTAAGAATGTTTTGCTCATTACTTCTCTTGGATTTCCTAGCAAAGATTAGATATTTTCTTAAAGAGTTGGACAGAACTTCATAGTTTTGCATGTCTGCTGTGTTCAAATCTCAACCACTCTAACTTCTTAGCCCTAACTTCTTAGCCTGCTGGTTCTATCAGTTGCAGTTGTTTAAGAAATGCTATTTAAGTAGTTTATATTTTCTTTAAAAAGAGGAAATGATATGACTTTTCCCCATGTTCTTTCATTTGGGGGCTTGTTAAACCCAAACATGAACTTTCCTCTAACCTGAATTTATTAGTTCCAAAATTTTTCCTACCTAAGGTTTTATTTTTCAATTATCTTTTATACATATATTGTATATATTAATTGTCCACACTCTTTAGCAATCCTGTTTAAACAATACTTTATCAGTAGTCAGCATGATTGCTTCATGCAGGTAAATCAATAGTAGTAATATTGTTTCCTTGAGTAAATATTTCTTATTTTCTAGTCATTTTTAAGAGTTTGAGCCACAGACCTAGGTGCCAACATTCATGCTAGTGTAATTCGGTGGCTATCTTTAGCTTCCTTTTTTTTCTTCATTATGACTTGTATAAGATCCGTATTACCTCAATGTATATGTAGCATTACTTTATCAAAGAGCATGCATATTTTTTCCTTCACTGACTTTCTCACATGCCATATGGTTTGTGAAATCATAATCATAATTGTTACTATGTGGTGCCAATTACATTTATTAGAATAAATCGGATGTTATTGACTCAAAGGAGTATAAGCTGTTTTACTAAAAAAGTTTGGAGGGTTCCATGCCTAGGATGTGACATATAATGCTTACATGTGGCTGTCCAATTATTATTACCATTCATTATGTCAAGTGGAAGGATTTCTCCTCAGTACTATGAGGTCCATGAGATTAGACACAGCATTTAGAAGCATTAAAGTCATTCGCACTGTGATGTGCCAGTTGGAAAAAAAGGTTGTTTATAAATCTTTGTATTTTTTAATTCATAAAAGTATAAAAAATTAGATAGAAGTCCAGTTTATAGCAGCGTCCAATTTTTTTTTCTGGTTATTTGTGGGAAATGCTCCTAAAAGAGCATCTGGCTTTAGACTTATTGGCTCTCCCTACTATCTAGATAGAATCATGCAGGGACTAGTAACCTCGAGGGTTGTAGTTCACTGCTAGGTTCAGATAACTTCTGTACTTATTACATGCAACACCTCTTCTTGGCAAAGAAAGGGACACCAGTTATATTCTTTTGCTCTGCATCATTAGGCATAGAAAGAGGTCATATCTGTCCAGGGGAGGAAAATAATTAGGTCTTATTTTGGAGAAGAGAAGTGTCTAGCATAGTCTTTTCATTTCAGTAGTTTTCACTTTAAACCCAGCTACCAGGTAACCAAGACTGAGCTTACTTGGATTCCCATGTAAGGATGATGAAGTCAGCAATCTGGGAAACTGCTACAGCCCATGAAGTAGGCAGGGTGGGAGACAAAGGCTTGTCACATCATGGTGGACAAGTTTCCAGACCTCTGAGTTGTATTTCTGATCATTGCACAAGATAGCTCTGTTGAAACTTTTATGGGAATTAAATATCCAGGGTATGGATTGTGTCTTAGCTTATTCAGGTCAATGTCCAGGAACTCACACATCTGTGAGTAGAAAGCTTCTATACTCTTGAATTTTAAATGTCTTCTAACAATCAAATTTAATATCTAATACACAATGCAGTATATCACTGGGTGGCCATTTGGTTGTGAAAGAAAATCTCATGGTCTGTCCAGGGATGATGTTCAAAACATTTAACAGCTGGCATGGCATGGCAGAGATAAGTGAGAAAGGAACTAGCCACGTGGAGCATGCCAGCTGAATACCAACTTTGGAAGGGACTCTCATTGTGGCTTTGGCCTCTATCAACTAATTTGGGATAATGTGGTAGTGAAGGAGCTGTGGAATAGTTTAAGTTTTGCGGTACGCAGGCCTCTCACTGTTGTGGCCTCTCCCGTCGCGGAGCACAGGCTCCAGACACGCAGGCTCAGTGGCCATGGCTCACGGGCCCAGCCGCTCGGCAGCATGTGGGATCTTCCCAGACTGGGGCACGAACCTGTGTCCCCTGCATCGGCAGGCGGACTCTCAACCACTGCGCCACCAGGAAAGTCCAGTGCTTTTCTCTTTTGAGCATCATTACGGACTCATGATTTTTGGTGATGTGTAATTAACTCATTTTCAGACTTGTTTTGATTAGCTATAATTTTTTGTTGTCTTCAGTCACTTGGTCACAATTTAGCACACAGAAGCCCCTTCACGGTGGCTCTTTCTTTTTAAACTACCTCAGAACTTTAAAATATGCATCTCTGTTCTCAGGCAACAAGTTATTCAGGCTCACCCTGCATTTCTTCTATCTGAAACATTAAATCAGCCATTCTCCAAAGAGCCCTAGTTTCTTCAGTGGAGAACATTATTAGGCTACCAAAATCTGGGCCCTGGGATATACATTGGATTATATCATCTTAATACTGAAATTAAAGCAGTTCAGTTAAAATCATGAGTTCATATTTGTATTATCACTGGAGTTCTATGATATATGTCAAAATACTTCTTACAATTATTTTTAATATTTTATTTTGTTATGAGTATATAAACATTTGTTTGATTTACACTTTGGTCCAATTGTTTAAGTTCTTTTTGACTTTGAAAATGTTGATGTGTTATTAATTGACAGTTTTTTAAATTTGGTTGCTGCATTAGTTACTGGAGGATATGGAAACCTGCTTAACAGTTCACTTTATAAATAGGATGTTAACTGAAGTTTGATCTTCAATGTCTTTACAAGTCATTTCATTTGGCTACTATGTGTGCACTCACAATGACTTAATGCATGATTATATGTATATGATTTTCATAATCAATATTATATACAAATTAATATATATATAAATTTTTGGTGAACAAATCCTACTGGTGTTTTACAAGAATAAAATAGCAATAAAAGTACTATATTGGCAATCTGTAAAATTAATAGTAAAACTAGTAATAATAGTACCACTATTGGCAATCTGAATTTTTTTTTTAAAAGAACAACTCAAATAATTACTTATAAATTTCAAAATCTTTTCATGATATAAAATTTTTCAGTTTATCCATTCTGTTTCTGTCATATCATGCTTTTCTCTCATATAAAATATTTTTATTGATTTTAAAATATCAATTTATGTATTCATATTATTATACTAAAATTTTGCTTAAAATATATCATTATTTAAATATTAAAATGTTTAAACTAGCTGCTATGGAACACAGTATGAAGGTTCCTCAAAAAATTAAAAATAGAACCACCATATGATCTAGCAATCCCACTTTTGTGTATGTATCCAAAAGAATCGAAAGCAGGATATTGAAGAGTTATTTACACACCTATGTTCATTGTAGTATTATTCAGAATAGCCAAGAGGTGGAATCAACCCAAATGTCCACTAATGAATGGATAAAGAAAATATAGTATATACATACAATGGAATATTATTCAGCCTTAAAAAAAAAGGAGGAAATCCTGTCACATGCTACAACAGGGATGAACCTTGAGGATATTATGCTAAGTGAAATAAGCCAGACACAAATACTGTATACTATATGATCCCACTTATAGGAGGTATTAAAGTAGTCAAACACAAGAAACAGAGAGTGGAATGGTGTTGCCATGGGCTTTGGGAAGGGGGAAATGGTGAGTTGTTGTATGATGGATATAGTTTTAGTTTTGCAAGATGAAAAAGTTCTAGAGATCTGTTGCACAACAATGTGAACGTAGTTGACACTACTGAAGTGTACACTTAAAAATGGTTAAGATGGTAAGTTTTATATTATCTATTTTTTACTAAAATTAAAAATGTTTATAAAGAAGGGCTTTGAGCAGGGGGTGGGGGAGAATGTTTAAACAACCCAACTGTATTTAGAGATATTATTAAGTCAATGTCCAGAATACATTAGATGTTAGCCATTTCTTTTTAGGATTTAGAAAAAGCCAATGTAGATTACATTTAGACAAAAAATATGTAAAGATAATTTGTATCACTTGATATGCTTTAGCTGCAATAAAAGAATAACAAATTGAATATGGCTCAAATTATAAGGACACTTACTGCTCACTTAACAAGAAGTTCTGAAGTTGGCAGCCCCAGAGTTGGTGCAAAGAATCAAGGACATAACCAAAAGACCCAGGCTCTTCTTACCCTTCTGCTCTGCCATTCTCAGACTGTCCATGATCTCTCCCTTCATGGGAGAAGATGGCTGGCCCAGCTTTGAGCACCACATCCTCACAGAGGGCAAGTGAGTGGAAGTCAAACAGCACTTACTTCTAAGGAGAGGAAGTTTCCCAGAAGTCCCAGGCACACCTCCCCTTTGTCTCAATGGTAAGATCTGTGTTACATGCCTATACCTAGACCTGTTATTGTCAGATGGAGACAGTATTGCCATGAATGGCTGAGGTTTCTGCATATCTAAATTTCTTTTTTGGGGAAAGAAAAGAGATTTGTCAGTTAAAAAACAACATTCATGCTAGGTAAACTCTCAGCATCCCCTCATTCCTGCAGAACTCCAACCATTTTTAGTTTTTTAGGACTTCTTGCCCGTCGCTGAGAAGGGCACCCAAATTCTTTTCAAAGTCATCCTGAGGATTCTGCCTTAGTCTGAAAAACACCTCAAAAATTGTCTTTAGGGGGGCTTCCGGGAAGATGGTGGTAGAGTAAGACGCGGAGATCACCTTCCTCCCCACAGATACACCAGAAATACATCTACACATGGAACAACTCCTACAGAACACCTACTGAACGCTGGCAGAAGACCTCAGATCTCCCAAAAGGCAAGAAACCCCCCACATACCTGGGTAGGGCAAAAGAAAAAAGAATAAACAGAGACAAAAGGATAGGGACGGGACCTGCACCAGTGGGAGGGAGCTGTGAAGGAGGAAAGGTTTCCACACACTAGGAAGCCCCTTCGCGGGCGGAGACAGCAGGTGGCGCAGGGGGAAAGCTTTGGAGCCGCGGAGGAGAACACAGCAACAGGGGTGCAGAGAGCAAAGAGGGGAGATTCCCGCACGGAGGATCAGGGCCGACTGGCACTCAACAGCCCGAGAGGCTTGTCTACTCACCCGCCAGGGCAGGCGGGTCTGGGAGTTGAGGCTCGGGCTTCAGTCGGAGTGCCGGGAGAGGACTGGGGTTGGCGGCGTGAACACAGCCTGCAGGGGGTTAGTGCACCACGGCTAGCCGGGAGGGAGTCCGGGGAAAAGTCTGGACCTGCCGAAGAGGCAAGAGACTTTTTCTTCCCTCTTTGTTTCCTGGTGCGCGAGGAGAGGGGATTAAGAGCGCTGCTTAAAGGAGCTCCAGAGACGGGCGCGAGCTGTGGCTAAAAGCGCAGACCCCAGAGACGGGTATGAGACGGTAAGGCTGCTGCTGCCTAAACCAAGAAGCCTGTGTGTGAGCACAGGTTACTAACCACACCCCGCTTCCGGGGAGCCTGTGCAACCCACCACTGCCAGGGTCCCGGGATCCAGGGACAACTCCCCCAGGAGAACACATGGCGCGCCTCACGCTGGTGCAACGTCACGCTGGGCTCTGCCGCCACAGGCTCGCCCCGCACTATGTGCCCCTCCCTCCCCCCCGGCCTGAGTGAGCCACAGCCCCCGAATCAGCTGCTCCTTTAACCCCGTCCTGTCTGAGCGAAGAACAGATGCCCTCCGGCGACCTACACGCAGAGGCGCAGCCAAATCCAAAGCTGAGCCCCTGGGAGCTGTGAGAACAAAGAAGAGAAAGGGAAATCTCTCCCAGCAGCCTCAGAAGCAGTGGATTAAAGCTCCACAATCAACTTGATGTACCCTGCATCTGTGGAATAAATGAATAGACAACGAATCATCCCAAATTGAGGAGGTGGACTTTGAGAGCAAGATGTATGATTTTTTCCCCTTTTCCTCTTTTTGTGTGTATGTGTATGCTTCTGTGTGAGATTTTTGTCTGTATAGCTTTGCTTCCACCATTTGTCCTAGGGTTCTATCCTTCCTTCTTTTAAAAAAAAAATTTTTTTTCTTAAAAATTATTTTTTATTTTAATAACTTTATTTTATTTTACTTTATCTTCTTTCTTTCTTTCTTTCCTTCCTTCCCTCCTTTAGACAATGAATCATCCCAAATTGAGGAGGTGGACTTTGAGAGCAAGATGTATGATTTTTTCCCTTTTTCCTCTATTTGTGAGTGTGTATGTGTATGCGTCTGTGTGAGATTATATCTGTATAGCTTTGCTTCCACCATTTGTCCTAGGGTTCTATCCGTCTTTTTATTTTTCTTAATAATTATTTTTTATTTTAATAACTTTATTATATTTTATCTTACTTTATTTTACTTTATCTTCTTTCTTTTTTCCTTCCTTCCCTCCTTCCTTCCATCATTACTCCCTCCCTCTCTCCTGTCTTTCTTTCTTTCTTTCTACTTCTACTAATTCTTTCTTTCTACTTTTTCTCCCTTTTATTCTGAGCCATGTGGATGAAAGGCTCTTGGTGTTCCAGCCAGGACTCAGTGTTGTGCCTCTGACGTGGGAAAGCCAACTTCAGAACACTGGTCCACAACAAGGACCTGGAAGAACTACAGATGAAACAAACAATGATGAACAACACAATAAATGAAATTAAAAATACTCTAGATGGGATCAGAGTAGCAGAATAACTGAGGCAGAAGAACGATTAAGTGACCTGGAAGATAAAATAGTGGAAATAACTACTGCAGAGCAGAATAAAGAAAAAAGAATGAAAAGAACTGAGGACAGTCTCAGAGACCTCTGGGACGACGTTAAATGCACCAACATTCGAATTATAGGGGTTCCAGAAGAAGAAGAGAAAAAGAAAGGGACTGAGAAAATATTTGAAGAGATTATAGTTGAAAACTTCCCTAATATGGGAAAGGAAATAGTTAATCAAGTCCAGGAAGCACAGAGAGTCCCATACAGGATAAATCCAATGAGAAAAACACAAAGACAAATATTAATCAAACTGTCAAAAATTAAATACAAAGAAAACATATTAACATCAGCAAGGGAAAAAAAATAACACAAAAGGGAATCCCCATAAGGTTAACAGCTGATCTTTCAGCAGAAACTCTGCAAGCCAGAAGGGACTGGCAAGACATATTTAAAGTGATGAAGGAGAAAAACCTACAACCAAGATTACTCTACCCAGCAAGGATCTCATTCAGATTTGATGGAGAAATTAAAACCTTTACAGACAAGCAAAAGCTGAGAGAGTTCAGCACCACCAAACCAGCTCTACAACAACTGCTAAAGGACCTTCTCTAGGCAAGAAACACAAGAGAAGGAAAAGACCTACAATACCGAACCCAAAACAATTAAGAAAATGGGAATAGGAACATACATATCGATAATTACCTTAAATGTAAATGGACTAAATGCTCCCACCAAAAGACACAGATTGACTGAATGGATACAAAAACAAGACCCATATATTTGCTGTCTACAAGAGACCCACTTCAGACCTAGAGACACATACAGACTGAAAGTAAGGGGATGGAAAAAGATATTTCATGCAAATGGAAACCAAAAGAAAGCTGGAGTAGCAATTCTCAGATCAGACAAAATAGACTTTAAAATAAAGACTATTAGAAGAGACAAACAAGGACACTACATAATGATCAAGGGATCGATCCAAGAAGAAGATATAACAATTGTAAATATTTATGCACCCAACATAGGAGCACCTCAATACATAAGGCAAATACTAACAGCCATAAAAGGGGAAATTGACAGTAACACACTCATAGTAGGGGACTTTAACACCCCACTTTCACCAATGGACAGATAATCCAAAATGAAAATAAATAAGGACACACAAGCTTTAAATGTTACATTAAACAAGATGGACTTAATTGATATTTATAGGACATTCCATCCAAAAACAACAGAATACACATTTTTCTCAAGTGCTCATGGAACATTCTCCAGGATAGATCATATCTTGGGTCACAAGTCAAGCCTTGGTAAATTTAAGAAAATTGAAATTCTTTCAAGTATCTTTTCCAACCACAGTGCTATGAGACTAGATATCAATTACAGGAAAAGATCTGTAAAAAATACAGACACATGGAGGGTAAACAATACACTACTTAATAACGAAGTGATCACTGAAGAAATCAAAGAGGAAAATTAAAAAATACTTAGAAACAAATGACAATGGAGACACGACGACCCAAAACCTATGGGATGCAGCAAAAGCAGTTCTAAGTGGGAAGTTTATAGCAATACAATCCTACCTTAAGAAACAGGAAACATCTCGAATAAACAACCTAACCCTGCACCTAAAGCAATTAGAGAAAGAAGAACAAAAAACCCCAAAGTTAGCAGAAGGAAAGAAATCATAAAAATCAGATAAGAAATAAATGAAAAAGAAACGAAGGAAATGATAGCAAAGATCAATAAAACTAAAAGCTGGTTCTTTGAGAAGATAAACAAAATTGATAAACCACTAGCCAGACTCATCAAGAAAAACAGGGAGAAGACTCAAATCAATAGAATTAGAAATGAAAAAGCAGAAGTAACAACTGACACTGCAGAAATACAAAAGATCATGAGAGATTACTACAAGCAACTCTATGCCGATAAAATGGACAACCTGGAAGAAATGGACAAATTCTTAGAAATGCACAACCTGCCAAGACTGAATCAGGAAGAAATAGAAAATATGAACAGACCAATCACAAGCACTGAAATGAAAACTGTGATTAAAAATCTTCCAACAAACAAAACTCCAGAACCAGATGGCTTCACAGGCGAATTCTATCAAAAACTTAGAGAAGAGCTAACCTCTATCCTTCTCAAACTCTTCCAAAATATAGCAGAGGGAGGAACACTCCCAAACTCATTCTACGAGGCCACCATCACCTTGATACCAAAACCAGACAAGGATGTCACAAGACAGAAAACTACAGGCCAATATCACTGATGAACATAGATGTAAAAATCCTCAACACAATACTGCAAACAGAATCCAACAGCACATTAAAAGGATCATACACCATGATCAACTGGGGTTTCTCCCAGGAATGCAAGGATTCTTCAATATATGCAAAACAATTAATGTGATAAACCATATTAACAAATTGAAGGAGAAAAACCATATGATCATCTCAATAGATGCAGAGAAAGCTTTCAACAAAATTCAACACCCATTTATGATAAAAACTCTGCAGAAAGTAGGCATAGAGGGAACTTTCCTCAACATAATAAAGGCCATATATGACAAACCCACAGCCAACATCGTCCTCAATGGTGAAAAACTGAAAGCATTTCCACTAAGATCAGGAACAAGATAAGGTTGCCCACTCTCATCACTCTTATTCAACATAGTTTTGGAAGTTTTAGCCACAGCAATCAGAGAAGAAAAGGAAATAAAAGGAATACAAATCGGAAAAGAAGAAGTAAAGCTGTCACTGTTTGCAGATGACATGATACTATACATAGAGAATCCTAAACATGCTACCAGAAAACTACTAGAGCTAATCAATGAATTTGGTAAAGTTGCAGGATAGAAAATTAATGCACAGAAATCTCTGGCATTCCTATACACTAATGATGAAAAATCTGAAAGTGAAATCAAGAAAACACTCCCATTTACCATTGCAACAAAAAGAATAAAATATCTAGGAATAAACCTACCTACAGAGACAAGAGACCTGTATGCAGAAAATTATAAGACACTGATGAAAGAAATTAAAGATGATACAAATAGATGGAGAGCTATACCATGTTCTTGGATTGGAAGAATCAACATTGTGAAAATGACTATACTACCCAAAGCAATCTACAGATTCAATGCAATCCCTCTCAAACTACCACTGGTATTTTTCACAGAACTAGAACAAAAAATTTCACAATTTGTATGGAAACACAAAAGACCCCGAATAGCCAAAGCAATCTTGAGAACGAAAAGCGGAGCTGGAGGAATCAGGCTCCCTGACTTCAGACTATACGACAAAGCTAGAGTAATCAAGACAATATGGTACTGGCACAAAAACAGAAATATAGATCAATGGAACAGGATAGAAAGCCCAGAGATAAACCCACGCACATATGGTCACCTTATCTTTGATAAAGGAGGCAGGAATGTACAGTGGAGAAAGGACAGCCTATTCAATAAGTGGTGCTGGGAAAACTGTACAGGTACATCTAAAAGTATGAGATTAGATCACTCCCTAACACCATACACAAAAATAAGCTCAAAATGGATTAAAGACCTAAACGTAAGGCCAGAAACTCTCAAACACTTAGAGGAAAACATAGGCAGAACACTCTATGACATAAATCACAGCAAGATCCTTTCTGACCCACCTCCCAAAGAAATGGAAATAAAAACAAAAATAAACAAATGGGACCTAATGAAACTTCAAAGCTTTTGTGCAGCAAAGGAAACCATAAAGAAGACCAAAAGACAACCCTCAGAATGGGAGAAAATATTTGCAAATGAAGCAACTGACAAAGGATTAATCTCCAAAATTTATAAGCAGCTCATGCAGCTCAATAACAAAAAAAACAAACAACCCAATCCAAAAATGGGCAGAAGACCTAAATAGACATTTCTGTAAAGAAGATATACAGACTGCCAACAAACACATGAAAGAATGCTTAACTTCGTTAATCATTAGAGAAATGCAAATCAAAACTACAATGAGATATCACCTCACACCAGTCAGAATGGCCATCATCAAAAAATCTAGAAACAATAAATGCTGGAGAGGGTGTGGAGAAAAGGGAACCCTCTTGCACTGTTGATGGGAATGTAAATTGATACAGCCACTGTGGAGAACAGTATGGAGGTTCCTTAAAAAACTAAAAATAGAACTACCATATGACCCAGCAATGCCACTACTGGGCATATACCCTGAGAAAACCATAATTCAAAAAGAGTCATGTACCAAAATGTTCATTGCAGCTCTATGTACGATAGCCCAGAGATGGAATCAATCTAAGTGTCCATCATCGGATTAATGGATAAAGAAAATGTGGCACATATATACAATGGAATATTACTCAGCCATAAAAAGAAACGAAATTGAGTTATTTGTGGTGAGGTGGATGGACCTAGAGTCTGTCATACAGAGTGAAGTAAGTCAGAAAGAGAAAGACAAATACCGTATGCTAACACATATATAAGGAATTTAAGAAAAAAAATGTCTTGAAGAGCCTAGGGGTAAGACAGGAATAAAGACACAGACCTACTAGAGAATGGACTTGAGGATATGGGGAGGGGGAAGGGTAAGCTGTGACAAAGCGAGAGAGAGGCATGGACATAAATACACTACCAAACGTAAGGTAGATAGCTAGTGGGAAGCAGCCGCATAGCACAGGGAGATCAGCTCGGTGCTTTGTGACTGCCTGGAGGGGTGGGATAGGGAGGGTGGGAGGGAGGGAGACGCAAGAGGGAAGAGATATGGGAACATATGTATATGTATAACTGATTCACTTTGTTATAAAGCAGAAACTACACACCAGTGTAAAGCAATTATACTCCAATAAAGATGTAAAAAAATTTTTTTTTCTTTAATCTGATTTTCAGGACAGAAAACTAAGTCTTTAATCAGACATATCAGAAGCACTTCTTCCATACTAAGGGAAAAGAGGAATGTGTCCATTTCCCATTTGACCATTTTCTAGTCAGTTCAATTCATTCTTAAATACAGACGCTGATGTTCCTTTAATTTTTTTTTTTTTTAGCCATGAAATAGATTGCTTACTTAATTCTGTCAATGAGTCTCTTTGATCACCACACTTGAAAAAGTAGAATCCATATATTTTACAATTCACTGACAGTCTCTATTTCCTTTAACTTAAAAAATTCATTAACATATACACACAGAAAATTGCACAAATCATGTGAACAAACCTATGCAACCATAAAAAGAAACAGAAGAGTAAAGAACTCCAGAATCCTCCTCCTGCCCTCTTGTTGTCACTTCTCTCTACCTCAAGAAAAGCCATTATTAGGTTTTCTAATATCATATATTCAATATGCCTTTGGGGGTTTTGACCTATTTATATATAAATTCATACTTTCTATATCTCTTTGTGTCTAGCCGCATTCATTCACGATTATGTTTGTGAGATACCTCTGTGTTGTTGCACATCGAAGTAGCTTGTTTACTCTCATTACTGGTTAGAATTCCTCTAAATGAATGTGCCACAATTTATCCATTATAATGTAGTCGGACATTTGCATTGTTTGCTGCTTGGAGTTATGTGACTAGGACTGCTAGGAATATTCCCCTACATATATTTTGGCAAATATTTTTATGCCTTTCTGTTGGATATATACCTTCAAGTAGACTTGTTGGGCCAAATGTATGTATATGTTCAGCTTTAGTGGATACTACCACATTATTTTCCAAAGTGGTTGTAGCAATTTACACTCTCATCAGCCATGTATAAGAATTCCAGTTGTCCCAAATCCTTGCAAATACCTGGTATTTCCTGTCTTCCTCATTTTAGCCATTTTGATAGATAAGCATTGTGGTTCTCCTTCAACTTTAATGCATGCATTTTCTTTACTTTTCCTAGAAATATGTTGTTTCAGTCTGGGGCAACTAGACTTAAGTTAGCTGACAAACACACTTCAGAAAAAGATATCTTCCCTAGGATTGTAGTTTTGGAGTTGAGGTATGCCTCTGTTGTGTACCAACTGCAAAGCAACATTAATTAGAGAAGAAAACAAACCATCATATTATATTTGGGTTTCAGAAAAAAAGTCAGGAACCACTTTTTTAAAATGTTACACTATAGTAGAAAAAAGGGATTGTTCTCTTAACCCCATGATCACAAATGGAGTTTTTATAGACTTTGAATACAACATACTTTAAGGAAATTTAGTCAAGTTATTACTGAATCATTATGATCTAATAATAATCCACCCTCAATGTTTTATTAAATAAAACATTGTCCAAGTGACATACAATTTAACAAAGTATCTACTTTATGTAATTTATCACAAGCATTTGATAAACCAGGTAATATAGAGGTTCTACACGTGACATCAAAGCACTAAAGGCTGACTGACTGACTGGTTTGGGTTTATTTTTAAGCACAAGGACAACTGTTATCTTCTGGTTGGGTGTCAGAAGCCTTAAGTTCAAACAAAGCAAAGGGTATTTTTAGAGCTTATATTTAGTCTTCATAATATAACTAGCAAGCACTAACTAGTAGTTGACTTCCATTCTTAAAGAGGAAACTTTTTTCTTAAATGTTTTTATTTTTACAGTGGGTCTGGTACATTATCTTCTACCAATGCAAAGTTTTGCTGCTTTGGGCTGCCTTCTCTTGGCCCTAAATTTTATTTTATTTTTTTATTGTTTGGCTGTACAGCTGCTGTGGAAGTGCAGAGTCTTAACCACTGAACCGCCAGGGAAGTTCCTCTTGGTCCTAAATTTTAGACATTAAAGTCCTTATTTCCCCATTACCATAAACATCTGGCTCACCCTTTCGGAAGCTCCTCTTGTTATTCCTCAGTTTTTCAAATCTGCCTTCAAATGAAGCCTACTAGCCTCCAGGATCATTCCAGAAATATCTAGTGGCATCCCTATGCACTGGGAATGGAAGTTAGGTATACTTTCACTGGCTTTAAACATATATATATATATATATATATGTATAGTATCTGGAATAAACTCTTCTTATCAATGTTTTATGTAGTTAAGAAATGTACCATACCCAAATCAGTCTGCTTCTTTAGAAATTTAAAGATATATATTGCATTCTGCTTTAAAGATACACTTCAAACTCTAAAGCTTTTCCTGTCTAAAATATGATGTTTCTCTTAAAAAACAAACAGCAAGTCACCTGCTAGAATTTCGGATGCTGCCCAGATAACCATATCCTTGTTAGGATTTGGAATTGTACAAATATTAAACCACTTTAGACTTTGGAATCTGGGCACTATTTCCAGAGTCATAGCTGACATTAAATGGGCAAATTCTCATCTTTGGTTAAGCAATCTGTTTTGGTTGTATTGTTGCCAATTCCAGATGCTCTCACACTTCTTGGTATGTATTTGTGGAGAACAGGTAAGATCCAGAAATAATTCTTCCAAACATACATACACATAGATGCAATTACTATCTTTTTTATGAATAAACAGGGATGATAGAGTTTGATATAGCTTCATTGCCTACCGCTGCAAGTTGTTTTCCTTTGTGGATCTAGGTATAAACTTTTTAGAAAGCAAAACAAGGCAGGTCTAAACCAACGAACTGAAGCAAAACAGATTGGATTTTTATCTCCAGTTTTGAGTGCTGATTTTATGACCTAGTAACTCAGGTATATTCACATGCTGTGGCTTGGCACCTGCTTTTACCTTGTCTATTTCTCAGCAAAGCCTTTATCTCAGATTTTGCCCCCACTCCTTGTTCCCCTGCCACCTTCTATGGAATGCTGTGCCAGAAATATTTTCTGTGATTTAGTTTTAATCACATCTTCTAAAACCTTTCTCACGCTTCCCTCACTTTGTCTTACAAGCTAGAAGGAAACAAATCAAGGCTGTATGCCCTTATCCCCATGCAAAAAAGTGAGCAGTTTCATTGGTTCCTAGAGACAGCACATTGCACTGTGGAAGAAGGTATTCAAACATTTATTAAATTCCATACTTGAGGGCTTCCCTGGTGGCGCAGTGGTTGAGAATCTGCCTGCCGATGCAGGGGACATGGGTTCGAGCCCTGGTCTGGGAAGATCCCACATGCCGCGGAGCAACTAGGCCCGTGAGCCACCTACTGAGCCTGCGCGTCTGGAGCCTGTGCTCCGCGACGAGAGAGGCCGCGACAGTGAGAGGCCCGCGCACCGCGATGAAGAGTGGCCTCCGCTCGCCGCAACTAGAGAAAGCCCTCGCACAGTAACGAAGACCCAACAAAGCCATAAATAAATAAATAATTAAAAAAAAAATTCCATACTTGAGACAAAAGGACAGCATCAAAAATTTCCCTGATAAAATGTAACAGTTCCCTGTATTTCTTCACACTTTGTTTTTCTTTGCTGTTGTTGCTTAAAATTTTAATGAAACATTAGCAGGTTATAGAGGAAAGAGCAGTCATAGCTACTGCTCTGTGAGTTGGGGACCTAAGTTCTGGTCCTGATCCTCCACCATATACTCACTCACTAGCTGTGTGACCTTAAGTAAGACCTGCTTTGAGTGTCATTTCCCTCATCTGTAAAATAAGGAGTTTTAGGCCAGCCCTGCAGTTTTTAATGGTACTCAGTGGACGGCAAATGTGCTTTAGTGGTTCTAGCATCTATCTGATGCTAATTTCACAGGTTCTGGGGCTACTCTAAGACTAAACACTGATCCATAAACCCAATCAAAATTTCCTTTCTGCTCATCCAAATAGTTTCATTGTCTTCAGTGACTGACATTACAATCTTCTCTCTTTTTAAAAATGTTCTGCAGTTTCATATTTAATATATCAAGATGTAGATTTTTTTCTTTTTTTAAACCTACTTGAGATTCATTGGGATTTTTAGATCTGAGGATTGGGGTCTTTCAATAATTCTGGAAAGTTCTCAGCCTTTATATCTTCAAATATTGCTCATTTCCTATTCTATCTCCTTCTAAAATTCCAAATAGATACACATTAGACTGTCTCATTCTGTCCTTGAAGTCTCTTACCCCCATTTTTATATTTTTCATCTTTTTAAAAAAGTAATAATTATTTTTTTAAAGTCTTTATTGAATTTGTTACAATATTGCTTCTGTTTTATGTTTTGGTTTTTTGGCCGCGAGGCATGTGGGATCTTAGCTCCCTGAACAGGGATCTAACTCACAACCCCTGCATTGGAAGGCGAAGTCTGGACTGCCAGGGAAGTCCCTATTTTTCACCTTTAAGTGTTACTGGATTGTATTCCAAGGAATATCTTCAGATATATTTTCCAGTTCACTGACTCTCTTCATATGTGTCTAATCTGTTTAATCAATCCATGGAGCTTTAAGTTCAACAATATATTTTTCATTTCTAGATATTCTATTCGGATCTTTTTCAAATCCATTTGTTCTTTGTTCATGTTTTCAATCTTTTTAGAGCTCTACCTAAACATATTACAATCAGTTGTTTAAAAAAAAATCAGTTGTTTTATATGTCATTTCTGATTGTTCTAATACATGAAGCCTTTGCAGGTTGGTTTCTGCTGTCTGTTCCCTCCATGGGCTCTCACCATGATGCCTAGTATTCTTGTTTGCTTTATAAATCTTGACTGCAAATTACTCACTCATCCTGCAAATTTTTCTCTGTGAATATTCTGTGGCTTGAGTTGCAGCTGGTAAAATTCATCAAGATAAGATTTGAGTTTTCCTTTCCAATATGCCTTGGGATACTACCAACCTAAAACCATTTTATGTTTAATTTTGGAGGCACACAGGTAGTGAGTGTGAATACAGGCTGCAAACCCCTGTGGGGGCTGACTTTTCATGAGGAGATAAATTCTCAGAGCAATGGTTTCCCTTCCCTCGGACAAACAAGCTTCCTAGCTATCCCCTTCTGCAAGTGGGGTTTATTTATCTCAATCAGCCTTAACCTGTGAGTGTAGCCCTTTGGATATCCAGGTTTGTGCAGCAATTCCCTATTAGAATCCCCATCTTAGGCACATCCTGGGCTTTATTTCCTGGCCCCCGCACTTCGTGTAGTTGTCCGCTCTCTCTAGCATTTAGCAGACAACTTTAGGAAAAAGCCAAGCTTGCATGCCTACTATACATTTTTACTTTTATGCCAGCTCAACGATAAATTTGAAAAAACTTTTTTTTTTTTGCGGTATGCGGGCCTCTCACTGTTGTGGCCTCTCCCATTGCGGAGCACAGGCTCCGGACACGCAGGCTCAGCGGCCATGGCTCACGGGCCCAGCCGCTCCGCGGCATGTGGAATCTTCCCGGACCGGGGCACAAACCCGTGTCCCCTGCATCGGCAGGCGGACTCTCAACCACTGCGCCACCAGGCAAGCCCTTGAAAAAACTTTAAAAAATATTTCTTACAGCATTATAGTTGTTTTGTCAGGTGGGCTGGCCATGGTAACTACACTGTTATGTCGGAAACAGAAGTCTCTGATTAATTAACTTTATAATGAGCAAATATTATAAATTTAAATATATAAACCATAGTTATATTAATAAATCAACAAATTCCTGATTTTCTCTTTTTTGTCTCTTGGGGGTTCTATTCAATATTCCTTTTTCAGAAAAGGATTCTACTTCTTTAAAAGTTTTGAAAATTTCCTCTTCCACCCACAAACTGTAATGATTATAATGATTTCTCCTTATGATGTTGCTAAATCTATTAACTAGCTAGACCACCACTGATGGCGTATGAACTGAGTCTCAGTTTCACTCTCCCTTATAAGGTCAAATAATCCAGGTGGCATGTCATATTTTCAAACTTTTAATTTTGTTTTCTTAGTAGGGAAACCTTTTTGACCTAGAAAACTTTAAGCAGAAGCCCAGTATGGAAAAGAGGTTTCTGCTCTGGGCTCAGGAATAGGGAAGAAGATCTGAAAGCCAACAGATTTGAATTTCTCCACCACTTTTCTGGAATACCTCATGAATTCTAAAAGTTTGCTTGAGGTTTTGCTATGGGACCTTACGCAAGTTCTTTGATCTCTCTGTGCTTCAGTTTCCTCATCTGTAAAATAGGGAAGATAATAGTACCCCCTGATAAAACTGCTATGATGATTGAATGAGTTATATATATAAAGCACTTAGTACAGTACAGTATTGGCACAGAGTGAACACTATATAAAGGTTAATTTTTAAAAATACAGAACTTTTAACTCTTCAAAAATCCTATTGGATTTTTCATACTCTTTTGACTTTTTACAAAATTCATAATTTGTATATTACTTTTCCAGTTTTACTTAAAAAGAATGTTCAAAATAAAAGAAAAAAGTGATCTCAACTTTAAACTTCAGAGTCAAACTAAAACTAAAGACCTATTTATTCTATGTTGTTTCATTCCCATATATTGCTTTCTTCTAGCACTTAGGGCTCTCTGAATCCATAAAAACAAAAACAAATCTACACTACAGACTCAATAGACTTCCCTTTTCACTTTAAGTTTGCTCTAAGACAAAACATACCCAAGTCCATTATGTACCTTGATTTCAGATCCACCTCTACCCATCTAGGTTACTTAATGCTCCCTTGTCCGCCCGCCTCATCCTGTCTGCTATAAGGTTAGTGAAAAGAGAGGAGAAGGGCACAGGGCTGAGGCAGAGCTTGTGCATTTCTCTGAGGATGGTATCTTTTGGGTGGTCAAGGGGCTGGTGTGGCTGCTGGTATAGAACCAAGCCCAGGGAGAGGGGAAAGAAGGGGCTGAACCAGGAACCTGTATAGGAGCACAGGAAAGAGAGTCAAAAGGATAAGAAGACACTGGCTTTCAGGAACTCTCTTCATTTTTCAGATGAGGAGACTGTGACCTAGACAGCTGAAAAGCCCTGTGGGGAGGGAGCAAATCCTGGGTCTAAGCTTGAGAATGGGAGGTCATTCTACCTCTGCTTGTTCAAAAATTACTAAAGACTTGGTCCAATACACAGCTGGGTCTCCAAAGTATGTGACGCATGGGGAGGGGCAACCAAGGGGAATAAAACAACACATTGAACTGAATAATTCAAAATGTTGATCACACTAAAACCACAGGGCCAGAGGCCAAACATAATGTCAGCTTCTTTAAATGCTTTAGAAAAAGCATTGACCCAAGAACAAGAAGACCTGGGTTCTATTAGGCTGAGCCATATAAAACTGTCATTTTTGTAGGTCAAAATTCAGGGGTGCCCATTTCACACTGCTCAACCCACAGTCCCATTTCCACCACTCTGTGGATCTTTGGGATCCACAGAGGCTGGTGATGCCTGCCTTGTCTAGTTTGTAGGGTTTTTGCAAGGACAGATCCAAATTACACAACATTTATTGAGTGCCTGCTTATGGGTAGCTGCTTGGAAGACAAAAGATGACTAAGGTATAATGCTGGTTCCCAAGGAACTAGCAGTCCAGTGGAGAAGATAGGGAAACAAATAAAGTTGGATACGATAAGCAAATAAGGGAGGAAGCAATAAATTCTGCTGATTGGGAGACAAAGGAATTTGAATTGAGCTCTAAGGGTTAAATAGAAGTTTCCCAGGTAAAGGGGAAGAGGCAACTTTAGCAAGAGGAACAACTTGAGCAAGGCATGGAGGTGTGAGAGTGCATGGTAGCTTGAGGAACAGTAAATAGTCCAGTGGGTCTAAAATGCACAGGGCATAGAGGAAGGGGCTGTGTGAGGCTAGAAAGTCTGAAGGGCAGGTCGTACCAGTGTATAAAAATGATTAGATAAGACTGCATCCAGGAAAACCATAAGAAAGCATAGAAGTGTTTTATAAATACTGTGTTATTTACCTTAAAGACATAAAAGAAAGTTTTCCTAAAAACTCATACCATCCTTCCCCTCCTCTAACAAAAGGTTCAGCTTGAGTCATAGATTGATTTGCCAGATTTCTTAATAGAGTGTTTCCTCTCCCTAGGAGGCAAGTAGAAATTTTCAGAGATGTGGGGAGTGGGGGACAGGAAGTGATTCAGTTTGAGTGCTGTCTCATGGTTCCCCAAACTCAACCTCCCTTTCCTCGACATCACTTATTCTGATCTCCCCCAGAAGAAAGAAGTGAAGCCACCACAATCAAGGGAGTAGAAGGTCAGTGTGAGCACACTCCTCTCTCACCTTCTCCCTTCTGCTTCCCTGCAAAATCTCTCAGAATTAAGTCATACAGTGTTGCCAAGCTTAGCCATAATCCCCATTTTTTCTTCCCCCTACCAGACAGGACCAGTGTTGGGATGCTGACTTCTTTCAGTAATTTTCTGGTAGCCAACAACGGGTTGTGTAATCCCACCACATCCTCAGAGATCCTCTGCACAAACCAGAACATGCAATCTTGATGACACAGTGAATGGAATTAAAGGCCCAGGAATATAATTCTACTTCATTCTACCAATGGCTTCCATAGAATAAGAGAAAGAACCAGATGGACTTGATTTCAGATTCTGACTTTGTTACTTATTAGCTATGTGGCCTTTTCCAAGATACTTAATCTCTCTGAGCCTCTATTTCCTCACTTCTAGAATGGAGGCAATCATATTCAAATATTAGTGTCATGGTGACAATTATAAATAATGTATGTAAAACATCTGACCCACAGAAGATGTCCAAGATACTGTAACTGTTATAACCGTTAGTATTATCGCCACCACCATCATTATTATGAGTTTGCACTAATGCAGACTCCCTACTGGTTTCATTCCTACCCTCTTACTTCCCTCAATCTGTTCCTAAAATGGCAGTCAGAGCACTCTTTTAAAAACTAAGTCATATTCCATATTACTTAAAACCCTTCTTTGGTTTCCCATTGTACTTTGTTTTTTTGTTTTGTTTTGTTAATCTTTATTGGAGTATAATTGCTTTACAATGTTGTGTTATTTTCTGCAGTACAACAAAGTGAATCAGCTATATGTATACATATATCCCCAAACTCCCTCCCTCTTGAGCCTCCCTCCCACCTCCCTATCCCAGCCTTCTACGTCATCACAAAGCATCGAGTTGATTTCCCTGTGCTATGCAGCAGCTTCCCACTAGCCATCCAGTTTGCATTTGGTACTGTATATTTGTCAGTGCTGCTCTCTCACTTCTCAGCTTCCCCTCCCCCTCTGTTTCCTCAAGTCCATTCTCTACATCTGCATCTTTATTCCTGCCCTGCCACTAGGTTCATCAGTACCATTTTTTTTTATTCCATATATGTGCATTAGCATATGGTATTTTTCTCTTTCTGACTTACTTCACTCTCTATGACAGACTCTAGGTCCATCCACCTCGTTACAAATAACTCAATTTCGTTCTTTTTTATGGCTGAGTAATATTACATTGTATATATGTGCCACATCTTCTTTATACATTTATCTGTTGATGGACAATTAGGTTGCTTCCATGTCCTGGTTATTGCAAATAGTGGTGCAATGAATATTGTGGTACACACCTTTTTGAATTATGGTTTTCTCAGGGTATATGCCCAGTAGTGGGATTGCTGAGTCATATGGTAGTTCTATTTTTAGTTTTTTAAGGAACCTCCATACTGTTCTCCATAGTGGCTGCATCAATTTACATTTGCACCAACAGTGCAGGAGGGTTCCCTTTTCTCCACACCCTCTCCAGCATTTATTGTTTCTAGATTTTTTTGATGATGGCCAGTCTGACTGGTGTGAGGTGATATCTCACTGTAGTTTTGATTTGCAGTTCCCTAATGATTAGCGATGTTGAGCATCCTTTCATGGGTTTCTTGGAAATCTGTATATCTTTAGAGAAATGTCTATTTAGGTCTTCTGCCCATTTTTTGATTAGGTTGCTTTGTTTTTTTCTTTTTTTTTTTTTTTAGTTTCCCTTGCTGTGCAAAAGGTTTTAAGTTTCATTAGGTTCCATTTGTTTATTTTTGCTTTTATTACCATTACTCTAGGAGGTGGGTCCAAAAGGATCTTACTGTGCTTTATTTCATAGAGTGTTCTGCCTATGTTTTCCTCTAAGAATTTTATAATGTCTGGACTTACATTTAGGTCTTTAATCCATTTTGAGCTTACCTTTGTGTATGGTGTGAAGTAGTGTTCTAATTTCATTCTTTTACATGTAGCTGTCCAGTTTTCCCAGCACCACTTATTGAAAAGGCTGTCTTTCTCCATTGCATATTCGTGCCTCCTTTATCAAAGATAAGGTGACCATATGTGCATGGGTTTATCTCTGGGCTTTCTATGCTGTTCCATTGATCTAAATTTCTGGTTTTGTGCCAGTACCATACTGTATGGATTACTTTAGCTTTGTAGTATAGTCTGAAGTCAGGGAGCCTGATTTCTCCAGCTCCGTTTTTCTTTCTCAAAATTGCTTTGGCTATTTGGAGTGTTTTGTGTTTCCATACAAACTGTACATAAAAACTTGTTCTACTTCTGTGAAAAATGCCATTGGTAATTTGATTGAGACTGCATTGAATCTGTAGATTGCTTTGGGTAGTATAGTCATTTTCACAATGTTGATTCTTCCAATCCAAAATCATGGTATATCTTTCCATCTGTTTGTATCATCTTTGATTTCTTTCATCAGTGTCTTATAGTTTTCTGCATACAGGTCTTTTGCCCCCTTAGGTAGGTTTTTTTTTTTTTTTTTTTTTATTGCAGATTGTAATTTTCTTATTTATACTTTTCTAAATTTTCTATAATTAGCATACAGTACTTTTACAATAGAATAATAGACATAATTTAAAATGATTAACAAAAGAAAATATCACAATATTTAAAGTTTCTGGGATAGTATGAGAGGGAAGTGCTAATTTGATAAGTTCAGGTGATTAGGTTGAGTTACTGTATTCTAGTTAAGGCTGGAGTTTTGTTAGTGGACCAAAGGAAAATTTTAAACTTTTTTTTTTCACTTGGAGTAGAACACATATACAAAAAAGGGGCAGAAATCATAAGGTGTACAGCTCATGAATCGTTACAAGGTGAACACACTGTGTCACCATTGCCCAGGTGAAAAAGGACTGTTAGCAGGATCCCGAAGCCCCTTTCCAAGCACTGCTTCCTCCCTCCTCCATAGAAGCTGCTCACTGGGTTTCTTTTTTTTTTTTTTTTTTTTAATTTCCATTGTTACCTTTTTATTTTTATTTTTATTTTTTTTAAACATCTTTATTGGAGCATAATTGCTTTACAATGGTATGTTAGTTTCAGCTTCACAACAAAATGAATCAGTTATATATATACATATGTTCCCATATCTCTTCCCGCTTGCGTCACCCTCCCTCCCACCCTCCCTATCCCACCCCTCCAGGCAGTCACAAAGCACCGAGCTGATCTCCCTGTGCTATGCGGCTGCTTCCCACTAGCTATCTACCTTACGTTTGGTAGTGTATACATGTCCATGCCTCTTTATTGCTTTGTCACCGTTTACCCTTCCCCCTCCCCATAGCCTCAAGTCCATTCTCTAGTACGTCTGTGTCTTTATTCCTGTTTCACCCCTAGGTTTTTCATGACATTTTTTTTTCTTAAATTCCATATATATGTGTTAGCATACGGTATTTGTCTCTCTCTTTCTGACTTACTTCACTCTGTATGACAGACTCTAGGTCTATCCACCTCATTACAAATAGCTCAATTTCATCTCTTTTTATGGCTGAGTAATATTCCATTGTATATATGTGCCACATCTTCTTTATCCAGTCATCCGATGATGGACACTTAGGTTGTTTCCATCTCTGGGCTATTGTAAATAGAGCTGCAATGAACATTTTGGTACATGACTCTTTTTGAATTATGGTTTTCTCAGGGTATATGCCCAGTAGTGGGATTGCTGGGTCATATGGTAGTTCTATTTGTAGCTTTTTAAGGAACCTCCATACTGTTCTCCACAGTGGCTGTATCAATTTACATTCCCACCAACAGTGTAAGAGGGTTCCCTTTTCTCCACACCCTCTCCAGCATTTATTGTTTCTAGATTTTTTGATGATGGCCATTCTGACTGGTGTGAGATGATATCTCATTGTAGTTTTGATTTGCATTTCTCTAATGATTAGTGATGTTGAGCATTCTTTCATGTGTTTGTTGGCACTCTGTATATCTTCTTTGGAGAAATGTCTATTTAGGTCTTCTGCCCATTTTTGGATTGGGTTGTTTGTTCTTTTGTTATTAAGCTGCATGAGCTGCTTATAAATTTTGGAGATTAATCCTTTGTCAGTTGCTTCATTTGCAAATATTTTCTCCCATTCTGAGGGTTGTCTTTTGGTCTTCTTTATGGTTTCCTTTGCTGCACAAAAGCTTTTAAGTTTCATTAGGTCCCATTTGTTTACTTTTGTTTTTATTTCCATTTCTCTAGGAGGTGGGTCAAAAAGGATCTTGCTGTGATTTATGTCATAGAGTGTTCTGCCTATGTTTTCCTCTAAGAGTTTGATAGTTTCTGGCCTTACATTTAGGTCTTTAATCCATTTTGAGCTTATTTTTGTGTATGGTGTTAGGGAGTGATCTAATCTCATACTTTTACATGTAGCTGTCCAGTTTTCCCAGCACCACTTATTGAATAGGCTGTCCTTTCTCCACTGTACATTTCTGCCTCCTTTGTCAAAGATAAGGTGACCATATGTGCGTGGGTTTATCTCTGGGCTTTCTATCCTGTTCCATTGATCTATATTTCTGTTTTTGTGCCAGTACCATACTGTCTTGATTACTGTAGCTTTGTAGTATAGTCTGAAGTCAGGAAGCCTGATTCCTCCAGCTCCATTTTTCGTTCTCAAGATTGCTTTGGCTATTCGGGGTCTTTTGTGTTTCCATACAAATTGTGAGATTTTTTGTTCTAGTTCTGTGAAAAATGCCAGTGGTAGTTTCATAGGGATTGCATTGAATCTGTAGATTGCTTTGGGTAGTAGAGTCATTTTCACAATGTTGATTCTTCCAATCCAAGAACATGGTATATCTCTCCATCTATTTGTATCATTTTTAATTTCTTTCATCAGTGTCTTATAATTTTCTGCATACAGGTCTTTTGTCTCCTTAGGTAGGTTTATTCCTAGGTATTTTATTCTTTTTGTTGCAATGGTAAATGGGAGTGTTTTCTTGATTTCACTTTCAGATTTTTCATCCTTAGTGTATAGGAATGCCAGAGATTTCTGTGCATTAATTATGTATCCTGCTACTTTACCAAATTCATTGATTAGCTCTAGTAGTTTTCTGGTAGCATCTTTAGGATTCTGTATGTATAGTATCATGTCATCTGCAAACAGTGACAGCTTTACTTCTTCTTTTCCGATTTGTATTCCTTTTATTTCCTTTTCTTCTCTGATTGCTGTGGCTAAAACTTCCAAAACTATGTTGAATAAGAGTGGTGAGAGTGGGCAACCTTGTCTTGTTCCTGATCTTAGTGGAAATGCTTTCAGTTTTTCACCATTGAGGACGATGTTGGCTGTGGGTTTGTCATATATGGCCTTTATTATGTTGAGGAAAGTTCCCTCTATGCCTACTTTCTGCAGGGTTTTTATCATAAATGGGTGTTGAATTTTGTCAAAAGCTTTCTCTGCATCTATTGAGATGATCATATGGTTTTTCTCCTTCAATTTGTTAATATGGTGTATCACGTTGATTGATTTGCGTATATTGAAGAATCCTTGCATTCCTGGAATAAACCCCACTTGATCATGGTGTATGATCCGTTTCATGTGCTGTTGGATTCTGTTTGCTAGTATTTTGTTGAGGATTTTTGCATCTATGTTCATCAGTGATATTGGCCTGTAGTTTTCTTTCTTTGTAACATCCTTGCCTGGTTTTGGTATCAGGGTGATGGTGGCCTCGTAGAATGAGTTGGGGAGTGTTCCTCCCTCTGCTATATTTTGGAAGAGTCTGAGAAGGATAGGTGATAGCTCTTCTCTAAATGTTTGATAGAATTCGCCTGTGAAGCCATCTGGTCCTGGGCTTTTGCTTGTTGGAAGATTTTTAATCACAGTTTCAATTTCAGTGCTTGTGATTGGTCTGTTCATATTTTCTATTTCTTCCTCATTCAGTCTTGGCAGGTTGTGCCTTTCTAAGAATTTGTCCATTTCTTCCAGGTTGTCCATTTTATTGGCATAGAGTTGCTTGTAGTAATCTCTCATGATCTTTTGTATTTCTGCAGTGTCAGTCGTTACTTCTCCTTTTTCATTTCTAATTCTATTGATTTGAGTCTTCTCCCTTTTTTTCTTGATGAGTCTGGCTAATGGTTTATCAACTTTGTTTATCCTTTCAAAGAACCAACTTTTAGTTTTATTGATCTTTGCTATCGTTTCCTTCATTTCTTTTTCATTTATTTCTGATCTGATTTTTATGATTTCTTTCCTCCTGCTAACTTTGGGGTTTTTTTGTTCTTCTTTCTCTAATTGCTTTAGGTGCAAGGTTAGGTTGTTTATTCGAGATGTTTCCTGTTTCTTAAGGTAAGATTGTATTGCTATAAACTTCCCTCTTAGAACTGCTTTTGCTGCATCCCATAGATTTTGAGTCGTCGTGTCTCCATTGTCATTTGTTTCTAGGTATTTTTTGATTTCCCCTTTGATTTCTTCAGTGATCACTTCGTTATTAAGTAGTGTATTGTTTAGCCTCCATGTGGTTGTATTTTTTACAGATCTTCTCCTGTGATTGATATCGAGTCTCATAGCGTTGTGGTCGGAAAAGATACTTGATACAATTTCAATTTTCTTAAATTTACCAAGGCTTGATTTGTGACCCAAGATATGATCTATCCTGGAGAATCTTCCATGAGCACTTGAGAAAAATGTGTGTTCTGTTGTTTTTGGATGGAATGTCCTATAAATATCAATTAACTCCATCTCATTTAATGTATCATTTAAAGCTTGTGTTTCCTTATTTATTTTCATTTTGGATGATCTGTCCATTGGTGAAAGTGGGGTGTTAAAGTCCCCTACTATGAATGTGTTACTGTCGATTTCCCCTTTTATGGTTGTCAGTATTTGCCTTATGTATTGAGGTGCACCTATGTTGGGTGCATAAATATTTACAATTGTTATATCTTCCTCTTGGATCGATCCCTTGATCATTATGTAGTGTCCTTCTTTGTCTCTTCTAATAGTCTTTGTTTTAAAATCTATTTTGTCTGATATGAGAATTGCTACTCCAGCTTTCTTTTGGTTTCCATTTGCATGAAATACCTTTTTCCATCCCCTTACTTTCAGTCTGTATGTGTCTCTAGGTCTGAAGTGGGTCTCTTGTAGACAGCAAATATATGGGTCTTGTTTTTGTATCCATTCAGTCAATCTGTGTCTTTTGGTGGGAGCATTTAGTCCATTTACATTTAAGGTAATTATCGACATGTATGTTCCTATTCCCATTTTCTTAATTGTTTTGGGTTTGTTATTGTAGGTCTTTTCCTTCTTTTGTGTTTCTTGCCTAGAGAAGTTCCTTTAGCAGTTGTTGTAGAGCTGGTTTGGTGGTGCTGAACTCTCTCAGCTTTTGCTTGTCTGTAAAGGTTTTAATTTCTCCATCAAATCTGAATGAGATCCTTGCTGGGTAGAGTAATCTTGGTTGCAGGTTTTTCTCCTTCAACACTTTCAATATGTCCTGCCACTCCCTTCTGGCTTGCAGAGTTTCTGCTGAAAGATCAGCTGTTAACCTTATGGGGATTCCCTTGTGTGTTATTTGTTGTTTTTCCCTTGCTGCTTTTAATATGTTTTCTTTGTATTTAATTTTTGACAGTTTGATTAATATGTGTCTTGGCGTATTTCTCCTTGGATTTATCCTGTATGGGACTCTCTGAGCTTCCTGGACTTGATTAACTATTTCCTTTCCCATATTAGGGAAGTTTTCAACTATAATCTCTTCAAATATTTTCTCAGTCCCTTTCTTTTTCTCTTCTTCTTCTGGAACCCCTATAATTCGAATGTTGGTACGTTTAATGTTGTCCCAGAGGTCTCTGAGACTGTCCTCAGTTCTTTTCATTCTTTTTTCTTTATTCTGCTCTGCAGTAGTTATTTCCACTATTTTATCTTCCAGGTCACTTATCCGTTCTTCTGCCTCAGTTATTCTGCTATTGATCCCATCTAGAGTACTTTTAATTTCATTTATTGTGTTGTTCATCGTTGCTTGTTTCATCTTTAGTTCTTCTAGGTCCTTGTTAACTGATTCTTGCATTTTGTCCATTCTATTGTCCATTCTATCTCCAAGATTTCGGATCAACCTTACTATCATTATTCTGAATTCTTTTTCAGGTAGACTGCCTATTTCCTCTTCATTTGTTAGGTCTGATGGGTTTTTATCTTGCTCCTTCATCTGCGGTGTGTTTTTCTGTCTTTTCATTTTGCTTATCTTACTGTGTTTGGGGTCTCCTTTTTTGCAGGCTGAAGGTTCGTAGTTCCTGTTGTTTTTTGTGTCTGTCCCCAGTGGCTAAGGTTGGTTCAGTGGGTTGTGTAGGCTTCCTGGTGGAGGGTACTAGTGCCTGTGTTCTGGTGGATGAGGCTAGATCTTGTCTTTCTGGTGGGCAGGTCCAAGTCTGGTGGTGTGTTTTGAGGTGTCTGTAGACTTATTATGATTTTGGGCCGCCTCTCTGCTAATGGGTGGGGTTGTGTTCCTGTCTTGCTAGTTGTTTGGCATAGGATGTCCAGCACTGTAGCTTGCTGGTCGTTGAGTGAAGCTGGGTGCTGGCGTTGAGATGGAGATCTCTCGGAAATTTTTGCTGTTTGATATTATGTGCAGCTGGGAGGTCTCTTGTGGATCAGTGTCCTGAAGTTGGCTCTCCCACCTCAGAGGCAGAGCACTGACTCCTGGCTGCAGCACCAAGAGCCTTTCGTCCACAGGGCTCCTTAATTTGGGATGATTCGTTGTCTATTCAGGTATTCCACAGATGCAGGGTATATCAAGTTGATTGTGGAGCTTTAATCCGCTGCTTCTGAGGCTGCTGGGAGAGATTTCCCTTTCTCTTCTTTGTTCTCACAGCTCCCAGGGGCTCAGCTTTGGATTTAGCCCCGCCTGTGCGTGTAGGTCGCCGGAGGGCGTCTGTTCTTTGCTCAGACAGGACGGGGTTAAAGGAGCCGCTGATTCGGAGGCTCTGGCTCACTCAGGCCCGGGGGTAGGGAGGGTCACGGAGTGTGGGGCGGGCCTGCGGCGGCATAGGCCGGCGAGACGTTGCAGCCTGAGGCGCGCCTGTGCGTTCTCCCGGGGGAGTTCCCTTAGGTAGGTTTATTCCTAGATATTTTATTCTTTTTGTTGCACTGGTAAATGCAATGTTCTGATTTTTCATGGTTAGTGTATAGGAATGCAAGAAATTTCTCTGCATTAATTTTGAATCCTGCTACTTTACCAAATTCACTGATTACCTCTAGTAGTTTTCTGGTGGCATCTTTAGGATTTTCTATGTATAGTATCATGTTATCTGCACACAGTGACAGTTTACTTCTTGTTTTCCAATTTGGATTCCTTTTATTTCTTTTTCTTCTCTGACTGCTGTGGCTAAACCTTCCAAAACTATGTTGAAAAATAGTTCTGAGAGTGAGCACCCTTGTCTTGTTCCTGATTTTGAGGAAATGGTTTCAGTTTTTCACCATTGAGAATAATGTTGGCTGTGGGTCTGTCATATATGCCTTTTATTGGCTTTTTTATTTTGATTAAAAACTCTGGAGCGTTTTTAATCATAAATGGGAGTTGAATTTTGTCAAAAGCTTTTTACTGCAACTATTGAGATTATCATATGGTTTTCTTTTTCTTTTTTTTTTATTTTTTATTTTTTTGCAGTACGCGGGCCTCTCACTGTTGTGGCCTCTCCCCTTGTGGAGCACAGGCTCCGGACGTGCAGGCTCAGTGGCCATGGCTCACAGGCCTAGCTGATCCACGGCATGTGGTATCTTCCCGGACTGGGGCACGAACCTGTGTCCCCTGCACCGGCAGGCGGACTCTCAACCACTGCGCCACCAGGGAAGCACTATCATATGGTTTTTATCCTTCAGTTTGTTAACATGATGTATCACATTGATTGATTTGCATATATTGAAGATTCCTTGCATTCCTGGGATAAACCCCAGTTGATCATGGTGTATGATCCTTTTAATGTGCTGTTGGATTCTGTTTGCAGTACTTTGTTGAGGATTTTTGCATCTATGTTCATCAGTGATACTGGCCTGTAGATTTCTTTCTTTGTGGCATCTTTGTCTGGTTTTGGTATCAGGGTGATGGCAGTCTCGTAGACTGAGTTTGGAAGTGTTCCTCCCTCTGTTATATTTTGGAGAGTTTGAGAGGATAGGTGTTAGCTCTTCTCTAAATGTTTGATAGGATTCTCCTATGAAGCTATCCGACTCTGGGCTTTCGTTTCTTGGAAGATTTTTAATCACAGTTTCAATTTCAGTGCTTGTGATGGGTCTGTTCACATTTTCTATTTCTTTCTGGTTCAGTCTTGGAAGCCTGTACTTTTCTAAGAATTTGTCCATTTCTTCCAGGTTGCCCATTTTATTGGGATATAGTTGCTTTTAGTAATGTCTCATGATCCTCTGTGTTTCTGCGGTGTCACTTGTTACTTCTCTTTTTTCATTTCTAATTCTGTTGATTTGAGTCTTCTTCCTTTTTTTCCTGATGAGTGTGCCTAATGATATCTCAATTTTGTTTATCTTCTCAAAGACCCAGTTTTTAGTTTTATTGATCTTTGCTATTCTTTCCTTCATTTCTTTTTCATTTATTTCTGATCTGATCTTTATAATTTCTTTCTTGTAATAACTTTGGGGTGATTTTTGTTGTTCTTCTTCTTTCTTTAATTGCTTTAGATGTAAGGTTAGTTTGTTTATTGAGATTTTTCTTGTTTCTTTTTTTTTTTTTACATCTTTATTGGAATGTAATTGCTTTACAATAGTGTGTTAGTTTCTGCTTTATAACAAAGTGAATCAGTTATACATATACATATATTCCCATATCTCTTCCCTCTTGCGTCTCCCTCCCTCCAACCCTCCCTATTCCACCCTTCTAGGTGGTCACAAAGCACCAAGCTGATCTCCCTGTGCTATGCGGCTGCTTCTCACTAGCTATGTATTTTACATTGGGTAGTGTATGTATTTCCATGCCACTCTCTCACTTTGTCACAGCTTACACTTTCCCCTCCCCATTTCCTTAAGTCCATTCTCTAGTAGGTCTGTGTCTTTATTCCCGTCTTACCCCTAGGTTCTTCATGACATTTTTTTTTTTAGATTCCATATATATGTGTTAGCATACAGTATTTGTCTTTCTCTTTCTGACTTACTTCACTCTGTATGACAGACTCTAGGTCCATCTACCTCACTACAAATAACTCAATTTCGTTTCTTTTTATGGCTGAGTAATATTCCATTGTATATATGTGCCACATCTTCTTTATCCATTCATCCGATGATGGACACTTAGGTTGCTTCCACATCCTGGTTATTGTAAATAGAGCTGCAATGAACATTGTGGTACATGACTCTTTTTGAATTATGGTTTTCTCAGGGTATATGCCCAGTAGTGGCATTGCTGGGTCATATGGTAGTTCTATTTGTAGTTTTTTAAGGAACCTCCATATATTCTCCATAGTGGCTGTATCAATTTACATTCCCACCAACAGTGCAAGAGGTTTCCCTTATCTCCACACCCTCTCCAGCATTTATTGTTTGTAGAATTTTCGTTGATGGCCATTCTGACCTTTATGAGAGAATATGGCATTGTAGATTTGATTTGCATTTCTCTAATGATTAGAGAATGTTGAGCATTCTTTCATGTGTTTGTTGGCAATCTGTATATCTTCTTTGGAGAAATGTCTATTTAGGTCTTCTGCCCATTTTTGGATCGGTTTGTTTGTTTTTTTCGATATTGATCTGCATGAGCTGCTTGTAAATTTTGGAGAATAATCCTCTGTCAGTTGCTTCATTTGTAAATATTTTCTCCCATTCTGAGAGTTGTCTTTTCATCTTGTTTATGGTTTCCTTTGCTGTGCAAAAGTTTTTCAGTTTCATTAGATCCCATTTGTTGTTTTTTTTTTTTGTTTGTTTGTTTTAACATCTTTATTGGGGTATAATTGCTTTACAATGGTGTGTTAGTTTCTGCTTTATAACAAAGTGAATCAGTTATACATATACATATGTTCCCATATCTCTTCCCTCTTGCGTCTCCCTCCCTCCCACCCTCCCTATCCCACCCCTCCAGGCTGTCACAAAGCACCGAGCCAATATCCCTGTGCCATGCGGCTGCTTCCCACTAGCTACCTACCTTACTACGTTTGTTAGTGTGTATATGTCCATGACTCTCTCTCGCCCTGTCACAGCTCACCCTTCCCCCTCCCCATAACCTCAAGTCTGTTCTCTAGGAGGTCTGCGTCTTTATTCCTGCCTTACCCCTAGGTTCTTCATGACATTTTTTTTTCTTAAATTCCATATATATGTGTTAGCATACGGTATTTGTCTTTTTCTTTCTGACTTACTTCACCCTGTATGACAGACTCTAGGTCTATCCACCTCATTACAAATAGCTCAATTTCGTTTCTTTTTATGGCTGAGTAATATTCCATTGTATATATGTGCCACATCTTCTTTATCCATTCATCCGATGATGGGCACTTAGGTTGTTTCCATCTCCGGGCTATTGTAAATAGAGCTGCAATGAACATTTTGGTACATGACTCTTTTTGAATTTCGGTTTTCTCAGGGTATATGCCCAGTAGTGGGATTGCTGGGTCATATGGTAGTTCTATTTGTAGTTTTTTAAGGAACCTCCATACTGTTCTCCATAGTGGCTGAACCAATTCACATTCCCACCAACAGTGCAAGAGGGTTCCCTTTTCTCCACACCCTCTCCAGCATTTATTGTTTCTAGATTTTTTGATGATGGCCATTCTGACTGGTGTGAGATGATATCTCATTGTAGTTTTGATTTGCATTTCTCTAATGATTAATGATGTTGAGCATTCTTTCATGTGTTTGTTGGCAGTCTGTATATCTTCTTTGGAGAAATGTCTATTTAGGTCTTCTGCCCATTTTTGGATTGGGTTGTTTGTTTTTTTGTTATTGAGCTGCATGAGCTGCTTGTAAATTTTGGAGATTAATCCTTTGTCGGTTGCTTCATTTGCAAATATTTTCTCCCATTCTGAGGGTTGTCTTTTGGTCTTGTTTATGGTTTCCTTTGCTGTGCAAAAGCTTTGAAGTTTCATTAGGTCCCATTTGTTTATTTTTGTTTTTATTTCCATTACTCTAGGAGGTGGGTCAGAAAGAATCTTGCTGTGATTTATGTCATAGAGTGTTCTGCCTATGTTTTCCTCTAAGAGTTTGACAGCGTCTGGCCTTACATTTTGGTCTTTAATCCATTTTGAGTTTATATTTATGGATGGTGTTAGGGAGGGTTCTAATTCCACTCTTTTATGTGTAGCTGTCCAGTTTTCCCAGCACCAATTATTGAAGAGGCTGTCTTTTCTCCATTGTATATTCTTGCCTCCTTTATCAAAGATAAGGTGACCATATGTGCATGGGTTTATCTCTGGGCTTTCTATACTGTTCCATAGATCTATATATGGATCTACAGATCCATACTATATGGATTATTGTAGCTTTGTAGTATAGTCTGAAGTCAGGGAGCCTGATTCCTCCAGCTCTGTTTTTCTTTCTCAAGATTTCTTTGGCTACTTGGAGTCTTTTGCGGTTTCATACAAACTGTAAAATTTTTTGTTCTAGTTCTGTGAAAAATGCCAGTGGTAGTTTGATAGGGATTGCAGTGAATCTGTAGATTGCTTTGGGTAGTATAGTCGTTTTCACAATGTTAATTCTTCCACTCCAGAACATGATATATCTCTCCATCTGTCTGTATAATCTTTGATTTCTTTCATCAGTGTCTTATACTTTTCTGCATACAGGTCTTTTGTCTCCTTAGGTATGATTATTCCTAGATATTTTATTCTTTTTGTTGCAATGGTAAATGGGAGTGTTTTCTTAATTTCAATCTCAGGTTTTTTATCATTAGTGTAGAGGAATGCCAGAGATTTCTGTGCATTAATTTTGTATCCTGTTACTTTACCAAATTCATTGATTAGCTCTAGTAGTTTTCTGGTAGCATCTTTAGGATTCTCTATGTATAGTATCATGTCATCTGCAACCAGTGACAGTTTTACTTTTTTCTTTTCTGATTTGGAATCATTTATTTCTTTTTCTTTTGTAATTGCTGTGGCTAAAACTTCCAAAACTATGTGGAATAATAGCGGTTAGAGTGGGCAACCTTGTCTTGTTCCTGATCCTAGTGGAAATGTTTTCAGTTTTTCACCATTGAGGACGATTTTGGCTGTGGGTTTGTCATATATGGCCTTTACTATGTTGAGGAAAGTTTCCTCTATGCCTACTTCCTGTAGGGTTTTTATCATAAATGGATGTTGAATTTTGTTGAAAGCTTTCTCTGCGTCTATTGAAATGATCATATGGTTTTTCTCCTTCAATTTGTTAATATGGTGTATCACGTTGATTGATTTGCGTATATTGAAGAATCCTTGCATTCCTGGGATAAACCCCACTTGACCATGCTGTATGATCCTTTTAATGTGCTGTTGGATTCTGTTTGCTAGTATTTTGTTGAGGATTTTTGCATCTATGTTCATCAGTGATATTGGTCTGTAGTTTTCTTTCTTTGTGTCATCTTTGTCTGGTTTTGGTATCAGGGTGATGGTGGCCTCGTAGAATGAGTTTTGGAGCTTTCCTTCCTCTATTATATTTTGGAAGACTTTGAGAAGGACAGGTGGTAGCTCTTCTCTAAATGTTTGATAGCATTCGCTATGAAGCCATCTGGTCCTGGGCTTTTGTTTGTTGGAAGATATTTATTCACAGTTTCAACTTCAGTGTTTGTGATTGGTCTGTTCATATTTTCTATTTCTTCTTGGTTCAGTCTCGGCAGGTTGTGCATTTCTAAGAATTTGTCCATTTCTTCCAGGTTGTCCATTTTATTGGCATATAGTTGCTTGTAGTAATCTCTCATGATCTTTTGTATTTCTGCAGTGTCAGTTTTTACTTCTGCTCTTTCATTTCTAACTCTATTTATTTGAGTCTTCTCCCTGTTTTTCTTGATGAGTCTGGCTAAATTATAAATTTTGTTTATCTTCTCAAAGTACCAGCTTTTAGTTTTATTGATCTTTGCTATCTTTTCCTTCATTTCTTTGTCATTTATTACTGATCTGATCCTTATGATTTCTTTCCTTCTGCTAGCTTTGGGGTTTTTTTTGTTCTTCTTTCTCTAATTGCTTTAGGTGTAAGGTTAGGTTGTTTGTTTGAGATGTTTCTTGTTTCTTAAGGTAGGACTGTATTGCTATAGAGTTCCCTCTTAGAACTGCTTTTGCTGCATCCCATAGGTTTTCAGTTGTTGTGTCTCCATTGTCATTTTTTTCTAGGTATTTTTTGATTACCTCCTTGATTTCTTCAGTGATCTCTTGGTTATTAAGTAGTGTATTGTTTAGCCTCCATGTGTTTGTATTTTTTACAGATTTTTCCTGTAATTGATATCTAGTCTCATAACATTGTGGTCAGAAAAGATACTTGATATGATTTCAATTTTCTTAAATTTACCAAGGCTTGACTTGTGACCCAAGATATGATCTATCCTGGAGAATATTCCATGACCACTTGAGAAGAATGTGTATTCTGTTGTTTTTGGATGGAATGTCCTGTAAATATCAATTAAGTCCATCTTGTTTAATGTATCATTTTAAGCTTGTGTTTCCTTATTTATTTTCATTTTGGATGATCTGTCCATTGGTGAAAGTGGGGTGTTAAAGTCCCCTACTCTTATTGTGTTACTGTCAATTTCCCCTTTTATGGCTGTTAGGAGCACCTCAATACATAAGGGAAATGCTATGTTGGGCGCAGAAATATCTACAATTTTTATATCTTCCTCTTGGATTGATCCCTTGATCATTATGTAGTCTCTTTCTTTGTCTCTTGTAATAGTTGTTATTTTAAAGTCTATTATGTCTGCTATGAGAATTGCTACTCCAGCTTTCTTCTGATTTCCATTTGCATGGAATATCTTTTTCCATCCCCACACTTTGAGTTTGTATGTGTCCCTAGGTCTGAAGTGGGTCTCTTGTTGACAGCACATATATGGGTCTTGTTTTTGCAACCATTCAGACAGTCTATGTCTTTTGGTTGGAGCATTTAATCCATTTACATTTAAGGTAATTATCAATATATATGTTCCGATTACCATTTTCTTAATTTTGGGGGGTTTGTTATTGTAGGTCTTTTCCTTCTCTTGTGTTTCCTGCCTAGACAAATCCTTTAGCATTTGTTGTAAAGCTGCTTTGGTGGTGCTGAATTCTCTTCGCTTTTGCTTGTCTGTAAAGGTTTTAATTTCTCAGTCAAATGTGATTGAGATCCTTGCTGAGTAGAGTAATCTTGGTTGTAGGTTTTTCTCCTTCATCATTTTAAATATGTCCTGCCACTTCCTTCTGGCTTGCAGAGTTTCTGCTGAAAGATCAACTGTTAACCGTATGGGGATTGCCTTGTGTGTTATTTGTTCTTCTTCCCTTGCTACTTTTAATATTTTTTCTTTGTATTTAATTTTTGATAGTTTGATTAATATGTGTCTTGTTGTGTTTTTCCTTGGATTTATCCTGTATGGGACTCTCTGTGCTTCCTGGACTTGATTAACTATTTTCTTTCCCATATTAGGGAACTTTTCAACTATAATCTCTTCAAATATTTTCTCAGTCCCTTTCTTTTTCTCTTCTTCTTCTGGGACCCCCGTAATTCGAATGTTGGTTTGTTTAATATTGTCCCAGAGGTCTCTGAGACTGTTCTCAATTCTTCTCATTCTTTTTTCTTTATTCTGCTCTGCAGTAGTTATTTCCACTATTTTATCTTCCAGGTCACTTCTCCGTTCTTCTGCCTCAGTTATTCCACTATTGATCCCTTCTAGAGAATTTTTAATTTCATTTATCGTGTTGTTCATCACTGTTTGCTCTTGTTCTTCTAGGTCCTTGTTAAACGTTTCTTGTATTTTCACCATTCTATTTCCAAGATTTTGGATCATCTTTACTATCATTATTCTGAATTGTTTTTCAGGTAGACTTCCTATTTCCTCTTCATTTGTTTGGTCTGGTGGTTTTTTGCCTTGCTCCTTCATCTGCTGTATGTCTCTCTGTCTTCTTATTTTGCTTAACTTACTGTGTTTGGGGTCTCCTTTTTGCAGGCTGCAGGTTTGTAGTTCCCGTTGTTTTTGGTGTCTGTCCCCAGTGGCTAAGTTTGGTTCATTGGGTTGTGTAGGCTTCCTGGTGGAGGGAACAAGTGCCTGTATTCTGGTGGATGAGGCTGGATCTTGTCTTTCTGGTGGGCAGGTCCACGTCTGGTGGTGTGTTTTGGGGTGTATGTGGCCTTATTATGATTTTAGGCACCCTCTCTGCTAATGGGTGGGGTTGTGTTCCTGTCTTACTAGTTGTTTGGCATAGGGTGTCCAGCACTGTAGTTTGCTGGCCATTGAGTGAAGCTGGGTCAGAGTTGGAGATCTCTGGGAGATTTTTGCCATTTGATATTATGTGGAGCTGGGAGGTCTCTTGTGGACCAGTGTCCTGAACTTGGCTCTGCCACCTCAGAGGCACAGCCCTGACACCCGGCTGGAGCACCAAGAGCCTGTCATCCACATGGCTGCTAGTGTTGGAGGGTCTCCTGCTGAGGTGAGGGGAGGCTGTGGCTCACCATGGGGACAAGGACACTGGCAGCAGAAGTTCTGGGAAGTACTCCTTGGCGTGAGCCCTCCCAGAGTCTGCCATTAGCCCCACCAAAGAGCCCAGGTAGCAACCATCACTTTTTTTGATGCACAAACTATGACAAATTTGCCCAGCAGGAGACCCTTCAAAGGGGCTCCTGTGTCCTTTTGACACAATCTCACTAATTTTTTAATGACTCACTGCTTTATGGCACAACAAGGTACTCAATGTTCACTTCTACTTTCCCAGCCCAGATCTAGAATCCTGGCTCCTTTTAGTGGAGAAAGTATGTAGAAACTAAGATATGGGCACACTGATATTGGTAATTCAAATTTAACACTACAGGGATTTTCCCTTCTTCTTTTATTTTATATTTATATCTCCTTTTCCCTGCAGTGAAAATCCTATAACACCAATACATTTGTTTTATTCCATAGTATAGCAAAAACAATCTCAGAATTTCAATACCAATATTTCCACTAACAACAAACCCAGAAAGTAAAGTTTAAGATTTCTTTACAGTTCTTTTTGTCCTCTCACTATACTTCTAGTATAGATATATATTCAGAATATGATGTTCAAACTTTACCGAAATTATTATTTTCTCTATGTGGCTATGTTATCAATTTTATACTGAGTTAGCCACAGTTGTTTCTGTTTGTTTTCAAGTTGAGACAATTGAACTATGTTATATGTTAATCCAACAGAAGCCTGAAAAATGAAGCCTGAAATGAAGTATTCAACCACCAAAATTTCCCCAGCAAAGATGAACAGCTCAGCAGGCAAAGCCTTGGTAAAATCTCCCAAGTTGAGAAGTAAGGACTTAAGCCTTTCTGATTGTTTTACACACTATTTTTTACCTGTTACCAAATCTTTATTATTCCAATGTTTATACATTCTACCTTACCAAAAACTACTAAGAATACAAGAGCTGAAATTGAAAGCGATGGCTCATAAATGTGTAACACAGTCAGTGCTGTTTTGTTTTGTTTTGTTTTGTTTTTTGCGGTATGTGGGCCTCTCACTGTTACGGCCTCTCCCGTTGCGGAGCACAGGCTCCGGACGCGCAGGCTCAGCGGCCATGGCTCACGGGCCCAGCCGCTCCGCGGCATGTGGGATCTTCCCGGACCGGGGCACGAACCCGTGTCCCCTGCATCGGCAGGCGGACTCTCAACCATTGCGCCACCAGGGAAGCCCAGTGCTGGTTTTAAACAGACTATATCTGGCCAACTTTTGCTTATTTGATATATCACAGAACAGGAGTGGCTCAGATGACTTAAACCTGCTAATAGTGATAAACGTAATTATGGCCCTTCATATTAACCCCTTCTCTACCCATACTTCCTGCCACCAAATCCCAAAACCTTTTTCTCAGATTTCCTAACAAAAATTTAAACGGACCCACTTTTATTCAACAAACATTTATTAAGACCTTTGGTATATCGAGCTTGTGGTCTTGACTTGAGACTTCTGATAAAGGAGAGAATAACAAGCAAATATATTTGCATAATCCAGGACCCAAATAAAGCAGAATTGACCAAATGATGCTCAAGTCTGTCCAATTGCAAACTCAAAGGGTTTGGAATAAGTTGAAAGGTAACTAAGTCAGGTAGTAGCCTTACCTTTAAAATCAAAGGACTATTAACATCTTTGATTCTTAAAATTACTTATCCTAGAAAAGAATTATGCAAATTTATTCTCATGTTTTTCATTTGAGAGCAGTAACACAAAAGAATTAACAGAGCTCTGGTGGACCAGAAAGAAAATACAGCATGAGAAATGGTAGTGGGGACTGGCATATCTTTGTCCTTTGTGCTCTTCTGCATTTCCCTGAACATTTTAGGCGAGAAGAGAAAGCAGTGTTAAAGAATATCATTTCTGTCTCCCTGAGGCTCTGGCCCACCCATGCTCTTCTTTTGTAAGTAGGAAAACCAGTAATTGGACTGCGGTTTCTGAATCACCAGGAAATCACAGCTAAGTTAGTTCTTTTATTTATGTCTGAGTCAAAATGCTCCTTGCAGGAACAGTGACTCATTAGAAGTGACTCTGTGTCTCCAAATTCCCTCTTAATAAAAAATGAATTTTCTTTGTACCCTAGGAGATGTGGGCTCTATGTAGATACTGGAATGAGGGAGGGAGCAGGCTGGAATATACATCAGAGTTTCTGGCATTGATGGAAAATGAAAATGTAACCCCACCTGTCGGGGTTCAGTGGCCCTAACTGCTTATTTACACCATTCAAAGAAACAATGATAAAGATAATCCCAAATCTCATCGCATTATTTTTATGGTTCCTTAGTAGATTTTCCCTTCCAACAATATTGGCTCAGTTTAATACTATAATTGTCATTATTTAAACACTCCTGGCTAAAATTTCAACAGATCCCTGTGTGGTGTGTGACAGGTATGAACTGCTTTTCAAAAATGTCACATCTTATTTTTCTATATAAACTGCTCTGAGCCCCCAAAACAACAAAGTTCATTTTAATTCCTTCTCCTCCCCTGGGCTAGCAGGATCTTACACAATCACAAAGCCATAAAACACAATACCCAACCACTACAGGTATCCATACAGTCAGGTCCCACATGAGTTCTGGTCAGCATTTCACCAGGGCATTTCACCTCTAGTGCCAACAGGGTACGGGACTTCATGAGCTAGAGGAAAGCCTCTCCCCAAACTCATCTCCTTCCCCGTTTCTAGGAAGCTACTCCTCAGGGTCAGGCCATTCTCCTCTGTTAACTCCTCTCCCCCATATCCATCAACCCTTTCCCTGCCCTGAAAATACAGTGTCCTTATGTATCTATCCAGAGGTCACAATATGGGAGCCCTGGGACATATCCATCCAGCAGGAGTATTTTAGTTGGCCTGAATAGTATTACTGTTGTTTTTTAATTGAGACAACATTTAAAAATTGGGAGATTTTGCATAAAAGTCTGAATGTGTGGTTTCTCTCAAAAAATCTGAAGATCTAGCAACAAATGGGCCCATATCCCTACATGACAATAGTTGAAGGTAGAACTGAGTAGGGATCACCCCCTTTAGTTTGCAGCTCTCCACAGAAGATCTTCTGTTACAGTGAAGGAGCTTTCACTTTATCCTGTGGACAGTAGGGAACCAACTGAAAATGTTTAATTGAGGAAAAACAAGACATTTTTATTTTGGAAAGACCATGTTGGTGGTAGTGAAGATAGAGCAAGCAGGCAAGAGTAGAAATAGAAACTGATCAGAGGTCTACTGCATTCATCTTAGGGGTCTGGTGATGAGGGCCTGACCTAAGATGGCAGAATGGAAAGACTAAAATTCAGATACGTTCAGAAAGTGAAATCAGTAAGGTAAACCGAATAAATTGAAGGATAGAGAGAGGGGAAAATGGATAATTCTCAGCTTTCTGATTTAAAAATTGGGCAGATAACGGCAGATAGAGGTACTGTTTTTAAAGATAGGGAATTATGGAGGAATATATTGGGGGTAAAAGATAAAGAAGTTGTTTTTTTATTATGAGTATATTTGCATTTGGGGTATGTGTATGTCATTCAGGTAGAGATGTCCAGAATTCAGAAGGCTCTACATAGACAGAAATAGACATGCTTTAAGGTAACTTTAGTCAAAATGCCCTGTGGCATCAAAATTTCTGTAGAGAAAGAGCAACAGATATAAAGCTCAGGAGACAGACCAAAGGTAGAGTTACAGTTTGGGGAGTCATCAACATAGAAAAAGATGATTGAAGTCATTGGAGCAAGCAAGATTGCCCAGAAAGAAAGCCTAGAGTGAGAAAAAAAGGCAAAGGACAAAACCTTCAGGAACACCAGCGTTTTAGGATCAGGCAGAGAAGGAAGAACTAACAAAGAGACAGAGATGGACTGATCAGAGGGAAACAATGAGAATCCAAGGAGACAGCTGATACAACAATAAGGGAAGAAGGGTTCAAAGAAGGAAGTGGTCCCCAAGTCAAATGCAACAAACGGGTCAAAGGTAGTAAACAGGGCAAAGAGACCTTGGTAAAATTAGTGTTTGGGGAAAAAATGAAAGGTGAAGTGATTCCCTTCTGTAGTTCCTGCCAGCTGTGGTCTGGCTCTACAAAAAGATTTCCAGGCCCATTCCCATTTACTCACCAGAAATGCCTGAGGGATTTCATCATGCAGTTGCTATGATGAAACTGTTTATGAGAATTTCCTTAAAAGCCATATAAATACACTGCCCTCAGATATCAAGCAGGATGGAGACACAGGAAATGGCAACAGCCTTTTCATAAGTTTGAGCTCGCTTTTTGACCCTAGTGGAACACTCTCTTCTACAGAGTTCCTAAGGCCATGACCGCTTCATGCTTTCCTCCCAAGAACACAACCCTCACACCACAGTTTCAGCTGCCCCGAATACCAAAGTATACCTTCTTCCAAACTCTCCCAATGTAAAGTATTTTAAATACTTCAAACACAGTCATCCCCCAAGGAATTATACCTAGTGTTTGTCTCACTAGATGCTAGCCCTTACATTCACATATTTAGCCCTCAATTCTCTTTTTCTACATCCATAATATTTCCCCAGTGCTATGACCCTCACTTCTAACTACCCAAGACCCATATCCTCCTCCCCAAAGAGTCCACTCTCAATATTAGACATACCTGGCATGGGATGCCTCATGGGATGCTACACATAATGAGAAGCATACAGGAATGAGCATGCTTAGAGCATCATCTTATGCCTTTTAACTCTGAAGAGACGATGTGATACAGTATAGTGTAAACCCTGACAGGTGGATTTTGTTTTTCTATTTTGTAATGCAAGTGCCCGACTTAAGCTTTGATTGCTGAGGCATGCACTTCAAAGAGGTATCCACTACAAAGAGGCATCTACTTCAAAGATGGCTATCTCAAATAAATACATGGCCAGCCACAAGACTAGATAAAGAAAAGGAGATCTTGGTTGATTTTCATAACTGGCCATTTGGACTACTTTCTTTTTTTCTCTTCCCACACTTTAAATTCCTGCTTTTATGTTTTAAATTCACCAATAAATAGTGAGCTCTCGCTATCCTAGGCTCCCACCCTCAACCCCAATAAAAGCAGAACCCCACGCCCGTGTACCCTCTCTACCTGTGACTTCTCTGTGGGGTCCCAGATATGCAGTGTAATTTACAGATCCTATAATTAATTAACCTTTATTTCTTCAGTTTCCTGATGGTTATTGCTGAAGGTCATCTTGCAATCATAATAAGAACCTTAACAGCCAGTCCGAAAACAACATTGGTTATTGACAGGCTAAGACCAGCACAAAACATGCAATTAATGACATATTGTATTAAATTAGTTGTCAGGAGACCAAGTTCAGTGTTGGCTCTGGCACAGCTTTGTAAATTATCTTTGCACTATATAAATGTGAGATACTGTAGCTGACATATCTGTATTATAAAGGAATATTAGGGATTTCCAGGGTGAATGAGTATGATTTAATGGCCTTTCCCTGTTCAGACAGTTGAAGATACTTAAAGGTAGATGCCCATCTGAATTGGAAGTAAGATATAGATAATTCAAAACAGTAGCTAACAAAAGTTTATTCCACTTAACTTTGAAAAGCATATTAGGACGGCAAATCTTCTTGAGAATAAAAAAAAAATCATAGAATGGGTCTCAAATCACAAGGAATTATTTTCATTTTCTGAATTACTGTCAATAATTGAAATTTGGCTACATTGCATAAATTGCTTGATAATTCATTTACTATAATGTTGGAAATTGAGATCCTATGACTCAAGTGTTTCTTTTCTATTTGACTTTGAAAGGCTTTTTATGATTTCCAAGTGACAAATTTAATGTTTTATTTGAGATTTTAATTTTTATTTGGATAAATGAAATCAGAATTACTGAATAACTGATTATATTTTTTTTACTTCAACTGATTTAATTTCAGTTTGCATTTTGCTATTCCCTAAAGTTGTAGTGTAGCATTTTTTTTAGATGGAGGTAGATGGAAGCATAGCTTTGATATTAGACACACTTGAGTCACATCTTCTCACCAGACCTGTAACCTTGGGCAAGTGTTGTGAATGCTAAGAACTTCAAATCATCATCTGTAAAACAAAGAGAATAATATCTACCTTGCAATATTATTTGTGAAGGGTTAAAGGCAACAGTATGTAGAATTATCAGCACAGTGCTTGGCCCACTGTAGACACACTAATATTTGACAAGGGAGTCAAAAATACTCAATGGAGAAAAGATGGTCTCTTCAATAAATGGTGCTAGGAAAACTGGATAATAACATGTAAAAGAATGAAACCTAACTCCTATCTACACCACTCACAAAAATTAACGCCCAATGGATTAAAGACTTAAACGTAAGACCTGAAACCACAAAACTCCTAGAAGAAAACATAGGCAGAAAGCTCCCTAACATGGTCGGCTATTTTTAGTATCAATAACCTTTATAGACTATAGTCATCTCTCCAAAATTATTAAAAGTATACTCTAGATAAGTAGAAATGATTGTAGATTTCATATGATCAAAGAGCTCCCGCTCAGTTAGGCAAAAATTGCTATATGTTGGATGTAGATCCACACTCCCTTAAACCAATTTTGAAACCAAAATCTTTTCTAAAGACCTAAAGTTTTTCATATCTCGTTTGACAGCAAAATATGACCTGAACTCATTTGACAGCTAAATCCTGACCTGAACCACATGAGGTCTTTATTTATTTCACTTTATGTAAATTTTCCTGTTTCACTATAAAATTTTTTATTATGAGGTGCTTCCCTAGTCCCTGCTGGGTGTTCTAGGTATATACAATATATGGTCTACATGACAATCTTAAAATGTAATAAACTCTGAATTTTGAAACACAACTGGCCCCAAGGTTTCTGATAAGATACTGTGGACCTGTAGTTGCTTTCTTGGTCTGGTACACTCAGGGTTTGTAAAAGGATAAAGATGGATGGAATGAAATGGTATCACAATTTTTTCAATTGCTCAGAATCCCAACAGAAGGCTGAAGAAGTTTGCCCCATGGTCTTTATGCAGCTACGCTCTGGCCTTAAAATAGAAAAGAAGACCTGTTACTTTAGGAAAGAAACCACCAAAATGCATTCACCAAGAACAGGTAAGGAGAAACTGCATTTCCTGATAATTTTTCAACATAATGATGGGCATCTATTTGCCTTCACTTACCACATCAAGATACATAAATTTTTCCCTCATCCAAATTCCTTCTGGAAAAGAGTAAGGATGATGAACTATTTTTTAGCCATTTTCAGAAGGGCATATAGAGTTTTTAATAGCATGGGAGAAATGGTTATGCTATAATATTAAGTAAAAATAGAGGATACAAAATTATAAATATATTTACAATATTTTTATTTTTTTCATTTAAAGGAAGTAAACTAAAATGAATAGTGGTTGCCTTTTGGGTGTTGAGACCATGGGTGACTAGTTTTCTTTTGCCTGGACTCCAGCGGGTGTGCCCTATTGGGATATAAGTGTATAGGAGGTATTGATTCCTTCAGACCATGGGGTGACTGAAATCCTGGGGTCATTCATCATTGTCAGCAAGCAGCCTAGACTGGAAATCCTCAAAGGAGAGATGGGAGAGGGGTCTGCACAGAGTGAGGACTGACAGTCCAGTCTTATTCCTACACCTATCCTGCAGCTAAAACGTACAAAGAGAAACATCTGGTATTCGCTGCCTGTCAGGAGCTGGAACACCTTGGACCGTCTGTGAAGAGCTTCGCCTTCGATAAAACTAGGGTCCAGAAATATACTACAGCAACTGGTCTTCCAAGTATCAAAGGTAAGACTGGTCACAGGGGTGGTGTGAGGGTGAGGAGGGAGGTAAGACACGGACCTTGGAAATGCCACTCCAGGAAGCAGCCCCAAGTCTACAATTTCATGTAAATATATCAGAAACTTCTGTCCATTTGTTGCTGATGTGCCCATGTAGTGGTATCCAAACTAAGTACAGGGTAGTTGCTCTAACAATGCATGTGCGTTCTATAGTTAGCATTCCATTATTATTTTGAAATGCTTGCTATGGATTGGAATTTCATATACATTATTCCTGAGAAAAATACATTATCCTTTAGGGGAAAAACCATATTATCTCCCCGAACTTCAACATTTTGACAATGAAAGACAAGGAAGAGCTATTATATTTTTTAAATATAATTTCAACTCAAGTATTTTAAATAGTTGTTAAAATGGTTTTAAATTATATCACATACTTGTGCAAATATTCAATATTTAATATTCTTAATTTTTTATATATTATTTTCTTTAGCATAATTCTATACTATAAAGAAAATACGATTTTTTCCTCCAGGACCTATATATGTAGTTTCTAAATCTGCTCCAGTTTACCCCAACATGCTGTAGAAATATTATCATTTTCTATGTGTGCTCGTATATTAAAAAAAAATTGAGAGTACTGCTTTAAGTGTCACTGTTATTTAGCCAGAAGACAGAATGAGGCTCACACCTGCATTCTCCAGGACTGTTGAAAGTCTCTGAGTAACTCCATGCTTTACAGATGGGTATTCACTTATCCATGTCTATCAAAATACAGCCCCTTCTTGCCCATAGTTCCCTAGATCATGTGGAGTCAGGAAGCAGAGGTTTCCTCAGGCAAACTCTATAACTTTTCCAGCTTCTTTCTCCCCACTAAACCCTCCCATAAGCACACTAACATGGCCTACCATGGCCTTCATGCAGGATGCTAGCATCTTTAATCCCATTCAGGTGGCACACCTCAGCCTTTTAGCTACATTAAGCTTGTGCCAGAGGCTTTCATCTGTCCAACAGTGATGGACAAAGTGCAGCTCAAATTGCAGAAACAAACACAACCTATTGAGAAAGCTTTTTTTTAATTTCTAAAAGATTTTTCATGGAAACAAGGTTTTTGAATTCTTAATGACAAGATTTTTACTTGTTACAGAACATTCTGCTTCCCTGAGTACATACAACGATCAATACATTACTTTTGTTTTCGAGGATGGAAATTATGAGATCTATGTTGAAGACTTAGGAAAAGACCAAGAGAAAGGTAGAATATTTCCTTTTGTCTTTAATGATATAATGATGACTAGTAAAGTAAAAAAATAAATTTACCAAACCATAAACAATAGATTAACTCAGACATGGCAAATAGATTTCATGCTATGTGCTAACTCCAATGCATTGGCAGGGGATGCTTGAATATCACTATATTGAGGAGGATTCAGAAGCTTATTCAGGGGGCTTCCCTGGTGGCGCAGTGGTTAAGAATCTGCCTGCCAATGCAGGGGACATGGGTTTGAGCCCTGGTCCGGGAGAATCCCACATGCCACGGAGCAACTAAGCCTGTGTGCCACAACTACTGAGTCTGCGCACTAGAGCCCGTGAGCCACAACTACTGAAGTCCATGCGCCTAGAGCCCCTGCTCTGCAGCAAGAGAGGCCACCGCGATGAGAAGCCCGTGCACTGCAACGAAGGGTAGCCCCTGCTTGCCACAACTAGAGAAAGCCCGTGCAGCAACAAAAGCCCAAAGCAGCCAAAAATAAATAAATAAAATAAGTTTAAAAAAAAAAAAGCTTATTCAGGATTCATCAGGGGAGAAGGATGATACTGAGAAGTGGTATCTGTTGTGAAATGTGGAAAGAGGTACCACATATACTTGCTATCGCTAAATTATCTACTAGGTCTTTCCAGCTTTATCAGTATCACTAAAGTATAAACCCTAGTAAAAGAATATACCAGTGCTATGAACAACATTTTAAATATTTTAATACCAACATTGTTGGAGAATTCCTCAGAATATATTTATACATTTTTAAGACCTTTCTCAAAACCACAGAAGTTTTGCTTTTATTGATATACAATAAAAGAAGAGGATGTTTTCTGATGTTATATATATGTTGAAACTGAACCATTTGATAAAATTGTATCTCACCAAAGGGATTTTATGCATTCTCTTTCAGACAAGGTGTTACTCCGTTACTATGATTCCCAATTCCCCTCAAGTGAAACAGGTAATTTCGAAAGCTGGGTAGCTCTAGTGCTTGAATTCCTAAATTTAGGGTAAAGACAAATCCAAAAATTCTCCATGGGAAAGGAAAGCAGTCTCAGAAGGTTCTCTCCAGCCCAAATTCATGGTAAAAATCTTGGATCTAAGATTCTAAACTGATATACTCCATCTCATCCATTTTGCAGTTTAATAATTAGGATAAAGGTTTGGCTACATTTAACAGAGATTCAGAATAATAGTGTCTTAAGTTATACAAAACTTTATTTCTGTTTTAGCCAGGGCTGGAATGGCAGTTCTGCTCAACAGGTTGCCCAGACCCAGCTCCTTTTCTCTTTGTGGCTCTGCCAACATCCACATGGTTCAAGATTCCTTGCCACCATGAAAATATCCATTCAGCAGGACAGAGGAAGACAGATGTATTATTTGAGTTCTATTTCCCTTTAAGGACGCAACCTGGAAGTTGCACCTGACACTTCTATTCACCTTATATTGCTCAGAACTTAGACATATTGCTACACTTAGCTACAAGAAGGCAGGCTGGGAAACATTCTATTATTACACAAAAAGAGGAGTTGGATATTGGGGGACAACCATCAGTGGCCTTCTATGCAGACAGGGAAGCTGACAACTAGAGCAACACCCATGAGACTCACAATTCTACTAGTATTCTAATAGTATATAAGAAAACTAACCTCTCTCCTAAGGGGACTTAGAATTACCCCTTACTGTCCAATGACTCTTTAGTTTCACCTGGGTACAAGTATTTCTAAGAGATGTGTTGTTGAATGAAATAGTTATTTTATATGACATCTTGGACTCTTTTCCTGGGTGTTAAATTCATTTAAATTAAAATGAGTTACAATTCTTAACTTTATAATTTGCATTTTTTAATTGCAAGAAGGTGGTGGTGATCATCGGAAGTTAATGGTAAACCTGAGCCCCACAAAAGACAAAGACTTCTTGCTGCATGCCAACAGTAAGGAGCATTCTGTGGAGGTAATAGAAATATGCACCTAACTGTCATGACTGACTCTACTCATCTGTGCAGATTTGGGGTACTTTGAAGAAGAAGTTTTGTTTGTGCTATTGTACATAAAACAAAATCAGTTATGATTAATAACTTGCTTCTGGAACATGGAAGGGAGTGAAATGGCATGTGTAGCCTTGCTACTGAAAGTTTGATCTCTGCCAGCAGTACAGCATTGCCTGGGAGCTTTTTAGAAATGTAGACTTTCAGGCTCCCTCACAACTGAATCGAAATCAGCATTTTAACAAATCTCCAGGAGATTCATAGGTACATTAAAGTTTGAGAAGCACTGCTATATAGAATGACTTGAATCCTTTCTATTTGGCTATAGGAACTACTGTGTTCTTCCAGGAAGTATTTCCTTGTAAAATATGGTTTTCTTAGGCAATTGAAAAACTAATTTTATACTCTGAGACTGCTAAAGGGAGAGTCATAAACATTTCCACATGCCAAGATATATAGATAACATAATAATCTACATTTTAATCATAGGATTCACTGCATTGTCTTCTTCAGTTAGTAAATAGCAGTATTATATTGGTCATGATGAAGAATTATAAACATCTTGAGGAACAAACAAGCCAAAGTGGACACAAGGAAGAAAACATTAAAGTATAATATAGAAGATAAATTATATAAATATATAGAGCTAACTAATATAGCCATGCAAGGTATTAATATAAACTCTGGATGGTAATCAGCATCTCCCTTAACAAAACATTCCTAAGTATATATAATAGTGTTTGGCATATATAACTACTCAATAATAAGTGCTGACCCCTACTGAGCTTTATTATATACCAAGAAGTGTGCTAAAGGTTTTACAAGTACTATCTCATTTAATTCTCACAATAACTCTCTTATGAAGTTATTGTATTGGTTAGGTTTGCTGTGTAACAAACCATCCCTAACACTTAATAACTTAAAATAATAATCATTTTCTATCACTCATGTATCTGTGGGTAAGTTGGGAGTTGACCGATCTAGAAAACTGGCTACCCTAAAAAACTGAGGCTTGAAAGGTAAAGCAAAGTGTCCAGGTCTCAGAGATACTACATGGCAAAAGAGAAGTATGAATCCAGAAATACTGCATCCAGATCCATTCATTCTAAGCCATCATGTCTCTCAAAAGATACTATCAGTGAATCAAATCAAATCCCCCTACTTTGGCCCTCTGCTCATTTCTTCCCCACCTCCCATCCCCTTCTTAGTAAGCAGGCTTGTTAGAAATATCAAGTTATGAATAATTATTCTCCTTTAGTTTCCAATACAGGGATGTAAAGTTGACTCTGGACTTCTAACTCACATATTGGTTACTTTCTCTCTTGTCTTCCTCAGCTACAAAAATGTGAAAACCAATTGCCAGAACAGGCCTTCTTTGTCCTTCATGAGGAGACCTCCCAATGTGTTTCATTTGAATGTAAGAGCAATCCTGGAGTGTTTCTAGGAGTAAAGGATAACCACCTAGCTCTTATTAAACGAGGGGAACACCCTGAGGATTCAAATGAAGAGAATACCATATTTAAGCTCTCAAACTTAATATGATGGAAAGCTGCGGATCTTGGGTTGAGTAGTCCAAACAGCTACCACTGGAGAAAGGATAAGCGATAAAGAGACAGATAACATGAAGGGAAATGGAATGTTTAGTATGCTGAGGAATGTTTTCCTTATTATGTATAAAAATATTTTTTATAATCCTTCAGTTCTGTTTTTTATTTCCCTCTGTATCACTGCATATTCAGTACAAGTATTGGTATATTAAATAGCATATTGGTAAAGAGATTTGCCAACATTCTGAAGAGATACAGCCTGACCTTTACATTTTTCCTCTTTCAGTCCTGAAAGAACTTCTTCATATTTTGAGCTGAGACCTCTGGGGAGAAGCAAAGGGACTGATCCGCAATTTTGCTTTAGACAGGGATCAATTTAAAGAGCTACATAGGGACATAATTCTCCCTCGTTCCAAATAATAGCCTCAAACACTAGAGCCACTAATAAAAAAAAACAACTGGAAGCTACACAGATTTACCATTTCACAACTGGAATAAAACACCAAGTTTGTAAATACCAAAACTTCAGATGCCTATATAGTTAGACAGGTAATATAAATATGTGAAAAGGCAAGGATAATTTAAAAATTAAGGAAAACAAATCTAGTATTTTAAAAGTGAATAATTTCACCTCTAACTCACTTTTAAAATTCTGATTTTTATAGACTGAGTTAACTTTAAGCAAGGCATTCTTACATTAGAAAGTGAAATAAATTTTAGTTCAGACATGAAATTGAAATTATTAGGAATATCTAACAAACTAGAATATTTTTAAAAGCACTGAGCCACAATATATGTTTGGGCATCCCAGTACCATGGGTTCCAAGTACCATGGGTTCCAAGTACCATGGTGTGGACATAAGTCCTCTAACCTACTAGAGCTTAGACGGGACATAGGATTAACATTACAATTTCAATAACTGGTTATCCTTCATATGTTCTTCTGACCCTGGCTTCCAGGAATCTATGACTTTTGATATATTCATTACCTTGGACAAAATTTCTTCTCATCCTTTCTTCCGACATGCACAAGGCCTTTTGTTGTTTAGCTTCCCAATAACCCTGCTTACTATGGAATATTCACTTGACTTCTGTTCTTTCTCCATTTCTTTTGACCATCTGTGTCCTTCTGCACCCCCTGACCTCACTTCCACGTAACCTGACCTCTGAATGCCAACATTGTTATTCTGCTTTTTCTACCTGATGGTGTAGAATTTTATGTAAACCTATTTATGGCAGTATTCTTCATTAAACGTCTTTGTGTTTTATTGCTACTAAGGTACTAAAGTTTATACTCAACCATATAATAACATTTCTCAACTACTAAATAATTTTTGCTTATTTTAAAACCTTAGCAATTTCTACTGTAATTCTTCACAGGTGTAATACTGATAATAAATGACAAACATAATGACAGAATACTTATAAAATGACTTTTTCTGAAAGTGTCGGCTTTTTAATTTGTTGAGATATATTGAATATAACTGTTGATGGAACATAAAATAAAAGAGGCTGAGAATTACTGTATGAGTGCAAACAATTATAGAACAATATATCTTTGATTCATTACTTTGTCAATAATTTTACTATAGAGACAAAAATAAAAGCAGAATCTATATCACTCCCTCTGAAAAACACTAAATGTTGACCATGTATATCTGTATGATATACTTAAACGATTATTATTAAGTAACCAAATATATCCATTACATTGTTCATATTCTTGAATAAACTGTATTTTTCAAAAGTATGTGAGACCATAATGATTTTATGATAAAATGACTCATATTGTGAAATTCTTAAGTGAAAGTAAGCATACACCAATCCATCAATGTTGGTAAGTGGAGTAGGTCATTTGTCTAATATTTTTGGTGATTCAAAATTAAGTAAGGGGCTTCCCTGGTGGCGCAGTGGTTGAGAGTCCGCCTGCCGATGCAGGGGACACGGATTCATGACCCAGTCCGGGAAGATCCCACATGCCGCGGAACGGCTAGGCCCGTGAGCCATGGCCGCTGAGCCGGCGCGTCCAGAGCCTGTGCTCCGCAACGGGAGAGGCCACAACAGTGAGAGGCCCTCGTACCGAAAAAAAAAAAAAAAAATTAAGTAAGATTTTTCAGAGAAGAGACTGTGTCTTTTTCACCTTTGTACTCATAGTGCCCATCATGGTGGCCAGTACAAAGGAGGTATTCAGTGACTTTTACCCAAGATCAAACAGCCAACATACATTTGCATTAAAACTTTAACCTGGGACTTCCAACTGCTTATTTAGATATCTTTCAATCAGGTTATCTTATTTTACAAGTTTAATTTTGCTTTTTTAAAAAAATATTTTCCACCATCACTATAGTCAGTATTATTTGATTAAAACATTCAAATGTATGGTAGCTTTTTGTCATTTACTTGCATTTTTTTTTTAAACATCTTTACAGGAGTATAATTGCTTTACAATGGTGTGTTAATTTCTGCTTTTATCACAAAGTGAATCAGCTATACAAATACATATATCTCCATAACTCCTCCCTCTTGTTTCTCACTCTCACCCTCCCTATCCCACCCCTCTAGGTAGTCACAAAGCACCAAGTTGATCTCCTTGTGCTATGCGGCTGCTTCCCACTAGATATCTATTTTATATTTGGTAGTGTATATATGTCCATGCCACTCTCTCACTTCGTCCCAGCTTACCCTTCCCACTCCCCGTGTCCTTAAGTCCATTCTCTATATCGACGTCTTTATTCCTGTCCTGCCCCTAGGTTCTTCAGAACCTTTCTTTTTTTTTTTTTTTGAGATTCCATATATATGTGTTATCATATGGTATTTGTTTTTCTCTTTGTGACTTACTTCACTGTGTATGACAGACTCTAGGTCCATCCACCTCACTACAAATAACTCAATTTCATTTCTTTTTATGGCTGAGTAATATTCCATTGTATCTATGAGCCACATCTTCTTTATCCATTCATCTGTTGATGGACACTTAGGTTGCTTCCATGTCCTGGCTATTGTAAATAGAGCTGCAATGAACATTGTGGTACATGACTCTTTTTGAATTATGGTCTTCTCAGGGTATATGCCCAGTAGTGGGATTGCTGGGTCATATGGTAATTCTACTTTTGGTTTTTTAAGGAAACTCCACACTGTTCTCCATAGTGGCTGTATCAATTTACATTCCCACCAACAGTGCAAGAAGGTTCCCTTTTCTCCACACCCTCTCCAGCATTTATTGTTTGTAGATTTTTTGATGATGGCCATTCTGACTGGTGTGAGGTGATACCTCATTGTAGGTTTGATTTGCATTTCTCTAATGATTAGTGATGCTGAGCATCCTTTCATGTGTTTGTTGGCAATCTGTATGTCTACATTGGAGAAATGTCTGTTTAGGCCCTCTGCCCATTTTTGGATTGGGTTTTTTGTTTTTTTGATATTGAGCTACATGAACTGCTTGTAAATTTTGGAGATTAATCCTCTGTCAGTTGCTTCATTAGCAAATATTTTCTACCATTCTGAGGGTTGTCTTTTGGTCTTGTTTATGTTTTCCTTTGCTGTGCCAAAAGCTTTAAGTTTCATTAGGTTCCATTTGTTTACTTTTGTTTTTATTTCCATTTCTCTAGGAGGTGGGTCAAAAAGGATCTTGCTGTGATTTATGTCATAGAGTGTTCTGCCTATGTTTTCCTCTAAGCGTTTTAGAATGTCTGGCCTTACATTTAGGTCTTTAATCCATTTTGAGCTTATTTTTGTGTATGGTGTTAGGGAGTGTTCTAATTTCATTCTTTTACATGTAGCTATCCAATTTTCCCAGCACCACTTATTGAAGAGGCTGTGTTTTCTCCATCGTATATTCTTGCCTCCTTTATCAAAAATAAGGTGACCATATGTGCGTGGGTTTATCTCTGGGCTGTCTATCCTGCTCCAATGATCTATAGTTCTGTTTTTGTGCCAGCACCATAAATGTCTTGATTACTGTAGCTCTGTAGTATAGTCTGAAGTCTGGGAGCCTGATTCCTGTAGCTCCATTTTTCTTTCTCAAGATTGTGTTGGTTATTTGGTGTCTTTTGTTTCCATACAAATTATGAAAGTTTTTGTTCTAGTTCTGTGAAAAATGCCATTGGTAGTTTGATAGGGATTGCACTGAATCTGTAGATTACTTTGAGTAGTTTGGTCATTTTCACAATCTTGATTCTTCTTTTCCAAGAATATGGTATATTTCTCCATCTGTTTGTATCGTCTTTAATTTCTTTCATCAGTGTCTTATAGTTTTCTGCATATAGGTCCTTTGTCTCCTTAGGTAGGTTTATTCCTAGGTATTTTATTCTTTTTGTTGCAATGGTAAATGGGAGTGTTCTCTTAATTTTTGTTCTGATTTTTCATGATTAGTGTATAGGAATGCAAGAGATTTCTGTGCATTTATTTTGTATTCTGTTACTTTACCAGATTCATTGATTAGCTCTAGTAGTTTTCTGGTAGCATCTTTAGGATTCTCTATGTATTATATCATGTCATCTGCAAACAGTGACAGCTTTACTTCTTCTTTTCTGATTTGGATTCCTTTTATTTCTTTTTCTTCTCTGATTGTTGTGGCTAAAACTTCCAAACTTGCATTTGTTTTGATGTTGGATAACACATATTACCAGAATGAATTTGCCCATTTCATTTTATCAGAAATGACAATTATGTCAAAATTTAGTTTTCCCTCATTTTATTTATGTTCTTTACATTTTTATGCATTTATTGGACACCTTGAAATATTGTCAGGAAAATTTTATTTGAATGAGTAAAGTGACTTAGAATTGGGAAAGAAAACTAAGTAAGAGTTGAAATTTGGGGAGTTGGGGAAAGAAAATTCCTAATTTAAGTAGAATGCAACAGGTTGTTTAAAGTCTAAAAGGATTAATTCACAACCCCCATATCTGCAGAAAAAAAAAATCCAAAAAAAAAAAACCCCACCAATTTCAACCTTTGCGCCTCATGCTGAGAAACTGCATGGTGGATAGAGAAATCTTAAGCTGGGATACTCCAGTTGGGTTTGGGACAGTCTGGTCCTAAAACTCCTTCTCCCCTCATACTATCAGCTCTACAGCTCAGAAATCTCATCTTCTAGCAGATACTCCTTAAATATATGCCATATATACTGGATGTATCAATGAGCTACTTCCTGTTGAAGTGCCAAGATGATGAAACACTTCCTCAAGTCCAATTACAGTCCCTAACCCAGAGGACACTCCCATAAAGAGAACGCATGAATCACTGCCTAGCATATTAAGAACACAGGCTGGGACTTCCCTGGTGGCACAATGGTTAAGAATCCACCTTCCAATGCAGGGGACTCCAGTTCCATCCCTGGTCAGGGAACTAAGATCCCACATGCTGCGAGGCAACTAAGCCCATGCACTGCAATTACTGAGCCTGTGTGCTCTAGAGCCCGCATGTTCCAAAGCCCACATGCTCTAGAGCCCATGTGCCACAACTAGAAAGAAGCATGTGCCCCACAACAAAAGAACCCGCGTGCCACAATGAAAACCCGATGCAGCTAAATAAATAAATAAATATTAAAAAACAAAAAAAGAACATAGGCTTGGTTTACTGTTTACTGCCTGTGCAACTTCAGCAAATTATATAACCTCTCTCAATCTCAGTTTATCCTCTGCAAAAATGAGGAGATACCAAATATTGTAGTCATTTACTTACTATCTATCAGCACCACCCCTACTTCCTTGCCCACAGAAACTCATTTTGACCTGGGCAGCAATATGCCCAACTAAAAATACACTCCTTCCCAGACTTCCACACAGTAATGTGGTAACCATTTGAAACCGTTCTGGACAATAAAAGATAGACAGTATAATGGTTTGAGAAAAACTATTTATTTATTTATTTATGGCTGCATTGGGTCTTCATTGCTTTGTGTGGGTTTTCTCAAGTTGCTGTGAGTGGAGGCTACTCTTCACTGTGGTTCGCAGGCCTCTCATTGCAGTGGCTTCTCTTGCTGTAAAGCACAGGCTCTAGGTGTGCGGGCTTCAGTAGTTGTGGCACGTAGGCTCAGTAGTTGTGGCTCACGGGCTCTAGAGCTCAGGCTCAGTAGTTGTGGCACACAGGCTCAGCCACTCCACGGTACGTGGGATTCTCCCAGACCAGGGCTCGAACCCATGTCCCCTGCATTGGCATGCAGATTCTTAACCACTGTGCCACCAGGGAAGTCCCTGAGAAAAACTTTTTAAAGGGGACATATTCAGCTGGCATGTCCTTTTTCAGTCTTTCACCCTCTCCCCTTCTTCCTACCTAGACCATAGTATGAGGCTGAATGTGCAGCAGAAAACTGACCATGAAGCAGTAAGCAAGGAGACAAAGGCTTACATATTAAAAATGGCAGGAGGAAAAATGGGAGAACGCTGGTGTAGAGAACAATATTCGTGTTCTGCTCAAATCTTAAGTTTCTTTATACTGGATTCTTTGGTAACATTTATGTGTGTACCATACACCCACACCACCACCACCACCACCACTTTCTGTGTGCTTTCAATATCCAGCACTTGCATCTCTTCTTACAAAGACTGCACTTATAGTACTGATGCTGCTTTTCTCTCTTGCACAGAGAGATAAAAGTTTCTGTGAGTTTGCATTCCTTCCACCAGCCTTATAAAGCTCCTGAAAGCCCAGCTCCCTTGTTTTGGGTGAAACAACTCTGTCTTAAATTTCACTCAAAAATTCCCCTACAGGGTTCATGTGGAAGCTACCCTCTGCTGGACTTCAGCATGAGATCACATTCTTGTTTAGATCCCTGTCCATCCCTGCCCTGCCCAACTCCCATAGCAGTATTTCTTGGGAACACTTCCTTAGTAAATCACATGCTGATAAATCCCTTAATCGGAATCTACTTCTGGGGAAACTAATGTAAGACTCCAGGTCACACGTGACATTTTCTTGCTGCCATACTAGTCTTGTAGTGTTAACTGCAGACTTTCTTGTTGAGAGAGAAAAATAAAACCATGTTTGCTTAAGCTAATGGTGGGTTTTCTGTTGAATGTGGCTTAAAGCAAACTCATCCATAGAAGAGGTGATGGTAATACCTGCTTCTTAGGACACTGATAAGAATTGCCTTGCACATTGCAACCACTCAGTGAATGTTTGTTTAGAAAGACAGGCAAACCCAAGAACAATCTTTCTTAGGTATAATTGGAATATAGAAAGGCACAATCAAATCCCTCCATGACTTTAAGAAAAAACCTCTAAGAAATAAAGTGTGATGGTCGGGGTGGGGGTGGAATCAGAATGGATGTGATCTTACAGGTATAGAAGTAATCCACTAAGTTCATAGAGGTTTATTTGATCATACTTCTTAACCTACCAATAAGTTACATATAGTCTTTCATATACATCAAATATTACATTATAAATATAAAAAGATTTAAAAGCAAAAATGAAAGAATGACTCATTCCTTCAAAAAATCATTGGATAAGAGCATAGATGTTCCAAAATATAGAAATGGGATAACTAAAAAATTATATAATAATTTATTAATATTAAATTGATCAGAAAAACAATAGAGAAATCAATGGAAACAAAAGCTCGATATTGCAGAAAAAGCAATAAAATGGATAAATCTTTTACCAGATTGATTAGGAAAAAAATGATGATACAAATTACCAACATCAATAGTAAGAGAGTTGTCATCAGTATAGATTCTAAAGATATTAAAAGGATAAAAAAGGGAATATTATGGACAATACTTGGCAATTTTAATAAAAATAGACAGATTACTTGAAAGATACAAACTATCAAGACTTACTCAAGAAGAAACAGACAATATGAATGGCCCTATACTGATTTACTCAATACTCTGTAATGGCCTATAAGGGAAAAGAATCTTAAAAAGAGTGGATATATGTGTATGTATAACTGATTCACTTTGCTATACACCTGAAACTAACACAACATTGTAAATCAACTATAGTCCAATAAAATTTTTTTAAGTGAATCTGTAGTTTAAAATCTTCTCATTAAAACCTCCAGTCTTCATTGTTGAATTCTTCCAAATATTTAAGGAAGAAATATCAATTCTAAACAAACTCTATCAAAAAATTGAGGGAATTCTGTTGAACTAATTCTATGCAGCAAGTGTTACACTAAAAACCAAAGACATTGAAAACTACAGACCAATAGTTTTCATGAACAAAGATAAAAGAATACTAAATAAAATTTTAGCAAATCAAACCCAACAATACAGAAAAAGGATATATAATACATACAAAGGATACACACACACAAACATATATTTAAAAGATATAAAAATGCATCATGACCAAGTGGGGTTTATCCCAGGAATACAAGGTTGGTTAAATATTCAAAAATCAATCAATGTAATTTACCACATTAACAAATTAAAACAGAAAAATAATACGATGATGTCGATAGATGCAGAAAAAGCAGTTCAAAATCTAATATCCATTCCTAATAAAAGCACTCAATAAACTAGAAATAAAAGGCAACTTCTAAACATGATAAAGGGCATAGACCAAAGCACACTTACAGCTAACATCATAATTAATGGCAACAGACTGAATAAGATCAAGAGCAATGAACGGATGTCCACTCTCACCACCTCTTTTTTTCTTTTTCTCTCACCAGTTGTATCTAGCATTTTATTGGGGCTTCTAGTCATTGCAATAAGGCAAGACAAAGAAATAAATAATCCAGACTGGAAAACAAAAAGTAAAACTGTCTTTATTTAAAATAACATAATCATCCATGTAGAAAGTCTGATGTAATTTGCAAAGAAGCTAATAGAACTATAAATTGAGTTTAACAAAGATCCAGGATGTTACAATACACAAAAATCACTTTTATTTCTATATAATATAATAACAAAAGACAATTGGAAATTTAAATCTTTACCATTTATAATACAATTAGGTATTTTAAAGTATTTAGGGATAAATCTGACAAAGATGTGCAAGCCCTGTTCACTGAAAACTACCAAGCACAACTGAGAGAAATTAAAGAAGACCTAAATAAATGGAAAGACATACCTTGTTCAGGGGTCAGAAGATTCAATATGGTTAGATGTCCATTCTCCTGAGGTTGATATATGTTTGGTGCAATCCCAATCAAAATCCCAATCTGATTTTAAAATGTACATAGAAATTCTGAGGACCTAGAATAGCCAAAACAATTTCTAAAAAGAAAAACAACACTAGAGGTCTCTACTATTTGCTTTCAAGACTTATTATAAAGCTACATTTATGTTAAGAGTGTGGTATTTCCATAAAGATAGACAAAGTCATCAGTGGAACAGCATAGATAGTTCAAAGATAGACTCAACTATATATACACAACAGATTATTCCCAAAGATGCGAAGTCAATTCAATAGAAAAAAAAAAGGTAATCTTTTCAACAAATGGTGTTGGAACAATTGCATATCCATATGCAAAAAACAAAAAAAGAAAGAACGAACGAAAAGAAAAAAACCATTAAACTTCAAGCCATACCTTGCACTACATATGAAAACTCAAGACGAACCACAGACATAAAAAGTAAAGGGTAAAACTATAAATCTAGAAGAAAACATAAGAGAAAATCTATGTGACACTGGGTTAAAGATTTTTTATGTAGGATATCAAAAATATGATCCATAAAATTTAAAAATTTGATATTTTGGAATTCATCAAAATTAAAAACTTCTGCTCTTAGAAAGATGGTACTAAAAAGAGTGAGAAGACAAGCCAAAGACTATAAGAAAACATTTGCAAAACATGTATTTGCTAAAAGACATATCTAGACTATATGAAGAACTCTTAAAACACAGTAAGACACAGTGATGTCAGCATTATGGTAGTATGAGACAGTCCCTTTACCTCTCCCCTTCTATCTATAACTAGTAAAACACGCATAATTTAACAAAGGCTCTGCTGCCCAACACATCAGGATGCTGGAGAGATCCACACGTTTGTACATCTAAAGGTGGGTGGATATGAACTCATAGAACAGACAGAACTGGGGGAAGAGTGGAGGCAGTACAGCTATCCTGGTCCTCCTGGCCATGGTGGCTGAGGCTGCAGCCCCAGAGAACCTGATAGCAGCAACAGAGGTGGTGCACACAAGTCTGGCCTCTAAGCCGCAGCAGCACCACAAGCAACTGGGCAGCAGTAGCATCAGGGCCCACAATCTAGTTCTTACCACCACAGTGGCACCCATGACTCCAGTCACCCATGAACATGACAACTCCAGAAGTGGTAGAGGGAACCATAATCCTGGCTTGTTCCAAATTTCCCCCTCTCCCTACCACAGTGACAGTGCTCACAACCCAGGTGAACCTGGACACAGCAGAGCCACCCACCATTCTGGTGCCCCAGCAGCAATGCCAGAAATAGCACTGGCACCAGCAACAAGACACCAGTGACCCCAGGAGCACAAGTAGCAATAACAAGGGCACTGGTAACACCTCTGATAGAGGTGGTAGAGGAAGCAAAGTGCTGATTCTCAAATATAGCTAGAGCCATCTCAAGCAAGAGAAACCTAAAACTTGTGCTATAGCACCACCTAGTAAAAAACAAAAGGAAGGACTTAATTACCAACCCGTTGAAAAATTAAAATCAAATTGAACAAAAGCTCTACCTAAACAAGAAAGATGTTCACTACTTCAAGTACACCACAGAGGAACAAGTCATCAAGCACCATGAAAAACCATAGTGACACGATATTTTAAAAAGAAAATGAAAGAGGGAGGGGATATGGGGATATATGTATACATATAGCTGATTCACTTTGTTATACAACAGAAACTAACACAACACTGTAAAGCAATTATACTCCAATAAAGATGTTAAAAAAAAAAAAGAAAATGACAATTCTCCAGAAACCAAACTTAAAATCTTGAAAGACTGTGAGGACAAGATAGCAGAGTAAAAGGACCTTGAGCTCACCTCTTCTCATGAACACACCAAAATCACAACTAACTGCTGAACAACCATCGATTAAAAGGACTGGAATCTACAAAAAAAAAAAAGGTATTCTATATCCAAAGACACAAAGAAGAAACCACAAGACAGTAGGAGGGGTGCACTCTTGATATAATCAAATTCCATACCACACAGGTGGGTGACCCACAACCTGGAGAATAATTATATTGCAGAAGTTCTCCCACAGGAGTGAGAGCTCTGAGCCACATGCCAGGCTCCCCAGCCTAGGGGTCCAGAATTGGGAGGAGGAGCTCCCAGAGCATTTGGCTTTGAATGCCAGCAATTGATTGCAGGAGCTCCACAGGACTGGAGGAAACAGAGACTCCACTCTTAAGAGCACACACAAGGTCTCACATGCACCAAGACCCAGCGCAAAAGTAGTGACTCCATAGGAGTCTAGCCCAGACCTACCTGCAGGTCTTGAAAGGTCTCCTGGGGAGACAGGGGATGGCTGTGTCCCTCTCTGGGGTCAAAAAAGCTGGTGGTGGACACAGCAAGGACCTAAATGACCTCTGACTAAATGCAGACATTTTGGTTCCTTGGCATGGAGACCTGGGCCCACCCAGTAGCCTGTAAGCTCCAGTGCTAGGACACCTAAGGCCAAACAACCAATAGGGTGGGAACACAAGCCCACCCATCAGTAGACAGGCTGCCTAAAGACTTCCTGATCCCACAGCCAGCCTAAGACATGCCCCTTGACACTGCCCTGCCCACCAGAGGGCCAAGAAACAGCTCTACCCACCAGTGGGCAGGCATTGACTCCTCCCACCAGGAAGCCTGCACAAGCCTCTAGACCAGCCTCACCCACCAGGGGCCAGACACCAGAAGGAAGGAAACTACAATCCTGCAGCCTGTGGAACTGAGTCCACAAACACAGGTCAGAACCTACCCTGGAACCAGCTGGTCCCTGGCTCTTGGGTGATGAGAGGGGAGTGTACTTCTGGGACACATAGGACAGCCCCTACAGAAGACCACTCCAAGGTTGAGAAATGTAACCAAGCTACTACATACATAAAAGTACAAATAGAAATTCAAAAATGAGATGGCAAAGGAATATGTTCCAGACAAAGGAACAAGATAAAACCCCAGAAGAACAACTAAGTGAAGTGGAGATAGGCAACCTACCCATGAAAGAGTTCCAAGAAATGGCTACAAAGATGATCCAAGAACTCATAAAAAGAACAGATGCACAGACTGAGAAGTCACAAGAAGTTCTTAGCAAAGAGATAGAAAATATAAAGAACAACCAAACAGAGTTGAAGAATACAATAACTGAAATGAAAAACACACTAGAAGGAATCAATAGCAGAATGAATGAGGCAGAAGAATGAATCATTGAACTGGAAGACACAGTGGTGGATATCACCGCTATGGAACAGAATAAAGAAAAAAGAATGAAAAGAAATGAGGACAGTTTAAGAGACATCTGGGACAACAGCAAACACACCAACATTCACATTATAGGGGTCCCAGAAGGAGAAGAGGGAGAGAAGGAGCCTGAGAAAATATTCAAAAAGATAAACAGTCACCCAAGTCCAGGAAGCACAGAGTCCCTTATAGAATTAACCCATGGAGGAACACACCAAGACACATACTAATCAAATTGACAAAAATTAAAGACAAAGGGAAAATATTAAAAGCAACAAGGAAAAAGCAGCAAATAACATACAAGGGAATCCCCATAAGACTATCAGCTGATTTTTCAGCAGAAACTCTACAGGCCAGAAGGGAGTGGAAAAATATATTTAAAGTGATGAAAGGGAAAAAGCTACAACCAAAAATACTCGACCCAGCAAGGCTCTCATTCACATTCGATGAGAAATCAAAAGCTTTACAGACAAATGAAAGCTTAAAGAATTCAGCACCACCAAACCAGTGTTATGACAAATGCTAAAGGAACTTCTTTAAGTGGAAAAAAAAGGCCACAACTAGAAACAAGAAAATTACAAAACGGGAAAGCTCACTAGTAAAGCAAACATACAGTAAGTGTAGGAAATCATGGACACACAAATATGATATCAAAACGAGCAATCGTGAGTTCCTCTGGCACAAATCCTGGATACCTGAAATGCAATTGAAATTAAGAGATCAGCAACCTAAAACAATCATGTATACATATAGACTGCTAGAGCAAAACCTCATGGTAACTACAAAAATCTATAATAGATAATACACACAAAAAAGAAAAAGGAATCCAAACACAATATTAAAGATAGTCATAAATCACAAGAGGAGATAACAAAAGAGGAAAGGAATAAAAAAAACCTACAAAAACAAATCCAAAACAATTAACAAAATGGCAATAACAACATATGTATCAATAATTACCTTAAATATAAACGGATTAAATGCTCCAATCAAAAGACATAGACTGGCTGAATGGATACAAAAACAAGACCCATAAGGATGCTGTCTACAAGAGACCCACTTCATATCTAGAGACACATACAGACTGGAAGTGTGGGGATAGAAAAAGGTATTCCATGAAAATGGAAATCAAAGGAAGCTGAAGTAGTGATACTCATATCAGACAAAATAGACTTTATTTGTCTGTTTGTTTGTTTTTTGGCCACTGTGCAGCTTGGGGGATCTTAGTTCACCAGCTAGGGATTGAACCCAGGCCATGGCAGTGAAAGCACCAAATACTAACCACTGGACCACAAGGGAATTCCCCAAAATAGACTTTAAAATAAAGACTGTTACAGGAGACAAAGAACAAAACTACATAATGATCACAGAATCAATCCAAGAAGAAGATATAACACTTGTAATAAATATATATGCACAGAACATAGGAACACCTCAATATATAAGGCAAATGTTAACAGATATAAAAGGATAAATTGACAGTAACACAATAATAGTGGGAGACTTTAACACTTCACTTACATCAGTAGACACATCATGCAGACAGAATATCAATAAGGAAACACAGGCCTTAAAAGACACATTAGACCAGATGGGCTTAGTTAATATTTATAGAGCATTCCATCTGAAAGCAGCAGAATACACATTCTTTCAAGTTCACATAGACCATTCTCCAGAATAGATCACATGCTGGGCCACAAAAGAAGTCCTGGTAAATTTTTAAAAACTGAAATCATATCAAGCATCTTTTCCAACCACAGTGCTATGAGATTGGAAATCAACTACAAGGAAAAAAAACTTCAAAAAACACAAACACGTGGAGGCTAAGCAATAAGCTAGTAAACAACCAATAGATCACTGAAGAAATCAAAGAGGAAATTAAAAATACTTAGAGACAAAAGAAAATGAAAACACGACAATATAAACCCTATGGGATATGGGAAAAGCAGTTCTAAGGGGGAAATTTATAGCAATACAGTCTTACCACAGGAAACAAGAAAAATCTCAAATAAACAACCCAACCTTACAACTAAAGAAGAACAAACAAAAGCTAAAGTTAGTAAAAGGAAAGAAATCATAAAGATCAGAGCAGAAATAAATGAAATAGAGACTAAGAAAACAATAGAAAAGATGAATGCAAGTAAAAGCTGGTTCTTTGAATTGATAAACCTTTAGCCAGACTCATCAAGAAAAAAGGGAGAGAGCCCAAATCAATAAAATCAGAAATGAAAAAGGAGAAATTACAACTGACACCACAGAAATACAAAGGATTTTAAGACACTACTATGAGCAGCTATATACCAATAAAATGGACAACCTGGAGGAAATGGACAAATTCTTAGAAAGGTACAATCTCCCAAGACCGAACCAGAAAGAAATAAAAAATATGAACAGAATAATCGCAAGTACTGAAATTGAAACTGTGATTTAAAAACTCCCAACAAACAAAAGTGCAGGACCAGATGGCCTCACAGGCAAATTCTATGAAACATTTAAAGAAGAGGAGAGACGCTCACGATGGCAGAAGAGTAAGACGTGGAGATCACCTTCCTCCCCACAAATACACCAGAAATACATCTATACGTGGAACAACTCCTACAGAACACCTATTGAATGCTGGCAGAAGACCTCAGCCTTCCCAAAAGGCAAGAAAATCCCCACGAACCTGGGTAGGGCAAAAGAAAAAACAGAGACAAAAGAATAGGGATGGGACCAGCACCGCTGGGAGGGAGCTGTGAAGGAGGAAAAGTTTCCACACACTAGGAAGCCCCTTCACTGGCAGAGACCGGGGGTGACGGGGGGAAAGCTTCGGAGACATGGAGGACAGCATAGCAACAGGGGTGCAGAGGGCAAAGCTAAGAGATTCCCGCACAGAGGATTGGTGCTGACCAGCACTCACCAGCCTGAGAGGCTTGTCTGCTCACCGGCCAGCCAGGACGGGTGGGGGCTGGGAGTTGAGGCTTGGGCTTCGGTTATATCCCAGGGAGAGGACTGGAGTTGGCTGCGTGAACAAAGCCTGAAGGGGGCTAGTGCACCACAATTAGCCGGGAGGGAGTCGGGGGAAAAAAGTCTGGAACCACTTAAGAGGCAAGAGTCCATTGTTTCATGGTGCGTGAGGAGAGGGGATTCAGAGCACCGCCTAAACGAGCTCCTGAGAGCGGTGGGAGCCACGCCTATCAGCACAGACACCAGAGACGGGCATGAAACGCTAAGGCTGCTGCTGCAGCCACCCAGAAGCCTATGTGCAAGCACAGGTCACTATCCACACCTCCCCTCCTGAGAGTCTGTGCAGCCCGCCACTGCCAGGGTCCTGTGATCCAGGGACAACTTCCCCAGGAGAACACACGGCATGCCTCAGCCTGTTGCAACGTGATGGTGGCCTCTGCCGCCACAGGCTCGCCCAGCAAGCCGCATCGCTCTCTCCCCCAAGGCGTGAGTGAGCCAGAGCCACCTAATCAGCTGCTACTTTAACCCCATCCTATCTGAGCCAAGAAAGGACGCCCTTAGGCTCCCTACATGCAGAGGTGGGGCCAAACACAAAGCTGAACGCCAGGAGCTGTGCAAAGAAGAGAAAGGGAAATCTCTCCCAGTGGCCTCAAGAGCAGTGGATTAAATCTACACAATCAACTTGATGTACACTGTATCTGGGGAATACCTGAATAGACAACAAACCATCCCAAAATTGAGGCAGTGGACTTTGGGAGCAACCATATATTTCTTTTTTCCTTTTTCTCTTTTTGTGACTGTGTATGTTTATGCTTCTTGGTGTGATTTTATCTGTATAGCTTCGCTTTTACCATTTGTCCTAGGGATCTGTCTGTCTATTTTTTTGTATTTTTTCTTTTTTTAGTATAGTTTTTAGCGCTTGTTATCATTGGTGGATTTGTTTTTTGGTTTTGTTGCTCTCTTCCTCCTTTTTTTATTACTTTTTAATATTTTATTTTAAAAACTTTACTTTCTTTTTTTCTTTCTTTCTTTTTTTCTCCCTTTTCTTCTGAGCTATGTGGCTGACAGGGTCTTGGTGCTCTGGCCGGGTGTCAGGCCTGTGCCTCTGATGTAAGAGAGTCGAGTTCAGGACACTGGTCCATCAGAGACCGCCCGGCTCCATGTAATATGAAATGGAGAAAGCTCTCCCAGAGATCTCTATCTCAATGCTAAGACCCAGCTCCACTCAACGACCAGCAGGCTACAGTGCTGGGCACCCTAAGTCAAACAACTAGCAAGACAGGAACACAACCCCACCCATTAGCAGAGAGGCTGCCTAAAAGCATAATAAGGTCACAGACACCCCAAAACACACCACCAACACGGTCCTGCCCACCAGAAAGACAAGATCCAGCCTCATCCACCAGAAAACAGGCAACAGTGCCCTCCACCAGGAAGGCTTCACAACCCACTGAACCAACCTTAGCCACTGGAGGCAGACACCAAAAACAATGGGAACTATGAACCTGCAGCCTGTGAAAAGGAGACCCCAAACACAATAAGTTAAGCAAAATGAGAAGACAGAGAAACACACAGCAGATGAAGAAGCAACGTAAAAACCTACCAGACCAAACAAATAAAGAGGAAATTAGCAGTCTACCTGAAAAAGAATTCAGAGTAATGATAGTAAAGATATCCAAAATCTTGGAAACAGAATGGGGAAAATACAAGAAACATTTAACAAGGACCTAAAAGAACTAAAGAGCAAACAAAAAATGATGAACAACACAATAAATGAAATTAAAAATTCTCTAGAAGGAGTCAATAGCAGAATAACTGAGGCAGAAGAACGGATGAGTGACCTGGAAGATAAAATAGTGGAAATAACTACTGCAGAGCAGAATAAAGAAAAAAGAATGAAAAGAATTGAGGACAGTCTCAGAGACCTCTGGGACAACATTAAATGCAACTACATTCAAAATATAGGGGTCCCAGAAGAAGAAGAGAAAACGAAAGGGACTGAGAAAATATTTGAAGAGATTATAGTTGAAAACTTCCCTAATATGGGAAAGGAAAGAGTCAGTCAAGTTCAGGAGGCTCAGAGAGTCCTATAGAAGATAAATCCAATGTGAAACACGCCAAGACACATATTAAACAAACTACCAAAATTAAATACAAAGAAAAAACATTAAAAGCAACTAGGGAAAAACAACAAATAACACACAAGGGAATCCCCATAAGGTTAACAGCTAATCTTTCAGTAGAAATGCTGCAAGCCAGAAAAGAGGGCAGGACATATTTAAACTGATGAAAGGGAAAAACCTACAACCAAGATTACTCTACCCAGAAAGAATCTCATTCAGATTCGATGGAGAAATTAAAACCTTTACAAACAAGCAAAAGTTAAGAGAATTCAGCACCGCCAAACCAGCTTTACAACAAATGCTAAAGGAACTTCTCTAGGCAGGAAACACAAATAAAGGAAGGCAACTACAATAACAAAACAAAACCAATTAAGAAAATGGGAATAGGAACATACATATCGATAATTACCTTAACGTTAAATGGATTAAAGGCTCCAACCAAAAGACACAGACTGGCTGAATGGATACAAAAACAAGACCCATATATGCTGTCTATGAGAGACCCACTTCAGACCTAGGGACACATACAGACTGAATATGAGGGGATGGAAAAGAGATATTCAATTCCAATGGAAATCACAAGAAGGCTGGACTAGCAATTCTCATATCAGACAAAATAGACTTTAAAATAAAGACTATTACAAGAGACAAAGAAGGATACTACATAATGATCAAGGGATCAATCCAAGAAGAAGATATAACAACTGTAAATATTTATGAACCCAACATAGGAGCACCTTAATACATAAGGCAAATACTAACAGCCATAAAAGGGGAAATCGATAGTAACACAATCATAGTAGGGGACTTTAACACCCCTTTTTTCACCAGTGGACAGATCATCCAAAATGAAAATAAACAAGGAAACACGAGCTTTAAATGACACATTAAAAAAGATGGACTTACTTGATATTTATACGACTATCCACCCAAAAACAACAGAATACACTTTCTTCTCAAGTGCTCATGGAACATTCTCCAGGATAGATCATATCTTGGGTCACAAATCAGCCTTGGTAAATTTAAGAAAATTGAAATTGTATCAAGTATCTTTTCTGACCACAACGCTATGAGACTAGATATCAATTACCGGAAAATATCTGTAAAAAATACAAACACCTGGAGGCTAAACAATACACTACTAAATAACCAAGAGATCACTGATGAAATCAAAAGGAAATCAAAAAATACGTAGAAACAAATGAAAATAAAAACACGACGACCCAAAACCTATTGGGTGCTGCTAAAGCAGTTCTAAGAGGGAAGTTTATAGCAGCACAATCCTACCTCAGGTAACAAGAAAAATCTCAAATAAACAGCCTAACCTTATACCTAAAGCAATTAAAGAAAGAAGAACAAAAAACAAACAAACAAACAAAACCCCAAAGATAGCAGAAGGAAAGAAATCATAAAGATCAGAGCAGAAATAAATGAAAAAGAAATGAAGGAAACAATAGCAAAAATCAATAAAACTAAAAGCTTGTTCTTTGAGAAGATAAACAGAATTGATAAACCATTAGCCAGACTTATCAAGAAAAAAAGGGAGAAGACTCAAATCAATAGAAATTAGAAATGAAAAAGGAGCAGTATAAACTGACACTGCAGAAATACAAAGGATCATGAGAGATTACTACAAGCAACTATATGCCAACAAAATGGACAACCTTGAAGAAATGGACAAATTCTTAGAAAAGCACAACCTTCTGAGAATGAACCAGGAAGAAATAGAAAATATAAACAGAGCAATCACAAGCACTGAAGTTGAAACTGTGATTAAAAATCTTCCAAATAAAAGCCCAGGACCAGAGGACTTCACAGGCGAATTCTATCAAAAATTTAGAGAAGAGCTAACACCTATCCTTCTCAAACTCTTCCAAAATATAGCAGAGGGAGGAACACTCCCAAACTCATTCTACGAGGCCACCATCACCCTGATACCAAAACCAGACAAAGATGTCAAAAAGAAAGAAAACTACAGGCCAATATCACTGATGAACATAGACGTAAAAATCCTCAACAAAATACTAGCAAAGAGAACCCAGCAGCACATTAAAAGGATCATGCACAATGATCAAGTGGGGTTTATCCCAGGAATGCAAGGATTCTTCAATATATGCAAATCAATCAATGTGATACACCATATTAACAAAATGAAGGATAAAAACCATATGATCATCTCAATAGATGCAGAAAAAGCTTTTGACAAAATTCAACACCCATTTATGATAAAAACCCTCCAGAAAGTAGGCATAGAGGGAACTTACCTCAACATAATAAAGGCCATATGTGACAAACCCACAGCCAATATCGTTCTCAATGGTGAAAACCTGAAACAATTTTCACTAAGATCAGGAACAAGACAAGGTTGCCCACTATCACCACTATTATTCAACACAGTTTTGGAAGTTTTAGCCAAAGCAACCAGAGAAGAAAAAGAAATAAAAGGAATTCAAATCAGAAAGGAAAAAGTAAAGCTGTCACTGTTTGCAGATCGCAGGATACTATACATAGAGAATCCTAAAGATGCCACCAGAAAACTAATAGAGCTAATCAATGAATTTGGTAAAGTAGCAGGATACAAAATTAATGGAGAGAAATCTCTTGCATCCTTATACACTAATGATGAAAACCTGAAAGAGAAATTAAGGAAACACTCCCATTTACCATTGCAACAAAAAGAATAAAATACCTAGGAATAAACCTACCTAAGGAGACAAAAGACCTGTATGCAGAAAACTATAAGACACTGATGAAAGAAATTAAAGATGATACAAACAGATGGAGAGATATACCATGTTCTTGGATTAGAAGAATCAACACTGTGAAAATGACTATACTATCCAAAGCAATCTACAGATTCAACGCAATCCCTATCAAACTACCAATGGCATTTTTCACAGAACTAGAACAAAAAATTATACAATTTGTATGGAAACACAAAAGACCCCAAGTAGCCAAAGCAATCTTGTGAATGAAAAACAGAGCTGGAGGAATCATTATCCCAGATTTCGGACTATACTACAAAGCTACAGTAATCAAGACAGTACGGAACTGGCACAAAAATAGAACTACAGATCAATGGAAGAAGAGAGAAAGCCCAGAGATAAACCCACGCACATATAGTCACCTTATTTTTGATAAAGGAGGCAAGAATATACAATGGAGAAAAGACAGTCTCTTCAATATGTGGTGCTGGGAAAACTGGACAGCTACATGTAAAAGAACGAAATTAGAACACTCCCTAACACCATACACAAAAATAAGCTCAAAATGGATTAAAGACCTAAATGTAAGGCCAGATACTATAAAACTCTTAGAGGAAAACATAGGCAGAACACTCTATGATATAAATCACAGCAAGATCCTTTGTGACCCACCTCCTAGAAAAATGGAAATAAAAATAAAAGTAGACAAATGGGACCTAATGAAACTTAAAAGCATTTGCACAGCAAAGGAAAACACAGACAAGACAAAAAGACAACCCTCAGAATGGGAGAAAATTTTTGCCAATGAAGCAACTGACAAAGGATTAATCTCCAAAATTTATAAGCAGCTCATGCAGCTCATTATGATAAAAACAAACAACTGAATCCAAAAATGTGCAGAAGACCTAAATAGACATTTCTCTACAGAAGATATACAGATTGCCAACAAACACATGAAAGGATGCTCAACATCACTAATCATTAGAGAAATGCAGATCAAAACTACAATGAGGTATCACCACACCAGTCAGAATGGCCATCATCAAAAAATCTACAAACAATAAATGCTGGAGAGGGTGTGGAGAAAAGGGAACACTCTTGCATTGTTGGTGGGAATGTACGTTGATACATTCACTATGGAGAATAGTATGGAGGTTCCTTAAAAAACTAAAAATAGAACTACCATATGACCCAGCAATCCCACTACTGGGCATATACCCTGAGAAGACCATATTTCAAAAAGAGTCATGTACCACAACATTCATTGTAGCTCTATTTACAATAGCCAGGACATGGAAGCAACCTAAGTGTCCATCACCAGATGACTGGATAAAGAAGATGTGGCAAATAAATACAATGGAATATTACTCATCCATAAAAAGAAACAAAATTGAGTTATTTGTAGTGAGGTGGATGGACCTAGAGTCTGTCATACAGAGTGAAGTAAGTCAGAAAGAGAGAAATAAATACTGTATGCTAACACATATATATGGAATCTCCAAAAAAAAAAAAGAAAGAAAGAAAGGTTCTGAAGAACCTAGGGTCAGGACAGGAATAAGGATGCAGACGTAGAGAATGGACTTGAGGACATTGGGAGAGGGAAGGGTAAGCTGGGACGAAGTGAGAGAGTGGCATAGACTTATATATACTACCAAATGTAAAATAGATAGCTAGTGGGAAGCAGCCGCATAGCACAGGAAGATCAGTTCAGTGCTTTGTGACCACGTAGATGGGTGGGATGGTGAGGGTGGGAGGGAGACACAAGAGGGAGAAGATATGGGGATATATGTATACGTATAGCTGATTCACTTTGCTATAAAGCAGAAACGAATACACCATTGTAAAGCAATTATACCCCAATAAACACGTTAAAAAAATAAAGAATTAACATCTATCCTTCCAAAACTATTCCAAAACATTGCAGAGGAAGGAACACTCCAAACTCATTCAATGAGGCCACCATCACCCTGATACTAAAACCAGACAGAGATACCACAAAAAAAGAAAGTTATAGGTCAATATCACTGATGAACACAGACACGAAAATCCTCAGCAAAAAACTAGCAAACTGTATCCAACAGTATATTAAAAGGATCTACACCATGATCAAGTGTGATCAATCCGAGGGATGCAAGTGTTTTTCAATATCTACAAATCAATCTGTGTGATATATCACATTAACAAATTAAAGAATAAAAACCATATAATTACCTCAATAGATGCAGAAAAGATTTTGATAAAATATTCAACATCCATTTATGATAAAAAAAAAATAACTCCAGAAAGTGGGCATAGGGGGAACCTACCTCAACATAATAAAGGCCATATATGACAAACCCAAAACCAACATCAAACTCAACAGTGAAAAACTGCGAGCATTTCCTCTAAGACAGCAGTCCCCATCCTTTCTGGCACCAGGGACCAGTTTTGTGGAAGACAATTTTTCCATGGACAGGGGGTGAGGGGGATGATTCAGGTGGTAACTGAGCAATGGAGGGGATGGTTCAAGTGGTAATGTGAGTGATGGGGGGGATGCTTCAGATGGTAATGCAAGCAATGGTTCAGGTGGTAATGAGAGAGATGGGGAGCAGCAGATGAAGCTTTGCTCACTCACCCACTTCTCACCTCCTGCTGTGTGGTCCAGTTCCTTAAAGGCTGTGGACCGGTACCAGTCCATGTCCCGGGGTTGGGGATCTCTGCTCTAAGATCAGGAACAAGACAAGAATAACAACTCTCACCACTTTTATTCAGTATAGTTTTGGAAGTCCTAGAAACAGCAATCAGAGAATTAAAAGAAATAAAGGGGATCCAAATTGGAAAAGAAGAATAAAATTGTCACTATTTGCAGGTGACATGATACTATACATAGAAAATCCTAAAGATGCTACTCGAAAAGTACTAGAGGTCATCAATGAATTTGGTAAAGTTGCAGGATACAAAGTTAATACCCAGAAATCTGTTACGTTTCTATATACTAACAACAAAAGGTCAGAAAGAGAAATCAAGAAAACAATCCCATTTACCATCACACCAAGAACAATAAAATACCTAGGAATATACCTACCTAAGGAGGCAAAAGAACTGTACTCTGAAAACTATAAGATGCTGATGAAAGAAATCAAAGAAGGCACAAACAAATGAAAAAATATACCATGTTCTTAGATTGGAAGAAGCAATATTGTCAAAATGATTATACCACCCAAGGCAATCTACAGATTCAACACAATCCCTATCAAATTACCAATGGCATATTTCCCAGAACTAGAACAAAAAAATTTTTAATTTGTGTGGAAACACAGAAGACCCCAAATAGCCAAAGCAATCTTGAGAAAGAAAAACGGAGCTGGAAGAATCAGGCTACCCAGCTTCAGACTATACTACAGAGTTACAGTCATCAGAACAGTATGGTACTGGCACAAAAACAGAAATAAGATCAGTGGAACAGGATAGAAAGCCCAGAAATAAACCCATGTACCTATGGTCAAGTAATCTATGATCAAGGCAAGAACATACAATAGAGAAAAGACAGTCTCTTCAATAAGTGGTGCTGGGAAAACCAGACAGCTACATGTAAAAGAATGAAATTAGAACATTTACTAACACCATACACAAAAATAAACTCAAAATGGATTAAAGTTCTAAATGTAAGACCAGATAACTATAAAACTCCGAGGAAAACATAGTAAAGAGACTCTTTGACATAAATTGGAGCAATATCTTTTTGAATCCACCTCCTAGAGGAATGAAAATAAAAACAAAAATAAACAAATGGGACCTAATTAAACTTAAAAGCTATTACACACCAAAGGAAACCGTAAACAAAACAAAAAGACTACCTACAGAATGGGAGAAAAATTTTGCACACATTGAGACTGACAAGGGATTAATCTCCAAAACATAAAAACAGTTCATGCAGCTCAAAACAAAAAAACAAACAACCCAAAGAAAAAATAGGCAGAAGACCTAAATAGACATTTCTGCAAAGAAGACATACAGATGGCTAAAAAGCATGTGAAAATATGCTCAACATCACTAATTATTAGAGAAATGCAAGAAAAAACTACAGTGAGGTATCACCTCACACTGGTCAGAATGGCCATCATCAAAAAGTCTACAAATAATAAATGTTGGGTTTCCCTGGTGGCACAGTGCTTAAGAATCCACCTGCCAATGCACGGGACACGGGTTCGAGCCCTGGTTCGGGAAGATCCCACATGCCACAGAGCAACTAAACCCGTGCACCACAACTACTGCACCTGCTCTCCAGAGCCCGCGAGTCACAACTCCTGAAGCCCGGGTGCCTAGAACCTGTGCTCTGCAACAAGAGAAGCCACTGCAATGAGAGGCCTGTGCACCGCAACGAAGAGTAGCCCCTGTTCATTGCAACTAGAGAAAGCCCACGCACAGCAACAAAGACCCAACACAGCCAAAAATAAATAAATAAATAAATTTTTAAAAATTAATTAAATAATTAATTAATTTTTAAAAATAAATAATAAATGCTGGAGAGGGTGTGGAGAAAAAGGAACTCTTCATCCACTGTTGGTGGATATGCAAATTGGTGCAGCCACTATGCAGAACAGTATGGAGGTTCCTCAAAAACTAAAAGTAGAGCTACCGTATGATCCTGCAATCCCACTGCTGGGCATGTATCTGGAGAAATCCATAATTTGAAAAGATACATGCACCCCAATATTCATAGCAGCACTATTTACAATAGCCAAGACATGGAAACAAGCTAAATGTCCATCGACAGATGAAGGGATAAAGAAGATGTGGTATAAATATACAATGGAATACTACTTAGCCATAAAAAAGAATGAAAAAATGCCATTTGCAGCAATATGGATGGACCTAGATATTATCATACTAAGTGAAGTAAGCCAGACAAAGACAAATATCATACGATATCACTTATATGTGGAATCTTAAAAAAAGACAGAGACACAAATGAACATATTTTGAAAACAGAAAGAGACTCACAGACACAAAAAACAAGCTTACAGTTACCATAGGTAAAAGAGGGTGGGGGAGGGATAACTTAGGTGACTGGGATTAACATACACATACTACTACATATAAAACAGATAACCAACAAGGATCTACTATATAGCACAGGGAACTATACTCAATATTATGTAATAACCAATAAGGAAAAAGAACCTGAAAAAGAATATATATATACGTATATATGTGTATATATGTATATATGTGTATATATGTATATATGTGTGTATACAGATGTATAACTGAATCATTGTGCTGTACACCTGAAACTTATATAATATTGTAAATCAACTATACTTCAATAAAAGTTTTTTAATTAAAAAAATATTTTAATATACTGTCAGCCATCACAAAAATAAAATAAAATTCTTCTTTCCTCCATTGAGAAAAAAATAAAAAAGACTGTACTCTAAGTGATAGAGAATTCAAAATGGTTGTCATGAAGAAACTCAATGAGCTACAAGAAAACTCAGAAAGGCAGTTCTATGGGCTTAGGAATAAAATTAATGAATAGAACAAATACTTTACCAAATAGATCAAAATTCTGAAAAATTCTGGAGCTCAGCAACTCAGTAAATGTGATGAAGAATGCATTAGAAAGCACTGGAAATAGAGCAGACCATATGGAAGAGAGAATTAGGAAGCTTGAAGATCTTGAATCTTGAAATGATTCAGGTAGAAGAAGAGAGAGAACTAAGATATTTTTAAAAAAATAAAGATGCTCTATGAGAACTGCGTGACTCCATTAGAAAGGCAACATAAGGATAATGGGTATCACAGAAGGAGAAGAGAGGGAGAGGGGAGCAGAGAGCTTATTTAAAGAAATAATAGCTTAGAACTTCCCAAACCTGGGGGAATAAACTAGATATACAAGTACATGAAACTAAGAGAACACATAATTGCCTCAACATTAAAAAAGGCCTTCTCCAAGACACAGTATATTAACACTGTCAAAAGGCAATGATAAAGAAAGAATTTTAAAGGCAGCCAGTGCAGGGGTGGGGGAGTAGAAAAACACAGTAACCTACAAAGGTACCCCCCAACCCCCATTAGGCTATCAGCATATGTCTCAACAGAAATTCTACAGGTCAGGAGGGAGTGGAATGACATACTCAAAATCTTGAAAGATAAAAATGGTCCGCCAAGAATACTTTATACAGCAAAGTTATGATATGAAGGAGAAATACAAAAAAACAAACACAAAAAAAACAAAAGCTGAGGGAATTCATCATCACTAGACCTCCCTTACAAGAAATGTTGAATGGATCTCTTCTAGCTGAAATGAAAAGGCCAAAGTATACTAACCTTTGAATAAAGTGATAAACAGACAGAATAAAAAAATTGCAACTCTGTATCAGAATATCTTGTTAAACACTTAATTGTAGCATAAATGTTAAAGGGGATAAAAGCATTAAAAATAACCATAGCAATTTCAATTTGGAAACAAACACACAATATAAAAAGGGATAATTTGTGACCATAAAAATATAAAAGGAGAAGAGGAAAAGGACATAACTTGTATAGGTAAATGAAGATAAGATATTATCAGTAGATAAAGGACCATTTTATCTATGAGATGTCTTATACAAACCCCATGGTAAACACAAAACAAAAATCTAGAGCAGAGACACAAAACATAATAAAAGAGGAATCTGAGGAAAAACATCATAGAAAACCACCAAACTAAAAAAGCAGATAGAAACACAAGGAAAAAGAAAGAATTGAGATACAGAGCAACCAAAAAACAAAAGACCAAATGGCAGTACTAAGTCCTCATATCTCAATTACCCTCAATATAAATGGATGGAATTCACCAATGAAAATTGAGCCATTGGCTCAAAAATGAGCCATTCCACAGAGGGGCTTGGTGGATTAAAAACAAGTACCAACTATATGCTGCCTTCAGAAGACTAATCTCAGGTCTAAAGACAAACATAGACTCAGAGGGAAGTATTGGAAGATGATACTCCAAGCAAATAGCAGCCAAAAGAAAGCAGGTGTAGCCATACTCATATCCAACGAAATAGACTTCATATCAAAAAAGGTAACAAGAGACAAGATGGACATTTTATAATGATAAAAGGGATAATCCATTAAGGAGGCATAACAATGATCAATATATCAATATATATGCAGTTAACATAGGAGCACCAAAATATATAAAGCAATTATTAACAGACCTAAAGGGAAAAATTGATAGTAATACAATAATAGCAGTGGGGTTCAACACCCCACTTATAAAGATGGATAGATCATCCAGACAGTAAGTCAACAAGGAAATATCAGCCTTCAATGAAACATTACCAGATGGATTTAATAAGTATATATAGAACATTCCAAAAGCAGTGGAATACACATTCTTCTCAAGTGCACATAAAATGTTCTCAAGGATAGACCATATGTTTGGACACAAAAGAAGTTTCAATAAATTTAAGAAGACAAATCATATCAAGCAACTTTTCTGACCACAACAGTAAGAACCTAGAAATCAACTACAAAAAGAACGCTGGAAAAATAAAAAACATGTGGAGTAAACAACATGCTACTGAACACTACTGGGTCAACAAGGAAATCAAAGAAGAAATTTAAAAATACCTAAAGACAAATGAAAATACAACATAACAAAGTCTATGGGATGCAGCAAAAACAGTACTAAGAGGGAATTTTAGAACAATGGAGGCCTATCTCAAGAAAAATCTGAGACTAAGATAACAAGGACATATTGTACAGCATAAGGAAATATAGCCATTATTTGGTAATAACATTAAATGGAGTATAATCTATAAAAATATTGAATCACTATGCTTTATACCTGAAACTAATATTATAAATCAACTACATTTCAATAAAAATCATATGATCATCTCATTATATGTAAGAAAAAGCATTTAGCAAGATTCAACATCCATTTATGATTAAACACTCTCAATAAAATGGATATAGAAGGAATGTACCTCAACATAATAAAGGTCATATATGACAAACCCACAGCTAACTAACATCATACTCAATGATGAAAAACTGAAAGCTATTCCTCCAAGATCAGAAGCAAGACAAGGATGCCTGCTCTCACCACTCTTATTCAACATAGTATTTGGAAGTCCTAGACAGAGCAATTAGTCAAGAAAAAGAAATAAAACACATCCAAATAGGAAAGGAAGAAATAAAACTGTCACTGGTTGTGAATGACATGATTTTATATATTGAAAACCCTAAAACTTCCACCAAAAAACTATTAGAAATAATAAACAAATACAGTGAAATTGCAGGGTACAAAATCAATATACAAAAATCTGTTGTGTTTCTATACTCTAACAACAAACTAGCAGAAAGTAAAGCTAAGAAAAAAATCTGACTTACAACTGCAATAAAAATAATAAAATATCTAGGAATAAATTTTACAAAAGAGGTGAAATACCTGTACATTGAAAAGTATAAGACAGTGTTAAAAGAAATTAAAGAAGACACGAAGTTATAAAATAAATGTCACAGATATGAAATGTACAGTGCAGGAAACACAGTCAATAATTATGTAATATCTTTACATGGTGACATACGATAAATAGACTTATCATGGTAATCATTTTGAAATGTATAAAAATATTGAATCACTATGTTGTGTAACAGGAACTAACATAGTGTTGTAGGTTAATTTTACTTCAAAAACAAACAAACTTAAAGAAAAAAATCAGATTTTTGGTTACCAGAAGCAAGGTGTGGGGGAAGGGGAAATTGGACAAAGATAGTCAAAAGGTACAAACTTCCAGTTATAAGATAAATAAGTACTAGGGACGTAATGTACAATGTGATAAATACAATTAACACTGATGTATGTTATATATGAAAGTTGTTAAGAGAGTAAATCCTAAGAGTCTCATTACAAGGAAAAAAATTTTTTTCTATTTCTCTAATGTTGTATCTATATGAGATGATGGATGTTCATTAAACCTATTGTGGTAATCATATCATGATGTATGTAAGTCAAATCATTACATTGCACATATTAAACTTGTATGGTGCTGTATGACAATGATATGTCAATAAAACTGGGGGGAAAAGACATTGTTGAAAGAAAATAAAGAAGACACAAAGAAACAGAAAGACATTCCATGCTCATAGATTGGAAGAATCACCATTGTTAAAATGACCATATTACCTAAAACAATCTACAGATTCATTGCAATCCTTATCAAAATCCCAAGGACATTTTTCATTGAAAAAGGACAAAAAATTCTAAAATTTGTATGGCATTACAAAAGACCCTGAATAGCCAGAGCAATACTGAGAAAAAAGAACAAAGCTGGAGGTATCACACTCCCCAATTTCAAACAAAGCTATAATAATCTAAACTACATGATATCGGCACAAAAACAGACACACAGATCAATGGAACAGAATTGAGAGCCCCAGAAATAAACCCATACACAAATGAACAACTTATGACAAAGTAGCCAAACTCATACAATGGAGAAAGAATACTCTCTTCAATAAGTGGTTCTGGGAAATCCACACAGAAAAGAATGAAAAACTAGGCCACTATCTTACACACCTTGCATAAAAAGTAACTCAAAGTGGATCAAAACTTGAATATAATATCTGAAACCATAAAACTCCTAGAAGAAAACATAGGTAGTACTCTCTTTGACATTGGTCTTAGCAATATCTTTTTGGATACATCTCCTTAGGCAAGGGAAACAAAAGCAAAAATAGACAAATGCAACTATATTAAACTAAAAAGCTTATGTCCAGCAAAGGAAACCATCAACAAAATGAAAAGGCAGCCTACTGAATGTGAGAAGACATTTGTAAAACATATATCTTATAAGGGGTTAATATCCACAATATATAAAGAACTCATACAACTCAACAAGAAAAGAAAATCCAATTTAGAAATGGATGGAGGATCTGAATAGATATTTTTCCAAAGAAGACCTACAGATGGCCAACAGGCACATGAAAAAATATTCAACATCACTAATTATTAGGAAAATGCAAATAAAAACCACAATGGGATATCACTTCATGCCCTTTAGAATGGCTATTATCAAAAAGACAAGAAATGACAATGTTAGAGAGGATATGGAGAAAAGGGAACCCTGATTAGTGAAATAAGTCAGACAGAGAAAGACAAAAAATGGCATAATATCACTTATATGTGGAATCTAAAAAAATAAAACAAACTAGTGGATATAACAAAGAAGAAACAGACTCACAGATGTAGAGAACAAAAAAAACAAAAAAAAAACACCCACTAGTGGTTACCAGTGGGGAGATGGAAGCAGGGAGGAGCAAGATAGGGGTAGGTATTAAGTTGTGCTAACTACTATGTATAAAATAAATAAGCTACAAGGATATATTGTACAGCACAGGGAATATAGTCAATATCTTATAACTTATAAATGACGTATAGCCTTTAAAAATTGTGAATCACTATGTTGCACACGTGAAACTTACATAATATTATAAATAAACTATACCTTAATAATAAATAAATAAATGGGAACCCTCGTGCACTGTTGATGGGAATGTACGTCGGTGCATTTACATTCTATTTACTATGGAAAATGGTATGGAAATTCCTCAGAAAATTAAGAATAGAACTACCATATGATCTAGCTATTCCACTTCTGTGTATTTATCTGAAGAAAACAAAAATGCTAATTAGAAAAGATACATGCACCCCTATGTTGGTTGCAGCAGTATTTACAATAGCCAAGATATGGAAACAGTCTAAGTGCCCACCAATGGATGAATGGATAAAGAAGAGGTGGCATATATATATATATATATATATATATATGTCATTAAAAATGATGAAATCTTGCCACTTGCAACAACACAGATAGACCTAGAGGGTATTACGCTAATGAAAAAAGTAAGGCAGAGAAAGATAAATACTGTATGATTTCACCCATATGTAAAATATTTTTAAAAATAAAAAACAAAACAAAACAAAAACAAACATATTTAGGCAGAGAACAGATTGGTTGTTACCAGAGGGGAAGGGGGATGGATAGAGGGCAAAATGCGAAAGGGAGTCAACTGCATGGTGATGGATGGAAACTAGACTTTTGGTGGTGAGCATGCTGCAGTTTATGCAGAAGCTGAATTATGATGTTGTACACATGAAACATATAATATTATAAACTAATGGTACCTCAAAAAACTCAATAATAAGAAAACAAACAACCCAGCTTTTTAAACTAGACAAAATATTTGAATAGACAACAAAGAAAATATATGGATGGCAAAGAACCACATTCAAAGCTGCTCACCAAGTCATTAAGGAAATGTAAGTTAAAACCAGAATGAGAAACTACTTCACACCCACTAGAATGTCTATAATCAAAACATAAATAACAATAAGTGTTGGCAAGGCTACAGAGAAACTGGAACCCTCATACTTTCCTGGTGGAAATATAAACTGTACTACTATTTTGGAAAATAGTTTGGCAGTTCCTTAAAAAAGTAAAAATAAGTTCACCTTACAACCCAATAATTCTATTCCTAAGAATCTAACCAAGAGAAATTAGACATATATCCATATAAAGACTTGTACACAAATGTTCAGAGAGGCATTATACGTAATGCCCAACCACTGGATGAATGGATAAACACTCAGCAATAAAAGGGAACAAAGTACTGATACATATTACAACATGCATGAATCTCACAAATTTTATACAAAATGAAAGAAGCCAGATGTAAAACACTACATATTGCATGATTCCATTTACATGAAATATCCAGAAATAGCAAGTCTACAGAAACAGAAAGTAGATGCCTGGAGCTAAGGACAAGAGCAGGGAAGACTACAAATGGAGACAAGGGTCTTTTTGAGGTGATGGAAATTTTCTAAAATTGGATTGTGCTTACACAACTCTGTAAATTAACTAAAATTCATTGAATTGTACACTTAAAATGGATGAATTTTAAGGTATATAAATTATACCTCAATAAAACTGCTTTTTAAAAGATTTTTTAAATAACTAAACATACATCTACCATGTGATCTAGCCATTCCATTCCTACATATTTACCCAAGAGAAATGAAAGCTTATCTCCCTACAAAGACTTGTGTATAAATGTTCACATTTGTTTTGCTTGTAATAGTCAAAATCGGGAAACAACCCAAATGTTCATCCACTGGTGAATGGATAAGTAAACTACAGTATATCCATACAATGGAAGTACTTCTTACCAATAAAAAGGAAGAAATTATTGTGATCTACTATAATATGGATAACTCTCAAAATAATTAAGCTGACTGAAAGAAGCCAGATTTTAGGGGGACCTCCCTGGTGACACAGGGGTTAAGAATTCACCTGCCAATGCAGGGGACATGGGTCGAGCCCTGGTCCGGAAAGATCCCACATGCTGTGGAGCAACTAAGCCTGTGCATCACAACTACTGAGCCTGTGCTCTAGTCTGCGAGCCACAACTACTGAGCCTGAGAGCCACAACTACAGAAGCCCGCGCGCCTAGAGCCCATGCTCTGCAATAAGAGAAGCTACCGCAATGAGAAGCCCATGAACCACAACGAAGAGCAGCTCCCACTCACCGCAACTAGAGAAAGCCCGTGCACAGCAATGAAGACCCAATGCAGCCATAAATAAATAAATAAATAAATTTTTTTAAAAAAGAAAGAAAGAAGCCAGATTTTAAAAAAAGAAGGCGGGGACAACTAGGAAGATGGTGGAAAAGTAAGATGCGGAGATCACCTTCCTTCCCACAGATACATCAGAAATACATCTACATGTGGAACAACTCCTACAGAACACCCACTGAACGCTGGCAGAAGAACTCAGACCTCCCAAAAGGCAAGAAACTCCCCACGTACCTGGGCAGGGCAAAAGAAAAAAGAAAAAACAGAGACAAAAGAATAGTGACGGGACCTGCACCAGTGGGAGGGAGCTGTGAAGGAGGAAAGGTTTCCACACACTAGGAAGCCCCTTCGCGGGCGGAGACTGCAGGTGGCGCAGGGGGAAAGCTTCGGAGCTGCGGATAACACAGCAACAGGGGTGCGGAGAGCAAAGCGGGGAGATTCCCGCACAGAGGATCAGGGCCGACCGGCACTCACCAGCCCGAGAGGCTTGTCTGCTCCCCCACCGGGGCGGGCAGGGGCTGGGAGCTGAGGCTCGGGCTTCGGGCTTCGGTCAGTCCGATTGCAGGGAGAGGACTGGCGGCGTGAACACAGCCTGAAGGGGTTAGTGCACCACAGCTAGCCGGGAGGGAGTCCGGGGAAAAGTCTGGACCTGCCGAAGAGGCAAGAGACTTTTTCTTCCCTCTTTGTTCCCTGGTGCGCGAGGAGTGGGGATTAAGAGCGCTGCTTAAAGGAGCTCCAGAGACGGGCGCGAGCCGCGGCTAAAAGCGCAGACCCCAGAGACGGGCATGAGACGGTAAGGCTGCTGCTGCCTAAACCAAGAAGCCTGTGTGCGAGCACAGGTCACTATCCACACCTCCCCTCCCGGGAGCCTGTGCAGCCCACCACTGCCAGGGTCCCGGGATCCAGGACAGCTTCCCCGGAAGAACACACAGCGCACCTCAGGCTGCTACAACGTCCCGCCAGCCTCTACCTCCGCAGGCTCGCCCCGCACACTGTGCCCCTCCCTCCCCCCGGCCTGAGTGAGCCAGAGTCCCCGAAGCAGCTGCTCCTTTAACCCTGTCTGAGGGAAAAACAGACGCCCTCCGGCGACCTACACGAAGAGGCGGGGCCAAATCCAAAGCTGAGCCCCGGGAGATGTGCAAACAAAGAAAAGAAAGGGAAATTTCTCCCAGCAGCCTCAGGAGCAGCGGATTAAATCTCCACAATCAACTAGATGTACCCTGCATCAGTGGAATACCTGAAGAGAAAATGAATCATCCCAAATTGAGAAGGTGACTTTGAGAGCAAGATTTATTATTTTTTCCCCTTTTCCTCTTTTTGTGAGTGTGTATGTATATGCTTCTGTGTGAGATTTCGTCTGTATAGCTTTGCTTTCACCATTTATCCTAGGGTTCTGTCCATCCATTTTTTGTTTTGTTTTGTTTATTGTTTTGTTTTTTTACTTAAAATTTTTTTCTTAATAATTCATTTTTTATTTTTTATTTTAATAATTTCTTTCCTCCTTTCTTTCTCCCTTTCTTTCTCCCTTTCTTTCTCTCTTTCTTTCTCTCTTTCTTTCTTTCTTTCTTTCTTTCTTTCTTTCTTTCTTTCTTTCTTTCTTTCTTTCTTTCTTTCTCTTTTTCTCCCTTTTATTCTGAGCCATGTGGATGAAACCACTTGGTGCTACAGCCAGGAGTCAGTGCTCTGCCTCTGAGGTGGGAGAGCCAACTTCAGGACACTGGTCCACAAGAGACCTCCCAGCTCCACGTAATATATAATGGAGAAAATCTCCCAGGAATCTCCATCTCAACACCAACACCCAGCTTCATTCAACGACGAGCAAGCTACAGTGCTGGACACCCTATGCCAAACAACTAGCAAGACAGGAACACAACCCCACCCATTAGCAGAGAGGCTGCCTAAAATCATAATAAGGCCACAGACACCCCAAAACACACCACCAGATGTGGACCTGCCCACCAGAAAGATAAGATTCAGCCTCATCCACCAGAACACAGGCACTAGTTCCCTCCATCAGGAAGCCTACACAACCCACTGAACCAACCTTAGCCACTGGGGACAGACACCAAAAACAACGGGAACTACGAACCTGCAGCCTTCAAAAAGGAGACCCCAAACACAGTAAGATAAGCAACATGAGAAGACAGAAAAACACACAGCAGATGAGGGAGCAAGATAAAAACCCACCAGACCTAACAAACGGAAAGAAAATAGGCAGTCTACCTGCAAAAGAATTCAGAATAATGATAGTAAAGATAATCCAAAATCTTGGAAATAGAAGAGAGAAAAATGCAAGAAACATTTAACAAGGACCTAGAAGAACTAAAGAGAAAACAAGCAATGATGAACAACACAATAAATGAAATTAAAAATACTCTACAAGAGCTCAATAGCAGAATAACTGAGGCAGAAAAATGGATAAGTGACCTGGAAGATAAAATAGTGGAAATAACTACTGCAGAGCAGAATAAAGAAAAAAGAATGAAAAGAACTGAGGACAGTCTCAGAGACTTCTGGGACAACATTAAAAGCAACAACATTCGAAATATAGGGGTCCCAGGAGAAGAAGAGAAAACGAAAGGGACTGAGAAAATATTTGAAGAGATTATAGTTGAAAACTACCATAATATGGGAAAGGAAATAGTTAATCAAGTCCAGGAAGCACAGTGAGTCTCATACAGGATAAATCCAAGGAGAAACATGCCAAGACACATATTAATCAAACTGTCAAAAATTAAACACAAAGAAAACATATTAAAAGCAGCAAGGGAAAAACAACAAATAACACACAAGGGAATACCCATAAGGTTAACAGCTGATCTTTCAGCAGAAACTCTGCAAGCCAGAAGGGACTGGCAGGACATATTTAGAGTGATGAAGGAGAAAAACCTACAACCAAGATTACTCTACCCAGCAAGGATCTCATTCAGATTTGATGGAGAAATTAAAACCTTTACAGACAAGCAAAAGCTGAGAAGTCCAGCACCACCAAACCAGCTTTACAACAAATGCTAAAGGAACTTCTCTAGGCAAGAAATACAAGAGAAGGAAAAGACCTACAATAACAAACCCAAAACAATTAAGAAAATGGGAATAGGAACATACATATTGATAATTACCTTAAATGTAAATGGATTAAATGCTCCCACCAAAAGACACAGATTGGCTGAATGGATACAAAAACAAGACCCATATACATGCTGTCTACAAGAGACCCACTTCAGACCTAGGGACACATACAGACTGAAATGAGGGGATGGAAAAAGATATTCCATGCAAATGGAAATAAAAAGAAAGCTGGAGTAGCAATTCTCATATCAGACAAAATAGCCGTTTAAATAAAGGCTATTACAAGAGACAAAGAAGGACACTACATAATGATCAAGGGATCGATCCAAGAATATATAACATTTGTAAATATTTATGCACCCAACAAGGAGCACATCAATACATAAGGCAAATACTAACAGCCATAAAAGGGGAAATCGATAGTAACACATTCATAGTAGGGGACATGAATACCCCACTTTCACCAATGGACAGATAATCCAAAATGAAAATAAATAAGGAAACACAAGCTTTAAATGATAATTAAACAAGATGGACTTAATTGATATTTATAGGGCATTCCATCCAAAAACAACAAAATACACATTCTTCTCAAGTGCTCATGGAACATTCTCCAGGATAGATCATATCTTGGGTCACAAATCAAGCCTTGGTAAATTTAAGAAAACTGAAATTGTATCAAGTATCTTTTCCGACCACAATGCTATGAGACTAGATATCAATTACAGGAAAAGATCTGTAAAAAATACAAACACATGGAGGATAAACAATACACTACTTACTAAGGAAGTGATCTCTGAAGAAATCAAAGAGGAAATCAAAAAATACCTAGAAACAAATGACAATGGAGACACGATGACCCAAAACCTACGGGATGCAGCAAAAGCAGTTCTAACAGGGAAGTGTATAGCAATACAATCCTACCTTAAGAAACAGGAGGGCTCCCCTGGTGGCGCAGTGGTTGAGAGTCCGCCTGCCGATGCAGGGGCCATGGGTTCGTGTCCCAGTCCAGGAAATCCCACATGCCGTGGAGCGGCTGGGCAGGTGAGCCATGGCCAGTGAGCCTGCGTGTCCAGAGCCTGTGCTCCGCAACGGGAGAGGCCACAACAGTGAGGGCCGCGTACAGCAAAAAAAAAATAAAAATAAAAAAATAAACAGAAAACATCTCGAATAAACAACCTAACTTTGCACCTAAAGCAATTAGAGAAAGAAGAACAAAAAATCCCGAAAGTGAGCAGAAGGAAAGAAATCATAAAGATCAGATCAGAAATAAATGAAAAAGAAATGAAGGAAATGATAGCAAAGATCAATAAAACTAAAAGCTGGTTCTTGGAGAAGATAAAAAAGATTGATAAAACACTAGCCAGAATCATCAAGAACAAAAGGGAGAAGACTCAAATCAATAGAGTTAGAAATGAAAAAGGAGAAGTAACAACTGACACTGCAGAAATACAAAAGATCATGAGAGATTACTACAAGCAACTCTATGTCAATAAAATGGACAACCTGGAAGAAATGGACAAATTCTTAGAAATGCACAATCTGCCAAGACTGAATCAGGAAGAAATAGAAAATATGAACAGACCAATCACAAGCACTGAAATTGAAAGTGTGATTAAAAATCTTCCAACAAACAAAAGCCCAGGACCAGATGGCTTCACAGGGAAATTCTAACAAACATTTAGAGAAGAGCTAACACCTATCCTTCTCAAACTCTTCCAAAATATAGCAGAGGAAGGAACACTCCCAAACTCATTCTACGAGGCCACCATCACCCTGATACCAAAACCAGACAAGGATGTCACAAAGAAAGAACATTACAGGCCAATGTCACTGATGAACATAGATGCAAACATCCTCAACAAATTACTAGCAAACAGAATCCAACAGCACATGAAAAGGATCATACACCATGATCAAGTGGGGTTTATTCCAGGAATGCAAGGATTCTTCAATATATGCAATTAATCAACGTGATACACCATATTAACAAATTGCAGGAGAAATACCATATGATCATCTCAATAGATGCAGAGAAACCTTTCAACAAAATTCAACATCCATTTATGATAAAAACCCTGCAGAAAGTAGGCATAGAGGGAACTTTCCTCAACATAATAAAGGCCATATATGACAAACCCACAGTCAACATCGTCCTCAATGGTGGAAACCTGAAACCTTTTCCACTAAGATCAGGAGCAATACAAGGTTGCCCACTCTCACCACTCTTATTCAACATAGTTCTGGAAGTTTTAGCCACAGCAATCAGAGAAGGAAAGGAAATAAAAGGAATCCAAATCAAAAAAGAAGAAGTAAAGCTGTCACTGTTTGCAGATGACATGATCCTATACATAGAGAATCCTAAAGATGCTAACAGAAAACCACTAGAGCTAATCAATGAATATGGTAAAGTAGCAGGATACAAAATTAATGCACAGAAATCTCTGGCATTCTTATACACTAATGATGAAAAATTGGAAAGTGAAATCAAGAAAACACTCCCATTTACCATTGCAACAAAAAGAATAAAATATCTAGGAATAAACCTACCTAAGGAGACAAAAGACCTGGATGCAGAAAATTATAAGACACTGATGAAAGAAATTAAAGATGATACCAACAGATGGAGAGATATACCATGTTCTTGGATTGGAAAAATCTACATTGTGAAAATGACTATACTACCCAAAGCAATCTACAGATTCAATGCAATCCCTATCAAACTACCACTGGCATTTTTCACAGAACTAGAACAAAAAAATTCACAATCTGTATGGAATCACAAAAGACCCCGAATAGCCAAAGCAATCTTGAGAACAAAAAACGGAGCTGGAGGAATCAGGCTCCTTGATTTCAGACTACACTACAAAGCTACAATAATCAAGACAGTATGGTACTGGCACAAAAACAGTACTATAGATCAATGGAACAGGATCGAAAGCCCAGAGATAAACCCACACACATATGGTCACCTTATCTTCGATAAAGGAGGCAGGAATGCACAGTGGAGAAAGGACAGCCTCTTCAATAAGTGGTGCTGGGAAAACTGGACAGGTACATGTAAAAGTATGAGATTAGAACACTCCCTAACATCATACACAAAAATAAGCTCAAAATGGATTAAAGACCTAAATGTAAGGCCAGAAACTCTCAAACTCTTAGAGGAAAACATAGGCAGAACACTCTATGACATAAATCACAGCAAGATCCTTTTTGACCCACCTCCTAGAGAAATGGAAATAAAAACAAAAGTAAACAAATGGAACCTAATGAAACTTAAAGGCTTTTGCACACCTAAGGAAACCATAAACAAGACCAAAAGACAACCCTCAGAATGGGAGAAAATATTTGCTAATGAAGCAACTGACAAAGGATTAATCTCCAAAATTTACAAGCAGCTCATGCAGCTCAATAACAAAAAAACAAAGAACCCAATCCAAAAATGTGCAGAAGACCTAAATAGACATTTCTCCAAAGAAGATATACAGATTGCCAACAAACACATGAAAGAATGCTTAACATCATTAATCATTAGAGAAATGCAAATCAAAACTACAATGAGATATCATCTCACACCAATCAGAATGGCCATCATCAAAAAATCTAGAAACAATAAATGCTGAAGAGGGTGTGGAGAGAAGGGAACACTCTTGCAGTGCTGGTGGGAATGTGAATTGGTACAGCCACTATGGAGAACAGCATGGAGGTTCCTTAAAAAACTATAAATAGAGCTACCATATGACCCAGCAATCCCACTACTGGGCATATACCCTGAGAAAACCATAATTCAAAAAGAGTCATGTACCAAAATGTTCACTGCAGCTCTATTTGCAATAGCCAGGACATGGAAACAACCTAAGTGTCCATCATAGGATGAATGGATAAAGAAGATGTGGCACATATATACAATGGAATATTACTCAGCCATAAAAAGAAACGACATTGAGCTATTTGTAATGAGGTGGATGGACCTAGAGTCTGTCATACAGAGTGAAGTAAGTCAGAAGGAGAAAGTCAAATACCGTATGCTAACACATATATATGGAATTTAAGGAAAAAAATGTCATGAAGAACCTAGGGGTAAGATGGGAATAAAGAAACAGACCTACTAAAGAATGGACTTGAGGATATGGGGAGGGGGAAGGGTAAGCTGTGACAAAGTGAGAGAGTGACATGGACATATATACACGACCAAACGTAAAATAGATAGCTAGTGGGAAGCAGCCGCATAGCACAGGAAGATCAGCTCGGTGCTTTGTGACCACCTAGAGGGGTGGGTTAGGGAGGGTGGGAGGGAGGGAGACCCAAGAGGGAAGAGATATGGGAACATATGTATATGTATAACTGATTCACTTTATTATAAAACAGAAGCGAACACACCATTGTAAGGCATTTATACTCCAATAAATTTGTAAAAAAAAAAAAAAAGACCCAATGCAGCCAAAAATAAATAAAAATAAATAAATTTATTAAAAAAAAACTAATTTGAAAAGATATATGTAGCCCAATGTTCATAGCAGCACTATTTACAATAGCCAAGACACGGAAGTAACACAAGTGTCCACTGACATACGATTGGATTAAGATGTGATAGAGATAGATAGACAGATAGATAGATAGATAATGGATTATATAATTTTATTTATATATATACTTATATATATATAATGGAATACTACTCAGCCATAAAAAGGAATGAAATACTGCCATTTGAAGCAACATGGATGGACCTAGAGAATATTATGCTTAATGAAATGTCAGACAGAGAAAGACAAATGCAAATACTATGATGTCACTTATTTGTGGAATCTAAAAAATAATACAATGAATGGATGTATATGCAAAACAGAAAAATAGATTCACAGATACAGCAAACAAACTTGTGGTCACCAAAGGGGAGAGGGAAGCGGGGAGGGACAAATTAGGGGTATGGGAGTAACAGATACAAACTACTATATATCATATAGATAAGCAACAGGAATACACTGTATAATACAGGGACTTATACCATTATCTTGTAACAACCTATAATGGAATATAATCTGTAGAAATACTGAATCACTTTGCTGTATACCTGAAACTAACACAATATTGTAAGTCAATTACACTTCAATTTAAAAAAAGGAAACTTCTGTTTGATTCTTCTCTCTTTATAGCATGATGCCTCTCTCCTATAGCCTCCTTATTGCTCCTGTACCTGGAATATTCATTCCTACCAGTCTATTTTTTCATACATCTGATATATCCTCTTGATTCTCTTCCATCAATGTTATTCCCATGCTTCCTTCAAAATCCAGTTGTCTCCATTATCTTTTCACGCCTTATGGATGACTCTGATTGTGGTGACAAAGTTGATTGTTTTCTGCCTAGTATTGTATGTATGCATGATTTAATCTTCTTAACAAGGCTGTATACCATGAAGGCATGTGTTCTACATGTTTTTTAATCTTCCTGCTGGGACACACAGTAGTCAGTAACTAGGACAAGTTAACTTTATTCTGTTCTTATTTGTAGCTTCATTCCAAGATTATAACAAAATTTTGCCAGAACGCATCTTTCAGAGAATATGCCAAACCTCTTGGTCCTATGTCATTCTCTTCTCAAATGACCTAATTAATGCTTGAGATTTTGGTAAAGTCTCCTCAAGTGTACCACATTACTGAATCTAAATTCTCACACTGGGAAAATTGAGTTCCCATATTAATCTAATGGAGTAAGGGAGGGAATATTGATGGATAAGGCTGAAAAGTTAGGCATGGGACATATCACTCAGGGCTTTATAAGTCATGTTAAAGATTTTGTTTTTATCCTATGTGCAAAGGGAATCCACCAAAGCTTTGGAGCAAGAAGATGACAAGATCCAATGGATTGGAGGGAAATAAGAGTAGAAGTGGAGAGATTATTTGGAGAGCTATTGCAGTAATCCACGTTTTTAAAATGATGATTTGGTTTAGGGTGATGGCAGTAGAGACTGGGGTTAGTACACAGATTGAAGATATATTTGAAGGAGTTTTAAATGGCACTTGGAGATGAACTGTATTAAGAAGTGAGGGATGGGGACGTCCCTGGTGGCGCAGTGGTTAAGAATCCGCCTGCCAATGCAGGGGACTTGGGTTCGAGCCCTGATCCGGGAAGATCCCACATTCCACAGAGCAACTAAGCCCGTGCGCCACAGCTACTGAGCCTGTGCTCTAGAGTCCGCAAGCCACAACTACTGAAGCCCACGTGCCTAGAGCCTGTGCTCCGCAACAAGAGAAGCCACCGCAGTGAGAAGCCCGTACACCACAGAGAAGAGTAGCCCCTGCTCGCCACGAGAGAAAGCCTGCGCGCAGCAATGAAGACCCAATGCAGACAAAAATAAATAAATATTTTTTTAAAAAATTAAAAATAAAAAAAAGAAGTGAGGGATGAAGGGATTTGGTAATGACTCAGGTTTCTGGCTTGAGCAGCTGGATGCACAAAGGCACTGAGATGGGAAAGACTGAAGAGAAACAGATTCATGGATGGATAAGCAAGTGCTTCATTTTGGATAGAGTTTGAGATGTCTGACATATCCATATGCAGATGCTAACCAAGTTTCAACTCTGGAGCTCAGAGGCACTATTCACAGAGAAAATCTGTACCAGAGCTGTTTTGCTGTTAGCTAATTCCATTTTCAGTGAGAGACCAATTTTATCATTGAACCTTCTAGAGCAGCAGTCCCCAACCTTTTTGGCACCAGGGACCAGTTTCGTGGAAGACAATTTTTCCACAGACTGCGGGTGGGGGAGATGGTTTCGGGATAATTCAAGCTCATTACATTTATTGTGCACTTTATTTCTATTATTATTACATTGTAATATATAATGAAATAATTATACAACTCACCATAATGCAGAATCAGTGGGAGCCCTGAGCTTGTTTTCCTGCAACTAGATGGTCCCATCTCGGGGTGATGGGAGACAGTGACACCCGAAGTGTGTTGCTTATGTCTAGTCTACTCCGTAAGATGCAGCTTAATTGTCATTGGCCACTCACTGATAGGGTTTTGATATGAGTCTGCAAGCAACTGATTTATTAGTCTCTGTGCAGTCAAACCTATCTGCTAATGGTAATCTGTATTTGTAGCCGTTCCCCAGGGCTAGCATCACAGCCTCAGTTCCACCTCAGATCATCAGGCATTAGATTCTCATAAGGAGCGAGCAACCTAGATCCCTCGCATGCGCAGTTCACAGTAGGGTTCGTGCTCCTATGAGAATCTAATGCCGCTGCTGATCTGACAGGAGGCGGGACTCAGGTGGCAATGGGAGCGATGGGGAGCGGCTGTAGATACAGATGAAGCTTCGCTTGCTCACCCATCGCTCACCTCCTGCTGTGTGGCCCGGTTCCTAACAGGCCACGGACTGCTACTGGTCTGTGGCCCGGGGGTTCTAGAGCTAGTCACCATGAAATTGCAGCTTAAATCCTAGCATAAACTTGGCAGTATGGAGACTCTTTTTAAAGACTCTGTTATAAAAACACTTACAAAGCAACCTTTAGCAAATGAAATAGATCACTGAGCTCAAGAACCTAGGGGCCCCCAACCTAAGCTTGATTATGCACCTACCATGTGCTAGGCTACATGCTTTACAGGCACTATCATATTCTGCAAGATGGCTCTATTACTCTGCCTAGTTTACATATGAAGAAACCAAGGGTTAGAAAGATTAAGACGTTTTCTCAGTGATATTTGGCATCACAGCCTAGTGAGTGCTGAAGCCAGGACTAGAAGCCAAGTGTGTCTGACCCCTTCAATTTTCCACTGTTTTCTTGGGGTTATTTTGCATAACATGACAACCTAAAACGTCAACAGCAGCATTTTCTTTTCCTAGAATATGAAATAGTATATTACTCCCCTCCCCAGACCCAAGTCTCCTTTTTCCCCACTGGATTTCCTCCCCCACCTTTTTCCTTTTCCCTCTCACCCTCTCTCCCTTTCTTTCTCTTGGAAAAAAAAAAAAAAGTAGTTCCTATCTGAGTGATGGATGAGGAAAGATGGATAAGAATCAAATATTCTAATGATGCTGGTAAAATCTGGCTTTCTTAAGGTACTGTTAAATATGCTCCTAACTGTGAGCTACAGAGAGAAAACAGTTGCCCTGGCACTGGAATAAAAACAATTTGCCTTCACTATAAAACCATTATGATTTGATGGATGGGGAATGAACTACTCCTACAACAGCTGCTGTACTCATTAATTATTCAAGTAGCCTGTGAGGAAAAACATTCTGCTCAGGTATTTAGCCTGTTACTTTTGCAAAACAACTTACCACACCCTTTGCATGCCTTTTGCGGTCTCATTTTATTGTGTGTAAGTCAGCCTCAGAATTAATACAAAGTAGGTATGCAAGTTAGAGACTACCAAATTGATTTCAAGGTTGGTCTTGAAATTGTTTTTTAAAGTATTTTGGTGTATACACCCCCTCTAGACCTTCCAGAATACAAATGTTCAATTCAGCAAATTATACCTCTCCTAGAGGCAACTGTTGACACCATACTCTATCCCCAAAGACCTATGAATTATTTTTTAAGTGAAAGGAAAAAAGAAAGAACATAATGGACCATGTTAACATTTCTTGGGTTTAAGAAGTAATTTGAGTTATTTTGAATATTTCTGTTGGATGGTATGGCAGACACTGTTCATGAACTATACAACACGTGAGATAGTCAGACCATCCTTGCTCCTAGTTCATGAAGTGAGGCTTATCATTTTCAATAGACATTTGAACTGTTTTCTCTTTTTCAATATTACAAACTGCACTGCTATGAACATTCCTAGACTTCCTTCACATGTCTCTCATGTCTCTCAAATGTGCACTAGGAGTGGGACTGATGAATCATGGGGTATTTTTATTACTTTTCTTTAATTTCAAAATGGTTATACCAATTTACATCCCCACTCACAGTCTAAGTATTCCTCTTGCTTCATATTCTCACCAACACTACTTATTGTTAGAGTTTTTTATTTTTGCCAGTCTCATGGGTGGGGTGACATGGTACTACATTATGATTTAATTTGCATTTCCTTAACTACTGAGGTAGAACATTTTTTAATAGGTTAATTTGCTATTCAGCTTTCTGTTTCTGTGAAATGCCTGTTCAAGTTTTTGCTCATTTCTCTATGAATTTTTTTTCTAACTGATATGTAGAAGTTACATATATATCCTGGATACTGACTTTTTGTCAGTTTTACCAGTGCAAATGTCTTCTCCCAATTTGTACCTTGTATTTTCACTCTTTGTGCTGTCTTTGGTAAATAGAAATTCTTAATTTTAATATAGCTGAGGTTATGAATCTTTTCCTTTATAATTTATGCTTTCTGTGTCTTATTTAAGAAATCCTTCCCTACTCCACGTCATCCACATCATTAAGACATTTTTCAACACTGTTTCTAACAATTTCATAATTTTGCTTTTATTGCTTAAATCTGAATGCATCTAGAACCTATTTTTTGCCACATGCATAATCTGTTTTCCCAGCATCATTTTTTTAAAGACTCATTCTTTCCCCCACTTATCTGCTTTAAGTTTTCATATATACATGGGTTGGCTTCTTATCTCTCTATTCTGTCCCATTAGTCTATTTGTCTGTCTTTGAACTAATAGCTTTATAAATCTTGATATCTAGTATTTTGGTAAAGCAGGTCCCCCAGTCTTATACTTCTTCAGGAATGACTCATGTATTCTTAGCCCTTTGCATTTCCACATGAATTTTAGAATTGACTCATTAGGTTTAAGTACACAGTTGGGACTTTGATTGGAATTGCACTGAATCTGCAGATCACTTGGGATAAGTGAAATCTTTACAATAACATGTCTTCTAATCCATGAATATGGTTTATTTCTCTATTTAGGTCTTTTTTAGTGTCTTTTGATAATGGTTTATAATTTCTGCCATAAAGTATTTGGACTCTTCTTGTTAGATTTCCCCCAGAACTTAACATTTCTTAATGTTATTGTAAATTTTATTAAATTATACTATTTGTTGCTATTGTATAGAAATGTAATGACTTTTAGCATATTTAAATTGTGCCTAATAGGCTTGCTAAACTTTCGTATTAATTCTAATAATTTATCTATTGACTAATTTTCCAATCTTTACACATTTATTCTTTTTTCTTGCTATATCACACTGGCTAGAACCTTCAGTATAATACTGAAAGAAAGCAGATGATAGACGCTCCTCTTGTTCCTGATCTTAAAGGTAATACTTCTAACATTTCAACATTGAGTTATGCCTATATTTAAAGCTGAAGAAATCGTGCTGCTCAGAAGTAAAGCAGTTGCTCAAGATCATAAAGCCTTTAAGTGATAAATCCAGGATTTAACATTAATCCAAGACCCATGTTCCTTTTATCAATTTGTGTCAGTATGGCCAAAAATTTAACCAATGGGACTTAAAATAGGCAGAGGCAAGGGGATACACTTGTATTTAACACAATCTAACCCAAAGTAAAAATAAAAAATAAAAGTCTTTGAGCTTCGCTAAAACTTCAGAAAATACTGGCAGTCATTCTGGGGTGCAAACGTGGACATAATCCTTCCTAAAAAATGCCTGATAGTTCCTTGCTTCTCACAAGGATAAAGTCCAAATTCTCAGCAGGATACCCTTCCAAATTCATCTCTAGCCACCCTATCCCCAAATACCTTCAACCTTGCACTATTCATCATTCCCTAAACCTGTCATATATTTTCATCTGCTGTGACTTGCCTTGTTGTTTTAACCTGCCTGTTGTACAATTAAGAATCCTAACGACTCATTCATTCATTCAACCAACAAATAGTTACCAAGACCCTAGAATGTGGCAAAAGTTGTGGTAAGCACTGAGGATATAATGGTGCAAAAAACCATATAGTCAATGCATTTGTCAAGGCTTCAGAAAAAAGGAAGTTGTGGGAGAAGAATAGAAGACAGAATAGCAGTGTTCTAATTGTCTTACTATTTGCTTTAACTGAGTCTTTGATTTGCGAGCTGGGCTAACCATTCTTAAGTCCCCTATCTTTCGTACTTATCCTTTTACTTCTTGTATTAATCAGAATTCTCCAGAGAAACAGAACCAATAGGAGGATGAATGTGTGTGCCTGTGTGTGTATATATATACACAAACATATGTGTGTACGTATGTGTGTGTATGTATGTACATACACAGAGAGAGAGAGAGAGAGATTTATTTTAAGGAACTGGCTCACATGATTGCAGAGGCTTGGCAAGTCTAAAATATGATGGGTAGGCCAGCTTGCTAAAGACTTAGGGAAGAGCTGCAGTTTGAGTCCAAAGGCAGTCTGCTGGCAGAATTCCTTCTTACTCTGGGGAGGGTGGAGGAGAGGGGTCAGTCTTTTTTTCTGTTAAAACTTTCAATTGATTGGAGGAGACCTGCCCACCCAAATAATGAAAGGCAATCTACTTTACTCAAAAGTCTAACAATTTATACGTTAATCTCATCCAAAAAATACCCTCACAAAACCATCCAGAATAATGTTTGACCAAATATCTGGGCACCATGGCCCAGCCAAGTTAACATACAAAATTAACCATCACACTTCTTACCCTTTCCTCTCTTTCCTATATCCTTGAACTAATTTTTTTTAAGGAGAACTTGAGTAGGAGAAGGGAGAAAGGGATAGAAGGAAAATGTCAAGGATAGCCATCTGATTTTTTCTTTTTTTCTTCACGCTTAAGCTGTGAGGAATGTGTGGTTGAGGAAGAGCTCAACTGTTCAGGCTGTTTAACCTGAAACCCCAACAGCACTGTCTTCATCCTTGTCTCCCTCAGAAGCTCCCAGTGCATGCATAGATCACTCTGCCAACCTTGCTGCAGCTGAGGAAAAGAGTCTTATAAAGTACAGTACTAATTTTCTTTCTTAGGAGAAAATGAATATAAAGCTGTTTGAGGTTTGGGGTTTTTCTTCACTTATTTCAAACCCAGAAGGGTCCGCATAGACTTCCCACTCTGAAAGAAATTTAGTTTTCAATGTTGAATAATGAAATAACAGAAAATAATTATTTAACGTCCTATAAAATAAGAATATGGAAAAGAAAAACACACTGACTACAAAATGAGGTTCTTTTGAGGGTATTAGAAGCCCATGTTTGTTTTCCTAAATTTCTCTTCCACAGAGATTGAAAAAGAAGTGTCAAATAACAAAATGTATCCTGCTTGTAAAATCATGTGAAATAGTTTCTTCAGGATGGGCATAAGCTCTGCAAATCTACAGAGAAATATCAATATATAAAACATTTTAAGGGTGCAAATATACAAATCTTACTTCACCTTGGATTGGCTAACTAGGCCATCAACAGAGGAGTAAACACTCCCATCTAGTGGTTCATTTAGGGAAAAGACATTTGTACCCTTCAAAATGTTTCAACTAGTTAGGCAATCCAGTCCTTAAAAATAGATCATTTTGCCCTGAGAGAAAACAGGCTAAGAAAAATTAAACAAACACTTAGATATACAGTATGGCACAGTAGACAGATCACTGAACTAAAAGTCTGATACCTGAGTTCTAGCTCTGAGTTCTACTTTTCATAGCTGCATGATTTTGAACAAGTTTTACCTCTCCAAACTTGTTCCTCATTTGTAAAATAAAGTGGCTATACTAGATTAGTGTTTCTCAAGTGGCAAGTTATAACACAGGCTCCGGACGCGCAGGCCCAGCGGCCATGGCTCACGGGCCCAGCCGCTCCGTGGCATGTGGGATCTTCCCAGACGGGGGCACGAACGCACGTCCCCTGCATCGGTAGGCGGACTCTCAACCACTGCGCCACCAGAGAAGCCCTGACCTGAATTTCTTTTAATTTAAATATAACCAAAAAACAAAAGTGCACCACAGGCTGTAGGAGTATTGTTTGAGGAAGTAAATAAATGTACACATACGTGTTCTATGAGTGTTCATATATGTGTTTCCTGGAAGACAATATAAAATGTACCTGTTAATGTTGGTCACAGCCAGAAAAGCTGGAAAGACTCTAAGATTTCAATCAACTCCAAATTCATGTTCCTATGAATTGTGGTCATCAGTCTTCCCTCAGAATCCTAATACACGGTTTGAGCCTGCTTACTTTATAGTTAGATTTCTGATAGACCTGTCTACTGACCAGTGATTTCTCTCTTACATTAACTCAAAAATACTCCAATCAGAATAGATATGAACATTTTCCTGGTTTTGTTTATGTGTTTTGTTTTATTTTCCTTCTCTAGAGACCACTACCAATTCTTCTAATGCAATGTTTCTCAAAATAATGGTCCAGGGACCAACAGTCTTGGATTCACCTGGGGTGTTGTTCGAAATATAAATTTTTGCTTCTCCTGTCCCACTGCTAGACCCACTGAATCAGAATCTCCAGGTATAGGGTCCAGCAATCTGCACTGTCATCAAGTACCCTAGGTGATTCTCACGTGTCCTAAAATTTGAGAAATACTAATTTAATTTAATTTTCAATGACATTTTCAAGGATAGAGCTCTTAGCAAGTAATTTTGTTGATCCCTGTCCGTCTAACATCCTCTGTACTATCTCTGTCCTTTCTTCCATTTATTCCTCCCAAAAGGAGATGATTCTTGCTCATTCCCATCTCAGGAGGACAGATCTCTAATATCTAGAGAATTGGGCCAATGGAAACATCAGTAACTTTCATGTATAAATCTGTAATATACTACCTGAGACCAAATGTGATTTTTAATATATTAAGCTATACTGAACAAATATTAGCCAGCAATTGTTCATTTGCACACAATCATACTCGGTACTTTTAAACAGAGCCCAAATCCTTTCTCTCCCAAATTTCAAAATAAATACTTCTGAGAATTTGTGGTTATATATATCCTTACTACTCAAAGTGTGGTCCCTATACCACAACACCAGCATTTCCTGGGAGATTGTTAGAAGTAGACTCTCAAACTCTACCCCATAATTGGAATCATCTGCATTTTAATATAATTCCCCAGGTGAACTGTATGTACAATAAAGTTTAAGAAGCACTGGTCTAAATCAAAACCACAGTGAGGTAGTACCTCATACCAGGCAGAATGGCTATCATCAAAAAGTCTACAAATAATAAATGCTGAAGAGGGTGTGGAGAAAAGGGAACCCTCCTACACTGTTTGTGGTAATGTAAGTTGGTACAGCCACTATGGAGAACAGTATGGAGGTTCCTTAAAAGACTAAAAATAGAACTACCATATGATCCAGCATTCCCACTCCCAGGCATATATCTAGAAAAGATGAAAACTCTAATTCGAAAAGATACATGCACCCCAATACTCATAGCATCACTACTTACAATAGCCAAGACATGGAAACAACCCAAGCACCCATTAACAGATGATTGTTTTAAGAAGATGTGGTATATATTTCCAATAGATGATTACTCAGCCATAAAAAAGAATGAAATATTGCCATTTGCAGCCACATGGATGGACCTAGAGGATATCATAGTACATGAAGTAGGTCAGACAAAGACAAACATATATATCACTTATATGTGGAACCTAAAAATAATACAAATGAATCTATATACAAAACAGAAACAGACTCACAGGCATAGAAAATAAGCTTATGGTTACCAAAAGGGAAAGAGACTGAGGGGAGGGATAAATTAGGAGTATAGGATTAACAGATACAAGCTACTATACATAAAATAGATAAGCAGCATGGATTTACTATATAACACAGGGAACTATATTCAATATCGTATAATACCCTATAATGGAAAATAATCTGAAATATATATCTATATAACTGAATTACTTTGCTGTATACACCAAAATAACACAATACTGTAAATCAACTATACATCAATTAAAAAAAAAAGCACTGCTCTATAAATAGTGGATGCGAACCAGTCAATTAGTAAATGCACAAGTGACTGCAGCCAGGATTTTTGATGAAGCTCACAGAAAAAAAAAAAAAAAAGTAATGTGATGGCTTATAGGCATTGTTATGGACCGAATGTTTGTGTCCCCTCCAAATTCATATGTTGAAGCCCTAACCTCCAAAGTGATGATATTTGGGAGGTAATTAGGTTTAGATGAGGTCATGAGGGTGGGGCCATATGATAGGATTGGCATCCTTATTAAGAAGAGACACCAGAGATTTTTCTCTCCGTGGAAGAGAGCCCTGAAAGCCAGGAAGAGAGCTCTCACCAAGAATCAAATCTGCTGGCACCCTGATCTTGGACTTTCCAGCCTCCAGAACTGTGAGAAATAAGTATCTATTGTTTAAGTCACCTGGTCTATGGTATTTTGTTATAGCAGCCCAAGCTAAGACAATGCTCTAAACAGTCTTTTTTTTTTTTTTTTTTTTTTTTTGCGGTATGCAGACCTCTCACTGTTGTGGCCTCTCCCATTGCGGAGCACAGGCTCCGGACGCGCAGGCTCAACGGCCATGGCTCACGGGCCCAGCCGCTACGTGGCATGTGGGATCTTCCCGGACCGGGGCACGAACCCATGTCCCCTGCATCGGCAGGCGGACTCTCAACCACTGTGCCACCAGGGAAGCCCTAAACAGTCATTTTTTAACTTGGAATCTGTTCTCTTTATTTTCAAAAAGTGGGCCCCTAATACTCCTCCTGCCTGTGTAGAAAATCTCAGAGGAACACACAGAAGAGAGGGTGAGAGAGATAGAGGTTGAGAGACAATTTTTTAGAGAGGACTATAAATCTCCATATAGTTATCGAAGGCTCTGTATTAAATGAAGTAGTTGTTCAGGTGGGAAGACTGAGAAATAGCTGGTATCAGTACCCTGATACAAGGAAATGAGCAAATCACCTCCAGGAGAGTCAGACACAGAAAAAGATCAAGGCCAACCTAAATCAGTAAGATGCTACAACAAGATTATAGTAGCATTTCTCTAAATGACAGTTGCAATAGAGATTCCATTACCTAGAGTCACCAAAGCAGATACTGTTGTCTGGATGTTCACATGTTACATAAACCCCATAGTTACTATCACAATATTTTAGAAAAGCTGAGTCTGTTTGGGAGAACTACCTAGACAGAAGGGACACAATTTTGAGGCTTAAGGCCCAGGGGCTTGATAATTTTGGTCCTAATGGAAAGTGATAATAAAACCACAATTGTAATATCCTTGGCCACTTATTTCTCAAGGTCACTTCTTTCTTAAGAAATGAGGATGAGGGGCTTCCCTGGTGGCACAGTGGTTGAGAGTCCACCTGCCGATGCAGGGGACACGGGTTCGTGCCCCGGTCCGAGAGGATCCCACATGCCGCGGAGTAGCTGGGCCCGTGAGCCATGGCCGGTGACCCTGTGCATCTGGAGCCTGTGCTCTGCAATAGGAAAGGCCACAACAGTGAGAGGCCCGCGTACCGCAAAAAAAAAAAAGAAAAAAAAAGAAATGAGGATGAAATAAGCTATACAGGAATAAAACATCAATAAATGCCCAATCAGACCATATATTCCATCTGGCTCTTGGAAACAGGGCATCCCCTTCCTATTATTAAGTAGTATCTCTCCTATGCGGATACTTCCTGCTCTGCTCTGCTCCATCTCCCAGGTCTGAATCCACTTTTGGCTTTATCTCTGGCCTAATTTTGTTTCCCTAGTTTGAATTAATCTCCAGCTCTTCACCAGTAGTGTGACTCTGACCTGAGACATTCATGTATATCAGCTAATCAATTACATCTTCTCAAAGAAGGCTCTTCCAGATCCTTCTGAGATGCTCCAATCTGGACTAGTTACCTTCAATGCCTTGGTGCATAACTCTCATTCTGGGATCGTCCCTCATCATCAATCCTGGGAATTCCTTGACTTCATCTGTATCACCTGTTTCAAGTACCCTATGTTTTCCTCTTCCTTATTTTGGTGGAGCATATCCTCCAGTAACTTCCTGGGGAAGGGTGCATGATAGATAAAATATGACACCTTGCATGTATTAAAATGTCTTTATTCTGCCTTCACAGATGATTGATAATTTGGATGGGTGTAGAATTCTAGGTTAAATCTTGAAGGCACTGCTCCACTGCCTTCTAGATTCCAGTATTGTGAAAAATCTGAAGCCACTCTGATTCCTAGCCTCTTGTATTTCACACCTCCCTCTCTCCTTCTTTCTCTCTCCCCAGTCTTCTCTCTGAGTTCTGAAATTTCACAATGAAGTACCTTATGAAATTAGATTGAAACCGATGCCTTTAGTTCTGGGGAATTTTCTTGACTTATTGACACATTTCTCCCCTCCATTTTCTCAGTTCTCTTTTTTGGAATCTAACATTCAGCTGTTAAATCTGCTAGAATGACACTCTAATGTTCTTTTCTTTTCTCTCTTATTTTTCATTTCCCTTATTTTTCACTCTACATTCAAAGATGTTTTCAATTTCATTGCCTAACCTTTCTATTGAGTTTATCATTTTGGTGATCATATTTTTAGTTTTCAAGAGTTCTTTTTTATTCCTTAAATATTCCTTTTAAAGTGCTCTCTTATTTTAAGATTACAATATCTTCTCTTATCTCTATGAAAATTTAATGATAATTTTAAAACTATTTTTCTTCTTCCTATATTGTCTCTATTTCTTCCAAGTTATTACTTATGTTTGCATGCTTTGGTAGATTCCTTTTGTGTATGCAGCTTTCCTCAAATTTCTGATATTCTTTGGTTGTCTTCTCACAGTTAAGAGAGCAAAACTAAAAAGCTAATTGGGGCTTCCCTTGTGGCGCAGTGGTTAAGAATCTGCCTGCCAGTGCAGGGGACATGGGTTTGAGCCCAGGTCCGGGAAGATCCCACATGCTGCGGAGCAACTAAGCCCATGCGCCACAACTACTGAGCCCACGTGCTACAACTACTGAAGCCCACGCACCTAGAGCACATGCTCTGCAACAAGAGAAGCCACTGCAATGAGAAGCTCGCACACTGCAATGAAGAGTAGCCCCCACTCACTGCAACTAGAGAAAGCCCACGCACAGCAACGAAGACCCAACACAGACAAAGATAAATATTTTTTTTAAAGCGCTAATTGGAAGCTCTGAGTACCTGGGTGGCATTTGCCCAGTGAGCTTCATCATTAGATATTTTGGAGGGAACCTCCAATGCCAATATGTGATATAATGTGCCAAAAGTTGTTTGATAGCTAACCTGTCGACCATTCTTCCCTCCACTGTTGCTAACAGAACACTATTTTTCTTTTCTTTAGGGTGGTAAATTTGATCAATTCAAGGCATGAAACATAGTCCCGTGGGAGCAGCTGGACAGTCTATAACATAGCTTCCAAAGGCACAGCAATACTTAGCCATGTGTTAGGCAAGCATCAATACCAAAGGAGTGCATCCAGGGGTAGAGAACAGAGCAGAAGTGGCAGGTATGCTCAAAGCCACATAGGTAGCTATATCATGATTCCAGGCTACATCTATCCATTTACAACAAGACTACAGAAAGTGACAGGGGAGAAGGGGGATTCAAAGGAAGTAGGATGCACCAAAAGGTATCAGGTACCAAGCACACTGGGGAGGGAAACTGAGGTAAAAGCTCACCCTACAAATAAAGCCAAAATTAGGGGATGGAAGGGAAAACTACAACTCAGGGATTATCTAGACAGGCAGGGCTCTTGTTGGAAAGCAAGCACTAGGTCGCTGATATTGATTAGACTGCCATCAACTTCAGGACTGGCTCAGGAACTGGTGAGGGCCTGAGTCTAATACATAGGATCCATCATCTGTAGAGCTGGAAAAGATACTGAGTAACAAAAATAAGGCAGTGATAGACAACATAGATGAAAGTAAAATCTAGAGCATCCTAAAGAGGGTAAATAATTCACTAAGGACAACATGGTTAAAGCAAAAGGGAAAGGCTCAGGGCTGGTAATCAGTTATGTGTACCATTATGACCAAACCTACTGTAAAATATGAAAATACTTCCATGCTAGTTTGCAAACAGCAGCTGCAATGAGCCTTCAAAGTGTCCCCCTCCCCTCACCCCTCTCCCTCCCTGATGTCTCCAGTGTCCAGTTCATCTCATGACCCAGCATATAAACAGCCCAGCAGAAGGCCTTCTGGACCCTATTCCAACCACTCGCCATTCTGATTATCAGTGCTCATGCATCATCAGTTATTAAATATTTTGCTATGTTCCTGAGAGGCTTAACCTGAATTGTGAAAATAATAAATATGCACCTGTCTGATGTATTCAACTCCACACAAGTTCATAAATGTTTCTGTATGAGCAACCAACTGTTTAGTACCTTTTGCATGTGAGTGCAAAGATACTCTAAGAAGTCATGGAAAGAAGTTTCATCAATAGAGGCACCTTCCTCACAGTGATATGGGGCAACTTCAAGGTTATCTGGTCTAAAGAGCTATCTTTTATAATCCTTCTGAGTCTATGAGACATCTGTAGTGTTTACCAACCTAACAAGGCCCAGTAAAACACCTTCAACTTTAAGATACAAATTTAACTCTGGACTTCTGTTAAAACTCCATGTTCTCCAATGATTTCACCAAAATGAGAATAGAAGGAATTACATACTTTTAAGGCATAATCCATAAGGACAAAGAGATGAGAAGAAGAGATAACCACCACAAAAATGAAGAAAGCAGAGGGAAGAGTAGTAACTTACTTGGAAGACCTGAGAAGTTTGAATCCTAAGCTGGTAGTGGAGAAAGTCAAGAATCAAAGCAAATTACATTGCATGACCACCAAAAGGCTCAGAAATTGGCAGGACAAGGTGTCTCTGGAAGTAGAAAAAGGAGGGTGGTCGTATGAAAATGGGACTAAAAACATGAAGACAGGTTGAAAATCCAGTTAAGGAGTTAGAAAACCCTACAACTCGTCTCCTAACTGTGGTCAAGCAACTATGGCAAAGATCATCAAAAAATACTGAAAGTTTACTGTCTAGAAAGGGTAAAACAGAGGATCTATGGATTGAAGGCACAAATGAGAGCAAGGATTTTGTACTAAAACAGGGAGATAATTTTGCAAAACAACAAAGCCACAGACTGACAATGAAGACCTTTTTTATTTTTAAGTTCAACTAGTAATCAAAGTAATATAAATTAAAACAGCAAGATGTAATTTTTTCCCTATTAAATTGGCAAAGACTAATGACATAACCTAGTGTTAATGAGAATGCAGAAAAATAAACTCTTTCACATTCTGCTAGTGGAGGGTAAATTATTATAAATTTTTCTGATAGTTATATATACTAGGTCACTTATTTGTTATTCTGCCTCAGTTATTCTACTATTGATTCCTTCAAGTATATTTTTCATTTCAGATATTGCATTGCTCATCTCTTGTTTGTTCTCTAGTTCTTCTAGGTCTTTGTTAAACATTTCTTGCATCCTCTTGATCTTTGCTTCCATTCTTTTTCCAAGATCCTGGATTGTCTTCACTATCATTATTCTGAATTATTTTTCCAGAAGGTTGCCTATCTCTACTTCACTTAGTTGTTCTTCTGGGGTTTTTAACTTGTTCCTTCATCTGGTACATATTCCTCTGCCATTTCATTTTGTCTATCTTCCTGTGATTGCGGTTTCCATTTTGCAGGCTACAGGATTGTAATTCTTGCTTCTGCTCTCCACCCTCTGATGGATGAAGCTATCTAAGAGGCTTGTGCAGGCTTCCTGATAGGAGGGACTGGTGGTGGGTGGAGCTAGGGTTTTGTCCCTCTTGTGGGCGGGGATGTGCTTAGTAAGACTTTAATCCGCTTGTCTGCTGATTGGTGAAGCTGTGTTCCCTCCCTGTTGGTTGTTTGGCCTGAGGCTTACCAGCACTGGAGTCTACAGGCCATTGGATGGCGATAATAGTGGCCTCTAGGAGGACTCACGCCAGTGAGTACTTCCCAGAACTGCCGCTGTCAGCGTCTTTGTCCCCACAGTGAGCCACAGCCACCCCCTGCCTCTGCAGGAGACCCTCCAATACCAGCAGGTACATCTGGCCCAGTTTCTTATTGGGTCACTGCTTTTCTCCCCTGGGTCCTGGTGCTCACAGGTCCTTGTGCATGCCCTCCAAAGGTGGAGTTTCTGTTTTCCCCAGTCCTGTGTAATTCCTGCAATCAAACCCTGCTTGCCTTCAAAGCCAGATTCTCTGGGGGCTCCTCCTTCTGTTGCCAGACTCCCAGGCTGAGAAGCCTAATGTGGGGCTCAGAACTTTCACTGCAGTGGGAAAACTTCTGTGGTATATTTGAAAAAGAATAGAAACATGTATATGTATAACTGAATCACTTTGCTGTACACCTGAAACTAACACAACATTGTTAATCAACTATACTCCAATATAAAATAAAAAGTTTTTTAAAAAAGGAAAATATCAATAGTAACACTGGATCCTGGGGTGGGGGGGAGCAGGTAGAGTAGGGTAAGGACAGGAGAATTCTCATTGCATATTTTTTTGTACCTTTTGAATTCTGTATCGTGTGAGTGCTTTACATATTCTCCCATCACCACACATAAAAAAATTTTTTAAACAAAAATGTTTTTAAAAGTATTTTAAATCGTTAAAGAATGTATATTTAATGACATGGAAAATGTTCATGATAAACTGTTAAGATAAAATAATAGGTTATAAAACAGAAATGTATATATAATTCAAAACTAGTAACCATGTATGCATAGGGGGAAAAAAGCCTGACAAGGTATAATCAAAAGATTTTCTTTTGCAGCTAGAAAGAAATGTTCACTTTAAATGGATATTATACATAGCTATAAAAAAGACATAACAAAATAAACACATAACAACATAAATAAATCTCAGACATAATTTTAAATAAAAGAAGCCACACAAAAAAAGTGTTTATTATATTCCATTTACAGGCTGTTCAAGAAGAGGCAAAATTTATGTTAATAGAGGCCAGATTGGTGACTACCTATGTGGGAAGAATGGCTATGATTGGAAAGGGACATGAGATAGTCTTCTAGAATGTCAGAAATATTCCATGTCTTGATCTAGGGGGTGGTTACATATGTGTATACATATGTACAATTACCTTGAGTTATACACTCAAGATTTGGCCACTTTATGTATGTTATATCTCAATTTTAAAAATTAAGTCTAGAAGGATATATTTCCAGACAAATACACACAAAGATACTATGAGAGTTATATATGCCATATCTCAAGAGAAAAATAATGAGGATGTTCCAGAGAACATGCAGTGGTAGAGTAAAGAGGATGGACTTTGGAGTCAGATAGACCTAGGTTTGAATTCCAGCTCTGCCACTTAGCAGCTCTGTGAATTTGGGCAAGTTATTCAACTTCCCTCTGTCTCAGATTCCTCACCTGTAAAAATGGGAACAATAAGAGTACTGACCTCAGAGGATTATTTGAAGAATCAAATGAGATAATGTAGGTGAAGTGCTTAAAAGAGTAAGTGGGTAATAGTAGGTATTCAGTAAAAATTTCTTCTGCTGCTAAAGGTAAATGTAGAAATTCTTTTTTTTGATCCAACACAGGAGCATGCCCATGCATGAGCCCGCACTCGCACACACACATGCATGCATGTACACACACGCACAGACACATACACACACACAGATCCTCTACAAATGCTTCTATTCTATTGGACAAAATTACCAAGAAACAAGGCAAAAAGAAGAGAGACTAACAGCCAGGATTATACCATTTCCAGGAAAAATATAAAGTATTAGACAAAAATATTTTAAATTATGCATATTTCAATTTGCATAAAACGTTTTGTGCATTTTCCAATGAAATTTTCAAAAATCCCAACAGCAAAAGAACATGTTTCAATATTCATCATCAGTATTCAAAATTATCACTTGGGGATGAATAACAAGGTCCTACTGTATAGCACAGAAGACTATATTCAGTATCCTATAATAAACTATAATGGAAAAGAATATTTTAAAAAGAATATATATATATATATATATACACACACAACTGTATCACTTTGCTGTACAGCAGAAATTAACACAACATTGTAAATCAACTATACTTCAATTAAAAAAAATTTTTTTAAATCATCACCTAAAAAGACGTCCCTGGTGGTCCAGTGGTAAAGAATCCACCTTCCAACGCAGGGGACGTGGGTTCGATCCCTGGTCGGGGAACTAGGTTCCCACATGCCGCGGGGCAGCTAAGCCCGTGTGCCACAACTACTGAGCTCATGCGCCTCAACTAGAGAGCCCATGTGCCGTAAACTACAGAGCCCACACGCTCTAGAACCCACGTGCCACAACTACAGAGCCCACGTGCCCTGGAGCCTGCTCGCCACAACTAGAGAAGAGAAAACCCACACACCACAGCTAGAGAGAAGCCCACATGCCAGAATGAAAGATCCCGCGTGCCGCAACAAAGATCCTGCGTGCCACAACTAAGACCTGACGCAGCCAAATAAATAAATAAATAAATAAATAATCACTTAGAATTTCAAATAGAAAACTGAAAAATGCATCAGAAAAGAGACATACAAGTTTGTAAATGCAATTGTCTTCCCTTATTGGAGCGGTTAAGATCAATCATTAACTATGCAGTGAAAAAAAATAAATCTTCATTTGTAATACTAATAAATGCTGAAACACACCCTGGGATTCTTTTGCCTGGGCCAAACGGAAGAAAACCATAATAACTCTTTTTCATAGATTATTAATCAGAATTGCACTCCTGGCCTGGGAACCAGAAATCTATCTGTGGATCAGTGGTTAAAAGAGCCAGCATTCTGAAGAGAATTTTCAAATTGTAAGTGCATGTAGCACAAGTTTAATAACTGAATTATGCAAACAAATTGATAATAAAATCCTTTGAAGGAGTCTCCTGTAAAGAATTTTCATTGGCAGACAATGAAAATTTTAAAGCAATGTACAATATTTTAGGGATAATTCAAACCCTAAGAAATAAGAAGACAAAGATCTTCCCATGTTCAAAGTTTAAAACCCAGGTTATTTGTGATTTTTGTTTTGTCACTAAACACCAATAGTTTAATTTTCTGAGGGAGAGAGAGACAAGAAGACACATTAATAGAGATGCACAAATCTCATGTTAGTCAATAATATCAATAATAGTCAAGGACTTTCCTGGTGGCACAGTGGTTAAGAATCCGCCTGCCAATGCAGGGGACATGGGTTCGACCACTGGTCTGAGAAGATCCCACATGCCTCAGAGCAACTAAGCCCATGCGCCACAACTGCTGAGCCTGCACCCTAGAGGCCACAAGCCACAACTACTGAGCCCACATGCTGCAACTACTAAAGCCTGCGCACCTAGAGCCAGTGCTCCATAGCAAGAGAAGCCACCGCAATGAGAGGCCCACGCACCACGACGAAGAGTAGCCCCTGCTCACCACAACTAGAGAAATCCCACACACAGCAATGAAGACCCAATGCAACCAAAAATAAATAAATAAAGTTATTAAAAAAAAAATCAGAACCTACATCCTACTTCCTCTGTGCCAGACACTGCTCTAAGTGCTTTTCATGTATCTACTAATTTAATAAGGTAGATAGTATCACTAGCCTCACTTTACAGACAAAGATACAAGGAATAGAGGGAGTAAGCAACTTTACCAAGTCACACACTAAGAAATGACAGAACCATGATCTGAATTCAGTCTTCAGACTCCAATATCAATGGTCTCACCACTCAGCCATTTAACTAAAGATATTAAAAAGTATGTAAATTCAGTGATGTCAAGTACCCTTGATATAATGTGATGAGAATGGCACTCTCCTCTGTGGTCATCCTCCCCCAAACATCAGACAACCTCAAATTGATAGACATTCTACAAAACACTTGACTAACACTACTCAAAACTGTCAATGTCATCAAAAACAAGGTAAGTCCAAAAAACTGTCACAGGCCTAGCTAGGACGGCACTAGGACTAAATGTAATGTGGTATTGTGGGTGAAATTCTGGAATAGAAAATGGACATTAACCATAAACAAGACGAAAAGACAACTCTCAGAATGGGAGAAAATATTTGCAAATGAAGCAACTGACAAAGAATTAATCTCCAAAATTTACAAGCAGCTCATGCAGCTCAATATCAAAAAACCAAACAATCCAATCCAAAAATGGGCAGAAGACCTAAATAGACATTTCTCCAAAGAAGATATACAGATTGCCAACAAACACATGAAAGAATGTTCAACATCACTAATCATTAGAGAAATGCAAATCAAAACTACAATGAGATATCATCTCACACTGGTCAGAATGGCCATCATCAAAAAATCTACAAACCATAAATGCTGGAGAGGGTGTGAAGAGAAGGGAACCCTCCTACACTTTTGGTGGGAATGTAAATTGGTACAGCCACTATGGAGGACAATATGGAGGTTCCTTAAGAAACTAAAAATAGAGCTACCGTATGACCCAGCAATTCCACTCCTGAGCATATATCTGGAGAAAACCATGATTCAAAAAGACACATGCACACCAATGTTCACTGCAGCACTGTTTACAATAGCCAGGACATGGAAGCAACCCAAATGTCCATCAACAGAGGAATGGATAAAGAAGATGTGGTAAAGGGACTTCCCTGGCAGTCCAGTGGTTAAGACTCTATGCTTCCACTGCAGGGGGCATGGGTTCGATCCCTGGTTGGGGAACTAAGATCCTGCATGCCGCACAGCACAGCAAAAATCACAAAACAAAAAGAAAAAAAAATGTGGTACATATTTACAATGGAATATTACTCAGCCATAAAAAAGAATGAAATAATGCCATTTGCAGCAACATGGGTAGACCTAGAGATTGTCATACTGAGTGAAGTAAGTCAGACAGAGAAAGACGAATATCATATGATATTGCTTATACATGGAATCTAAAAAAAAAGGGTACAAATGAACTTATCTACAAATCAGAAATAGAGTTACAGATGTAGGAAACAAACTTATGGTTACCAGGGGGTAAGGTGGGGAGGGATAAATTGGGAGATTGGGACTGACATATACACACTACTATATATAAAATAGATAACTATTAAGGACATACTGTACAGCACAGGGAACTCTACTCAGTACTCTGTAATGGCCTATATGGGAAAAAAATCTAAAAAAGAGTGGATATATGTATATGTATGACTGATTCACTTTACTGTACACCTGAAACTAACACAGCATTGTAACTCAACTATACTCCAATAAAAATTTTTGAAAAATTACAAAAACATTAAAAAATGTGTGTTACAAATAAAAACAGTCTGCATAAGCCCTTCTTTAAAAAATGTAAAACTAGTAAAAAATCAACAGGTTATTTCTTTAAAAGTATATAACCAAATATATGATTTTTACTTACCATCTCCACTCATCCCTTGAGGCACTTCTTGGTGAGATATCCAATAGATAAGCAGCTGTGCCAGAAAAACATAAAGAGGGAAAAAAATGAGAGGTTTTCTTTCCCATGCCAGAGAGCTAATTCCAGGCAAAGAGGGTGGCTTTTATCTTGTTGCCCTTGGAGAAAGTCCTCTGGAATCTAGCCAAAAGACCTGAAGGCAAATGAAAATAATCTTTATTTTTCCATCTCTCTTTCACCAACAAGGATGTGATTTGTGCCCTACCCCCAACCTAAGGACATTTCTTAACAATGGTTATTTCCATGTTTCCTGTTCATTGGAGTTACTAGTATACAAAACAGACCTTTCATACAGTCTTTCCAGGCACCAAGTGCAATATGCAGTTTTATTCAGTAATATATTGGATACTCCAGAAAACCAACTCAGACTAAACCCTGAGATGACAGCAGGAAGTCCCCTCTGTTAACTCAAGGAGAAGGCCCAAACCAGAAGGTAATGGAAGAAGGCGTTTTAAAATTATTATTATTATTTTATTCTTGGCTGCATTGGGTCTTCGTTGCTGTGCGCAGGCTTTCTCTAGTTGTGGCAAGCAGGGGCTACTCTTCACTGCGGTGTGCGGGCTTCTCATTGCGGTGGCTTCTCTTTTGCGGAGCACGGGCTCTAGGCACGCGGGCTTCAGTAGTTGTGGCACGCAGGCTCAGTAGTTGGGGTTCATGGGCTTAGCTGCTCCGCGTCATGTGGGATCTTCCTGGACCGGGGCTTGAACCCGTGTCCCCTGCATTGGCAGGAGGATTCTTAACCACTCTACCACCAGGGAAGCCCCTGGAAGAAGACTTTTGCAACCAGACGACTCCTGATAGGTGGGCAAGAGTTACCCATGAAATAAGCATTCCAGGCAGAAAGAGAAACATGTGCAAAGGCCTAGGGGCAAGCGGACACAGTGAATTTGAAGTTTTCAGAACTGCAGTAATTTAGCCCTGGAGTACAAAGTATATGATGAGAAGTGGAAGAAATGAGGCTGGAAAATAACACATCAAATATGTTTCAGGATATATTTCAGGAAAGAAGAGTCTATTGTGAACAAATATGAAGTCACATGTGCAAGAAAACATTAAGTGTATATGCAGGAATAGACTTCAGACAGGTTTCTGGCCTGGGGTGGTATACCAGGGAAACTCACCTTCAAGTCACTCAGTGTCTTAGCAAAGAACTTTCATAGATAGAATGTTTAAATATGTTGTGTTATATACATACTAAGAACTACTATACAGCAGTGAAAATGAATAAATTATAGCAATACCACCAACATGGATGAATCTTAAAAACAGTGGGCAAGTCACAGAAGAATACATAAGGTATGATTCCATTTATACAACATTCAAAAATAGTGACAGATGTTAACTAGATTTATTATAGTGATCATTTCACAATAAAGTTGACCCTTGAACAACACAGGGGTTAGGGATGCCAATCCCCTCAGAGCTCAAAATCTACATATAATGTACAGTTGGCCCAATATATCCATGGTTCCACAACTATGGATTTAACCAACTGTGGATCATGTAGTACTAAAGTACGTATTTACTGAAAAAAATCCATGTATAAATGGACCTGTGCAGTCCAAACCTCTGTTGTTCAAGGGTCAACAAATATACAAATATCAAATCATTATAGTATACCCCCTAAACTGTTATGTGTCAATTATACCTCAATAAAAATAAAGTTCAAAAACTGGCAAAACTAAATAATACATTATCTATAGACACAAAAGAGGTAAAAACTTATGAAGAAAAAAAGGAATGATCACCCCAAAATTTCGAATAGAGGTTAACTGGGTGGAAGGAAATAGAATGAGAAGGACACATATCATGCTTCAAAAACACTGGAAACACATTTTGTTAGTTGAGTGGTGAGTACATAGTTATTTACATTTATAATTTTTTAAAGTACATATATATACTTTTACATGCATATTTATATTTCAGAAGTAAGAAAGATAATAAAGAGTTTAAGTATGAGTTTAAAAAAATGAAGCAGCCCTAGGTTTATAGAGTAATAACCCAAATTTGCTACTTAATAACTGTGTGGCAAGTTATTTTCTGTGCATCTCAGTTTCTTGATCTGCAGAAATGGGAAACTGAGTCTCACAGAGATTAATAGTATTTCTAATACCTACCTCTCAAGATTATTATGAGGATTAAATGAAATAACATATGTGAAAGCACTTAGAACAATTCCAGGCACATAATAAGTAATCAATTAACATTAGGTATCTCCATTACTTTTATTATTTTTTTAACTTCTTTATTGGGGTGTAATTGCTTTACAATGGTGTGTTAGTTTCTGCTTTATAACAAAGTGAATCAGTTATACATATACATATGTTCCCATATCTCTTCCCTATTGCATCTCCCTCCCTCTCACCCTCCCTATCCCACCCCTCCAGGTGGTCACAAAGCACCGAGCTGATCTCCCTGTGCTATGAGGCTACTTCCCACTAGCTATCTATTTTACGTTTGGTCGTGTATGTATGTCCATGCCACTCTCTCACTTTGTCACAGCTTACCCTTCCTCCTCCCCATAACCTCAAGTCCATTCTCTAGTAGGTCTGTGTCTTTATTCCCGTCTTAGCCCTAGGTTCTTCATGACATTTTTTTTTCTTAGATTCCATAAATATGTGTTAGCATACGGTATTTGTCTTTCTCTTTCTGACTTACTTCACTCTGTATGACAGACTCTAGGTCCATCCACCTCACCACAAATAACTCAATTTCGTTTCTTTTTATGGCTGAGTAATATTCCATTGTATATATGTGCCACATCTTCTTTATCCATTCATCCGATGATGGATACTTAGGTTGTTTCCATCTCCTGGCTATTGTAAATAAAGCTGCAATGAACATTCTGGTACATGACTCTTTTTGAATTATGGTTTTCTCAGGGTATATGCCCAGTAGTGGGATTGCTGGGTCATATGGTAATTCTACTTTTGGTTTTTTAAGGAACCTCCATACTGTTCTCCATAGTGGCTGTACCAATTCACATTCCCACCACAGTGCAAGAGCGTTCCCTTTTCTCCACACCCTCTCCAGCATTTATTGTTTCTAGATTTTTTGATGATGGCCATTCTGACTGGTGTGAGATGATATCTCATTGTAGTTTTGATTTGCATTTCTCTAATGATGTTGGGTATTCTTTCATGTGTTTGTTGGCAATCTGTATATCTTCCTTGGAGAAATGTCTATTTAGGTCTTCTGTCCATTTTTGGATTGGGTTGTTTGTTTTTTTGTTATTGAGCTGCATGAGCTGCTTGTAAATTTTGGAGATTAATCCTTTGTCGGTTGCTTCATTTGCAAATATTTTCTCCCATTCTGAGGGCTGTCTTTTGGTCCTGTTTATGGTTTCTTTCGCTGTGCAAAAGCTTTTAAGTTTCATTAGGTCCCATTTGTTTACTTTTGTTTTTATTTCCATTTCTCTAGGAGGTGGGTCAAAAAGGATCTTGCCGTGATTTATGTCATAGAGTATTCTGCCTATGTTTTCCTCTAAGAGTTTGAGAGTTCCTGGCTTTACATTTAGGTCTTTAATCCATTTTGAGCTTATTTTTGTGTATGGTGTTAGGGAGTATTCTAATCTCATATTTTACATGTACCTGCTCAGTTTTCCCAGGACCACTTACTGAAGAGGCTGTCCTTTCTCCACTGTACATTCCTGCCTCCTTTATCAAAGATAAGGTGACCATATGTGCGTGGGTTTATCTCTGGGCTTTCTATCCTGTTCCCTTGATCTATAGTACTGTTTTTGTGCCAGTACCATACTGATTACTCTAGCTTTGTCATATAGTCTGAAGTCAGGGAGCCTGATTCCTCCAGCTCCGTTTTTTGTTCTCAAGATTGCTTTGGCTATTCGGGGTCTTTTGTGTTTCCATACAGATTGTGAAATTTTTTGTTCTAGTTCTGTGGAAAATGCCAGTGGTAGTTTGAGAGGGATTGCAAGAATCTGTAGATTGCTTTGGGTAGTAGAGTCATTTTCACAATCTTGATTCTTCCAACCCAAGAAGATGGTATATCTCTCCATCTATTTGTATCATCCTTAATTTCTTTCATCAGTGTCTTATAATTTTCTGCATCCAGGTCTTTTGTCTCCTTAGGTAGGTTTATTCCTAGATATTTTTTCTTTTTGTTGCAGTGGTAAATGGGAGTGTTTTCTTAATTTCACTTTCCAATTTTTCATCATTAGTGTATAAGAATGCCAGAGATTTCTGTGCATTAATTTTCTATCCTGCTACTTTACCAAATTCATTGATTAGCTCTAGTAGTTTTCTGGTAGCTTCTTTAGGATTCTCTATGTATACTATCATGTCATCTGCAAACAGTGACAGCTTTACTTCTTCTTTTCAAATTTGGATTCCTTTTATTTCCTTTTCTTCTCTGATTGCTGTTGCTAAAACTTCCAAAACTATGTTGAATTAAGAGTGGTGAGAGTGGGCAACCTTGTTTTGTTCCTGATCTTAGTGGAAATAGTTTCTGTTTTTCACCATTGAGGACAATGTTGGTTGTGGGTTTGTCATATATGGCCTCATTATGTTGAGGAAAGTTCCCTCTATGCCTACTTTCTGCAGGGTTTTTATCATAAATGGGTGTTGAATTTTGTCGAAAGCTTTCTCTGCATCTATTGAGATGATCATATGGTTTTTCTCCTTCAATTTGTTAATAGGGTGTATCACGTTGATTGATTTGCGTATATTGAAGAATCCTTGCATTCCTGGAATAAATCCCACTTGATCATGGTGTATGATCCTTTTCATGTGCTGTTGAATTCTGTTTTCTAGTATTTTGTAGAGGATTTTTGCATCTGTGTTCATCAGTGATATTGGCCTGTAATGTTCTTTCTTTGTGACATCTTTGTCTGGTTTTGGTATCAGGGTGATAGTGGCCTCGTAGAACGAGTTTGGGAGTGTTCTCCCTCTGCTCTATTTTGGAAGAGTTTGAGAAGGATAGGTGTTAGCTCTTCTCTAAATGTTTGATAGAATTCGCCTGTGAAGCCATCTGGTCCTGGGCTTTTGTTTGTTGGAAGATATTTAATCACAGTTTCAACTTCAGTGCTTGTGATTGGTCTGTTCATATTTTCTATTTCTTCCTGATTCAGTCTTGGCAGGTTGTGCATTTCTAAGAATTTGTCCACTTCTTGCAGGTTGTCCATTTTATCGTCATAGAGTTGCTTGTAGTAATCTCTCATGATTTTTTGTATTTCTGCAGTGTCAGTAGTTACTTCTCCTTTTTCATTTCTAATTCTATTGATTTGAGTCTTCTCCCTTTTTTTCTTGATGAGTCTGCCTAATGGTTTATCAATTTTGTTTATCTTCTCAAAGAACCAGCTTTTAGTTTTATTGATCTTTGCTATCGTTTCCTTCATTTCTTTTTCATTTATTGCTGATCAGATCTTTATGATTTCTTTCCTTCTGCTAACTTTCGGGTTTTTTTGTTCTTCTTTCTCTAATTGCTTTACGTGCAAAGTTAGGTTGTTTATTCGAGATGTTTCCTGTTTCTTAAGGTAGGATTGTATTGCTATAAACTTCCCACTTAGAACTGCTTTTGCTGCATCCCATAGGTTTGGGGTCGTCGTGTCTCCATTGTCATTTGTTTCTAGGTATATTTTTATTTCCTCTTTGATTTCTTCAGCGATCACTTCGTTATTAAGTAGTGTATTGTTTAGCCTCCATGTGTTTGTATTTTTTACAGATTTTTCCTGTTACTGATATCTAGTCTCACAGCATTGTGGTCGGAAAAGATACTTGATAGAATTTCCATTTTCTTAAATTTACCAAGGCTTGATTTGTGACCCAAGATATGATCTATCCTGAAGAATGTTCCATGAGTACTTGAGAAAAATGCGTATTCTGTTATTTTTGGATGGAATGTCCTATAATTATCAATTAAGTCCATCTTGTTTAATGTATCATTTAAAGCTTGTGTTTCCTTATTTATTTTCATTTTGGATGATCTGTCCATTGGTGAAAGTGGGGTGTTAAAGTCCCCTACTATGAATGTGTTACTGTCGATTTCCCCTTTTATGGCTGTTAGTATTTGCCTTATGTATTGATGTGCTCCTATATTGGGTGAATAAATATTTACAATTGTTATATCTTCTTCTTGGATCGATCCCTTGATCATTATGTAGTGTCCTTCTTTGTCTCTTGTAATAATCTTTATTTTAAAGTCTACTTTGTCTGATATGAGAATTGCTACTCCAGCTTTCTTTTGGTTTCCATTTGCATGGAATATCTTTTTCCATCCCCTCACTTTCATTCTGTACATCTCCCTAGGTCTGAAGTGGGTCTCTTGTAGAGAGCATATATATGGGTGTTGTTTTTATATCCATTCAGCCAGTCTGTGTCTTTTGGTGGGAGCATTTAATCCATTTACATTTAAGGTAATTATCAATATGTATGTTCCTATTCCCATTTTCTTAATTGTTTTGGGTTTGTTATTGTAGGTCTTTTCCTTCTCTTGTATTTCTTGCCTAGAGAAGTTCCTTTAGCATTTGTTGTAAAGCTGGTTTGGTGGTGCTGAACCTTCTCAGCTTTTGCTTGTCTATAAGGGTTTTAATTTCTCCATCAAATCTGAATGAGATCCTTGCTGGGTAGAGTATTCTTGGTTGTAGGTTTTTCTCCTTCATCACTTTAAATATGTCCTGCCACTCCCTTCTGGCTTGCAGAGTTTCTGCTGAAAGATCAGCTGTTAACCTTATGGGGATTCCCTTGTGTGTTATTTGTTGTTTTTCCCTTGCTGCTTTTAATATGTTTTCTTTGTGTTTAATTTTGGACAGTTTGATTAATATTTGTCTTTGTGTTTTTCCCCTTGGATTTATCCTGTATGGGACTCTCTGTGCTTCCTGGACTTGACTGACTATTTCCTTTCCCATATTAAGGAACTTTTCGACTATAATCTCTTCAAATATTTTCTCAGTCCCTTTCTTTTTCTCTTCTGATTCTGGGACCCCTATAATTCGAATGTTGGTGCATTTAACGTCGTCCCAGAGGTCTCTGAGACTGTCCTCAGTTGTTTTCATTCTTTTTTCTTTATTCTGCTCTGCAGTAGTTATTTCCACTATTTTATCTTCCAGGTCACTTATCCGTTCTTCTGCCTCAGTTATTCTGCTATTGATCCCTTCTAGAGTATTTTTAATTTCATTTATTGTGTTGTTCATCATTGCTTGTTTCCTCTTTAATTCTTCTAGGTCCATGTTAAATGTTTCTTGCATTTTTTCTATTCTATTTCCAAGATTTTGGATCATCTTTACTATCATTATTCTGCACTATTTTTCAGGTAGACTGCCTATTTCCTCTTCATTTGTTAGGTCTGGTGGGTTTTTATCTTGCTCCTTCATCTGCTGTGTGTTTTTCTCTTCTCATTTTGCTTATCTTACTGTGTTTGGGGTCTCCTTTTTGCAGGCTGCAGGTTCGTAGTTCCCGTTGTTTTTGGTGTCTTCCCCCAGTGGCTACGGTTGGTTCAGTGGGTTGTGTAGGCTCCTGGTGGAGGGGACTAGTGCCTGTGTTCTGGTGGATGAGCCTGGATCTTGTCTTTTTGGTGGGCAGGTCCACATCTGGTGGTGTGTTTTGGGGTGTCTGTGGCCTTATTATGATTTTAGGCAGCCTCTCTGCTAATGGGTGGGGTTGTGTTCCTGTATTGCTACTTGTTTGGCATAGGATGTCCAGCACTGTAGCTTGCTGGTCGTTGAGTGAAGCTGGGTGCTGGTGTTGAGATGGAGATCTCTGGGAGATTTTTGCCGTTTGATATTACGTGGAGCTGGGAGGTCTCTTGTGAACCAGTGTCCTGAAGTTGGCTCTCCCACCTCAGAGGCAGAGCACTGACTCCTGGTTGCAGCACCAAAAGCCTTTCAACCACACGGCTCAGAATAAAAGGGAGAAAAAGTAGAAAGAAAGAAAGAGGATAAAATAAAATAAAGTTATTAAAATAAAAAATAATTATTAGGAAAAAAAATTTTTTAAGTAAAAAAACAAACAAACAAAAAAGGGATGGACAGAACCCCAGGACAAATGGTGAAAGCAAAGCTATACAGACAAAATCTCACACAGAAGCATACACATACACACTCACAAAAAGAGGAAAAGGGGAAAAAATAATATATCTTGCTCTCAAAGTCCACCTCCGCAATTTGGGATGATTCGTTGTCTATTCAGGTATTCCACAGTTGCAGGGTACATCAAGTTGATTGTGGAGATTTAATCCGCTGCTCCTGAGTCTGCTGGGAGAAATTTCCCTTTCTCTTCTTTGTTCGCACAGCTCCCGGGGTTCAGCTTTGGATTTGGCCCCACCTCTGCATGTACGTCGCCGGAGGGCGTCTGTTCTTTGCTCAGACAGGACGGGGTTAAAGGAGCAGCTGATTCGGGGGCTGTGGCTCACTCAGGCCGGGGGGTGGGGGGGAGGGAGGGGCCATTATTTTTATTATTGTAGCAGATATTTAATAAATGCTAATTTCCCTTCTGCCTTTTCTTTCAGAAAAAGAGGAACCAGGACAAATGAAGGTCCATTTTTAACCCCCGTAGAAGAATCAAGCAGAGCTATTAGTGTTTATAGTTTGCTGCATTACTACTGTATTTCTTCACTTCTAATATTCACATTTTATGGAGTTTTAATGTTTCTAAAATTGGAATTGCATGATTTAATCAGTGTGTGCTTTAATACAGGTTCTTCCTCCTAGAAACCTCTTATTAAAATGAAGATGTGTCTTACAATTGATTGTGTCTCAGAATCGAGGAAATAAAGTAATTATGCTGTTGCCATAGCACGCATGACAGATTTAAGACAAGAATAGCTAAGTAACTACAGAGTAGAGTCCAAGCCGTAGGTTTTATGTGTTACAACAAATTCACCACAATGGTCATAATCTTTAAAAGACTGTGAGTTTTCTATTAGCAGCTTGATTGCCCTCAGGTCTCTGCAGCCACCAGCTACAAGTGAGTCAAACTGCTTTGGCCCCCACATTTTGCTAGTTCTAAACCCTCAGAGCCAAGCTTCAGGGCTTAAGCACACCACCACCCCAAGCCACCAAGTCTCCCCAGTCACTTCTTGGAGTCCTCTATGCTCAGGACCAGCCCTTAAATGTGCTTCTAATCTGTTCTCTCTGTCGATGTCCAGTGTGTGCCCAGTCCCTTGAGGGAAAGTGTATCTCCTAGTACTCAAAATCTGAATATCCTCCAGATAAATTTTCCTGCTTAATTAAGGGTCAAGTAATCTGGGTCCCTTACAGACATTTTAAGAGCAGTCTACGCCTTTGTTGAAACTGCATGTAATTCAGGAAGTGTGTTGGCTGGGGAGGAGGGTGATAGTGAGAAGCAAGTGTCAAAATGTCTTTTTACAACCCCCTGTTCCCTTTTAAGGAATCCTCCTAAATTCTAGATCCTGACTAGAGAAACACACCGAACCCTGAGTTCCTTAGCAGAGCACAGACAACCTACTTCTACCAGCCCATAATTGACCAAGTCTTTACTGACTCATGTGCCAGCTTCACCTACATTCTTCTCTTATATGACTCCCTACTGTTGTCCCCAGGACTTACCATCCAACCTGCTATCCTCCAACACATAAGGAGAAAAAACAAAATCAAAACTTCTGGGAAGGGATAATCTGTTTCCCCCACTTTCCTCAGCCAAATGAGAAAAGGGAACGAGAACACCTTCTGTTGTGAAACTCCCCCTAAAGTCTCCTCATACTGCCCTTTATTTAGTTTAGTTCTTGGGCTTCTTTGCCATTCATCTTCAGCATTATGAGGGCAGTTTCTGGTTCAGAGTCTGAGAAAATTCTTGGAACCACTAGTGTTTCTGCAAGCATCAAAAGAAAAGTCCATTCTCTGGAACAAAGTAGTGTTTAAAGAGCCCTTACTACCCTTTGTAGGTCTTTATATATACAGCCTTCATGTTTCCAACAGGAAGAATCTTCATTTTTAATCTAGGGAAGTTCCTATATCTTTTGATCATTTTCTTTTCCCTTCTCTTCGCCCCTCCACTCCCCTGTCATTCCTCTTCTTCTACCTCTGAGGATCCATACGTAAAACTCCTCCTAACAAGCCCCTTCATCCCATATATATCATCTCATGCAAATGCGGAGAGGAGAACATTAGTTCTTCAGATTCAACCAGATTTTGAATTTTAATTTGATTGCCCCAAGGATTCCCGCTACAATTAAATACACCACCAAAGAGAGTGAATAACTCTCCAACTTAAAATAAGCTCCAATTTAACATCCTGATAGTATGTTTGGGCTTCATAGAAGAAAATCCTACACTATAATATACCTCACTATTTTTTTAAGTTAATTAGTTCATGTAGAAGGGCTGCTAAAAGGAAATGTCACCCTGGTTCTAAATGAAGACCAACTCAACTACTGAAATGTGAGGACTGTTACCCATAACCTGTGCATCTGTAAACCGCAGCAAATATTCCAGTTCATGCTGCAGAATACCTATGGGGAAGGTGACTCACTGCATATATTACAGATGGAGCTGGGCTATGATGTGAGACAGTTATGAAAATAACTTGCAAACTGAAATCAAATATAATATTATGGCTTTCCACAAGAAAAGCCTAACTACCAATTTTCTCCTCCTACTCTTGAAACATTCTTACTGGATTAGGTTTTCAACTATATGCCTTATTTTCAGGCCCAATTAAACATTTAAACATTTTTCCTGTTTTTCAGCTAAAATGAACAAAATGTTCATGGTAGTAGGTCTGTCATCATAGAAATAAAGTCCTACAGATCTCACTATGGTTAAATCTAGCAGTGCAAATGACCGGACTACAGGGTGAGTTGTCAGTTCTTTAGAAGCAATCTGAACCACGAATGTGGATTATTTTACAAGAGCTGATGTAATCAGGAAGCTCTGCATTGACGTTCCATAACAAAAGAAGTCAAGTGGTTAAAACTGCTGACACTGGTACAAGTCCCTAATCATTTCTAGACTCAAGTATCAATTACTACAATCTCGCTCCTTCCATCCCCAAACAACCCAGACCTGGTGAGTGGTATGACTTTGCTTTTACATTCAAGTTTCAATAATTTATTTCTAAAACATAACATACAGGCTTCTAAACATTAAGAGAAAAAAACCATTTTGTTGTATCATTTACCTTTACATTTACAAAGGATTGGTATAAATCCATCATCCTTACTAGAAAAATAATTCAAAGTTTATTCTTTGCTAAAAACGGGTCAATATGGGAATAAAGACACAGACCTACTAAAGAATGGACTTGAGGATATGGGGAGGGGGAAGGGTAAGCTGTGACAAAGCGAGAGAGTGACATGGACATATATATACTACCAAACATAAAATAGATAGCTAGTGGGAAGCAGCCGCATAACACAGGGAGATCAGCTCAGTGGTTTGTGACCACCTAGAGGGGTAGGATAGGGAGGGTGGGAGGGAGGGAGACGCAAGAGGGAAGAGATATGGGAACATATGTATATGTATAACTGATTCACTTTGTTATAAAGCAGAAACTAACACACCATTGTGGAGCAATTATACTCCAATAAAGATGTTAAAAAAAATGGGTCAATAACGTCGTCTTCCTTGGGAAAAAAATATAGCAATCCATTGTGGGATTAAAAATAATTTTCAATCTCTTTCTTCAGAGGTTACTGAATCAAATATTTTGGCTGTTTTTAGTACACAAATAGCATCAAAAAGCTTTCAGTTTCAGATGAACAGGTTTGTGAGCCTTTCTGTGGAATACTGATTATTTCATTGTCTAATCTAGAGAGCTGAGGTTCTAAAATCATGGGGCAATAGTTTGGGATTTTACATCTTAAAAAGATAGTTTATTCAAACAGTTGGTTAGATTCACTATAAATTAAGTAAAATTTCATTTGATAGATCTACGTTTTCAAAACCTATGTGTTGTTTTGTATGTGGTTATGCATAAGCCTAATAAAATGGACTGTTCCACTGTGTAACTTATTTTTCCAGGCCTACTCAGGAGGTCAGAATATTACTAGCTAGGAGGCCCCTTTCCAGAGGCTATGTTTTTCTTTGTTTGTTTTGTTTTTTGGGTTTTTTAAAACATCTTTATTGGAGTACAATTGCTTTACAATGGTGTGTTAGTTTCTGCTTTATAACAAAGTGAATCAACTATACATATACATATATCCCCATATCTCCTCCCTCTTGCATCTCCCTCCCATCCTTCCTATCCCACCCCTCTAGATGGTCACAAAGCACCGAGCTGATCTCCCTATGCTATGCAGCTGCTTCCCACTAGCTAGTTATTTTACATTTGGTAGTGTATATATGTCCATGCCACACTCTCACTTCATCTCAGCTTACCCTTCCCCCTCCCCATGTCCTCAAGTCCATTCTCTATATCTGCGTCTTTATTCCTGTCCTGACCCTAGGTTCTTCAGAACCATTTTTTTTTTTTAATCCCATATATACGTGTTAGCATATGGTATTTGTTTTTCTCTTTCTGACTTACTTTACTCTGTATGACAGACTCTAGGTCCATCCACCTCACTACAAATAACTCAATTTCATTTCTTTTTATGGACAATATTCAGAGGCCATGTTTTGATTTGGGATATGGAAACGAAGTTGCTCAGATAGGTCAGGTAAATTTTGCTATGAGGGAAATCATTACCCTACCAAAAAGAATCACAGCTTAACAAAAGATTTCATACTTTGAACTGAAGGGTGAGGAAACATAGAAATAAGAAAATAGGTAGTGAGGTTGGTGGCTGAAACAATTCAGAGAAGGAAAATCAAGTGCAAGCTCAAATCTGGTTATCTGGAATCTCAACTTGGAATAGACAAATGTATGCTCCGTGTAATTCAGGAGTTTCTTTACCCTTCATCCTCAGTTTTAAAAGAAGAGCACTGGTTCAGGGTCAGAACATTCCTGAAACCACTAGCGATTCTGCAGGCGACTGAGGAAGAGTTCAGCCTCTGGAACAAAACAGTTTCTAGGCAGTCCTTACTGCCCTTTTCAGGCCTTTATACACACAGCCAAATCCCTCATTAGCCTTCATGTTTCCAACAAGGACAATCCTCATTTTTTAATCCAAGGAGGCACATACTTCAAAGTAAGACAATAATAAACACTACTGAGCTATGTGAAAGGATTATTAAGTATAAATCCAAAGGTTTGAAGTTGGTTTGGATGCCCAGCTAGATGTTTCATTATAGCTACATAGACATGAGTATGGCAAACAGCTGAAATTTGCTGAGGATCATATCAGGTTCCACAAGATCATGCTTTGCAAGAACTACCAGAATATCCAACAAAACCACTAGAAACTAAGACTTGCTCAAGGCCATTCCCTGGTAACAGGCAGCCAGGCAATGAGCTAAATGATACCTGACCACCTGCCATTACTGGGTTGAAGTCCTGATTTTTCCACTGTATAAATTACCAGCTCTGAATAGAAGTAGGGGACATGGTACGTCGGCATCCTGACAGAGCCTGTTCAACTACTACTACTTTTCTGTGCAGACCACCTCCCACAACTGATAACCATGTATATGGACACACATGCCTTCAGAAATGTAAGGGGATGCTTGGAAAAGAAAGAAAATGCAACTGCAACATTGAAAACCCATGCACTGTCTATTTGCATATATCTTATTTCTTCTCTCTTAAATTCTCATAGTACAGTAGCGTTTGCTTTTCTTAAGCTTAAACTTGACACAACTATTATAGATTTACTCATTCTCCCTCCCTTTCCCTCCCCAAAATAACAGACAATTGTGACTGGTCAAACTCACTTTCTAAGTTCCACTATCCCAAGCCTTTGGCACTGTTGATACTTCATGCCATGGGAGCACTGTTGGACTTAAGAGTTTCGAGGGGCCTTCATATACACCTTATGAGTGGTGCCAGGAGGTTCTCAGGCCCCTTTGGGAACCTGGGAAGGGAAAATTGGGAGGGTACAAGACCAGGAGTCCTAGACTCCCTTCCCCACTTTGAAGCAGCTTTTATTTATTGTATGTATGAGGCTTTCTCATAAATTTCTGTTAGCACAAAAAGTTCAACTGATTTTCAAGGTTTTAAAAATGGCTGCTGTGGTGGAAAGAGGTCCGTAAGGGGAGTCAGACTTGGTTTGAAGGGCAGGACGAGTCACCTCTGAGGCAGGAGGGAAAATATTTCTCCTCCCTGACAACTGTGGAAGCACCTACCTCACAGGGACGTTGTGATTTCTAAACCACTATGAGCATTGGACGTACACAGACTGAGTCCAAGTTCTGTCCTCCGAGCCCTTCGGGCCAGAAGTCCCACCTCCGCCTCCACGACCCCAACCCAACCTACCCTAATCCCCAGCCACACCCCCAACCCCACCCGGAAGTGGACCTGGTAAACCAAGGCATCTATTCCGCAGCCAGGACACTGACCCACTGGCCACAGCGTCCATTCCACTGGCCAAGTTATGGATCCGTCCCACCCCACCCTACAGGCTGACCCCGAAGGCCTAGACTTCAACTCTGCTGGCCAAGACTACCTTTCCTCTGGCCATAAGTTCGACTATCTCTACCAAGAATTGGACCTGGACTCCCTTCATGAAGAACTTCTTTCTCAGTCTATGCCAGGCGCCATGATAGAGACCTCTGCGGCCACGTATGAATCCCACCAGACTGCCAAACCAGAGGATCTCACAGAGGCAGAGAAAAAGGGGCTCAAATCTGAGCTTGGTAAATTGGAGGCAGAAATCGTAACCCTACGCTGTGCGCTGGCAGCCAAAGAGAGACGCTGCATGGAGCTCAAGAGGAAGTTGTACCTGACGGCCTTGGTGGGGTTGAGGCAGAATCTGTCCAAGAGCTGGCACGATGCTCAGGTCTCCAAAGCCTACATGAAACAAAAGACGTCAGCTGCCCTGTCCACCATGGGCTCTGCCATCTGCAGGAAGCTTGGAGACATGAAGAAATCGGCCACATTCAGATCCTTTGAAGGTCTTAAGGGAACAATCAAGTCCAGAGTCGCAGGTGGCAGAGAGCTAGGCAGTGACTGCCTTCCTTCTTCAGCGGGGAGTGGGGATGATCTGCTCCCAGTTTCAGGGAGTGGGAGCGATCCAGTTCCGGGAAGTAGGGATGACCTACTCCCCTTTCTGGAGCCAGAGTGAGCTCCTTGGTAAATTTGCCTGGCCACTTGACCAGTGCAAGAACTCCCTTCCCTCATCCCAATTGCACCTCTGCCCATCAAAAACAACAACCAAACAACAATGGTAAAGTTAATTCAGGAAATGGACAGAGTCTGGTTTTGAGAAAAGTAGCTCCCATTTGTACATACATATTTGCTGCTGTTGAGATAAAGAATCCAACGTTTTGTACACTAAGTTATTTTACACTAAAGTTTATATGTGAAATGTATCACTATACTAGCCTTCCTGGGGTTGCATTTAAATAGACAGGACAATGGTTCCAGAGGGATTTTAGGCCAAAGCCAAAACTCCTTTTTTGGAAAAACCAGTGCATCAAAAGGCCAAAGTAAGTTTCTATTTAGAACTGGTAAAAGGTATGAAATAATCTGCAATTTTATCCTCTCCCCATTTCCTTCCTTTCTTTCCTAAATCCTAGAAAGAAGCTTGAAAGCTCTACCTGGCCTACGATTTTTATCTTAAAAAGATGATCAAGAAAAATGTTGTTTTTCTCTGAGACCCTCAGAAAGAAGGAAAAATATTAATAGACTAACTGGTACATAATACTATGACTTTTATGAAATGATTTTTTTGACTCCTAATTAAGCAAAATAACTTTAGCTTCAATTTAGGAGATTGTCAACTACTTTGGACTCAAGCTGTAATTGCAACTTTATTTTGCCCTGTGCTTTGTTTGTAATCTTTTTATACATCAAAATGAGAGTTTTATAATTGAATCCTTGGGGCCATGTGTCTCTGCCACAGCAGCATGCTACCTAAAAGAAAGAAAATTGCTTCTCCGTTCTGCGGCAATTCCTAGTTAGTTATCACCTTCAGCTGGGGGACTGAAGGGAAAATAGGATAGCCAAATTCAAGAAAGATAAACCCCTGTCTTAAGTGACATCTAAAACAGAATGTCTATCCCCTGCAATTCTGGCCAGTATGCCTTTGAACGGACCTAACTGACTGTACATCACTGGTCACCTTGACTCCAAGTTTATCCTTGTTTATAGCTAACCCCAACGGAGAAGGAAACAGAACCCAACCCTCAGGGGATATCAAGATAGTAGGAGCCTGTAGGAACAGTAACCTGGTTTGGGTTTGTTTGAACTTTCTCATATCTGATTTTCACAGGAGCTATGTTTTGGATTTTTTGGGTTTTTGTTTTTTTCTATTTTCAACATGCCAGGACCTGGCAGCTTCTTTCGTTCCTCCAGTAACATGCAGGTTAAAAGTTTGTGTCTTATATTGGCTTTTAGCAGGGGGACTAGAATCTTTATTTTCTTGAGTATATATATTGATAATGTCTCACTGTCTAAAGATAGTCCCTACAGCCTAAGAAAGTGATCCTGTTTTGTTGATTTTTGAACGCTCCCCCTATATTCCTTTGGTTTTCCTACAAGCAAAACCAAATACCACTATAAATGCAAAAGCACTTGGTAAACTATAAAGTCATTGATGTAAAGTCCACATATTTCTGAGGACAACGTTTTGCTTGGATTAAAATAAGATGTTCAACTATTTTACATGTTGTGTTTTAATTTGTTGTAGTTTTATGTGCTGAAGAACTAGAGAGAAACTTGCATCATTCATGAAGCCAAAGTAGCCCAACAGGCAAAGGCTTTGACTCCATATTGCAGAAAGCCTTGTGTTAGAGAAAATCTCCAGCTGATATGATGAGACAAACCCAGAATATGTTCTATTTTATGTAGTAATTCAAACAAATGCTGTAACAGTTTCCCCCAATAAATCCTCAACCCCCTGAGAGCAGTGAAGAACACAACTATTTTTGTTTATCATTGTATTCCCATGCCTGGCTTACAGTAGATGTTCAATAAACACTTGTTGAATTAATGAAGGAATCAATATCACATACTTCAGACATCAAACCTTGAATCCAAGAGATTATCAACAACATGAACTTGTTGACAAGTTTCTCCTGCTTTTAAAGCATTTCACTTCCCCATTCAGAGATAATTTGAGATCCTACTATGTGTCAGGCACTGTGCCAGGCTCTGAAACCACAGAAATCAATTAGACATGGCCCATGCTCTCTAGAACCAGATTTTCAATCATTACAACTCATTGCAGTAGGTGCTAAAATAGAAGACATCTGTAAAGAATGGGTGTTCAACTATGCCTTGGTAGTCAGAAAAGAATTCAGAGAGGCATAAAGTCTTAGAGGACTAGTAGGAATTTGCCAGACATACGAGAGTAGAACATTCCAGACAATATACAGAGGAACTAAGTCATGAAGGAATGTAATAGAATGGCATGTTCCAGGAAATATCAATAAGTCATTGTGGCTAGAGAGAGAGGGGAAGTGGTGAGAGACGAGGATGGAGAAATAAGCAGGGGCAAGATCATAAATAGTCTTCTTTATATGCTATCTGACATTAGTATTTAATCCTGTAGGAAATGAGGAGGCTTTGAAGGTACTTAAATCAAATTCATGTTTTAGATGTATCATTCTAGTCACCATAGACGTAGATTGAGAAGTATTGAAGAGATAGAATCTCCAAAACTTAGAAAGCAACTGCACAGGAGAGAGGGAAGGACAGATTTGCAAGTAGATAAAGATGTAAAATTGAAAAGACTTGATACTGACAATGCTGGAGCTGCACATTCATTTTGCTTTGGCTCTTCTATTGGATTCCAGCATACCTGCATCAACAGCCATGGATACCAAATAAAATGCCTTCATGAGCATGTGGACTTTGGGTCAAAGGTTTCCTCCAGATTTTCTTTCTTCCACTTGCTTCTACCCTTCGCATGCATTGCTGACCCTCATTCCCTAGCCTGTTCACCTTTATAATTTGATCACTTCTGCTCATCTAGCCCTATTTGGATTTTGTAGCCTAGCCTCAGTCTATTTTATTTTAACTAGGCCACTTCAGGATGCAATTTCCAATAGTTCTCAGAATATGTGAACCCTCAAAAATGCCCCATCTGGCTCAACCCCTGAGAACCACTGGTTGGGAGTAATGTTGGAACAAAATTCCCTGAGGCTCTCAGTTTTCTTGGTCTTCCATTGCTCATATGAGTGAAGGGGCTGGAGTGGAAGGTAGAGACAAGGTTGAAAGTTCCAACTCCCACAGATGACACTCTCCACGCAGCTGGCAAGAATGCGAGTAGAGTACCAAGCCCTTGTTCGTTAGCATCATACATACCCCAGCATACTGCAAGCATCACTCCCAGAGAAATTCACCTGCACTTCTGGAAACTACTTTATTCTAACCTTCAGATTTGAGAGAAAATATATCACATACCTACTCTCATGAATTGCATGGACTGCAGAGAGCTGAGCAGTGATCCAGAACTGTGTAGGTCTTCTGATAGTGCTAGGCAATGTGCTTGATGGCCTTACCCATCAAGGGCACAATGATGCCATTTGTTGCTTCTGCTAAGGAATGAGGTCAGTCGCACCTGGGCCATGGAATTTCAGTTCTTGTCCATGAATTCCAATGTAAGAAAATTGATGAGTGCCCCTCTATCAAAATTACTGGGGCCGCAGTTACCATCTGAGACCATGTCCCACTCCTTCTGACCAGATCTATTGATAGGAGGCTTGATGATGCCACGACTTCCAGTGCCTAGAGCCTCATTCACATAAGGCAAGTGAAAAGTGGAAGAATGCCTTCAAAATGATGCACCTTGGCCAGCTACTATGAGACACTACCATGGCACTTGGTCATCTCTCAGAAATTACTAAGCAAGTCCCTAAAACAGTCAGAAATGTCTGACAAATTCCTGAGAGTTCACCAGGGAATTTAAAAGTTCCTTCCCTGTTTATCTATACTATCACCCAAATAAATGACCACCTGGAAGCTGAAGGTTTGGGTCACCTCTACCCCAATCCTGGCTACCTTGCCTCAGACCCATGGCATTAAAACTTGCAGTTAATTGGAGAAAAAAATGTTACCTAAGTTAGACTTGGCTAAGCCAAACTTTCTTTCTAGAACATTATAACTAAGAGATTAAAAGTCTCAGTTGGGTTGAAACTGGTCTCTACAGTCATATAGATATAGATTTTTCATGTTTTAACTTCATGGTATGGCTTCAAATATCCTAATATTGACTTAGAAACTTGTATTGTAACTGAGGCCACCCACACTTCCAACCAACTAGCTACAAACCTTCAGGGTTCTTACTACTCCTTCAGACACCATAATTCACTGGAATGACTCACAGAACTCAGGAAAGCCCTGTACTTATGATTACAGTTTTATTATAAAGGATACAAATCAAGATTGACCAAATGAAGAAGCACAAAGAATGAGATCTCAGAGGAAACCTGAAACTTCCATGTCCTCAGGATGCATCATCCTGCCAGCACATCAATGTATGATTACCAAACTAGCAAGCTCAGGTGTCCAGATTCAGGTGTCCAGAGTTTTTATTGGGGTTTCATTACATAGGTATGATTGATTGAATTATTGGCCAAATGATTGAACTCAGTCTCCAGCTGCCTTCTCCAGAGGTTGGGAGGTCAGGTTAATATAAAGTGACTCAAATCCCCAAACCTTAATCACATGGTTGGGTCTTTCCAGCACTGCCAGCCCCCATCCTGAAACTATCCAGGGACCTACCATGAATAACAAAGACACTCTTATCACTCAGGGAATTCCAAGGATTTAGAGTCCCCTTACAAGGAATCAGGGACAAAGACCACCCAACTTTTTTATTATACAGAAAAGCAAGCGACAGGAAGCTGCCCTACAAAATGGTCCCTCGATCTCCACAAACACAAGCAAAAGGCACTATGCCTCCATGCCAGCCTGTAAACACTTCTTACAGACAATTTGGCTGGTCAATGTTCCTTATCACCACAAAAATCTCATATAATAATTCACAGTATTGCTTCATTACCCAACATATACCATTCCATAACTCTTATAGCTTCCAGACTGTTATTTACCTCAAAATTCCTGATTATTAGTAACACCCTAGTGGTTGGTACCTAGAAAAGCCAGAGACTACCAATGAAGGTGTATAAAATACCTTCAAAGGCACCAATGACTATTGGATTGAGGCTGTACTGGAGATGAAACATCTGCTCCAAGACAGATGAAACATATGTCTTCCTTAGCATATTCAAAATCTTTATCCACCCTATGGAAGCTGATATCTAATTATTCCCATCTCTGCATATTCATCCTGCCTTCCCTTGGTCCTTGCTGAGCCTAGTCCATCTAGACCTTTACCCACTTTTACATATTATCTCCCAGTCCCCAAAACAGAAATATTAGACACCTGCTGGTTGGCACCTTGGCTCCCTCTCCCATGGTACTTAATACCATGGAGATTTTATGGAGCTAGAAAAATGGTAGTGGGAATCAGCCTCCCACTGCAAAATTATCCTAGACCCTGGTCAGGGCCTTTCATGAAGCTTTCCTGAGTGGGTTGGGTGGGGAGTTTAGGGGAGTGGGGTGAGGCGTTGCAGCAGCCATACTGAACACCATCTCATTTCTTTCTGGCCTGCTGTCACACTGAACTCTCCTTCTTCCTCTGTACTCTGCCCTGCCTCTGTCTGACTCCAAACCTTTGGTTCTCTACACCCCAAACTTTGAACCTACCTCGGGCCCTGTGAATTTTTTATTCAAATCAAGTGTTCCCATCAAATGGCTCTTATCTTTTCCTAATGGACTTCGTTTGCCCTTTGATTTGTGACTCTACGCTGCTGTCTGTGAAAGCCTGATAAGCCCATCTGAACCTTACAGGAGAGGAGACAAGCAACCCACACATTTGGAGTTACCAAAGATTGGCTAGTTGGTAATGTATATAATTTCCAGGAAGGCAAACATTTATAATAATAAGAGCTAACATTTATCTGCTACTTACTATGGACCAGAAACTATTCTAACACATTTCAGGCTTTAATTCATTTAATCCTTACTATAGCTCTTTGACGTAGATTCTTTATTATTCCAGTTTTACAGATTAGGAAACCAAGACTCAAAGAAGTAAAGTAACTTTCCAAAAAATACACAGCTAGTAAGTGCAGAGCCACATGCAAACTAGGAAGAGAAGTCTCACCAGAAATCAACCCTACCAGCACCTTGCTGTTGGACTTCCAGCCTCCAGAACTATGAGAAAACAAATGTCTGCTATTAAAGCCCCCCAGTCTGTAGTATTTTTTTTATGACAGCCCTACCAGACTAATATAATCTCCTTCAAATTTTTACTCAAAAGTCACCCCTTTTGGCCACCCTATGTACACTTTTAACCACCATCTCCTCATTTCTGGGTTTAGAACCATATATCACAGATTACATTTTTGCAATTTGTTTACTGTCTGCCTCTTCAACTAGAATGTAAATTCTATAAGTGCAGAGATTTTTGTCAGTTTTGTTCACTAGTATATCCCCAGCATCTAATGCAGTGTCTGACACATAGTAAGTGTTCAATAGATAAATGAAAGGAGGGAAGAAAGTCCAGGAGCTGACTGGCTTGGTCCTCCTCATATCCCACCAAACTCTATAGGACAGAATGGAGTCAGGGTTGGGACAATAAGTGAAACCTGGTCTGTATGTAGAATTGGGTCAGCATGATTGGCAAATATCAACTTCAACAAACAATCAGAGTAACCAGAGTCAGAAAATCAAACTAGGTCCAAACCAAGGAGATGTCTGAAGTCATTAAAAACTTAAGGGTATCTAGGCAGCCAGTGACTAACTCTGCCCTACACCTGGTTGTTAAGGCTTGTGGCTTTTACTTCTGATTATTTCACCTGTTCAGATACCTGCATTCAAAGGCTTCTCACTCTTATTTTACCACTCTTGTCCTTAGCTCAGGCAGAATTGGTGGTGATCTGAGGAATGATATGCAAGTTTACTCAGTGCCTTCAAAAGTTTCCTTCCCTGGGCTTCCCTGGTGGCGCAGTGGTTGAGAGTCCATCTGCCGATGCAGGGGATGCAGGTTCGTGCTCCGGTCCAGGAAGATCCCACATGCCGCAGAGTGGCTAGGCCCGTGAGCCATGGCCGCTGAGTCTGTGCGTCAGGAGCCTGTGCTCCACAACGGGAGAGGCCACAGCAGTGAGAGGCCCGCGTACCACAAAAAAAAAAAAAAAAAAGTTTCCTTCCCTTATAAAGCTTGAGAGTCCTAGAAAAGGAAATGCTTATAGTGTTCCCCCAGGTAGCAGCTAGGAGTCTCTCCAGGGCCCACCAGGGGTCCCTTGCTTCATCCTAGCTTCCTCCACTGTCTATCTTTCATTGCTGGCCACTTGGATTTCACCTCTCTCCTCGGTCTTTTTTGATGGCATCTTAGTTTTGTTTTCATCCCTGGATGCTGCCTCTTGAATTAATTTAAGCACTTTATTCAGAAGTCTCTTAACAGTTGAACCCAGGATCTCGGGATCCTACTCCTGCATGAGTGGATTGAGAGCAAAGCAATAAAGACAAACTCTGCGACACTCCCCTTCTCCCAGCCACCTCCCCTCTTACAGCTTCTTCTCAACACTAGGGGGTGCTACTCACACTGTCATTTTACCCTATTTTGTGCTACACAAACCCCACAGTCATGCTCTTCATCCCTAAACTTCCATCAGTCACATCTAGTGATGAAACATTTATCATTAAAGCCTAAATCTATGACTCCCACTGAAATATGGATAAACCTTGCACCAGTTCCTCATGTAGAAAAAGACTTACCATTAACTAGGGTTTTGACCTTAACCTATAGAACCTACTTGCAACACTGAGAAGAAGGTCGGGGGAAAATTTTTTTGTTAATGTCATAGAATATCTGACTCCATGTATTCTGTGTATTCACTTCAGGACCAGGCAAGTACAGGGGACTCCTTGTTCTGATCCAAAATGAGAAGAGAGATATCCTTCTCTGAAGGAAGAGGTTGTTTGTGGCAGTAGAGGGAGAAGGAAGAGGATCAATAATTGGGATCAGTGGATGAAAAGAAAGAAAAAAAGGAAGGTCACACATGCCGAGGACTGAGGGGGTGGAGGGAGTGCAGGCATGGTGGGATTTGAGGGCCACCTGCACCTAGGAGCCTTGGGTAGGTATCGCTGGTCAGCTGGGGTGCTGTGGGCTGGGAGTGTGGCACGTTGTTCCGAGGTGGTGGTGGTTGTGGGAACAGAGGAGGAGCAAGCGCCTTGCTGAGTTCTTTGGGCCAAGCGGCTGTGGTGGTTGTTGCCATGGAGACATCGAGCAGTCAGAACAAGTCTGTTTTGGTTTGTATTGTAAATACCTGGGGGCGGAGACAAGATGGTGGAATAGAAGGATGTGACCTCACCGCCTCTTAAGAAAACACCAAAATCACAACTAACTGCTGATCAACCATTGACAAAAAAACGCTGGAACCTACCAAAAAAGGTATCCTACAACCAAAGACAAAGAAGAAGCCAAAATGAGACAGGGGCAAACAGCAGAAGCAAGAACTACAACCCTGCAACCCATGGAATGGAAACTGCAATCACAGAAAGCTAGACAAAACAAGATGGCAGAGGAATATGTCCCAGATTAAGGAACAAGATAAAAGCCCAGAAAAACAACTAAGTGAAGTGGAGATAGGCAATCTACCTGAAAAAGAATTCAGAGTAATGATAGTAAAGATGTTCCAAGATCTCAGAAAAAGAATGGAGGCACAAATTAAGAAGTTACAAGAAATGTTTAACAAAGACCTAGAAGAACTAAAGAACAAACAGAGATGAACAGTACAATAACTGAAATGAAAAATTCGCTAAAAGTAATCAATAGCAGAATTAGTGAGGCAGAAGAACAGACAAGTGAGCCAGAAGACAGAATGGTGGAAATGACTGCCATGGAACAGAACAAAGAAAATGAATGAAAATAAATAGGGACTTCCCTGGGTGGTGCAATGGTTAAGAATATGCCTGCCAATGCAGGGGATACAGGTTCGAGCCCTGGTCCAGGAAGATCCCACACGCTGTGGAGCAACTAAGCCCGTGCACCACAACTACTGAGCCTGCAATCTAGAGCCCACAAGCCACAATTACTGAGCTCAAGTGCCACAACTACTGAAGCCCATGCACCTAGAGCACGTGCTCCAGAGCAAGAGAAGCCACCGCAATGAGAAGCCTGCACACTGCAACAAAGAGTAGCCCCCACTCACCGCAACTAGAGAAAGCCCGCACACAACAACAAAGACCAAACACAGCCAAAAATAAGATATAAATTAATTAATTAATTTTTAAAAAAGAGATTCAAATTTTTTAAAAAAGAGAAGAAAGACAGTCTGAGTGACCTCTAGGACAACACTAAACACACCAACATTCGCATTATAGAGGTCCCAGAAGGAGAATATATAGAGAGAAAGGACCTGAGAAAATATTTGAAGAGATAATAGCTGAAAACTTCCCTAACATGAGAAAGGAAATAGTCACTCAAATCCAGGAGGCACAGAGTCCCAGGCAGGATACACCTAAGGAGGAACACACTGAGACACACAGTAATCAAACTGACAAAAATTAAAGACAAAGAAAAAATAAAAAGCAACAAGAGAAAGGCAACAAATAATGTACAAGGGAACTCCCATAAGATTATCAGCTGATTTCTCAACAAAAACTCTGCAGGCCAGAAGCGAGTGGCACAATATATTTAAAATGGTGAAAGGGAAGAACCTACAACAAAGAATACTCTACCCAGCAAGGCTCTCATTCAGATTTGACAGAGAAATCAAAAGCATTACAGACAAGCAAAAGCTAGGTGAATTCAGCACCACAAGACCAGCTTTGTGACAAATACTAAAGGAACTTCTCTAGGCTGAAAAGAAAAGGCCACAACTAGCAACAAGAAGATGACAAATGGAAAGCTCACTGGTAAAGGCAAACATACAGTAGAGGTAGGAAATCATCCACACACAAATATGATATCAAAACCAGCAATCATAGCTGTATTTACAATAGCCAGGACATGGAAGAAACCTAAGTGTCCATCGACAGATGAATGGATAAAGAAGATGTGGTACATGCATACAATGGAATATTACTCAGCCATTAAAAGAAATTAAATTGAGTTATTTGTAATGAGGTGCATGGACCTAGAGTCTGTCATACAGAGTGAAGTAAGTCAGAAAGAGAAAAACAAATACCACATGCTAACACATATATATGGATACTAAAAAAAAAAAAAAAAAAGGGTTCTTCAGAACCTAGGGGCAGGACAGGAATAAAGACACAGACATAGAGAATGGACTTGAGGATACGGGTAGGGGGAAGGGTAAGCTGGGACGAAGTGAGAGAGTGGCATGGACATATATACACTACAAACTGTAAAATACAAAGCTAGTGGGAAGCAGCTGCATAGCACAGGGAGATCAGCTCAGTGCTTTGTGACCACCGAGAGGGGTGGGATGGGGAGGGTGGGAGGGAGACCCAAGAGGAAGGAGATATGGGGATGTGTGTATATGTATAGCTGATTCACTTTGTTATAAAGCAGAAGCTAACACACCATTGTGGAGCAATTATACTCCAATAAAGATGTTTAAAAAAGAAAAAAGAAAACAGCAATCATGAGGAGAGTACAAATGCAAGATATTGGAAATGCATTTGAAATTAAAAGACTAACAACTTAAAACAATCTTATCTATATATAGACTGCTATATCAAAACCTCATGGTAACCACAAATCAAAAATCTATAATATATATACACACAAAATAGAAAAAGGAATCTGAACATAACACTAAATATGGTCACCAAACCACAAGAGAAGAGAACAAAAGAGGAAGGGAAGAAATAACACCTACAAAAACAAATCCAAAACAGTTAACAAAGTGGCAATAAGAATATACATATCAATAATTACCTTAAATGTAAATGGATTAAATGCTCCAACCAAAAGATATAGACTGGCTGAATGGATACAAAAACAAGACCTGTTTATATGCCGCCTACAAGAGCGCCATTTCAGATCTAGAGATACTTACAGACTAAAAGTGAGGGGATGGAAAAAGTTATTCCATGCAAATAGAAATCAAAAGAAAGCTGGAGTAGTAATACTCATATGAGACAAAATAGATTTTAAACTAAAGATTGTTACAAGAGACAAGAAAGGACACTACCTAATGATGAAGTGATCAACCCAAGAAGAAGGTACAACAGTTGTAAATATACATGGACCTAACATAGGAGCAACTCAATATATAAGGCAAATACTAACAGCCATAAAAGGAGAAATTAACAGTAACACAGTAATAGTGGGGGACTTTAACACCCCACTTTCATCAATGAACAGATCATCCAGACAGAAAATCAATAAGGAAACACAGGCCTTAAATGACACATTAGATCAGATGTACTTAATTGATATTTATAGAGCATTCCATCCAAAAGGAGCAGAATATACATTCTTTTCAGTGCACATAGAACATTTTCCAGGATTGATCTGGGCCACAAAATGAGGCTCAGAATATTTAAGAAAACTGAAATCATATCAAGCATCTTTTCTGACTACAACATTATGAGATTAGAAATCAACTACAAGAAAAAAAACTAAAAAACACAAACATGTGGAGGCTAAACAATATGCTACTAAAAAACCAATGGATCACTGAAGTAATCAAAGAGAAAATCAAAAAATACCTAGAGACAAATGAAAATGAAAGCATGATGATCCAAAACCTATGGAATGCAGCAAATGCAGTTCTAAGAGGGAAGTAGCAGTATAGCAATACAATCTGACCTCAGGAAACAAGAAAAATTCTCATATAAAGAACCTAACCTTACACCTAAAGCAACTAGAGAAAGAAGAACAAAGAAAACCCAAAGTTAGTAGAAGGAAAGAAATCATAAGGATCAGAGCAGAAATAAATAAAATAGAGATGAAGAAAACAATAGAAAAGATCAATGAAACTAAAATCTGGTTCTTTGAAAAGATAAACAAAATTGATAAACCTTTAGCCATACTCATCAAGAAAAAAATGGAGAGGACTCAAATCAATAAAATTAGAAATAAAAAAGGAGAAGTTACAACGGACACTATAGAAATATTTATAAAGGATCGTAAGAGACTACTACAAGTAACTATATGCCAATAAAAGGGACAACCTGAAGAAATGGACAAATTCTTAGAAAGGTACATTCTCCCAAGACTGAACCAGGAAGAAATAGAAATTATGAACAGACCATTCACAAGTACTGAAATTGAAACTGTGATTTTAAAACTCCCAACAAACAAAAGTTCAGGACCAGGGAATTCCCTGGTGGCACAGTGGTTGAGAGTCCACCTGCCAATGCAGAGGACACAGGTTCAATCCCTGGTCCGGCAGGATCCCATATGCCGTGGAGCAGCCAGGCCCGTGCATCACAACTACCGAGCCTGTGCTCTAGAGCCTGCAAGCCACAACTACTGAGCCCACGCACCACAACTACTGAAGAACACATGCCCTAGAGCCTACACGCCGCAACTACTGCAGCCTGCGCACTCCAGGGCCCATGTGTCGCAACTACTGAGTCCACATGCTGCAACTACTGAAGCCCGTGCACCTAGAGCATGTGATTTGCAACAAGAGAAGCTACCACAATGAGAAGCCCACGCACTGCAACAAAGAGTAGCCCCCGCTCGCCGCAACTAGAGAAAGCCCGCACACAGCAATGAAGACCCAACACAGCCAAAAAAAAAAGTCCAGGACCAGATGGCTTCAAAGGCAAATTTTATCAAATATTTAGAGAAGAGTTAACACCTATCCTTCTGAAACTATTCCAAAACATGGCAGTGGAAGGAACACTCCCAAACTCATTCTGTGAGGCCACCATCACCCTGATAACAAAACCAGATAAACATACCACAAAAAAACAAAAAATACAGGCCAATAACACTGAGGAACATAGACACAAAAATCCTCAACAAAATGCCAGCAAACCAAATCCGACAATATATTAAAAGGATCATACACTATGATCAAGTGGGATTGATACCAGGGACTCAAGGTTTTTTCAATATCTGCAAATCAGTCAGTGTGATACACCACATCAACAAATTGAAGAATAAAATATGATCATCTCAATAGATGCAGAAAAAGCTTTTAACAAAATTCAACACCCATTTATGATTAAAAACTCTCCAGGGGACTTCCCTGGTGGCGCAGTGGTTGAGAGTCCACCTGCCGATGCAGGGGACACGGGTTCGTGCCCCAGTCCGGGAAGATCCCACATGCCGCAGAGCGGCTGGGCCCGTGAGCCATGGCCGCTGAGTCTGCACGTCTGGAGTCTGTGCTCCACAACAGGAGAAGCCACAACAGTGAGAGGCCCGTGTAACGCAAAAAACAAACAAACAAACAAAACTCTCCAGGAAGTGCGCATAGAGGGAACATACCTCAACATAATAAAACCCATTTATGAAAAACCTACAGCTAACATCATACTCAATGGTGAAAAGCTGAAAGCATTTCCTCTAAGATCAGGAACAAGACAAGGGTGTCCATTCTCACCACTTTTATTCAACATAGTTTTGGAATTCCTAGCTACAGCAATCAGAGAAGCAAGAGAAAAAAAAGGAATCCAAATTGGAAAAGAAGTCAAACTATCACTGTTTGCAGATGACATGATACTATACATAGAAAATCCTAAAGATGCTACCAGAAATCTACTAGATCTCATCAATGAATTCGGTAAAGTTGCAAGTTACAAAATTAATACACAGAAATCTGTTGAATTTCTATACACTAACAAGGAAAGATCAGAAAGAAAAATTCAAGAAACAATCCCATTCACCATTGCATCAAAAAGAAAAAAATACCTAGGAATAAACCTACCTAAGAAGGCAAATACCTGTACTCCAAAAACTAAGAGACACTGATGAAAGAAATTGAAGATGACACAAACAGATGGAAAGATATACCACGTTCTTGGATTGGAAGAATGAATATTGTCAAAATGACTATACCACCCAAGGCAATCTACAGATTCAATGCAATCCCTATCAAGTGGCATTTTTCACAAAACTAGAAAAAAAAAAACCTTAAAATTTGTATGGAGACACAAAAGACCTCAAATAGCCACAGCAATTTTGAGAAAGAAAAATGGAGCTGGAGGAATCAGGTTCCCCTGACTTCAGACTATATTACAAAGCTACAGTCATCAAAACAGTATCATACCGGCACAAAAACAGAAATATAGATCAATGGAACAGGATAGAAAGCCCAGAAATAAACCCACACACCTATGGTCAATTAATCTATGACAAAGGGGGCAAGAACATACAATGGAGAAAAGATAGTCTCTTCAATAAATGGTGTTGGGAAAACTGGATAGCTACATGTAAAAAAATGAAATTAGAACATTCTTTAACATCATACACAAAAAAACCCACAAAATGTTTAATCCATTTTGACCTAAATGTAAGACCTGATACTATAAAACTCTTAGAGGAAAACATAGGAAGAACACTCTTTGACATAAATCACAGCAATATCTTTTTCAATCCATCTCCCAGAGTAATGGAAATAAAAACAAAAATAAACAAATGGGACCTAATTAAGCTCAAAAGCTTTTTCACAGCAAAGGAAACCACAAACAAAACGAAAAGACAAATCTCAAAATGGGAGAAAATATTTGCAAATGATGCAACCTACAAGGGATTAATCTCCAAAATATACAAATAACTCATGCAGCTCAATATCAAAAAAACAAATAACCCAACCAAAAAAATGGGCAGAAGACCTAGACATTTTTCCAAGGAAGACCAACAGATGGCCAAGAGGCACATGAAAGGATGCTCGCATTGACATCACATTATTAGAGAAATACTAATCAAACTACAATGACCTCACACTAGTCAGAATGGCTATCATCAAAAAGTCTACAAACAATAAATGCTGGAAAGGGTGTGGAGAAAGGGGAACTCTCCTACACTGTTGTTGGGAAGGTAAATTGGTACAACCACTATGGAGAACAGTATGGAGGTTCCTCAAAAAACTAAAAATAGAGTGCCATATGATCCAGCAATCCCACTCCTGGACATATATCCGGAGAAAATGATGGTTTGAAAAGACACATGCACCCCAATGTTCACTGCAGTGCTGTCTACAATAGCCAAGACTTGGAAGCAACCTAAACATCCATCAACAGAGGAATGGATAAAGAAGATGTGATATATATATACAACGGAATTTACTCAGCCATTAAAAAGAATGAAATAATGCCATTTGCAGCAACATGGATGGACCTAGAAATTGTCATACTGAGTGAAGTGAGACAGAGGAAGAGAAATATCGTATGATATAGCTTATATGCGGAATCTAAAAGGAAATGATACAAATGAATGTATTTACAAAACAGAAATAGACTCACAGACTTAGAGAATGAACTTATGGTTACCAGGAAGGGAAGGGTGGAGGGAAGAGATAGTTAGGGAGTTCGGGACTGACATGTACACACTGCTATATTTAAAAAGGATAACCAACAAGGACCTACTGTATAGCACAGGGAACTCTGCTCAATGTTATGTGGCAGCCTCAATGGGAGGGGAGTCTGGGGGAGAATGGATACATGTATATGTATGGCTGAGTCACTTTGCTGTGCACCTGAAACTATCACAGCATTGTTATTTGGCTATACTCCAATATAAAATAAAAGGTTAAAAAAAATAGATAACCAGCAAGGACCTACTGTACAGCATAGGGAACTCTGCTAAATATTCTGTAATTACCTAAATGGGAAAAGAATTCGAAAAAGAATAGATACACGTATGTGTATAACTGAATCACTTTGCTGTACACCTGAAACTAACACAACATTGTTAATCAACTATACTCCAATATAAAATAAAATTTTTTTAAAAAAAGAAAGTAAAAGAAAATTGTGTCAGGAGCTACTCTGAAGCTAAGCAAGGGAAAATTCTCAGCTTCTCACATCATTCTCTGGTCCCCAGACTCTGAAAGCCTCCAGCTCCACACCTCACTACCCTCCTCCCAATCATCTCTTAGGGAGATTCACTGCCCTAGGCAACAGAGGCTCAGAAATGGGGGATGGAAAGGAGGGAAGATGCTCCATTCCTGGCATGCTTAGTTGGACCCCTGAACATATTTCGCTGTAAAAATACTGCTTGTTGAATGGCCACGTCTTATAGTTCTGTTGGAACTCCACTTCAAAGCATTATAGGTTAAATATAGCTAACCACCATGTACAACATGCTTTCTATGGAGAATGCATTCTGAGTTCCACATAACTCACTTCTACAAACAAACCACTGGAATTCTGGCATTCCAACAGGGGGACTGCCTGTGCAACTCTCAAATGAGAGAGGAAGATATATTAATGTGTTTTGGGACTGTTGGCTTCATCAGACAAGGAAAGACTGTGTGTCTTTTTTGCTTGAGAGCCTTCTTATATTGCCTCCTGATCATTCTAGAGATAAAGAAATACAAGAGAACAAGTAAAATATAAGAGAACGAGTAAAAGTCGGAAGGAGGTATAATTTTAGCTTCTTTGGGCATTTTGATCATGAAAACTACTAAAGCAAATTGGATAAAAGTAAGCTCAGAAAATTAAGTTTACCTAAATTCAGATTATTAAACTGTACTTTAGCCACTTTAGTATAATTATGGGGGGGTGGAATTGGGGGAAAGTGGAGAAAATGACTCATGCAGTCTTCTTACTGAAGCTGAAAGTCTAGTAAACTCTGAAAAGATGCCATTGCTAAGTGAGCTATAGCTCACTGTTTATGTGCAAGCTTAGACACCAAATCATATTTATCCTTTTTGGGGGCCCTTAGCAAAACAAGACATTTAACTTCTAGTACCTGGAAATATTTCTACATTGCAAGTTTTTTTCTGGGAAAAAAAAAAAAAACATGATTTGAAAATAGCAAGAGACAAAACAGCCTTTTTAAAATGATTCTTAAGTAATTAACATTTTTACATATAAGATATGTCTGGCAAATATTTAAAGAGCATTCGTAAGTGTCTGGACAGTGATTTTTTTTAAAAGTCCAATAAACCTTGATATCATTCATCTGAGCACTTCCTATGTGCTAAGGACTTTACTTCTATTATGTTCTTTAATCCTCACTAAAGTCCTTTAAGGAAGAAAGTAACTCTCCCATTTCATAAATGAGAAACTTAAGGCGGAGAGACTGAAGAACTTGCCCAAGTCTTCGAAGCCTGCAAATGGCAGAGTGGACACTTGAATCCAGGTGCATCTAACTCAAAGCCAGGCTCTCAGCTACTCTGCTGCCTCCCAAATGGCAGAAGTCCAGCTGCCACTATTAAACATTAGCCATTATTACCAAGGATTGCCCAGGGGCATCTTTATAGGGCAAGTATCATGTGCAAAACACTCCCAAAGGGTTTCTCTGCAGAAAAGAGTGTACTTGCCAGAGGAAGATGTTTTTGAATATTATTGCCAGTAACAAATCCTTAAAATTAATCTATACTTTTTGTGCAATTAACGATCTTTAAGCAAGTACCTATTTAGAAATAGACCATGAATAATGCAATCTGCATAAAAATAAGCACAATGTCTTATAGGGATATAGGTGTCCTGCTTGGGGAAGCTGGCAAACAGAGGGGGGACAGGCAAACACAGGTGCACGCATGTGTGCACACATATGCGTCCACCTTGAGGAGTGGTTCTGTTATCACCCAAGAGAAAGAGGGAGTCATGGTATGTTCTAGTTCCATCTCTAGCCTTATACAGAGGCTTGTTAATATTGGAAGGCTCAAGCCTGGTGACCTGAACTAGTTCGTTGCATAATCCACTCTTGAGGCTGTCGCTAAACTGTGGTGGAAGTTTGGATCATTTCCCCCAGGATAGCCCATAAAGCTCTAGAGCTGTCAATTCTTTCTCCTGGCAGATGAACAATGCCTATCAGTTCTTGTGGGTGGAACTTCATTGCTCCCTCCTCCCCCCGGACATGACTGCTGGGCTTCTAAAGTTATCACCCTCCACATCTCCTAAAATGCAGTATGTCGGAAATGCAACCAGTTTGCACCCAACAGCATTCCCCACCCCAACCCCCCACCAATTCCCAACCAAAGCTCTGGATATTCATGAATCATTATGACTGCTTAATCTCAGAGAGTTTTACTCAATTCCCTCTAAATCCCTCTGGATGGGTGAACAGGGACGGGCTTAGCTGCCCACAGCAGCTGCTAGACCCAGTATCTGTTAAAGCAAGGTCTGTATCTACATCTCAACCTCCAATGACTGAAAGGACCCAGCAGAAATCTGTCCTCAGGACTCTAAATTTTCCTTCTGTAGTGTCATATTCCCCAGGCCTAGGGAGTAAAGGAAAGCAGAGCCGTTGCCTTTTTTCCAGGGCAAACAAGCAGGTGCTCTGAATCCAGCGGTTCATAGCACAATGTTCAATTTCTCCTTGTTTGGGAGGAAAGGTTGTTCTAGCTAGGGCAGAAGCTAGATTCCAAGTGGTCAGAACTGGAACAGTGTTTTCCATGTGGCATCAGGAGGTCAGATGGGCCAGCTAAATCACAATCCAGTAGGGAAAGCTTACATTGGAAAGTTGGCAAGACAAGGAGCTAATACATAACCCAAAGGCCGCAGGTTAGGATTTCAGAACAAGGACTTGAGAATCAGACAAAATGTGGTTCAGTTTACAGGGAGGTAGAGAGCAAAGAAAGGTGTCCAAGGGGACTGCTGTAAAGAACCTTAGAGTGTTTGTAAGTGAAACCAAAAGGATACATGGGCAGCTTCACAGCAAAGTGTGCACCCTTCTACCTCCTGCCCAGTCTTCAGGTGAGTTGGAACAGGTCCTCTTTCCAGTTCCAGGCCCAGGGGTATGCATCATACTATACAAAATCTCCTTCCTCAGAGCTGCGATATCACCTTGGCTCCACCTGAATATTTTGGTCTTCTTTGACCTCTGCTTGACCACAGACTAGCTGATATCTCATGTCCCTTCTTTCAGAAGATCTTCTGTCCAAAAGCTTTGCAGTTATGCCTCAGACAAGGTCCCAATCAACTCTCACTTAAGGCTCCACAGACCTGACTGCAGTCTGACTGGCAAACAAGATACCAATAAAACAAAAATCCCATGCCGCAGAGCAGCTAAGCCCGTGCGCCGCAACTACTGAGCTTGCACTCAAGCTTGTTGTGGCCCGCGAGCCACAACAACTGAGCCCACGTGCCACAACTACTGAAGCCCTCGTGTCTAGAGCTCATGCTCCGCAACAAAGAGAAGCCACCAAAATGAGAAGCCCATGTACAGCAACGAAGAGTAGCCCCCACTCACCGCAACTAGAGAAAGCCTGCACGCAGCAATGAAGACCCAACGCAGCCAAAAAATAATGAAATTAATAAATTGATATTTAAAAAAAATCCAAAAGCCTTTTCATGGTCTTCAGAGCTTAGATCATCAATCTCAGCTTATTACCACAGCTTCCCATGCTTACCTCCTTCTAGCTTCACTAGTCTTTTTGTTCCTTGATCATTCCAAGCTCCCTTTCCACCCCTAGACCCAGGCCCTGCCCTGAATCCTGTACTTTATAGGGTCCCATCTAGCCTACCTTCATTTATGTCCTTCCCTATAGGGCAAGGTCCACAAGACAAGGGACATGCCCACCAAGACCCAGTACCTCCCTATTAGATCACCCTATTAGATCATACTTGGGATTCCTAGGACAACAGAAGGTTCTAACCAGCCTCAAGCCTGCCCCTAGAGCTTACAAGGATCTTTTCCCTATGTTCATCCTCCTGAAGGAACCACTCCCACTGGTATGTACATCTCTAGACTCTGTGTTACACAGCATGTTATGGAATACAGTGACACAGAAAGTAATTATTGAACAAAGAAATAAAATTACTCAACATATTTGGTTAGGTCTTCCCTAACCAAAGAAAAGAAGAGTTAAATTAAATGCAGTGCCTTCAGCTGTGCCCTGCCTGAATGTCAACTCATTAAAGCTTAGTTAAACCAGAAAGCCAGGGAAACTCAAAGCTCAAGTTACCCCCAAGAAAACTTTCGTTCTTGCCTCTTTTGATGAAAAGCCAGGAACTTGCTCCTAGTCTTCCAATATACACAGTGCTTCAAGGTTTGAGGATTAAACCCAGCATTTCACAAGGCTGTTGCCGAACTAATGCTGCAACACAAACTTTATCATTCACACTAAAGACCGTCTTTTAAAAATATTTTCCAAATCAGAATGTCAATCATATTTGGATTCTGGTGCAAAGATTAGAATAATTAGTACCTGCAATCTTGAAATAATTGCTCATGGACACTGGCTTGCTGACACAAACTAAATGATAAATGTAAATTAAAATGACCAGATGCTACGTGGCTATTCAGAAGGCCTATATAGAGAAGAGCAGCTGTCTTTCAAAACTTATCTCTGCTTACCTACATATTTATGTTTCCCTTTCGGTTAAACCACTTGGAGTGTGTGGAGGGCCATTTTCTTAACTCAGATTTATTAGAAAACAACATGAAGCAAAACTTTCTGCTAATTCTTCATTGGAGGCAAGGCAGTCCCAGGTAGGCAAAAGTGAATGGAAAAAGGCAAGTGAGGCAAGGAAGGAGAAAAAGGTAAATATTGGTTTGGTCAACCCAATACAATCTTTTTCGTATTTACTGAGCTGGCCATACCTTTAAAAGAGACTTAACAAGTTGTTTGGTAATGTAGGATATCTCCAGAAAGGCATTTTTGGAATTAATTCATCTTGGAATCTTTGAAGGGCAAGAAATGTATTTTTCAGCTTTTTTTCCATCTCCTTTTTCCCATAGGGCATTACTTCAATGCTGTTCCTGCCATGTAAAGACAAAGAGATTTTGATACTTCCTACTGGTGGGAATTGGAAGAAAAGCATTTATTAACTGATACTTGCATGGCAAATGCCAGAGGATAAATCGATGTGCTTCTGTAAAGATAACCATATCCTGCCCACCAGCCATGACTGGGACTGTCACCAGACTGGATGCATGGTGACCCACCATCATCCACCATCATCCACCATCATCCATCTGGTTTTGAGAGAACATAGAGGTGAACTGAAAGGGAATATGATGGGGACCGACATCCCCACATCCTTCAAGTCCAATAGTAGCACTAATTGCTGCAATCCTTTCTCAGGTGAGGCACTGTTTCTAATTTACATTCTTGAATGGGGGTGGGAACGGTCAGTTTCTGGCACTTCCACTTGGCCTTTCTAAAAATAATGGCCCTTAATCTACATAGTGCAGGGAACCCATGTAAGAGTTCTGATATCTATTCCAGCTAATACCTATTCCATTTATACACTCAAGGACTAGGGAACTAACTACAGACTACCAGGCAGGTCTGCTGACTCACTGGTCCTACTGTGAATTGGACTTGGGCTAATACCCCACTTATCATCTGGTTATCATAACTTCCATTCTAACTAGAAGACCAGGATGGTATTTTGGGTCTCCTAATATCAGTGCCAGAGCCACCTCAGACCTCATATCTAACAGATTTGAAAAGCCTGAGTATTGCCCTTTCCTCTGGCGCAGTTACTCTGGTAAATGACCAAAGGTCCCCTTAGGGAAGGATCAGAAAAATATATTTCATATATACTATGGTGGCATTGCCAGACTCTTCCTCAAGGGGACCTGGTCTCCCCTTCAGTAAATGGATTCTGTGTCTATAAACCAATTTGGTTCTAGAAACTGGGTGATTTTTTCATTGTAGCATTGATGTCAGCTTTCCAGCTCTCAATTTTCTATTATACAAATCAAGCAATGCCCTGGTCAGTTCTCCATCTATCTTATCTCTAAAATCACCATAGATCCATGTAGGCCAAGGCACTCTAATTGCTACTCTGATTTTGATTCCCATTGCAGTAATTATGTCCATTGTGCCTCTGAGAATTGTCCTGCCACTGGTCTCTGTCATTCTGAAATCCCATCAACCTCATTGATATTAGGCAGCCTAACTTCCATGCCACGTATGCAGGCATGGCCTGCAGAGAACAGGCACCACCAAGCTTCCTAAAGAAACTGGCACACCTAGCACTAGTATATTTCTTACTGCCTTAGAGGTGGGAATGAGCTCTGGGTCCTTCAGGAAACATAATCAGTGATAGATTCTCAGGCTGTACATGGTAAATCCATTCTAACATTCCTGCTTCCCTAATGCATACGTCCTTTTTGCTTAATGTAATGCCAAGTTGACTAGCAACATCACCTCACATACTCTAGGCCACTGTCATGACCAAGTTTCAAGGCGCCAACTTGACAGTGTGCTTAAACTAGCTCTAAGTCCTAGAGCATTGAATCCTTAATCATGGGAGAATACCCCCACATCAGTGAATTCTCCCCTAACCAGCCCTATATTATTCCCCCCATCTAATATCCCCCAAACCCACTCTTACACATATTCCCTTGTTTCCTGCTGATATATAGTGGCCAGATCCTGTCATTTGTTTGATAGGTAGTCTATTTCTCCCCTAAGCAGAGACTATACCTTTCCTCTCAGGCTGTGTTGAAATATAATCCTGGTTACTTGTCTGGAGCCAATAAGGTATAGTAGAGGCAGTTTTGAAGAGAACAAGCATCATCTTGTTAGGCCATTGCACAGCCTCTAGGAAAGGGGAGGCTGCTTTCCTCTGTCAAAGAAAGCAGGTAGATTCCACTGGCCTGGGAACATTCCAGGGAATTTTTTAGTTCAGGGTTCTTAGGTTTATCCACTCAAATATCCTCATTACACAGGTCTTTCTGCCCTCTAGCATATTCATGGAAGCTACAAATTTAATTTCCTTTACATCTCTACTGTCTTTATAATTATAATCTGGATCTGATTTTCAACCCATTCTACCCTGAGACCAGACTGCCAGTGACATCTCTGGTTTTCAGAGAATCCTTTAAGTTAGCAATTAGCTGCCCCGAGTCTATCATTTTCTTTTAATAAGATTTCCACTGCCACCAAAAGCAGCCACCCCACATAACAAGTCTTATAATTACCAATTTCCACATAATGATCTCACAATGCCTTGCCTTCTGCCTCCCAATTAATCACGGGTGAAGTTTCATTAATTGTGATCCCACTGCCAGGGGTCATTATTACTGCAGTTACCACTGGGCAATAGGGTCTCAATTGCTTTTAGTCGAGTAGGCAATCCAACTCCAAAATTCCATCCTGCGAGTTTGCTTTTTACGGCTAATCCTGGAATCTATTTTCTTAGCTTCAATTCCCTAAAACACAGAGCCTGAGGCAAAGCTTTTGTGCTACTGTTTTATTGGGAGTGCAATTCCAGGGAAGCAAGAGGAAAAATGAGAAGTCAGCCAGAGAAGGAGAGAAGGCAAATACAAAGTAGAGCATTACTAAGTTGACCACAGCTTCATAAGGCATACAGTGGATTGTCCAGTGGTCATGGGACCTCTCTAGAAAAGCCATAAGAACCACTGTGTCTTGAAATCACCTGTTAGGGAGAAGAAAGGTAGGCAATTTATCCACTGATTCCTTCCTGTTTCCTACTGTATTTAGACAGGTTTGCCTCATATAGCATTAATGCCCCTGCATTTCTACATTCCCTCTGGACATCCACTGGTTCCAGATGGATCAGACAGGCCATAGAGTTACTGTGATAAGCAGCCAAGAACAATGGAACATAATGGATCTGAGAAGACATATAACCTAGGTCTTATGTACCCATAGCATAAATAGGGGAAAATGTCATCTCACAGCTAGAGCCATTCAGAGTCATTGTTAAAACTCTCAAAGAGAAACAAAGCTGGATGCTAGTTAAAGGCAGTAAAGACAGATTTACTCAGTAACTATGCTGTAGTTAAGGGAGTCCAGTGTAAACCAAGCTCAATTTTGATCCATGTAGAGGTGACTGGGCATTTTAAAGGGAGAATAAGGAAGTAGACAAAGAGTATACATAGGAGCTCAACAGAGTCAGGGAAGAGGGAAATTACAAAAAGTGGGTAGGGAGGTTGGTCAGTATGATTAGGCCATCTGAGTTTTCTAACTGGTTCTTATTGAAGTTAGTTACCCTCCCACAGAGACTGGGAGACAGGGGCCCTATCTTCAGATGTTGACTGAAACAGTAAATTCTTTTGGCATTTTGAGCTTTCCCAGGTAGGTACTTACGGGGGAGGGGCTTGAACATCCCAGGTATATGGCCTTGAGCTGTTAGAAACCATGCTTTGTTTGTTCAGGTCTCTTAGTGTGGAAGGCAGTGAATGAAATTGTTTGTGCTGAGGGTCTGCAGTCCCTATAGGCCAAGTTTAAGGCCTAATTGAAAAGAGGGCTCAAAGGAACCTAAATTTGGTAAAGGAAACAGTCTTTGTCAGTACATCCAACTAAGGACTATGATACATATCCCTATCTGACATCAGCCAGTTCTGTAGGCTAGAACATCCCATACTATAGATGCAAAAGCAAGTCTTATAAAGGTGGTACATTTTACTGCAACACTTTTGTCTTTTATTTCAACCATTTTTTAACTTCCTGAGGGATGATGACAATGTTAAATGAGAAGATGCATATAAGAAAGCGTTCAATAAATGTTAGTTCCCTTACCTGTTAAACTTTACCAAGAGAACTTCTTTGCTCCCAAGGGTGATTTCCTCACCAGATGACCTCTTCAGTGGAGCCCTGGCCTTTCAGACAGATGCTCATGTACATTTATTTCCACACTTCTCTAAGAAGGTTGGGGCCTTTAACAGTTCAGGCCTGACTCACAGATGGAAGCCTCAGCCACCTTAAAATAAGACCCCTACTAGAGCTGCACATAGTCTCTTCAGATTTCAACTCTGTCCTGACCTCTGGGCATTCTCTTCTGACATCCACTGACTCCAGCAGGCCAGCCCTGGCTCTCCAAGCTAACTCAGTGTCCTAGAGCCCTAGTTAGGAAAAAAAGTTCAGAAACCCCAGTAAGAAAATTATCTTCCTTTGCAGTTGAGTACCAAGCGTGACAAAACAGCAAGAAAACCTGATAAACATCCCCTCACCCCCGACTCTGCTCTATAAGACACTGGTTAGATACACTGCAATTAGTCAAGATTAATTAAGCTCCTAAACCTCCAGAGGTGTTAATGACATAACTCTGGTTTCCTATGGTACAGAAAGAAATGGGTATTTTGTTGTTGTTGTTGCTGCTGCCGCTGTTTTAGGGGAAAACAGGCATTACCTCCTATTTATTATAAATTCACGTTTTAGTATCATTGACTTATTAGAGATATAATTTTTAAAGAACAGTTTCCTTCATTTAACTGGCTGTTAGTTTATTTAAATTCAGTTTAATGGCAAAGCCACCTGCGTAAAAAATGGGGTTGCCCCTCTGAAATTGTTTAATACAGATACACAGTCAAAAATCAGAGTAACCTCTGAATCCTAACCCAACTCTGAAAAACCTACCTGGTGTGCTTCAGAGGATCTACCCCCTACTGTTAAGATGCATTTGGACTTTTCAAACATCTAGCTTCAATTTTTTAAAAGAAATCTGAATATTAGATTGTGAAAATCTCTATCACAGAAAACCTAGACCAAGAGAATTATTTTCCGAAGAGTCATTTCTCTAGTAATAATACATTGGATCAAGGAGGGAAAATAACCTAGATGGGTTATTTTGTTATCTTAACCAAATTTTGTTAGAAGACTGTGGGCAAATGAGAATCATAGAATCTCATCCTTAACTTAAATATTTTGACTAATCACCTGCCTAACAAATGCTTGGTTGGTATTTTGCAGGTTCTTGGGACTTGTCCCAAATCAGAGTCTATTAGAATAGTGTGTAAAGAATCTGCATTTTTTTTTTTTTTTTTTTTTTTTTTTTGCGGTACGCGGGCCTCTCACTGTTGCGGCCTCTCCCGTCGCGGAGCACAGGCTCCGGACGTGCAGGCTCAGCGGCCATGGCTCACGGGCCCAGCCGCTCCGTGGCATGTGGGATCCTCCCAGGCCGGGGCACGAACCCGTGTCCCCTGCATCGGCAGGCGGACTCTCAACTACTGCGCCACCAGGGAAGCGCCATGCATTTTTAACAGGCTATCCAAGTCATTCTTATGGCCATTGAAGTTTGAGAACTAGGGTAGAAGGAGGTAAGCACTCTCATACACTGCTGATAAGAGGGCAAATCAATAGAACTTTGTTGGAAGGCAGTTTAGTAGAAACTCTCTCAACCAACCCTGGATTAACTATGTTATTAGATAAACTGCACTCTATTCTTTCTATAAAACACACTGCTGGCCAGGACCCATCAAGTCCTTGATACCAGTATACTAGTCTTTGATCTGCCCTTACCATTCTGAACTATCTGCTTACCAAAAGTCAGTGTTTTTTATAAAAAAAAAAAACAACTTTTATGCCAATTATACTTTTTTTAAAAGATTTATTTATTTTTGACCCCGTTGGGTCTTTAGCTGCTATGCGGGCTAAAGACCCAACAACTCTCTAGTTGTAGCAAGCAGGCTTCTCTCTAGTTGTGACGTGTGGGTTTTCTCTCTCTAGTTGTGGCGCAGGCTCCAGGGTGCATGGGCTCTATAGTTTGTGGCACGCAGGCTCTCTAGTTGAGGTGCGCGAGCTCAGTAGTTGTGGCGGATGGGCTTAGTTGCCTGGTGGCACGTGGGATCTTAGTTCCCTGACCAGGGATCGAACTGCGTCCCCTGTATTGTAGGGTGTTTTCTTTACCGCTGGACCACCAGGGAAGTCCCTGTACTTGTTTTATAATTATGTTATTTGATCAATATTATGTAAAAGAAAAGAAGAGTTCTTTCAGGGAAAACTAATTTGAATGATTTGGACAGATTCTAAAGGCACACATACAAACGTTGTCAAATTAGGAGTAACGGAACGGAATACTACTCAGCCATAAAAAAGAATGAAATTTTGCCATTTGCAACAACATGGACGGACTGGAGGGTATTATGCTAAGTGAAATAAGTCAGACAAATAAAGACAAATACTATATGATATCACTCATATGTGAAATCTAAAAACTAAAACAAACTAGTGAATATAACAAAAAAGAAGCTGACTCATCGATATAGAGAACTAGTGGTTACCAGTGGGAAAAGGGAAGGGGGGAGGGGCAATATAGGGGTAGGGGATTAAGAGGTACAAACTATTTATTATGTATAAAATAAGCTACAAGAATATATTGTACAATACAGGGAAAATGTCAATATTATATAATAACTATAAATGGGGTATAACTTTAAAAAATTGTTAATCACTATATTGTAGACCTATAACTTATATAATACTGTACATCAACTATGTTTCAATTAAAAAATTAAATTAAAAAGAAAATGGGGTTATGGATAATAAACAATTAAAATGAGATAAAGTTTTTTTTATACAAAATTCACTTTTCTTTACTACCAGAACTTGTTTAAAAAACAACAGTCTAATGTCTTTAATTGACAATTGAGAAGTTTAAGCTATTTGTTAGAGAACATCTATGTCTAATTACAAAGGTTATTAAAATCAATTGAGAAAAAAAGGAAAACTACAAATCCTAAATAATTCATTTGGAGGTCATTTATCCAAGAAACATTACATGAAACTTTAATCAAGGGTCCCATTGTCAAAACAATAACAACAACAAATTCCTCATATCTGTGAGTCTGTTTCTGTTTCGCATATAGATTCATTTGTATGATTTTTACATTCCACATATAAATGATATCATATAGTATTTGTCTTTATCTGGCTTACTTCACTAAGTATAATATTCTCCATGTTGCTGTAAATGTATTTCATTCTTTTTTATGGCTAATATTCTATTACATATATATAATAATATACACACACATTCTTTTTTTTTGAATTTTATTTTATGTTTTTGTACAGCAGGTTCTTATTAGTTATCTATTTTATACATATTACTGTATATATGTCAATCCCAATCTCCCAATTCGTACCACCACCACCACCATTTCCCCCCACCACACGTATTCCCCCCTTGGTGTCCATACGTTTGTCCTCTACATCTGTGTCTCTATTGCTGCAAACAGGTTCATCTGTACCATTTTTCTAGATTCCACATATACGCATTAATATACAATACTTGTTTTACTCTTTCCGACTTACTTCACTCTGTATGACAGTCTCTAGGTCCATCTACATCTCTAAAAATGACCCAATTTCATTCCTTTTTATGGCTAAGTAATATTTCATTGTATACATGTACCACATCTTCTTTATCCATTCGTCTGTCAATGGGCATTTAGGTTGCTTCCATGACCTGGCTATTGTAAATAGTGCTGCAGTGAATATTGGGGTGCATGTGTCTTTTCGAATTATGGTTTTCTTTGGGTATATGCCCAGTAGTGGGATTGCTGGGTCATATGGTAATTCTATTTTTAGTCTTTTAAGGAACCTCCATGCTGTTCTCCATAGTGGATGTATCAATTTACATTCCCAACAACATTTCAAGACAGTTCCGTTTTCTCCACATCCTCTCCAGCATTTGTTGTTTGTAGATTTTCTGATGATGGCCATTCTGACCGGTGTGAGGTGATACCTCATTGTAGTTTTTTTGGGTTTTTTGTTTTTTTTTGGTACGCGGGCCTCTCACTGCTGTGGCCTCTCCCGTTGCGGAGCACAGGCTCTGGACGCGCAGGCTCAGCAGCCATGGCTCACAGGCTCAGCCGCTCCCCGGCATGTGGGATCTTCCCGGGCCGGGACATGAACTCGTGTCCCCTGCATTGGCAGGTGGACTCTCAACCACTGCGCCACCAAGGAAGCCCTCTCATTGTAGTTTTGATTTGCGTTTCTCTAATAATTAGTGATGTTGAGCAGCTTTTCATGTGCCTCTTGGCCATCTGTGTGTCTTGTTTGGAGAAATGTCTATTTAGGTCTTCTGCCCATTTTTGGATTGGTTTGTTTGGTTTTTTAATATTGAGCTGCATGAGCTGTTTATATTTTTTGGAGATTAATCTTTTATCCATTAATTCATTTGCAAATATTTTCTCCCATTCTGAGGGTTGTCTTTTTGTCTTGTTTATGGTTTCCTTTGCTGTGCAAAAGCTTTGAAGTTACATTACATCCCATTTGTTTATTTTTGTTTTTATTTCCACTACTCTAGGAGATGGGTCAAAAAATATCTTGCTGTGTTTTATATCAAAGAGTGTTCTTCCTATGTTTACCTCTAAGAGTTTTATAGTGCCGATCTTACATTTAGTCCTTTAATCCATTCTGGGTTTATTTTTGTGTATGGTGTTAGGGAGTGTTCTAATTTCATTCTTTTACATGTACCTGTCCAGTTTTCCCAGCACCACTTATTGAAGAGGCTGTCTTTTCTCCATTGTATATCCTTGCCTCCTTTGTCATAGATTACTTGACCATAGGTGTGTGGGTTTATCTCTGGGCTTTCTATCCCGTTCCATTGATCTATATTTCTATCTTTGTGCCAGTACAATATTGTCTTGATTACTGTAGCTTTGTAGTATAGTCTGAAGTCAGGGAGTCTGATTCCTCCAGATCTGTTTTTTTTTTTTTTTTTTTCCTCAAGATTGCTTTGGCTATTCGGGGTCTTTTGTGTCTCCATACAAATTTTAAGATTTTTTTGTTCTAGTTCTGTAAAAAATGCCATTGGTAATTTGATAGGGATTGCACTGAATCTGTAGATTGCTTTGGGTAGTATAGTCATTTTCACAATATTGATTCTTCCAATCCGAGAACATGGTATATCTCTCCATCTGTTTGTGTCATCTTTGATTTCTTTCATCAGTGTCTTATAGTTTTCTGAGTACAGGTCTTTTACCACCTTAGGTAGGTTTATTCCTAGGTATTTTATTCTTTTTGTTGTAATGGTGAATGGGATTGTTTCCTTAATTTCTCTTTCTGATCTTTCGTTGTTAGTGTATAGGAATGCAAGAGATTTCTGTGCATGAATTTTGTATCCTGCTCTATACCAAATTCATTGATTAGCTCTAGTAGTTTTCTGGTGGCATCTTTAGGATTATCTGTGTATAGTATCATGTAATCATCAAACAGTGACAGTTTTACTTCTTCTTTTCCAATTTGTATTCATTTTATTTCTTTTTCTTCTCTGATTGCTGTGACTAGGACCTCCAAAACTACGTTGAATAATACTGCGGAGAGTGCACATCCTTGTCTTGTTCCTGATCTTAGAGGAAATGCTTTCAGTTTTTCACCATTGAGAATGATGTTGGCTGTGGGGTTGTCGTATATGGCCTTTATTATGTTGAGGTATGTTCCCTCTATGCCGTCTTTTTGGAGAGTTATTTCCTAAACGGGTGTTGAATTTTGTCAAAAGATTATCTGCATCTATTGAGATGATCATATAGTTTTTATTCTTCAATTTGTTAATATGGTGTATCATATTGATAGATTTGCATATATTGAAGAATCCTTGCATCCCTGAGATAAATCCCACTTGATCATGGTGTATGATCCTTTTAATGTGTTGTTGGATTCTGTTTGTTAGTATTTTGTTGAGGATTTCTGCATCTATATTCATCAGTGATATTGGTCAGTAATTTTCTTTTTTTGTAGTATCTCTGTCTGGTTTTGGTATCAGGGTGATGGTGGCCTTGTAGAATGATTTTGGGAGTGTTCCTTCCTCTGCATTTTTTTGGAAGATTTTCAGAAGGATGGGTGTCAGCTCTTCTCTAATTGTTTGATAGAATTCACCTGTGAAGCCATCTGGTCCCGGACTTTTGTTTGTTGGAAGACTTTTAATCACAGTTTCAATTTCATTACTTGTCATTGGTCTATTCATAGTTTCTATTTCTTCCTGTTTAAGTCTTAGAAGGTTGTACTTTTCTAAGAATTCATCCATTTCTTCTAGGTTGTCCATTTTATTGGCATAGAGTTGCTTGTAGTAGTCTCTTATGATGCTCTGTATTTCTGTGGTGTCCGTGATAACTTCTTTTTCAATTCTGACTTTCCTGGTTTGAGTCCTCTTCCTCTTTTTCTTGATAAGTCTGGCTAAAGGTTTATCAACTTTGTCTATCTTCTCAACGAACCAGCTTGTAGTTTTATTGATCCCTGCTACTGTTTTCTTTGTTTCTATTTCACTTATTTTTGCTCTGATCTTTATGATTTCTTTCCTTCTGCTAACTTTGGGTTTTGTTTGTTCTTCTTCCTCTAGTTACTTTAGGTGTAAGGTTAGATTGTTTATTTGAGATTTTTCTTGTTTCTTGAGGTAGGCTTGTATTGCTATAAACTTCCCTCTTAGAACTGCTTTTGCTTCATCCCATAGGTTTTGGATAGTGGTGTTTTCATTGTAATTTGTCTCTAGGTATTTTTTGATTTCCTCTTTGATCAGTGATCTCTTGGTTATTTAGTAACGTATTGTTTAGCCTCCATGTGTTTTTTTTTCCATTTTTTTCCCGTAATTGATTTCTAATCTCATAACACTGTGGTCGGAAAAGATGCTTGATATGATTTCAAATTTCTTAAGTTTACCGAGGCTTGATTTGTTACCCAAGTTGTGACCTATCCTAGAGAATGTTCCATGTGCACTTGCGAAGAAAGTGTAATCTGCTGTTTTTGGATGGAATGTCCTATAAATATCTATTTAATCTATCTGTTCTATTGTGTCATTTAAAGCTTGTGTTTCCTTATTAATTTTGTTTGGGTGATCTGTCCATTGGTGTAAGTGAGATGTTAAAGTCCCCCACTATTATTGTGTTACTGTCAATTTCCTGTTTTATAGCTGTTAGCAGTTGCTTTATGTATTGAGGTGCTCCTATGTTGGGTGCATAGATATTTATAATTGTTATATCTTCTTCTTGGATTGATCCCTTGATCATTACATAGTGTCCTTCCTTGTCTCTGTAACATTCTTTATTTTAAAGTCTATTTTATCTGATATGAGTATTGCTACTCCAGCTTTCTTTTGATTTCCTCTGCATGGAATATCTTTTTCCATCCCCTCACTTTTAGTCTGTATATGTTCCTAGGTCTGCAGTGGGTCTTTTGTAGACAGCATATATATGGGTCTTGTTTTTGTATCCACTCAGCGAGCCTGTGTCTTTTGGTTGGACCATTTAATCCATTCACATTTAAGGTGATTATCGATTTGTATG